>NC_138771.1:660772240-661372240 GCF_965119305.1 Pelophylax lessonae
AGCACTAGATCTCTTTTTTTTTTCCACACCGGATGCCTTATATGCCTGGAGAGAGTATCTGAAGGTGGTGATAGGAAGGCGTACCAGGCGACTGTGATTATGCCAGAGTGTATTTGACTCTCAGGAGTCTGTCTCTAAGGTGAGCTGCTAATCTTATGCCCCATACACACGTGCAGATTATCTGAAGACTTTTGTCTGCAGACTTACCAAAACCATATAATATGAGGTCAAACCTAAACACTTTCAATTTGTATGCAATCCGGCAGGCCCTTGCACTACATAGAAAAGGTAAATCTGAAGACAAAAGTCTGCAGATAATCTGCACGTGTGTATGGGGCATTACACTAGTCACCAGGAGCACTTGGAGTGAAGCATGCAGCACCTTTGATCACGTTCACGGATGAAGATTGTTTCAGTTACTACCGTGTCACTTTTTTCACTGTGAATTGGGACTATTATTATTATTATTATTATTATCCTCCCGGTTTACGTTTTGATTTTACCACTTGGCATCACAGTTTATGGATTGATTTAGATTGATTTAGCTAAGATTTGGTCACAAAATATTTTTTTATATATATGGATTGATTTATTCACTTGGCGCAGCAATATTATTTATTTAGTCTCTTTAATGGCCTTGATTCTGGGGTCCTTTCGCAGGCTCTGAAGCATGATGTTTGCCATGCGTCGCAAATTAGCAAAGGCCTCAGAAGCTGACTCCTCGGGGTCACTCAAAATGACATTATCTTGAACGTGCTTCTCCTCCTCCCAGCCACGTACTACTCCAAAGTGTCCGGAGGGAGTCAAACTAGGCTTGGCAGATTGCCGCATGTCTTCCTCCTCCTCCTCCTCCTAAAAGCCTGCAAAAGTTCCCGAAGAATCGTCCTCCTCCTCTTCCACCCCTGGATCCTGCTCGGGCCTCTGGGAGCTAGGCATAATGGGGTCAGGATTCTCAGGATAAAGGGGGACTTGAGAGGCAAGGAAGTCCTCCTCTTCCTCCTGCTGCTCTGCCTCCAGTGCCCTCTCCACAATGCCATGCAGAGTGTGCTCCAACAAAATCAGTACCGGTAGGGTCTCACTGATGCATGCGCTGTCCCGGTTGACCATCCTTGGGGCCTCCTCAAATGGCGAGAGGACAGCGCATGCATCCTTACTCAAAAGCCACTGCCGTGGCGAAAGGAAGCCCAGGCGCGCTGAGCCAGTGCTGGTGCGATACTCGCAGATATATTCATTGAGGGCCCTCTGCTGCGTGTACAGGCGCTGCAGCAAAGCCAAGGTGGAGTTCCAGGGGGTGGGCATGTCACAGACGAGGCGGTGTACCGGCAGGTGAAACTTGCGCTGCACTTCGGCCAAACGTGCAGTGGCACTGTATGACCGCCTGAAGGGACTGCACACCCTTCTTGCCATCCTTAGCACATCCTGCATTCCCGGGTACGAGTTCAAAAACTGCTGTACCACGAGATTCAGGACATGCGCCAGGCATGGCACATGGGTCAACTTTCCCTGCCGAAGGGCGGCCAGGAGGTTTGTCCCATTATCGGTAACCACCATTCCTGGCTGCAGCTGGCGTGGTGTCAACCACCTCTGGGCCTGTGCCTGCAGAGCCCCGAGAATCTCAGGGGCAGTGTGCTGCATGTCCCCTAGACACACAAGCTGCAGCACTGCATGACACCTTTTGGCCTGAGACATAGAATAGCCCTTTGAACGCTTACGTGGTACCTCATCATATTCAAAGGACCATGCTGCAGAGGAGGGCATGGAAGAGGATGAGGAGGAGGAGCAGGAGGGGGTAGAAGTGATCGACCTACCCGGATCAGCGACACCACCAGCTGTTTGCAGACGTGGGGGCAATACTGGCTGCAGCACTGAGCTCTGGCTACAATCCCTTCCGCTGGCAAGCAGTGTCACCCAATGAGCAGTGACAGAAATGTACCGTCCCTGCCCATGTTTGCTTGACCAAGTGTCAGCCGTAAGGTGTATCTTACGGCTGACTGACTTGGCCAGGGACGACACTACATTGCCTTCCACATGTTGGTATAGGGATGGCAGGGCCTTATGGGCAAAGTAATGCCGACTTGGCACCTGCCACTGTGGAACTGCACATTTTGCAAAGTCACGGAAGGGAGCAAACTCTACCAGATTAAATGGTAACAGTTGCAGAGCCAGTAGTTTTGCCAAACTACTGTTTAGACGCTGGGCATGTGGGTGGCGGGGAGTATACATTTATTTTCGTTCCAGCATGTGTGGAATCGAAATTTGGCATCTAGATGTTACAGCTGGTGGTGTGCTGGAGGTAGATGCGACACTGCCTGCTATATCATCATCCCTGTCAGTGGAGGCTGCCAACAGGTGACGAGTGACTATAGCAGGGACAGACTGATGTGCAGGTGGAGCACGAGGAGGAGCGTGAGGAGGACTAGGAGGCCTACTGACCGATCTTTGGCCCTTTTGTGGGTTATTCAAATGCTCCTGCCAACGGGCCAAGTGGTGGGTTGTCAAATGCCTGTTTAGGCAGCTTGTACCCAGGTGGTGAACATTTTTGCCACATTTTATTCCCTTATGACAAATCTTGCAGATCGCAACTGTTAGGTCTGCATGAGATGTCTCAAAAAAGGCCCAGCAAGAAGAGGTTTGTATAGTGGCCCGGGAGACAACAGGTGCGGCCTTAGATGGAGTGGGCCGTCTGCTCTCCCCTCTTGCTTGCACTGCCTCCTCCTCAACCTCAGATCCAACATCAGACTCCATAAAGGACTGAGCATCAGGCGTGGCCCGGGAGACAACAGGTGCGGCCTTAGATGAAACGGGCCATCTGCTCTCCCCTCTTGCTTGCTCTGCCTCCTCCTCAACCTCAGTCCCAACATCTGACTCCATAAAGGACTGAGCATCAGGCTGGAGTAGATGGCCGACACTGTGGTCAAACAGCTCAGCTGACTCCTCTGCCATGTCTGAAGTTGGGTCTAAGGGAGGACGTGAGGTGGACATGGACTCATCTTTATTTGTTCTGCCAACTGCAGAAGACTGACCACTTTTCGCTGCCTGGGTCACTGTAGTTTCAGATGATGCCGATGATGAGGGTTTGGTAATATAGTCCACCACCTTCTGTACGTACTGTGGGCATATAGCTTGGCCACTGCGGGAGAACAATTGCAATGGTGGCCTGGCTGAGGACTGACCACCACGTCCACCCCTGCCTCTAGACACCCTAGAAGCTGTGCCCCTTTCCACAGCAGGGCCACGTATGCCTTTCCTTGGTCTACCTGACATATTTGTCACTGAGGCTTTGGCAAGTCTGTGCGGTGAAAAACGCACACTGCTATGCGACCCAAAGTTGTCACTGAATACAGCACAGCAGAAGCGTGTCACGCACAGTAGCAAAGCCTTTTGCACAGTGGACCTAACGCTTACAAGAACAGGCGTTAAGTTGTCACTGAGGCAATGTATTTTGCTGACTAGCAAGCACGTATACCTGCTGTAGATATATCAGCAGTGCAACGTGCTCACTACACATAACCCTGACACTTTTACTTTCCCTACAGAAACTAGATTGTTGAATCTAACTACTGTGGTATATAGTACCCTAACTACAGTAGATATCCCTTTCCTCACACTAAAAGAACAGCTCCATACAGCAGAAGACTGACACTGCCCCTTTATTTTTATTTTTTTCTAACTCAAACAAACAGCACAATCGCTGTATTTCTAACTACACTGACTGGCTATAAGCTGAATGCTCTTCTGCTTATATGGAGCTTTAGAATCACTCGTCTATGCAGAAAACGTAGTGTAACAAAGCAGGAGTAAGAGAAATTCTTCCACTCTCTTCAACAGACTCTGTATCACTGTGCTAGGGGTTAGGCGGGGCTATGTTATATACTGGGGGGGGGGCGTATTCACTCCTGATTGGCCTCTGGTCCCCGTAGTCACTCCAATCACGTTCCTAGCAGACTCCTGCCCCCTCATTGGCTTTTGTTGACGTTTCTGGGCCAATCCCGGGCTTTTAAAGCCCAGTTCCTGTCCCATTGCATTTTAGGCAGTTCTGGTGGCCGAATACCGAACTTTTACCGCAAAAAGTTCGGAATTCGGCCGCATTTCGAACACCCAAAGTTCGGGTCGAACCATACAAGCACATGGGGGCCATACAAACTACTGAGGACCATTCTGAGTTGCTGTAATGACATTTCAGGAAAATGGACTGGCCTGCTGCATCGTTTTTTCACTTTGATTTTCGGGGGGGCTTTGAATTAAGCCCTCTGTAGGGTGATAATTTTCATTTCCATCAAACAATGTGGCATCCTTTGGTTCCTAACACATTACGCAGTCCATACCAGTATAGATCCTGACACATTACCCAGTCCATACCAGTATAGATCCTAAAACATTACCCAGTCCATACCAGTATAGATCCTAACATATTACCCATCCCATACCATAGACCCTAACATATTACCCAGCCCATACCAGTTTAGATCCTAACATATTACCCAGTCCATCCCAGTGTAGATCCTAACACATTACTCAGTCCATATCAGCATAGATCCTAACACATTACCCAGTCCATAGCACTATAGATCCTAACACATTACCCAGTCCATACCAGTATAGATCCTAACATATTACCCAGCCCAAACCAGTATAGATCCTAACACATTACCCAGTCCATACCAGTATAGATCCTAACATATTACCCAGTCCATACTAGTATAGATCCTATCACATTACCCAGTCCATACCAGTATAGATCTTATCATCTTATCATATTAACCAGTCCATACCAGCATATATCCTACATATTCAAAATAAGTTAGCCGCGCTCAAAGGAGATGCAAAGTTCTAAAAACGATCCCCCAGTGAAGATAAATCAAAAAACGTGCTGTCGGTATAGCCACCACCAGGAAGGTATAAACATGCAGCCTCTTACCAGATGGACTAAAGGAAACAGCATTCAATCAGGCTCAATCAAATTGAAGCGGACTTCTGTCGCAGACCAACAGACGGCTCCAGCCAGATAGCATAGATATATCATACAGAGGTGTATGTCCAAGGGAATGGACCCAACATGATAAGTAGTTCCTCGTAATAAAAGTGAAATGAGAATATCATTGCGCAGACATCCTTATGAAGGCTTTATTAAATATGATAAAACTCTGCACACAGGGTACTCACATTAAATCCAAAGATAAAAACATGTAGTAAAAACGTATAACTGTTTCTCATCCAAAAACATGGCCGACCTCCAGCAGCATAACAGCATCATGTGGTTAGGCTCCTCCCAACATGTTTCGTCACACTTGACATCATCAGGGGGCGTGGCCACATGATATCAATCGAATGTTTTATATAGGGGTTATGCCGGAAATGAGTGGAGGTCAAAGGTCATGAGGTGAATAGTTATAAGATAATACATGGGAAATATACAAATTAATAATACCCCCATAGTACACAATGGAAAAAATGAATGAATAAACCAAATAAGATGGTAATCTGGCGAGAGTAAAGCCAAAACTAGCTGCTCTGCCCCGGAAATGGTACCGGAAATGACGTTCCGCCATACCGGAGTTCCTCTCTGATTTGCCCATTAAGAATGATGAAAATCCTTAATAGTGCCCCATTATTATGCTGCCAAATACGAGGTGGCGCACGGGCAAGAGCGGAACAAAGAAAAGACCGCTCTGCCCGGAGATCGTAGCCGGAAGTGACGCTCCGCCGTACCGGAAGTGACGTTCCGCCGTACCGGAAGTCGTCACTACTTCACAAGTATCCGGAAAAACAACAAGCAGAGCCGTAGAGCGAGACATGGGAGGACACAGTCCTTCACAGGAAGTGTCCAGTCGGTCTGCCCATAACTCTCTGTCCCCATATACTACATATAGGAGCACTTCCAGGCGGGGTGACATCATTGGGCAACATTAAATGATAATGATCAAAAATTATATTAGTATATAAATACCCACAAGTATGTATAATGTGTAAAACACGGGCAGTGTTGCTGGGTGAACCCAAAACTTGACTCTCTTAAGGATCATAAATTATATAAAAGAACTAGAGGGGAGAGGGAGGGAGGCCGGCCAATCAATTGGATCAGAAACATACAACAACAATGTAATGTACAATAACACAATACAGTTTTAAAGGAATATACACAAATCAACTATTATTAATGAACGAATTTATATCCCAGTCCACATTTAGGCCAAAGGGCCTATAAGATTTGAAATCAAAAATCCATTTTGTCTCAAGACGGGAAATACCTCTCCTAACATTGTCACCTCTCCAGTGCGAGCAAAACTGTTGAATGGCCATAAAGGATGTGCCAGTGGGATTCCTATCATGAACGAGGTCATAATGCCTTGAAAGGTTGTGTTTAGGGAATCCCTTTCGTATATTAGCAATATGTTCCTTCATGCGCACTTGAAAAGCGCGCACAGTACGGCCAATATAATGTAGGCCGCACGGGCAGGTGATTACATACACCACCTTCTCAGTAGCACATGTTAAAAATTGATCAATGTCATAGTTTCTTAAAGTGACATTAGACTGGAAAGAGGTGTACTTTCTACTCTTAAGTGAATTCGTGGAGCATACTGCACACCTTTTACAAGGGTAGAATCCTTTCAATTGACTGAAGAATGTTGGTTTCTTTGGTATGGTAACGACATTAGGAGCAATCTGTAAACGAACTGGAGGAACCCCTCTAAAGGTGACTTGGGGTCTCTCAGGCAGGAGGGGGCCCAAGACTCTATCATTCCTGAGAACACCCCAATGTTTCCTCATAATATTCTTGACTGCATGATGTTGGGTAGAAAATGAGGTGAAAAAAGAAAACTTGAATGAGAAACCATCTGAAGTGGCATCAGAGTTTTTCGGCCGCGGGGCTAGCATCTCGTTCCTATCCCTCACATCCACCTCTTGCAAGGCCAAATCCAAAGATTCGGAGGAGTAACCCTTCTCCAGAAATCTGGATTTGAGTACATCGGCCTCTTTCAAGAAGTCATCCCTCAGAGTGCAATTTCGTTTAAGTCGCGAAAATTGGCCCTTAGGGATAGCATTCAACCAAGGGCCATAATGGCAACTTGACATGTTGATATATCCATTCCGGTCTGAATCCTTAAAGAATGTACTAGTGACCAATCTCTCACCATCTGTCCTAATATTAAGATCTAGAAAATGGATCTGTCTATCACTAGACTCATGTTGTAATACAATGCCACGGTCATTAGCATTAAGCCATGAGATATAGTCATCCAATGAAGAGATGTCTCCATGCCAAAGGAGGAGGACGTCGTGTATATATCGCTTCCAGAAGACTAACTCGGGTCTCCTGTTGGCATAGACGACATCCTCCTCCCACTTGGCCATAAATAAATTCGCCATACTGGGCGCGAATTTCGCGCCCATTGCGACTCCCCGGCTTTGCGAATAATAATTGCCTTGAAACCAGAAAAAATTATGTTTCATTGCAAAGTCTAATAAATTCAAGATAAATTTCTGTTGTGCTGGAGGGAGAGTAGAATCTTTATTCAGATAATATTGGACAGCATCATACCCATGTGTATGCGATATTATAGTATACAGGGATGATACATCCGCTGTTACCAATATGTAATCATCTCTCCACTCAATATCCTGTACTAAATTGATGACCTGAGTCGAATCCTTAAGGTAGGAAGGAGACTTCACTAGCAAGGGTTGTAAAAATTTGTCAATGTATTGTCCAACCCTTGATGTAACTGAATTAATGCCACTAATTATTGGGCGGCCAGGGGGACAAACAGGGTCTTTATGGACTTTGGGTAAATAATACATAATTGGAATTCTTGGGGCCGAAGGGATCAAAAAATATTTCTCTTTCTTAGTCAGAATGGATGACTGGTACCCAACATCAACTAATTTGGACAGTTCTTTCTTGTAAGTACGATTCGGATTGCCTGGAAGAGGAGTATAAGTGGATGTATCTGCGAGGATTCTTTGCATCTCATCTAAGTATGATTGAGTACTTATGACGATGCCACCCCCTTTGTCTGCCAGGCGGACTATGATGTCATTTAGTTTTTTTTAAATTTCTAAACCCTTTTTGTATGTTTGATTCAACTGGGGTTTCTTAATTTTTAATGTGTCAAGATCCTTTAGCACTAAATCTCTAAACACACTCACTGAAGGGGCTATATTGCCGGGGGGATTAAAAAGGGAGGCGTTAGAAAAATTGGAGTGTACAAAATGATCACCAGAATTCTGGATGCTTCGCATAGGGTTTGTAACCAAATATCTTTGAATGTTAAGTTTACGTATGTACTTCTGGACATCAACGAAGACATCGAATTTGCTAAGTGGGCGGGGGGGGGGTGCAAACTTAAGGCCTTGGTTTAGCACATATTTCTCTTCAAGAGAGAGAGAAGTGCCACTTAGATTGAACAAACCAGAGTCATCTACGTTTTTCTCCTTTTTTGTGCGGATCCTCCTCCCGCTTCTACACCCCCTCCTGGTTCGCCATTTCTTTTGGACTTGAAGCCTCCCCTGGGAAAAAAATGGTGACCAGTTGGGGTATCCAAAAAGGGAGGAGGAGGATTACTTCCCTGTTGATGAGAGCCATACCCATTAGCCTCGTATCCGCTGTAATTCAACCTCGGATTCGCATGTGGCGGATCCTCGCGGGGTGGTCTATGTGTAGCTTCGTGAGGATGCTGAGTAATATATCTACTATTACCCCATTCATCATAATGTGTGTCCAATGGGGCATAATGATTATATAAAGGAACAGCGTTACCTCTGTTATATTGATTATAGCTACCTCTTCCCCTGCCCCTCCTATTGTTGGGAACACCTCTCCAGCCCCTGGTGCCTCTCGGGGATTGGCCCCTATGGAAACCACTCCCGGAGGGCAACCGAGGCCTGGTGGGAGGTTTTGGGGTTCCAGAGGGATTTGAAGGCAGGAGAGTTGGATTGGCTATGGAAGTAGCAGCTACAGGAGTAGCTGAAACCTGCCATTTAAAAATCATATTCTGTTTATAATCACCTGTGTCTCTCAGGTATTTTTTCCTTTTCTTTAGTTTTTGATCAGTATCCTCTTTTTCAAGATGCTTCCTTAAAGAATCGGATTTTTTATTATATTCATCTTGTCCCTTAAATTTGTCAAGTGCCTCCTTGAGGTCGGTGATCTCATCATCGATGGCAATCAACTTCCTTTTCTTCTTCTTGATAAGAAAATCAACAAGAGAAAGGCCGGCCTCATTGAAGAACTTGAGCCACTCAGTGGTTTCAGGATCCTCCTTATGAGGAGCATAGTCCCAACGGAGGCTTCTAGGGACAATTTTTTCAACCAAGTATCTCTCCAAAAATGCAATATCATATTTCAAATGTAATTCGGTAGTTAATACATTTTTCAACCTCATAAACAGGGCATCTATATTACCAGATGGAATAGAGACATCTGAGAACATATCTTCCATTTTCAGGGTACATGATGTCCTAAATTCGAAGATATCCATGGTCACAAACAATTGGAAATGTATGAATTGAATAGATCCAAGCAGCAATAGAAACACCAATAAATAGCAACTAAAATGTACAAGAAAAATTGCGCTAGGACATAAAAATATCAAACGTATTAAAAGAAAGTGCAAAAAAGGTCCATAAAGAACAAATGAGCAGCAGACACAATGTCCTCTTGGTAAAGGATGATCAGAAATTCAAAATAAGTTAGCCACGCTCAAAGGAGATGCAAAGTTCTAAAAACGATCCCCCAGTGAAGATAGATCAAAAAACGTGCTGTCGGTATAGCCACCACCAGGAAGGTATAAACATGCAGCCTCTTACCAGATGGACTAAAGGAAACAGCATTCAATCAGGCTCAATCAAATTGAAGCGGACTTCTGTCGCAGACCAACAGACGGCATTAACTAATTCACACCAGTATAGATCCTAACACATTACCCAGTCCATATCAGTAAACAACCTAACACATTATCCAGGCCATACCAGTATAGAGCCAAGCACATTACCCAGTCCATACCATTATAGATCCTAACACATTGCCCAGTGCATACCAGTATAGATCCTAACACATTACCCAGTCCACCCCAGTATAGATCCTAACACATTACCCAGTCCATACCAGTATAGCTCCTAAAATATTACCCAGCCCAAACCAGTATAGATCCTAACACATTACCCAGTCCATACCAGTATAGATCCTAACATATTACCCAGTCCATACTAGTATAGATCCTATCACATTACCCAGTCCATACCAGTATAGGTCTTATCATCTCATCATATTAACCAGTCCATACAAGTATATATCCTAACATATTACCTAATCCACACCAGTATAGATCCTAACACATTACCCAGTCCATATCGGTATAGATCCTAACACATTACCCAGTCCATACCAGTATAGATCCTAACACATTACCCAGTCCATACCAGTATAGATCCTAAAACATTACCCAGTCCATACCAGTAAAGTGTAATGTTCCGGTACCTTTGGTACCCTAAATTACACTTTCCACAAGTGTATGCGCCCCACCATTTACTTTTGGAAAGGTGCGCATACACCTTTAAGACTGGAGCTGTCATCACCCAGCGCCGGACTAGATGGCTATTTAAAGCGCCGGTTCTCACTCACATGTGTTCGTTCAAACACCCTTACCTGGATGCTAACCTTGCTTGAAGCTTCCATGCTTGCAAGCTTACTTCGCTGACGGAACCTCGCTGCGCTGATCCCTGTATCCCGCTATTGGATCATCCGCCTCTCCTGAACCACCCTTCGGCTGTATCGCTAATAGTGCTAAGTACCCCGCAGGGGAATTCTCTATAAACTTATACTAAGCTTACACTATCTAGCTCTGCATAGTAAAGACTGTTTATCACATCTGCATAACTAGATTGCTAGCTCTTGAGACTACTGCTACTTTTCTGCACTGGGTTGATCTCTTTTGTATGTCCACCTGCTATTCTGTCATCTGCTACCATACAACATTGCTAAACCTTCCTGCATCCATCTGCTACTGTCTCACCTTCAAGTGTCTATCACCTACCACCTCCACTCAACCTATCCCTCAACCTTCATCATTGTGTTACCACATACATAAAGTCATTCTAGGAACCAGCTTGCTAATTGTGTGTATTTACTGGCTGAAATAAGACCTTCCACACATGATGAGTCATTGAGGTTGGGAATGGTATCTCAGCATATCTCTTACATGACTACTGACGTGGAACTATTTCTGCAGCTGAAAATCCACACCATATAAGAAACGCAGGAGCGTTACATAAAGATATCCAGCATGACATTTTTCCCCACTCATATCTGATTGGTTTCCAATGTGTTCCTTTCATTTTTTTCCACAGTGTGTATATATAAAATAAATGATTGTTCATGATGAGATCCATGAAGCTGCATTTACTAGTTGTCTTTTTATGGTGGACTTAGTGGTGTCTTCTGTCAGCTTCTCATTAGTTGGAATAGGCTGAGAGGCCTCTGCTCTTCGCAGGCCGCAGTCATTCCAGCCGCTGGAATCTGGTGGCTGCATGAAACCGGCCGTGTGAAGGAGACCCAAAAGTGAAATATTTTGACGCTCTCATTTTTCTTCTTTTTGCAGTTTGTGGCGTAAAGGAGAGCCCAACCACCTAGGAGGCAATGAAAACTGCGCAGAGATTGTAAAAAAGGATCGGTCATGGAATGACGACCAGTGTGAAGCTAAGAAAAGTTCCATATGTAAAGCTCTGTTGAGGCGCTGAGATGAGCTCTGTATACTCTGACCTCTCTTCTCTCTATGATATCTGCTTCCATGCTTTCCCAGAAGTTCCATGACAGTACTAGGAGGTTAGGTTGGGGGAAACCATTTGCTTTTGCTCTATATTTTATTTCCATTAAATGAACCCATACGCTATGAGGTCTCTATATATCCATTCACTATGCCATTGTCCCCTATCTGCCATGACCACAATACATATATAAAGGTGGTGGCTTTGAAGTTGTTTACTGGAGCTATGAGTGACACTCGCAGCCAAAACCCCGATACCGTTTGTTTTCCGGCCGACGATTCTCTTTCTTATAAAAGCAATCAGAGCAGCTGATTAGCCACTGGATTGCTTTTAGCAGCAGTGGGAGGGGTCATCCCCTCCCTCCCATATCTTGCTGGTGTTTCTCGGGCTTACCATTCTTACCGGGGTTCCGACCGTTCATGCCGCTGGTCATATAGGTGAACAGTAGACATGTGCAGCAATTTTTTGTTAAATTCATTTAATTTGTGTAATTTGTTTTCTTAATTTGGTTTGTTTATTCAAATTCAAATCGATTGGAATTTTCCAAAATTTGGTCAAATTAAACTCAAGTCGACCAAAATCATAACATTTGAATCAATTCGAATTTTATTCAAATGTAAATTTATTCTATTAGAAATTCAAATTTTGGAAGATGGTTATATTCTTTCTATTCCATTCTATTCTTTTGTTTTTTCCTCTATTCTATTTTATTTTCTATTTTATTCAAATTCACATTTATTCTATTTAAGTTTGAAATTTGTTTATTCTATTCTATCCATTTTTTTCTTTTCTTTTCTTTTCCTTTCTTTTATTTTCTGTTATTTTATTTTCTATTATTTACTCTGTTCTATTCTTTTCCATTCTACTATTTTATTTTCTATTCTAGTGTATTTGAATTTAAATTTATTCTATTCGAAATTCAAATTTTTGAAAGATGGGTATTTTCGTACTAGTCTCTTGTTTCCTTTTCTTTTCTATTATATTCTATTATTTTCTATTCTATTCATATTTGCATTTTTTCTATATGAAATTCAAATTTTGGAAAATGATTACATTGTTTATTCTTTTCTTTTATTTTTTTCCATTCTTTTCTATTCTATTCAAATTCACATTTATTCTATTTGAAATTCAAATGTCTGAAAACTGTCATATTGTTTATTCTATTCCATTACTTTCTATTATTTTAATTTTCTATTATTTATTCTATTCTTTTCTATTCTAGTATTTTATTTTTATATTCTATTGTGCTCTAATTCAAATTTATTCTATTTAAAATTCGACTTTCTGAAGATGATTACATTATTTTCTATTTTATTCTATTCTATTGTTTTTTTCTATTCTATTTTTATTTTATTCTATTTTCTATTCTATTTAAATTCACATTAATTCTATTTGAAATTAGAATTTCAGAAAATGGGTCTATTGTTTATTCTATTCTATTTTTTCTATTTTCTATTCTATTATTTATTTTATTCTATCCTTTTCTTTCTATTTTACTATTTTCTATTCTATTGTTTTCAAACTCAAATCTATTCTATTCAAAATTTGAATTTTGGAGGATGGTTATGTTCTTTTGATTCTATTGTTTTATTTTTTTTTCTTGTCTTTTCTATTATATTAAGTTATTTCCTATTCAAATTCACATTTATTCTATTTGAAACTCAAATTTCAGGAACACAGGTATATTGTTTATTCTATTTTATTATATTCTTTTCTTTTTTTTATTATATTCTATTATTTTCTATTCTATTCGAGTTTACATTTATTCTATTTGAAATTTGTATTTCAGAAAATTGTTATATTGTTCTATTATTTTATTTTCTATTTTATTTTCTATTATTTTTCTCTATTCTATTCTTTTCTTTTCTACCATTCTATTTTCTATTCTATTGTATTCAAATTCAAATATTATTCTATTCAAAATTCACATTTTGGAAGATGGTTATATTCATTCTATTCTATTATTTTTTTATATTCTATTATTTTCTTTTTTAATATATTCTATTCTTTTCTATTCTATTTTAATGTATTCTATTTGAAATTCTAACTTCTGAATATGATTATATTGTTTATTCTATTCTATTGTATTTAATTTTCTATTCTATTCTCTTCAAATTCAAAAAAATTTAATTTTGGAAGATGGTTACATTCATTCTATTCTATGTTTTTTTTCAATTCTATTCTATTCTTTTCTTTTATAGACTATTCTTTTCTATTATATTCTATTTTTTCTATTATATTTGTATTTATTCTATTTGAAATTCGAATTTAAGAAGCTGGCTATATTCTTTCTATGTTATTCTATTCTATTATATGTTCTATTCTATCCCTTTATTTTCAAATTCACATTTATTCTATTTGAAATTCAAATTTTGAATTTTGAAAAATGACTATATTCATTTATTCTATTCTATTCTTTTCTTTCTATTATAATTGAATTTATTATTTTTGAAATTCGAATTTCAGAAGATGGTTTTATTCTATTCTATTCTATTATATTTTTTATTCTGTCCCTTTATTTTCTGTTTTATTCATTTTTTTTATTCTGTTCTGTTCTGTTTTACTCTATTATATTTAATTATTTTCTTTTCTATTCTATTCTATTCTATTCCTTTATTGTCTATTATATTTTATTCTCTTTGGAAATGTGAATTCAATTTGAATTTGATTTTTAAAACAATTCAAATTCAATTCAAAAACTATACGAATTTGAATTTCATTGAAAATGTTGTTATGTTATTTCAGATTAATTTATATCTGTTACTATTGTAATTCTATTCTATTGTAATTTGGAAATTAGGATATATTCACATTTCCAAATTTCAGTTCGGAACCAAATGAACAAGTGATTTATAAGTTTTTACTCAGTGTACATTGGACACCATGAACTAATGTACTATTGTAACTGTGTTTACTGCATATGAGAAGAGGATAAGGAGGGGGCACGCTATTGCCATAAAGAAAATAGACACGTATCAAAAAATAACAGGAGAACTGACATAAAACAGTAAAGGGACCGAAGTAAGGGGGCCTGGACTACTTAAACACATAAAACGAAAGTTAAAAAAGACTGACACCCAATTGGATATAATAGCTAAAAGTAGGAACATTTAAGGAGGAAGAAGAGACATATAGTATGGCAACAATGAGAGGGAAACCAGCTAAAGGAAGTACAGTGGCAAAGTCCCCCAAAGTAAGCGCTAGCCCAGGGACAATTTAAAAAAAATGACTCAAGAAGAGAGTCAGGATAAACCACAAACAGAAAAACAGCCTGGAACTAGAGGGAGAGAAGGAACAGGGAACAACAAAAGCAGAGAGAGGAACTTTTAGATGAGCATGAGTATGACTAGTCAGTCAAAAGCAGAAATGGAAAATGAATGTTGCAATGGAACCTCCGACCCGCACTGTACTTGTGGTCTTCCGTCAGTATACGGCTTACTCGCAGTCATGGACATAGATGTCAAATCCTAGCCGCCCCCATACAAAGCTAGCCAACAACTTAGCTAGTACAGGTTAAGGAACCTTCCAGGATAAGAACTGTTTATTCAAACACAGGCACAAAGAGATATACACTATAGGACAAACCCCCTCCCCCTTAGCAGCCAATCCACATACACATATACATCCCATAATAGGTTGATCTTAAGACAGACAGAATCAATAGAACAATGGAATACAGGTACTTAACAATATCAAACCCCACCCCACCTCACTATCTAGCAAGGGTCTATGAGAAACTCCTGCAATATTCTAGCAATCTGAAAAGTCAAATTGCTATCTCTATATATCTCTTGAGGGACATTGTCCAGAAATATTATTGTCCCAAGTGAAAGAGGCCCTTCACTCTTTCAACACAAACCACACATATAGAACCCAGGATAAACGGGGTAACAGGAAATGCTGAGTCCGATGTGGTTGTACAGCGAGTCTGATTAGTGCAGACCCGACTGGGGTTCTTGGTCACCCTGTGCCCCTAATAGACACAGGGTGACTTACATATAAGAGGGGCCAGGAAAGCTGGACAAGGAGTTTCCTGATCTCTCTAAAGTAATCAGGGTTTCAAGAGCCCCCCAGCCAAAGTGACTCGTGTCACATAAATGTGAAATATAAATAGGAAATATAGAAGAATTAGATCAAGAAGCAAAGTTAACCACAACATTGTAAATAGCGGACATGTTTGCAAAGCTAGAAGAGTCCTTAAAGAGAGATATGGCAATATTACATAAAGACGTGTGTCAGTTGCTAGCAAGGGTGGAAGAGACAAAGAATAAACTGAACAAGCATACACAAGTAATAAAAGAGCTCAAAGAAGAAATAAATGCCTTAAAGATAGAACAAAAGAATATGGCCTATAAACTGGAAGAAAAGGAAAACCGAAATAGAAGCAAAAATCTGAGGATACGCGCCCGCAAGAGTCATCACAAAGAGAAGATTTAATGGAAACAATGAGAAGATTTTTTAATTCATTGCTAAATAGAACAACCTCATATCTCTTAAAAATAGAAAGGGCACATAGGATTAGAAGAGCACAAGGGGTCCCAATGGAAACCCCAAGGGACATAATAGTGAGGTTTCAATACTCTGAGGTTAAAGCCCAAATATGGAGTCACTTACGGGGCAGTGGTCCTCTGAAGCATAAAGGTGTAGGTCTTCAGATCTTTGCAGATGTATCTTGAAGGGATATGCAGCTATATCTGGCCCTTTAAGAGTTAATATAATATAAATTTTAAATATTGAAATTAGCTTTTGGTAAATGTTTTAATTGCAGAATGTTTTAGTTAGGTGACTAATATGTTTGTAATCCCAAGCGCTACTTCTTATCTACTGTCTTCCGGGACTTTTATTATTAAACTTAATAGAAGAAACTCAAGGTTAGATATTTAACATAAGAAACACCTGTGCTAAAACCACATACCCTTATGTTGAAACGATGTCCTTTTTGTTCTGTACTGTATAAATACTCATGCTTGGCATTTAATAAACTAAACATGTTTTGACTCTCAGCTTGTTTCTGTCAAAGTGTGTTCCCTGAGCTCTGACGAGGTATCCCCTGGTGGTCCGAACCTTAAGGAAGAACCCCAATATATCTCAAGAGACATTAAAGAGAAGGAGACTTCTTAAACCCCTCTTGGAGCAGATGCAGAAACAGGAAATCCAGTACAATTGGGGTGTTCCGGCATTCCTGGTAGGCAGTAAGGAGGGTCGGATAGTAACGCTGAAATTCCCAGAGGAGCTTTAAGAGTTCTGTAAAAAACTAGACTTACCAATGCTAATTATTCTTGGCTGGTCAGATATGAGGGCAGAGAAGGAACAACTGGAAGCCCACCAATGGCAACTAGTCCCTAAGAAGAATGGGACAAAAAAGAGATAACAAGGACACGTGAGGTTGGTAAGGAGAGGGGTAGGATAAATTTATGTTGAGAAGATGGTTTCTCTGGGAGACTGGGCGAGCTCTGGATCTTTGTCCCTGGGGGACAGGGATGTGGGCCCATAAAGCGCGCTAGTCAGAGCATCACCCCCAGTAGAGGGAGTAGACAGCTAGGTGGTGGAGATGAGAAGGTAGAAGTCTCCTCAAAGACCAAAGTTTGGTCCAAAACTTTAACATGTAAGATCTTTGGTATTACAGGAGAGGTGGGGTGGGAGGGTGGGATGGGGAGACAGGGAGGTGGGTGAGGGAAGTGGGTGGGAAGAGGGAGGAGCCAGGGTAGAACAAACCAAGCTAGAGGCTTAAAAAACTATTTTGTGACATTTCTCTCCCTCGTCTTGGGTACGACTCCTAGACTATGGGTCAGGGATCCCCCTTATCCCTCCCTCCCTACTTGTGGGGGAGGGAGGGTAAGGAGCAGTGAGCAAAAAAGACAATATGGCTGAATTAAAATGATTGACTTATATTGAGAGGGAATTAAATACCCAAGCAAAAAGGAATAATATACTGAAGAAGGTTAAACGCTATGCAGCGAGCATAGTCTTTTTACAAGAGACACATTTGACACAAGATACAAATGTATATAGCCCAAATAGAAATCCGATAGGCTATCTGAAAGATATCTTGGGAAAGTTGAAGGATTTTAAAAAAGGGTAAATTAATTCTGGCGAGGGACTTCAATTTCTGCATGCATCCAAGGGTAGACAGTACGTCACGGGCATTGAGGACTGGGAAGCACCAACTTAGAAGGGTAAAAAAGGAATTATATAAATGTCAGCTTGTAGATATATGGAGGGTACAACACCCTGAAATAAAGGATTATACCTTCCACTCCTCAGTGCATGGGACATACCCAAGACTGGACTATATAATGGTAGAGCACAGATTGATGGAATCAGTGACAAACTAGGGCGGCACAGTGGTGTAGTGGTTAGCACTTTCACCTAGCAGCAAGAGGGTTGCTGGTTCGAATCCCAACCACGACGCTACCTGCCTGGAGTTTGCATATTCTCCCTGTGCCTGCGTGGGTTTCCTCCGGGTACTCCGGTTTCCTCCCACACTCCAAAGACATGCTGGTAGGTTAATTGGATCCTGTATAAAATTGGCCCTACTATGTATGTATGAATGTGAGTTAGGGACCTTAGATTGTAAGCTTCTTGAGGGCAGGGACTGATTTTAATGTGCAATGTATATGTAAAGTGCTGCATAAATTGACAGCGCTATATAAGTACCTGAAATGAAATAAAATAAAAATAAACTCGTCCATAGAACTAATGTTTTAATGAGATCATGCATCAGTAACATTAAAGCTCAAAATGTCTATAAGTAGGGACAAGACAAAAACCTGGAGAATAAATGAGGAATTAATACAAGACAGAGAAACAGAAGAAAGAATAAAAAAAGAACTAGTACAATATTTTCAGCTTAACAAAACTCCAGAGGTCCCCGAAAGGAGCCAGGAAAAAAGTGAGAGGACCAGGAATATAAGTAGAATAAAAACAGAAATATATGAGCTGGAACAATTAAACAAAAAGAAAACGGATATAGAGATACAACACGAGCTAGTATTAAAAATAGACGAGTTAAAAGAACTAATGGAACAAGAAGCAAGAATGGCCTTTAATAGAGCGGCCAAGAACAGATATCAATGGGGAAATAAGCCTGGAAAATATTTAGCTAGAATAGTAACAAATAAAAAAAATCTAAACATTTTGTAGTGAAAATCAAAAATTGAAAAGGGAAAACCGTGTATTCAACAACAGATTTCGCCAGAGTCTTTCAAAACTATTACAGCACTCTATACGCAGTATGACAAAAAGACACACAAGGGTGGAAACAAATAAGAATACAAGAAATTGAAGAGTATTTAAGAGCAGTAAAACTTCCTAAAATACCAGAGGAAAAGCTACTATTTTTAGATGAACCAATAATAACACAGAGAGAGATAAGCACTGCATTAAAAAGTACACCAGCAGGTAAGCGCCCAGACACAGACGGATTTACAATAGGTTATTTAAAAACATTTAAAATATTATTATTGCCAAAATGATGTTAAAATATGAACGGGCTAGGAGAAGGAAAATAAATGAGGAAGGAATCCCTGTTGGCGCATATTACAGTGATCCCTAAGGAAGGGAATGATGCAACTCTCTGCTCTAGTTACAGACCTATAGCACTGGTAAATGTAGATACAAAATTGTATGCTAAAGTACTAACTGCCAGATTGAAAGAATTGATGCCTGAATGGATCCATGCAGATCAGACTGGATTTATTCCAGGAAGGGAGGGGAAAGATAATGGTATAAGGATATTACTCCTATTGAATAAATTGAAAAATGGGAAGATCCCCACTCTATTTCTGTCAATAGACACTGGAAAGGCATTTGACAGGTTAGACGAGGGATTTATGATGAATACATTCGAAGAAATAGGAATGGGCCCTTAAGATGACTGGGTGGATTAAAGTTTTATATAAACACCCAACAGCATCAGTGAAGGTCAATGTAGGTCTGTCGCCCCCTTTGAAATGTTCAACGGTGTAAGACAGGGATGCCTGCTCTCACCCCTCCTGTTCATTTAGGCACTGGAGCCATTATTGGGAACTATTCGTAATAACATAGACATTGGAGGAGTTAAGATTGGGGACGAGGAACACAAAGTGGCAGCGTATGCAGATAATGTCCTGTTTTATGTAACAAATCCAAGAATCACACTGCCAAATTTAGTAAAGGAAAAATGAAAGAAAAAAGATGGATTATTGTCCAACCTGAAGATCAACCCCACAAAGTCAGAGATTTTAAATATCAGCTTCAATAAGGAAGAAGGGTAAGCCCTACAGAGAGAATTCCCTTTGTTATGGGGGGGGGGGGGGCAGAGTTAAACTACCTCGGAATAAAATTATTGTTTTCTATAGTGAACTTATATCAAGTACATTGATCCCATTACTAAATTAAATTAAATCAGAACTTAAAAAAATACCCACAAGACCACTCTCCTGGATAAGACAAATAAATACAGTAAAGATGGTAAGTCTCCTGAAAATTCTAAATAAATACCAGATGATGCCAATAGAATTACCTCAGACTTACTTTAAAACATAAAAAAATGATATATAAGTTTATAGGGAGTTTGCCATGCCAGACATTAAAATATACTATGATGCTGTAATTTTAGCCCAGTGTTTCTAAACCTTTTTTCAGTCAAGGCACCCTTTAAAAATTATGGACAGTCTCGAAGCACCGCATGCTAATATGTAAAAACAATTCTATTAGTTTTGCATAAAACAGCAACATCCACACAAGTAGGACACCCAGTGTTTATTCTTCCATAGCAAATACACTTATAAAAACTGGTTCTGACTAGTATTCCAATGTTTCTCTTGTCCCTGAATGTTTCTCCATCACTCAGCTAAGGTGCCTTCAAGAAGGTTGTAATGGTGTCCAATGAAAACTTGTGGCTTTGTGTAACTAAACGGCAGCTTTATCCACAATACGCCTTGTATACAATTTTGGGGCTAAATTTTTAGGCATTTTGCCAAGGCACTCCTGAAGAAACCTCAAGGCACCCAGGGTGCCTGGGCACCCTGGTTGAAAAAGGCTGTTTTAGCCCGAATGGTTGAGTGGACCAAGACAAAGAGTGATAAAAAGTGGGTAGGGGTATAAAACATATTAAGTGAAGCCCAATTAAATAGGAATATATGGGTTCCACATAAGTACAGAGTACTAGATGTGAAAACCCCGGGGGGCGTGGCTTGGCGCGCATCGTGGATGGCTGCCTCATACCCGAGCTCCGGACTCACAGCGGCCCTGAAAACGTACTACGGCACCGATCTTAACAAATATTGCGGAATTATGGGCAGAATCGTGAAGGCAAACTCCCAGGCCAAAAATTTGAAGACACTTAAGGCTCCCCAGGGGAAGATTATCGCAGATATCTTTAAGGCCCAAGCGCTCACCAGGAGACATACAGTGGGCAGCAAGATGGCGAGGAGGCTGGCCTCTGATGAAGAAGAAGAAATCGACAACGAATCCATCTCTGCTTCTGAGGACACTGTAAGTGATGCTTCACCCAGAGATAGACAATTGACATTTAACGATATGATGGCCATAGCTGCCGACATAAAGGGTTCTTTTGCAGTCGCCATAACGGATCTAAAAGCAGACATTGCCAGATTAACTGATCAGATGGCGGGGGTGGAGAAGGCGGGCAAACATAGAGACAAAGCGATTAAAAAGCTTGAAGAAGTTGCTAGCACTCATTCGGGGCACTTAATCGCTATGAATAGACATCTGGAGGACCTGGACAATCGTGGCAGAAGAAATAATATAAGATTAAGAGGTCTGCCTGAGTCAGTGGAAGGGGGAGATATCAGATCTGCTCTCACATCCATTTTTAATAACTTATTGGAAAGACCCGCAGAGTCGCCTATTGAAATGGATAGAGCACACAGGGCACTTAGACAGAGGGCCCCAGATTCAATGCCTCCAAGGGATGTGATTTTTTGCTTAACCAGCCACACACTTAAAGAGGAGATTCTGGCTAAGGCAAGGCAAAGTGATCAAATCCTCTTTAATGAGGCCCCAATTCTCCTTTTCCAAGATCTCTCCCCAATTACTTTGAAAAACAGAAGAGCACTGCGACCCCTGCTGGAAGTTTTGAAGGAAAGGAACATTACTTATAAATGGAAATACCCATTTGCACTTCAAGCCACCTTCCAAGGGAAGAACTATCTTTTGAGAACCCCTGATGACCTATCCTCCTTTTGTTCAAATTTGCGCATGGATTGCATCAACCTACCAGATTGGTATGCCGAATTTCTATTGCCTGCAGCTCCAGTTACACACCATGCTTACGAAAGCTCTCCTTCAACATCCTCCCACAGATCTCCTTATCCCAAAGGAAATAACAAAAAGAAAAATAAGAACCCGCAAGCTCCCTTTGCTTCACCGCCCAAAACACCCAGAACAAGGGATGAGAAGTTTTGAGCAGCTCTGATATTATGCATGTTTGATTCTCTTCCTCATTTTGTCACTATAGTTGGCCCGGTTGGCTATTTATGGGTTCATGTTGTTGCCCAATCTCAGCTTACGTTGTCCCTGTAATAGGAATTTAAAATCATTACTGAAGAATCTCAACATGGTGACCTCCTCTGATGGTACATTAAAAATCTGCTGTACTTGCCTGATCCCATAATGTATGGGTTTGAAAGACTTAAGATTTTTAATTGGCAATGCTTTTTTCTCACCACAAGATGTCACTGTTGCTTTGACTGTAACTCCAGAACTAATTGCTCACAGCTAAACATCAAATTTCACACACCAACATGAGGCATCTAGTTTTTCCTTTTTTGCTCTTTTGCTATAAAGGGAATGAAGGGTGAAAGGTTGCTAATGACATATATATATATATGCAATTAATGTTTGTTTGTTCAACCTAGAGCGTTTCTTTCTCCCTTGGTCCTCGAATTGAGATCACTTTGAGATGGACTGAGGCGTGCCCACTGGTGGCGTACGACCATCATCATTCTGGTAAGCCTCTCTTTCGATACTTATCGGGTATTTTTGCAAAAAGGATTTTTCACGCTCTCACCCACTAATACGCTTTGGAACTTTCACAGACTAGCTTTGTCAGGACACATAGACTGCCTCATTCCCTTTAATCCGGAATTATAGCGCTTACCACATTTAGACATCCGTGCAGATATGGCGGTACTGTGACTACTACTATACCTAGATTATTGTGAAGAGCTACATCCCTATGTGGGATTTCGGCAATTGTTCTTTCAGTCAACATTGTTGAATTCCTACCCAAGGCAATAGACCTGATCTTACCACAAGTTGAGCATGTTTTATTTTCTGTCTTCACGAGCTGCCTATGTTTCAAAGTTCAAGCCGTAGAACTATTTTACACACTTTTAAGTTAGCTTTATATATAGAAGCCGCTTCCTGTGGGTCGGGGTATACCTTGACCGACAGGAACTTCCGGTACCTTTGGTCCCAAGGCGCTGTGCTTCCTCCAGCGCTCCTACCAGGCTTTCATTGTGCACTTTGTTATTTTGTGATAATTGATTATCTTTAATAGCCTAATTATTGGTTGACTCAGAGACGTTCTCTGGTCAACGTGTCATTATTTTGTCTTTTCCTCTTTCTTACATCTATCTTTTCATTCTACTCCTTCTCTTTTTCATCTGTCCTTCACCCTCCCCCATCCACTTCTGAGACCTCAAAATGGCTTTTCCCACTTGGGTAAAGATCCCCTGATCGTCTCCTTCAACGCTAACGGGCTCAATATCCCTGAGAAAAGGAGGAGACTATTAGGAGAACTAAGAAAAAGCAAAATGCACATCGCTTTTATCCAAGAAACGCATTTTAAAGGTGACCTCATTCCTAAACTGACTGACAGACACTTCACCAAAGTTTATGCAGCATCCAATGCACTGGCAAAAACTAAGGGAGTGGCCATTCTACTTAGCAAGAAGTCAGCTTTTACTGTAGACAAAATATTAGCGGACCCAGATGGGAGATTTATCTTCTTGGCGGGGTCCTTGAACGGACGCCCCTTGTCACTTGCAAACGTGTATTTTCCGAACAAAGCTCAGGTAACCTTCTGCTCGAAACTAATAGATGAACTTAAAAGCTTTGCCTCTGGGTGTATTATATTAGGAGGGGACTTCAATGTACCCCTTGAACCGTTACGAGATACATCCTCAGGCAAAACAAGCATAGCCTATAAAAAACTCAAAAAAATCAAAGATAAGTTGAGATCCCTAAATTTGGTAGATACCTGGCGAGCATTACACCCCTTGGAAAAAGATTACACCCATTACTCTGCTCCACACAACAAGTACTCGAGAATAGATATTTTCTTGATTTCGCAAAGAGATTTACCAGATCTAGTAGAGGACAAAATAGGACACATTGCATTTTCAGATCATGCGCCTATTTCAATCACGATAAATTCAGACACCCCTTGCAAACCAACTTTTAACTGGAGACTGAACCCCTCACTACTACTCGACCCAAACATCAAAGAAGATATTGTTAAGACCATTGAACACTATTTTAAAGAGAATTCCTCCCCCGAATTGTCCCCTATGACAATTTGGGAAGCACACAAGAGTGTCGTAAGGGGAGAGTTTATCAAATTTGGTGCGAGGAAAAAAAAGAAAAAGAGAGGTTGGTGGGCGATTTGGTCTCCAAAATTTCTAAACTGGAAGCACAACATAAAATCTCACTGGCCCACTCTTTATTTGAAGAACTATCTCAAACTAGGAAAACCCTGACAGACTTACTAAATAATAAAACAAAGAGATCAATTTATTTCAATAGGGCAATCTACTACGAACACGGTGACAAAAGTAGTAAATTCCTCGCTCGTGCCCTTAAAGACCTTCAAGCAGCTTCACACATTCCCTTCATGAGAGATAAGCAAAATAACAGGATTCATGACCCGAGATTCATTGCGGAATAATTCCGCTCTTTTTACGAAAACTTTTACAATCTCCCGCCACAAACTCGTCCCTCCGGCTTAACCGGGCCGAGAGATACACTAATTTCTCAATACTTGGAAGACAGTGGACTTCCACGCCTCTCAAAATCAGATATTGCTAAAATGGAGGAAGACATATCTCTTGAGGAGATTCAACAAGCAATCTCTTCCCTAAAATGTGGTAAAAGCCCGGGCCCGGACGGTCTAACATCCCAATACTATAAAACATTACATCAGATACTGGCCATTCCCTTGACTGAGGCTTTGAACGCCCTTTCTAAAGAGACTAAGCCTTCTACCGAATTCTTATCAGCTCATATAACGGTCATCCCAAAAAAGGATAAAGATCCGACGCTATGCGCCAATTATAGGCCTATCTCTTTGCTCAACCTTAATGTTAAGCTTATGGCCAAGGTACTAGCAAACAGACTTAGACCTCTCTTGCATCATATAATAGGACCCGAACAAGTAGGCTTTATGCCAGGTCAGGAGGCCCGCGACAATATTATCAAATCTCTCAACTTATTGCATGAAGCTAAAAGTAACGACTTACAAGGTATGATCCTATCCACTGATGCCGAGAAGGCTTTCGACAGAGTGGCATGGGATTATCTCTTCGCCACCTGTCGACATCTGGGTCTCGGCGACAACATGATGGGTTGGATCGGGGCTCTATACACAAACCCAACCGCCAAGGTCAAGGTAAATAATACATTTTCTACTCCCCTTCACCCCAAAAACGGGATGAGACAAGGCTGCCCCCTGTCACCGATTTTATTCATTCTGGCCTTGGAACCACTGATCAGACACATAAATGCCAATTCAGCTATTCACGGTTTTCTGGTTAAAGATAGGGAATTTAAGATCTCTGCTTATGCAGATGATCTATTATTCTATATTACTCAGCCCCACATCTCTATACCTAACCTAAATCTCCAATTTCAAAAATTTAGATTCCTATCCAATTTCAAAGTAAACCATTTTAAATCTGAAGCCTTAGATGTTTCACTTCCAGACAATATCAAATCACTCACACGAGAAAATTGTCCATATAAATGGGAATCGAGATCACTGAAGTATTTAGGCATACATCTTACTTCTAAAATTGAGACGATATATGAAACCAACTTCACACCACTACTATCAACTATAAATAAGGACCTTAGGAACTGGAATTCCAAGAACTTTTCTTGGTTTGGGAGGGCCGCGATCCTAAAAATGGTAATTCTTCCACGATTATTATATCTTTTTCATGCGCTCCTGATCAAAATACTGAACAGCTTTTTTCGAAAATTAAGTACTATCAAAAGACACTTTTTATGGGCAATGAAAAGGCCAAGAGTCAAATTACAGACTTTACAGAGACCAAAATCTCAAGGAGGTATAGGTCTACCGAATTTTTACAGGTACTACCAAGCGACTCACATCACTAGAGTCATAGATTGGCACTGCCACTCACAACAAAAAGATTGGGTGGAGCTAGAAAAAGGCTGTTCGAGATTCCATGCCCACAATCTAATCTGGTCTAACCCTTGTAATTACCCGACAGAAATTAAACAACATCCACTAATCTCCACCACACTTAATATTTTCAATCGAATTGCACCCGGTCACCACCTAATAACTAGATACGGGACTATGACTTCCATTTCCAATAACCCTGACTTTGTCCCTGGTCTGGATTTCAGGATGCAGGTCGCGGACTCTCCACAGATAGGGGTTCAATTACGTGTCAAAGATTGTTTAAAACGCTCTAGATTTTTATCTCTGGACGAACTTAACAAACTAAAACTTAAAGGTTACATTATCTCTTATTGGAACTATATACAATTGCATGATTTCATCAGAAACTCGAAATATAAATTCCAATTAGACTCACCTCCGACTCCCCTAGAAGAGATTTGCGTCAACCAAATACCATGCTCCAAAACCACGTCGATGGCATATAAATGGCTATCTCAGACCCTGAACACCATACCTGACAAACATAAATCAATCTGGGAAAAAGACCTAAACTGCAACATATCTGACAAGATGTGGGAGAAGGCCTGTGTCTTCACACACAAATGCTCACTGAGCACAAAAGTTCAGGAGACCTCGTTTAAAATTTTGACGCAGTGGTATATTACCCCAGTACAACTTAAATCTTGGTCACCGCAGATCTCCGATAGGTGCCTAAAAGATAGAGGAACATTTTTGCATTTATGGTGGTCTTGCCCTGTATTACAAAAATTCTGGAATAAGGTGATTCACCTTATAAGATTCATTACCAACACCACTCTGACCATGGATGCTGCTTGTTGTCTCCTACACTTACACAATCTGTCATATAAGAGTTATAAACAAGCCCTCTCTAGACACCTGCTTAACGCAGCCAAAGCGGTTATACCCCTATATTGGAACTCAAAGTCAAACCCCTCTACTAAAGAGTGGCTGGATAGAATAAAATTTTTTTACGAAATGGAAGAGATCTTAGCAATTAAGAAAGAAAACGATACTATCTTTCACAAAACCTGGCGCCCCTGGATAGAATTCACCTTATCCAATACGTATAAAAATCTTATCTCTCACTAAACTGGTTCACATTCCATTCTTCCTACAAATTTTTTAGAGTTGATAGAGGATCCCAAAGTGACAATATACTGATAGCTCTCAGTGGTCTTACCCCTCCGCCCCCCCCCCCCCCCACCTCCCCGTCCTTCCTATCTCCTTTCTCTTGCTCAATCTTTCACTTTACTTTACTTAACCTTTCTTTCAATATTTTATAATTTCGACGGCCCTCAAGCCGTAGTTGCGAGCTTAGACCCGCAACACCTGGTCTATGCTTAAACCCATAGTCATATTATGAAAATCAGTTACACTACAATGTGGCCCTTTATGACTCTATTGAATACTTGATGTAACTATGCAAGACTATATTATGCATATTCCTGTCTTCATTTTGCTTCAGTTTGTACTATGTTTTGAAGCTTATGTTTGTGTAATTATTTTCAATAAAGCTTTATATTGGAAAAAAAAAAGAAAACCCCTGGTCTCACCAGAAATGTTTTTCGGATTTGGGATAGAATACATTAACAAGCTAAATGGAAATACAATTCACCTTTAATAGGCACATTTATTTTCGCACCAGGGAATATGGCACTTTTTGGAGACCGGGTGAAGAATACACAGTTAAAGGACATTATAAAAAAAAGGAAAGATTTGCACATTGCAAGAATTAGTACACAAGGGAGGAATGATAAAACTGGACGAATAGAAATACTCACAAAGCATTTTGTGTTAGCACTTCCACAACCGCTTAGATCAGAAGAAGACATGAACCCATTTGAACAATTGTGTAATTCACAGTATTGTGAAAATGTTAACACAGTATTGCACAGATTTCTAAAATTCTCACAGATAAATGGCTGAACCAAGAATTCCCTAATTTATAGAAAAATGGGAAAGGAATTTTGGAATACTATTAACTGAACACCAACACAATAAAATCTTGAGAGCAGTACATAGGGAAGGTTGTGGGATAGGGGTAGGATAGTTTATCGAAAATAATTTACATAACTTTTTCTGTGATTTTATAAGATTTATATGGTGAAATTAAATTAAAAAAAATAAAAAGACAGCTCTGGGAATTGTAAATAGGCATCCCTCTGAGCAACAATAGTACTCCTCTTAAAATCACATCTGCTGGAATTGGAATTGCCATCCCTAGAGACTGTAAGAACCACATTGGCTAGCCAAACTTGCCTTTTATTGCTGGAGCAAAGGATTCATCCTGGCACAGTCAGAGGCTTGAAGGTGGCTAATTGACCAACATGGCCTGAAGTGCTTGACCTGAAGGTCCAACCATCCGAGACCAAAGCTGTATCTTCCTAGCAGAAGAGGAGCAACCAGATACCCATAAGATACATATGGGTGGCTGTAACGGATCAACTGGCACCCGGACCGAGTACCTCCGTTGACAGATGCTCCTAGTGCTTCCCGAGGGCTCCAAGCACTCCACCAGACACCATAACCACCGTAGACCCCACAAACCTCTGCAGCTAGGTTGGGGTCTCGCCGTCTCCTACCCACCCTGGACCTATAACAAGGCTCCAGGTTCCAGTGGGTGAACCTCTCTTTCCCCAGAGAGTGGAGCAGGAACAGGAAAAAGTTCTTACAAGAGCTTAGTGATTATTCAAGGGAGTATGAAGAGCATAGCAATCCCTTGTAGCAGATTCCCTCAAAAAGAGACAGGACTTGAGGGTGAAGTAGAACTCCAGGTTTAAGCCCCCATGCTACTGGATGTTTTTGGAGCTGCTGTTAGCAGCGTCCGACGTTTTTTTTTTGCAGCTGCAGAAGGCCCATCCATGTTATTCTATGGACTCATGCACACATAGAGCTTTTAGGAGCTCCAAGTGGCATAGACGTTTTACAGCTCAAAAAAAAAAAACAGGACCTGTGCATTCTGGAGCTGCAGCGTCAACACTGCTAAAGGCTGAATAACGTTGCTTAACGTGCGTTAAGCCACATTATACGTTTTTTTTCTTCCATTCAAAATCAATGGTTCCCTATGGGAGCCTATTGATTTGAATGGAAGGCGCACCGCAAGTCGGCTCAGGATGACCCGACTTGCGGTGCGACTTGTGCTGTAAGAATTTTGAGGGGGAACTCCACACCAAAATGGGGAAAAAATGGTGTGGTGTTCCCCTCCAGGTTCCTCTTCCCGACAACCCTGTCCGGTGGTTGTGGGGGTCTGCGGGCAGGGGGCTCATCAGAATCTAGAAGCCCCCTTTAACAAGTGGGCCCCCCAGATCCCGGACCCCCTCCCTATGTGAATCATCACCGGGAGGCCACGCCCCTAATGGCTATATAATAAGCTGCAGAGACCGGCATAATCATCGGGGACAGCGTCGGGGGAGGCCCGGAGGAAGAAGAAGACCAGAGGAGGCAAAAGAACAGACGGGCAAAAGAGCAGAAGAGCGGAGGGCAGAAGAGTGGAGGGCAGAAGAGCGGAGAGGAGAAGACCAGAAGAGCGGAGAGGAGAAGACCGGATGAAGATTTTTAATAAACTTTTCAAAATGTCTCCTGTCATTATTTACATACACTGCCTTTTATGGGGTGAGTGGGTAGGGGATCTGGGGGGCCCCATTGTTAAAGGGGGCTTCCAGATTCCGATGAGCCCCCTGCCCGCAGACCTCCACAACCACCGGCCAGGGTTGTCGGGAAGAGGCCCTTGTCCTCATCAACATGGGGCAAGGTGCTTTGGGGTGGGGGGTGCAAATGGACCATGTTGAGGGCGTGTGCCCTGGTATGGTCCAGGGGGGGTGGGGTCGCTCGCTCGTCCCCTCCCCTTTCCTGGGCTGCATGCTCTGATAAGCGTTTGTATGGATTTTGGGGGGACCCCACACCGTTTTTTCGGCGTGGGGCTACCCTCAAAATTCCATACCAGACCTGAAGGGCCTGGTTTGGAACCTGGGGGGGGAACCCCACGCCGTTTTTTCCCCATTTTGGCGTGGAGTTCCCCCTCAAAATTCTCACAGCGCAAGTCGCACCGCAAGTCTGATCATCCTGATCCGACTTGCGGTGCGCCATCCATTCAAATCAATAGGCTCCCATAGGGAACCATTGATTTTGAATGGAGGCAGAAAAAACGCTGCTAAAAGCGGCGTGGCCAAACGTGCAGTAATGCAAAAGGAAAAAGCTACATTTTTACAGCTGCTTTTTCCTGGCGTTAGAAGTGGCTCTGCAGCTCGTTTTTTTTTTTACTCCCAGTGTGCATGAGGGCTAATGGTGCAGCTGCTCTTTTATACAGTTTTCCCCCAAAAGGTTACCGCCCAGGTGGACCTTGTGGGGAACACGATATGAAATTCACAATCCAAAAAAAACAGAGTTTTACACTCCCATAAAGTGTACACAATCCTTCCCCTCTGCCTGATTGCATTATCATATGCAGATGAAATTGTATACAGAAACAGAATTAACCTGAACTAATTATCTAGCCATCTGGACAGAACAATGTGAGGTCATTAACATTTAGCAATGGGACAGGCAGACTTAACACAATCCACATCCCAGCTCAATAGATAGACAATAGGACAAGACTGCCAATGACAGTCTGTCCATCTGCTACATTGAAGTACATGGAATACACATCTACGTAGTTCTATGATTATTTAGGTGTCACAGACTTCATGGCAACAGGCTATAGGTCTCACAGTGTAAAGTGGGATTAAATCTTCAAACTTCTTGAGAGATATTGCTGACGAATATTACTGTCCCACTGGAAGCAATCCAAACCGTCACAGTGGCACAAATATGAAAATGGCCAGTAAACGACCTTTCCCCCAGAAGTGGAGCTCCTTGCTGACTACTTGGTCAAGGAATCTTTCTCTCTTTAATTCTTTCTGGACTCCAGGCCAAAACTGCAGGACCAAACTTTTGGAGTTAGACACTGACTATTGAACTGCAGTCCTCTTTCATTCAGCAGACATGTACTCTGAGGGAGGGAGGTCAGACTAAAACACAGGAGAAAACACAAGCGCCATACTAAGTGTAGCATATGTGGGCTTTATTAAAAAACACAAGAAGGTTACTCACAAAGGTGTAAGCATCAAAGGCATGTAGTGTGTATAGGGTGTTGGCGCTGCCTGTGATAAAAATTAGAAATGCATTAAAAACATATCAGGTGATAAGCTCAATAAAGTGACGGTTGCAAATATTTAAATATCATAACATAAATAGTGCATACTTAAAGATAAATCACAAATAAGGTGCTAGTCAGATAAAGTGCTTATCAGATAAGGTGCTTATCAAATAAAGTGCTATCATGCACGGCAAAAATTCCCAACTGTATCATACAGTATAATATAAGTGCTATAAGGTGCTGTTTAAAAAACAAAAGAAATCTGGTATGCAGAGGATATATATAAATATAAACGCAGTCCAGATTAGCACTGGTGTACAACAGATATGTGAACAGTCCAAATGGTGAATTCTCTTTAGTCCAGTGGCTGAGTATGCCATCTGAACTTTCCCCCTCTTCTTCTTCTCTTTGAGCAGGCACCCAGGTGACATCCACGGACACATCTTCATCATCAGCCGCTTCACTTGACAACTCAGCAAAGGCAGCAGCAGCAGGTACAACATCATCATCATCATCATCATCATCACAATGTACGTCCATGTGTATAATGCTGCCTGACTGAGACATATCCCCGTTATCTACATAGTTACATAGTTTCATAGTAGGTGAGGTTGAATAAAGACAATAGTCCATCCAGTTCAACCTGTGTAGGTGTGTGTGGCTGTAATCATCTCACATACCCCTGAATGTTCTGATCCTTGAGATGTACGTCTAAGAGTCTTTTGAAAGCCACCATACTTCCCGTAGAAACCACCTCTTGTGGTAGAGAATTCCACAATCTTGTAGCCCTAACAGTAAAGAACCCCCCACGTTGCCTGAGGTTAAAACGCTTCTCCTCTAATCGCATTGTATGCCCTCGAGTCCTCATGCAATCCCTTCGAATGAACAGCTTTTTTTCTAAGCTGGGATCCCCATTAAGATATTTATAAATTGCTATCATGTCCCCCCTCAGACGTCTCTTCTCTAGGGAGAATAAATCGAGCGATTGTAGACGCTCTTCATAGTCAAGGTCCTCCAATTCCCTTAAATAGTTTAGTTGCCCTTCTCTGGACTCTCTCCAGCTCCAACACATCCCTCCTGAGGACTGGCGACCAGAACTGGACAGAATACTCCAGATGCGGTATGCAGAGGATATATATAAATATAAACACAGTCCAGATTAGCACTGGTGTACAATTAGTGCCATCTTCTGGCACTAATGGTTGCGCATCACTTATTTCTTCCAACTGATGTGTAAATAACTCCTCTGACAGATCAAGTGAAGCGGCTGTGGTGCTAGTGTTGGTGGTGGTGCCGGCGGGCGGGCGAGAGTAACTTGGGAGGTGCCCAAAGCTGAGCTGGAGGAGGATGGTGCATCAAGGTTCCGAGCGGAATCTGTAGAAGATTGGGTGTCCTGTGTAAGCCAGTCAACTAAGTCCTCAGAATTTTTTGAGTTCAGGGTCTGTGGCTTCTGAACACTGGGCATTATTCTAGGGCCAAAGGAAATCACAGCACCACGACGGCCCCTGCGGGGTGGCCTGCCTCTGCCTGTCATTTTTTTTTTTAGATTTGTGGTACTATGCGTGCAAGCATGGGCATCCGCAGAACTTTTTTCAGGGGGGGCGTAACTTTAAGGTCACCCATGCTCCGCCCCTTTTTGACAATGTCATGAAGGGGAGGGGCTTAGTCATTATCACATAACGCACAGGCAACCAAAGGCTTGAGAAACTTGATGCAAAAGCTTAATAGAAGAAACAAGCTGCCACAATCTGTTTTTGTGTTCACACTACTGACACTCTTGAATGCACGCTGAATGTTCGCTGATCTCCCTTCCCTCCATCTGTTGGCACCTGCCATGCCAGTCCCTGGTCTGCCAATGGGTGTATGGAGCCCAGGAAACATGGCTGAGGTGTGTGTGTGTGGGTGTGTGTGTGTGTGTGTGTGGGGGGGGGGTGGCCGGCACTAACGGGGGTGTGTGGAAGTGATCTGGTGTCTAAACTGCTGATGAATTGTTTCCATATGACAGACAACACTTGGCTTGTCAGGTTTATACACAGCAAGTGAGATGCTTTCTTTTAGGCCTTGTTTTCATTTACGTTTTTAGGGGAGTAAAATCGCATGACTGAGCCACGTTTACCAGAACTCAATCACTCTCCCTTATGTTACAAAGGCACTGCCACCATAGTATGTAGTATGGCAGTGGCAGCTGAGGGTTTTACACACTCCCAGTGAATAAAGACATTGGGCCTGTGTGTAAAACCCCCTGGCACCACTGTTGTACTATGTATGAAGGGGAATGGTAGGGTGGTGGTAAACGTGGCTCAGCCATGCATTTTTACTGCCCTGAAAACATAAATGAAAACAAGGCCTAAAAGAAAGCATCTCACTTACTGTGTATAAACCTGACAAGCCAAGTGTTGTCTGTCATATGGAAACAATCCATTAGCAGTGTAGCCACCAGATCACTTACACACACCCCCGTTAGTGCCGGCCACCTCCCCCCCACACACACGCACCGGTCCTCAGCCAAGTTTCCTGGGCTCCATGCACCCATTGGCAGACCTGGGACTGGCATGGCAGGTGCCAACAGGTGGAGGGAAGGGCTGTTTGCTAATCTCCCCTTACTGTTTGATGACATATCGCCAAAAGTAGTACAGAAACTACTTTTGGGAATCAGGGTGGCACCGCAAAGTCGGTGTCATGCCGATTCGGCCAATTCCATTGCTGGCAATTGGCTCCAAATTGACATGCGATTTGACACGTCAAATCGCATGTCAAATCAGACCAATGTGAACATAGGCTGAGGCCGGGCTGGGGCAGCAAATGTGCAGGTGCAGTGTTGAGAGCGGACAACCAAAGTCTCTCCTCCTGCCTCTGGTGCATAAGCACCAATATCCCTAGGATTATATCCTTCTAATCAAAATCCATGTCTTGTCATGTGTGTGCCCCACCACTGGCCTCTGCCCCTGTACTCCAGTGCTGCTGCCTCTGGCCTGGTGCAGCATGCATAACCCACTAATAAAAACATCCTTCCTTCTCTTCAATCCCATCAAATCTACATCCTGCTCCACTGCCCCTGACTGTGTCTTATCATGCCATTAGCAGATCAATTAGTTCTTCTTCTCACTCACTTTTCACAGTCACCTCCGCTGGTGTGTCCCAACGAGTCTCTCCTCCACCAGGCTCCTCTCCTCCACAAGCCACAGCTCCACCCCTCCTGACTGATGTCCGCAGGGAATCCTCGATCCGGCCCGCCCCCTGCATCTGTCGGAAGGAGAGAGGAGTAGTGATGGGAAGTTCGATTCTTTTAAATGAATCGGTTCATTTCAAATTACTCACTGAAATGAACCGATTCATGAATCGATTCTTCGGTTCACTTGCTGAGTCTGCTGACAAGCAAGTGAGCTGAACTGAACTGAAGCTCTGACTCAACTCTATTATATGAGCTGATTCAGAAGACTAAGGCTGGGTCTGGCCATTAGGGATGATCGAACGGTTCGGGTCAACCATCGGTTCGACCCGAACATTGGCTGTTCGAGGTTCGGCCGAATTTAGAACTTTTTGCCCAAAAAGTTCGCAATTCGGCAACCAGAACCGACCAAAATGCAATGGGACAGGAAATGGGCTTTAAAAGCCCGTGATTGCACCAGAACCATTAGTAAAAGCCAATTGAGGGGGTAGGAGAATGCTAGGAATGTGATTGGAGTGACTAGGGGGTCCATAGACCAATCATTAGTGAATACGCCCCCCAGTATATAAGATAGCCCCGGCAAATTCCTAGCATTGTAATACAGGGACATGGAAGAGAATGGAAACAGTTCTGTTAAATTGGCTGCAAAAGTGTCATTTAGCATTTATTAGTGTGAGGAAAGGGATATCTAGTGTAGTTAGAGTGCTCATTTACACTTTAGTTAGATGCAAAAAATTTGATTCTGTAGGGAAAGTGTTAGGTGCCAGGGTGACCGTATATATACCCCCTATACACATGTTCAGATGTTTTGCCTGCCTCCAAAAACCCCAAAAAAATGCCTTCAGTAACACACCTGTTTTTTTTTTTTGGCGCTAGCGTTTTTTTTGGGCATTTTTTTGGGTTCTTTGGAGGAAGGCAAAACATCTGAACTTGTGTATAGTGGTATATATACACACATACTTATATGTATTTTACACTTAGACATATATAGGTGGGATAGGAGCGTAACCATATTAGTGTAAATGATTTAATTAGTGTAACAGACCGTTTCAGCAGACAAGGGGTTAAAATCCGTTTAGGCGATATGCCCCTTTCTGAGAGAGCAGGCACAGCTACTGCAGAACATCAAACTCCCGAACTGCATACAAAATAGCACTCCAACCTGGAACCTCACGAATAGCTGCTAGCAGACGAACAGGAGAAGCATACATCAGCTTACATTCCTAGCAATCGGTCTCCAACAGCATACAGTGAATCCCCCCAAGAACGAGACAAAGCTCCGTGTGGAGGGTCAAGCAGTGGTATGTTTATTGAGGGCTACCTGCCCCCGTATTTATACAGGTCTCCCACCTGGTGGACACTCCCTTAGGGGACCAAATGGAAGACTATAACACAAACAGACATGTATCACATTACAGACTCCCAGAAGCAAAACATCCCCACAATGCATCCTGGCTTCCTCCCTTAGTAGACAGCCAGGTGAGCTCATTAACATGTTTATCAATAGTCTCAGTTAATCAGTAGACATTCCTCAGGAGGGGGCTGCTGGAAACCATCCCCCCCTCTCTCTGCAGCTAAAGCTAGTTTTCACAGCGAGACTCCATTACACACATGGGGACCAAATACAGTATTATGCTTTAAAATATATAAAGTTACTTTTTATACATTAAACATAGACATGTCGCATATCCCCAGATAGCTCAGGTCTGAGTGCACATTATTAGGTGAATGGCACTCAGACCCCACGAATACAGTTTAATCGCCATGGAGCCAAAGTCTTTTAAAACCTGGTCCATAGTCCAAAGGCAGCAGGCGGGCAACCAGGCTCCTCCAATGCAATGTGGCGAGGTTGGTCTCGTCACAATTAGCGCAAGCATATATTTCTGCTACTATCACACCTATATATGTCTAGGTGTATATATACATACATGGGTGTGTATATATACCCCCTATACACATGTTTAGATGTTTTGCCTGCCTGAAAAGACCCCAAAAAATGCCCAAAAAAATGCCTGCTACTAAACCGGCAAGGTGTGAAAAGAGAGAAGCCACCAACCTGTTCTATAAGTGACAAAATACAAACAATATGTTTTTCTGGTTCTGGACATGCTACAGAGCTGAAACATCACAGGTACACTTTTTAGACCCCCCAGATACTAAATCCAAAGAATTTTTTTTTTTTTAATTTTTTACATTTTTTTATTTTTTGCAATAATTGGCTCTCTATCAAAAATGACAATTTTTAAGAACTTTTTTTGTGTGATTAATAGTCCCTGGGGTATGACCCAGAACCCTAGGCACTTTTTAGGGGCATTTATTGGGTTTTTTGATTACCGAAGTTCGGGTCCCATTGATTTCAATGGGGTTCTGAAATCCGGGCCGAACTTTCGGGAAGTTCGGATGTTCTGGCAGAACCAAACTTTTGAAAAGTTTGATCATCCCTACTGGCCATACATGTTCAACTTTTGTTGTACAATTTTCTGGTAGATCTACCACAAACCACATAATGTGAGGTCAAAGCTAAACAACACTTTCACTTGTATCTAATTAGGCAGGCCTTCGTACTACATACTTGAAGGTAAATTTCAAGAAAATTGGACAGAAAATTTTAAGAAAATTGTATCATGTATGGCCAGCCTAACTCACAGAAGTTTTGCAGATCCTGGGGATGTTTTCTTTGATTTAACTCCTTGGCTCAGAGCTGTCTCAAGCCTATTGTGTCAGACAATACAATTTGTAAGATTAGCCAGCGCTATCACGTTTGGTGATGTGCACTCAGCTGTATAAATTTAAAGCAGGTTTCTGACTATCTGTGCATGTGAACTGCATTCTGATAGGCCAACTTCCCAGTTAAGGAATAACAATCCATGCAGCCTGATTAGCGCTCATCAAATGCAGCCTGACCAGTGTCCAGAAATCGCAGCCCTGACCAGTGCTCAGAAATCGCAGCCTGACCAGTGTCCAGAAATCACAGCCCTGACCAGTGCTCAGAAATCGCAGCCCTGACCAGTGTCCAGAAATCGCAGCCCTGACCAGTGTCCAGAAATCGCAGCCCTGACCAGTGTCCAGAAATCGCAGCCCTGACCAGTGTCCAGAAATCAAAGCCCTGACCAGTGTCCAGAAATCGCAGCCCTGACCTGTGTCCAGAAATCGCAGCCCTGACCTGTGCACAGCAATCGCAGCTTGACCAGTGCCCAGAAATCGCAGCCCTGACCAGTGTCCAGAAATCGCAGCCCTGACCAGTGTCCAGAAATCGCAGCCCTGACCTGTGCACAGCAATTGCAGCTTGACCTGTGCCCAGAAATCGCAGCCTGACCAAGGGATGCCTGTTCCTTTTAAAATGCATATCTTCCTTTAGGAGAAGCCAACTAAATACTAAAGGGTTAAATAATTAATCTAAATGAGGATCTCCTCTCATCCAGACTGTGTCTCCCACTGTCTTTAAGGCTGTCTGTGCCTTAAGGCCCGTACACACGTGCAGATTGTCGGCCGAAAAGATTCGGCCGACGACCGATCGGCCGATTTTCGGCTTGTTAGTATGATGCTTCCGACAGCCGACAGCGCACTTTCGGCCGAACAGAATCTGTCGTGCAAGCATTAAAATTTTTGTATGCTGACACCAGAACGGCCGATTGTTCGTCAGTCAGTACAGAATTCGGCCGGCAGACAGCAGATTTGCAAGACTGGGCATGCTCAGAAAAGAAAAAACACAGGGAAAGTTAACCATCACATGACATCACTTCTGCAGTCGGTGGACAAAATTCATGTGCAGTCTTTTGCACTTTTCAGCGGACACGACAGCCCGGGGACAAAAGACGGCCCATTGGTCGGCCGATGATCGGTACGTGTGTACGGGGCTTTATCACTGCAGCACTGCTGCTACCCAATTATTGATTTGGTGTATTGTTTTACTGGTGATGAACGATTGTACTGGGTTCTGAGACTCAAATGATTATTTTAGTGTACAATACTGGGTTCTAACAGAGACTGACTCATATGTCTTGGTTCTTTGACTCAGTAACTGGTGTACTGGACTGACTCTGTTACAAGTTTGTAATCAGTTCTTGATTGTCAGTGTGCTGGGAGACGCTGATTGGTTACAGGGAGGAGCTGAGCTCTCACTCTAGGATCATATTACCACCAGACCAGACCAGCTCTCCTATTGAGTGAATAGTGAACTGTTTCATACGAGTCAGTTCAGTGGAGAGGGAGAGCAGGGAGCAGGGCAGCGATCTGCTCACATAGCTGACACATTCCAGACATTCCAGGGGGGGGGCACTCGCCCTCCCTTGCCCTACCCTGCGATGCCCATGCGTGCAATCTGCTGTGCCACCCTATATGAGTGTTGGGCAGTGGGCACAGTACACTCTGTGGACCTGACAGTCACTGGCAGGCCAGGCAACTGCAATTATAAAAATATATATATTTTTTTAATTTGCAAGCTGCTGTGCCACCGTATATATGAGTGGTGGGCACTGCAGTGGGCACAGTACACTCTGTGGACCTGACAGTCACTGGCAGGCCAGGCAACTACAAATATAAATAAATATATATATTTTTAATTTGCAAGCTGCTGTGCCACTGTATATATGAGTGATGGGCACTGCAGTGGGCACAGTACACTCTGTGGACCTGGCAGTAACTGGCAGGCCAGGCAACTGCAATAATAAAAAAATATATATATATTTTTAATTTGCAAGCTGCTGTGCCACTGTATATGAGTGGTGGGCACTGCAGTGGGCACAGTACACTCTGTGGACCTGACAGTCACTGGCAGGCCAGGCAACTGCAATTATAAAAAAATATATATATTTTTAATTTGCAAGCTGCTGTGCCACCGTATATATGAGTGGTGGGAACTGCAGTGGGCACAGTACACTCTGTGGACCTGACAGTCACTGGCAGGCCAGGCAACTGCAATTATAAAAAAATATATATTTTTTTTAATTTGCAAGCTGCTGTGCCACCGTATATATCAGTGGTGGGTGGGCAGTGGCACTGCAGTGGGCACAGTACACTCTGTGGACCTGACAGTCACTGGCAGGCCAGGCAACTGCAATTATAAAAAATATTTATTTTTTCAATTTGCAAGCTGCTGTGCCACCGTATATATATATATCAGTGGTGGGCACTGCAGTGGGCACAGTACACTCTGTGGACCTGACACTCACTGCAATTATGACAGAGGAAAAAAAATTTTTTTTTCAACTGCAAGGTACTGTGCCACCCGATATGAGTGTGGTGTGCACACAGTACAGTCTGTGGTGGGTCTGTGGCCTCTCACACACGGCGGACAGGAAACTGCACAATAGATATATATATATATATATATATATATATATATATATATATATAAAAATACTCAAATACCAGCCCTAAAAAGGGCTTTTTGGGGTGCTGTCAGGATGCTGTCCTTACAGCAGGAGTGGACCGAGAACACTGACTAACAAGACCGAGAACACTGACTAACAACTGTCCCTTAACAGCAGCAGCACTCTCCCTGCTCTCTGTTAGATATAACCTTTTGGGGCTAAACAAAGTACAGGCAGACAGTCTGTTGTTTCACTGAACGCTGCTTTTGTTCGGAGCAGGAACTCTTCTTTATTACTTTTTGAGGCATAGACAAAACATGAACTCACAAATGTAACACTGCCATCTAGTGGTCATACAATGTAATATGCACACAGCAATGACATACAGTGGTTGTTGCTGATTAAATACAAACCTTGTATGCTAACACCCCCACTCAACAACTACTATCTATGTCAATCCCATTTCTGATCTAAGATCCACAAATCTGGTTCTAGCTAGTGGCTTTTTCAAAGCATCAGCAATCATTTTTTTCGACTCACAATACACAAGTACAATCACTTTCTGATCAACTAAGTCATGAATGTAATGATGTCTGACATCGATGTGCTTGGTTCTTCCATTAATTTTCTCACTTGTTGCAAGCTTAATGCAAGCCTGATTGTCCTCAAATAAGACGGTAGGTTCTGATGTTGCTTCTCCAAGATCCTTGAGTAATTGCTGTAACCACACAACTTCTTGACTGGCATAAGCTGCAGATATGTATTCAGCTTCTGTAGAGGACAATGCCACTGACATCTGTTTCTTGCTGGACCATGATATAGGACTGTCTCCCAATTTTAATAAGTAACCACTTGTGGATTTGCGTGTGCTGTGATCACCTGCCCGATCGGAGTCCACATATCCCACGAGGTTTAAACCACCACTTGCTGATAGTTTCAAATTTAAGTCTTTTGTCTGTTTCAGATATCTCATAACTCTTTTGATCGCATTCCAGTCTCTTTGACTTGGTTTATCAACTCGCCTGCAAAGAAGAGACATGCTGGCTGCGATGTCTGGACGTGTAGTGGTTGCAATGTAGAGAAGTGCCCCCACTGCTTGTCTGTATTGTTCATTGGATGTGAGAAGATCATCTTCTCCTTCTAACTTTGGATGGACTGTATCCATAGGTGTGCTTGCTCCTTTCGCCTCTGTCATGTTGAATTGCTGAAGAATAGATTCAATTTTTGCACTCAACAGGAAACAGGAAACTCAACAGGATTCAACAGGAAACTTCCATCTTTCTCACGCTGGATGTCAATTCCAAGATAATATGTCACTTCACCTAGGTCTTTAGTTTCAAAGTGCTTGTTGAGTACTCCTGTTAACTTTGCAATTTCATTGTCGTTTTTGTGAGCAATGATCAGGTCATCTACATAAATTAGCAGATACATCCGCTCAGTGTCTACTTGTTTAGCATATAGGCACGGATCAGCTTTGCTTCTTGTAAATCCTTCATTTAGTAGAACTTGATTAATCTTCAGGTTCCATGCTCGAGCTGATTGTTTAAGGCCATAAAGAGATTCATTCAACTTGCAGACAAGATGCTCTTGTCCCTTTTTCAAATATCCTTCTGGCTGTGACATGTAAATTTCTTCTTCAATATCACCATTAAGAAAAGCTGTCTTAATATTGTGATGTTTCACAATCATTGTACGCATGGCAGCCACTGTCATTAGTGTTCTGAAAGTACTTTGTTTAGCAACTGGAGCAAAAGTAGCATCATAGTCCTCACCGAACTTCTGTGAGCAACCTTTAGCAACCAGCCTTGCCTTGTATCGACAGACTTTCCCTTCAGAGTTACATTTGGTTTTAAAAACCCATTTACATCCTATGGCATGTTTACCTTGAGGTAGCTCTGAAAGTGTCCATGTCTGGAGATCTTTGAGTGATGTCATTTCTTCATCAGCGGCTTTATACCATACTTGTTTCTCATGCATTGGCAGTTTCTGCATCTCTTTCCATGAACCTGGTTCGGTTTGAACAGCTCTGCGAGCTATGTAAGATAAATGTTCAGCTGGAACACCTTTATTGATTCTGGTTGATTTTCTGACTGAAGGTATTTCTGGTTCAGTTTCAGGTTTTGATTCTTCTGCAGTTATTTCTATTTCTGTATCACTTTCCTTATTTTCTTGAGTGACTGATGTTGATTCTTTCTCAGTTTGAAAAGTTTGAGTCTGTTGTTCAAACTTTGAGCACACAGAACTTTCATCAATAATCACACTTCTGCTGACTGTTACTTTGTTTGTGTCTTGATGTAAAATCCTGTATCCTTTTTTGAGATTCACTGTACCCCACAAGTACACCTTCTTTTGCACATGCATCCCATTTTGTACGTTTTTCTTTTGGAATGTGTACATAGGCTTTACTTCCAAAAATTCTGATGTGTCTTAAATCTGGTTTCCTTTTGTTCCACAGTTCATATGGAGTTTTTATTGTTGCTTTTCCCGGCAAACGATTTTGAAGATAACATGCAGTTGTGATAACTTCTCCCCAGTATGTAGTTGGCATATCAGCATCAAATAGCATGCTGCTCCCACTTTCACACAGTGTGCGGTTCATTCTCTCTGCAACTCCATTTTGCTCTGGGTTATATGGAACTGTTGTCTGGAACATAATTCCATGCTTCCTGAGAATGGCTTGTGTTTTACCACTTGTATATTCTGAGCCATTATCTGTTCGTAGTACTCTGGGCATTCCGCCAAAAATATTGTTTACTTGAGGGAGATACTCTTCTAATTTCTCTGGCATCTTTATTGTGAAGTAGAAATACTGTGGTATATCTGGAGTAATCATCAATGAAGGTCAGGAAGTACTTTTTCTTTCCTGGAGTCATAGTTTTCATTGGACCACAAAGATCTGAATGTATTAAGTCCAGAGGTTTTTGGGATTTGCTGTTGGTCTGCTTGGGAAAAGGTGTCCTTGCCATTTTTCCTTTAATACAGCTGGTACAAATCATTATGTGATCACATGGATTAATCTTAATACCACTTGCATAGTTATTCTCAACTATTTTCTTTATTGTATCAGAATTTCTGTGCCCCAATCGTCTGTGCCAAGTGTGGATGCAGTTTGAATGTTTATCCTCTTTGGCTATTTTAACCATTTCACTGCAGTTCAGCTGATACAGTTCATCTATGATTTTAGCCTTTGCAAGCAAGCAATCTCCTTTTGTTATGATACAACTGTCACCCTGAAATGTGACTACATTGCCTTGGTTAGTGAGTTTCTTTACTGACAAAAGGTTGCTTTCAAGATCTGGCACATACAGAACATTCCTCATATGGATCTTTTTAGTAATATCTGGAGAGATAGGACAGTATAGAAAGCCATCTCCTATTCCCACTGATTTCATAAATTGTCCATTAGCTGTAGTTATCCCTTCTGTTTTGCTTTCATCAAGCTGAGTGAAGAAACTTCGGTCATTTGTCATGTGACTTGTAGCACCTGAGTCCACACACCATGCTTGCACAGAGGTGACACCATTTTTGGATCCGAATGCATACTCCTTTGTTTCTATGACATTCTTAGCTTGTTGCAATGCACTTTGTTTTTGCATTCTAGCTTTCCAGATTCTACAATCTGCTTTTAGGTGTCCTGGTTTCTTGCACACAAAGCATTCCCGCTTTTCTAGCTGCACGTTACTGTGTTTATTTTTGAATTTTGTCTTTAAAGCTGTCTCTGAACACACACTCACATTACTCATGCTTTCAGTTTTGCGCTTGTATTCATCCACAAGCTTGCCTTTAACATATTCCAGTGTCAGATCATCATCTGGACGTGCATCTAGTGCTGTGAAAAGTGTCTCATAACTTTCAGGAAGTCCACTTAATAACAGCGCTGCAACATGGAAATCTTTTATCTCTTCTCCAATCCCTCTCAGTCTCTCCACCATCTCTAAGGTCTCTCTTATAGTCCTGCATATCCTGGTCTTTCTGTAGCTTAGTCTGATAGAGTTTTCTGATTAATAACAGTTTATTGCTGAGATTAACTCTTTCATGTGCTTTCTGTAACTCTTCCCACATGTCTTTAGCAGTCTGACAGTTACATATATGTATGATTTGATCATCGTCTATGCACAGGGAGATTGTGCTCTGTGCTTTCTGATCTCTGTCTAACCACTCCTCTGTGGGCTGTGCAGGTCTTGATTCATTTATACATTTCCACGTACCTTCTCTTATAAGCAGCATTTTCATCTTGAATTTCCAAGATTGGTAGTTCTGATTTGTCAGATTTGCAATGGAGAACTTTGCTGAGGGGATGGCAGCAGCCATTTCTGCTGTTTGTCTTTCTGTTGCTGTCTCCTGTACTCACTTGCTTTAGCTCACTGTGTCTGGCTATATCCAGGGGTAATCTGTATTATATCCTGGGCTTCTGTAACATGTCCTGGGCCCATAACCTGTTAGATATAACCTTTTGGGGCTAAACAAAGTACAGGCAGACAGTCTGTTGTTTCACTGAACGCTGCTTTTGTTCGGAGCAGGAACTCTTCTTTATTACTTTTTGAGGCATAGACAAAACATGAACTCACAAATGTAACACTGCCATCTAGTGGTCATACAATGTAATAGGCACACAGCAATGACATACAGTGGTTGTTGCTGATTAAATACAAACCTTGTATACTAACACTCTCACTAACACACTGCTTCAGAATGATCTAAGATGAATGCTGCCCTTGCTTTTTTATAGGAGGTGGGGGGTGGGAGGGAGGGTATGCTGATTGGCTGGAATGTGTCTGCTGACTGTGAGGTACAGGGTCAAAGTTTGCCTCAATGATGAAGTATAGGGGGCGGACCGAACATCGCATATGTTCGTCCGCAGCGGCGGACGCGAACAAGCGATGTTCGCCGGGAACTGTCTGCTGGCGAACAGTTCGGGACATCTCTACAAATCATTAGGGATGATCGAACTTTTGTAAAGTTTGGTTCGACCAGAACACCCGAACTTCCCAAAAGTTCGGGTCCGGATTCCAGAACCCCATTGAAATCAATGGGACCCGAACTTCGGTAATCAAAAAAGTACCATTTTGAAGCCCTAAAACCCAATAAATGCCCCTAAAAAGTGCCTGAGGTTCTGAGTCATGCCCCAGGGACTATTAATCACACAAAAAAAGTTCTTAAAAATTGTCGTTTTTGATAGAGAGCCAATTATTGAAAAAATTATTGAAAAAAAGAGATTTCTTTGGATTTAGTGTCTGGGGGTCTAAAAAGTGTACCTGTGAAGTTTCAGCTCTGTAGCATGTCCAGAACCAGAACAAAAAAGATTGTTTCTATTAGAATTGCAGTAGAGCAGGGATAGGGCTCCGCTACTTTCACATCTGGGCGTTTTTGTTTCAGGCGTTTATTGGGCTTTTTTGTGGATGTCTTTGGAGGCAGGCATGACATCTGAACTTCTGTATAGGGGTATATATACACACACACATATATGTATATATACACATACACACATATAGGTGTGATAGGAGCGGAGCTACATCCCTGCAAATAATTTCAAAAGCGCAGGCATAGGGTTCAGCTCCTTTCACACCTATATGTGTGTATGTGTATATATACATATATGTGTGTGTGTATATATACCCCTATAGAGAAGTTCAGATGTCATGCCTGCCTCCAAAGACGCCCAAAAAATGCACAATAAATGCCTGCAACAAAAACGCCCAGGTGTGTTGTTGCAGGAGTTTATTGGGCAATTTTTGGGCATCTTTGGAGGCAGGCATAACATCTGAACTTCTCTATAGGGGTATATATACACACACACATATATGTATATATACACATACACACATATAGGTGTGATAGGAGCGGAGCCACATCCCTGCAAATAATTTCATTAGCGCAGGCATAGGGTTCCGCTACTTTCACACCTATATGTGTGTATGTGTATATATACATATATGTGAGTGTGTATATATATATCCCTACACAGAAGTTCAGATGTCATGCCTGCCTCCAAAGACATCCACAAAAAAGCCCAATAAACGCCTGAAACAAAAACGGCCAGGTGTGAAAGTAGCAGAGCCCTATCCCTGCTCTACTGCAATTCTAAGACAAACAATCTTTTTTCTATGGCGGTCACCCTGACTTGGAACAGTTTGGTCACCCTGCCATAGCAGTCAGAGTCAGTTCACCCTACACTACACTACGGTCACCCTGAAACTTAACACTTTCCCTACAGAAACTAGATTTTTGAATCTAACTATAGTGGAATATAGTACCCTAACTACACTAGATATCCCTTTCCTCACACTAATAATTGACACTTTTGCAGCAGGAGTAACAGAACTGCTTCCACTCTCTTCCACAGCCCCTGTATTACAATGCTAGAGATTTGGTGGGGCTATCTTATATACTGGGGGGCGTATTCACTACTGATTGGCCTCTGGACCCCCTAGTCACTCCAATCACATTCCTAGCATCCTCCTGCCCCCTCAATTGGCTTTTACTAATGTTTCTGGTCCAATCACAGGCTTTTAAAGCCCAGTTCCTGTCCCATTGCATTTTGGTCGGTTCTGGTTGCTGAATTCCGAACTTTTTCCGCAAAAAGTTCGGAATTCGGCCGAATTTCGAACAGTCAATGTTCGGGTCGAACCGATGGTCGACCCGAACCGTTCGATCATCCCTACAAATCATCCCTGGGGAGCGAACATTCAGGATGGCCTCTTGCGGCTGTGGCTCATGGGGACGCTGCCGGTAGATGCCAGGACTTCCTAGGGCCGTGGAATGCACGGGCAACTCCTCCTGACGTCACTACCTGGAAGTGAAGGGATGCCATGGGCAATGCATTTGCGGAGCATGCGCTCCTTCTTCAGGCTTATGCAACGCCATTTTGAGTACTGGTTTATATAGAGATGGATGGAAATTGCTGGGTCCTAGGTTCCAGCGGTTCCTCCAAATACTGAAAGTTTATGAAAATAACGTGAAAGTGGCTATAATCAGGGAATCTATGATAAAGCATGTATCACAGGATGGAGAATTATAAAATACAAGATAAAATATAGATATTTAAATTATATATATATATATATATAATTTAAATGAATAAAGTGGCGCATTTTTAGTTTTTAAAAGCTACAATTATACTCACTACAGGTATAATGTTGTAAATTCATAACCAAATTAAAAAAAAATAAAATAAAATAGGATTAATCCGAATCCAAATATGAAAATTGTTCCTTATAGGATACGTAATTTAATGTAATCAAAGAAAAAAAGAGAAAAGAAAAGGTTGCTTCAGTATCCTCAGTGTGATCACACATTAATGCGGAACCAATGTGGAGATATTGGTGAAAGCTCCTGGATTATGTGTATGGATGAGAAGGAGTGTGGAAATGGGGGAAAAAGGGGGAATTCAGATTAGGGTGTTAACTAGGGTTGAGCGAACCCGGACTGTATTGTTTGGGATCGTCCCAGAATTTTGGGTATTCGGTACCCGGACACGGACCCGAACATTTCACTGTATGTTCGGGTACTGTCCGTTGTTCGGTAATGTTATTTGATGTCTTGGCGCGGTTTTAATGGCGCGGTTTCAACAGGTGCAAGGCAGCCAATCAGCAAGCGTTTAACTAGTGTGCCCTTAGAAGCCATCACAGCCATGCATACTAATGGCATGGCTGTGATTGGCCAGTGCAGCATGTGACTCAGACTCCATATAAGCTGGAGTCACATAGCGCCGCGCGTCACTCTGCTATAACTATACTAGTGAAAGGTTTGTGATGAGGGAGAGATAGGAGATTACTATAGGGTCAGGCTGGATATTGCTTTGAGGGAAAGAATAGGAAGAATCTTCTTTAATCAGACAGCGATCTACATTAATTTGATTGTGTGGGGGTCCAGTGCACAATCTTTTTGCCCGGAGGGAGTGATAGGAGATTATTGTAGGGTCAGGCTGGAGATTGCTTTGAGGGAAAGAATAGGAAGAATCTTCTTTAATCAGACAGCGATCTACCGTATTTATTCGAGAATAACGCGCACTCGTGTATAACGTGCACCCCTAATTTTCGATTAAAAATCGGTATAAAATTTTGTTTCACACCAAATCATTTATTGACAACGTAAACTGGTATAAACACAATACCGAAATAAAATTAACGGTAACAATATTTATTTAAAATGCTTCAAAGTCAGATTCATCATCAGATACACCAAAGAGTTGTTCCCATTCTTCTCGAGTTAATTTTTCATCAGTGTCCCAGTTGGCAGGAACATCTGTTTCTCCAGTTTCTTCGCTTTCTTCTGAGTCTGAATTCCACAGCAGGTCGTCTTCTGTGCCATCCATTTTATTGCTGATGCCTGTCTTCAAAAAACTCTTGATGATCATTTCTTTTGGTATGTCTTCCCATGATGTTTTAACCCAGGATGTCACGAGAGATAGGCCAGGTTTCTTGAGGTTTCCTTTTGCAGTCAATTCTTTGTCGTCGGATTTCATCCAGGTAATCCACTTTTCCCTGACTCTGTCTTTGAAGGGTTTGTTTAAAACGACATCTAGTGGCTGAAGAATAGAGGTTAGTCCACCTGGAATCACAGCCTGAAATGTTTTTAGACTTTTCAGTTTGTCCTTCACAGTGTCTGTCAGGTGTGAGCGGAACTGGTCCCATACAAGCATGGATTTCTTCAGTAGTGCGCCTGGTCTAGTATTCCAAACTTTATTTAACCATAAAATGATGCCCTTTTCATCCATCCATCCTTTAGGATGACAATGGATCACGACACCTGGTGGAAATTTAACTCCTTTTGGAATAGTCTTTCTTTTAAAAATCACCATTGGTTTAAGTTTAAAACCGTCTGCCATACAGGATAACACAACGGTAAAATGAGTTTTCTCATGGCCTGTGGTTCTAATCTAGACTGTGCGCTTCCCTTTGCTGTCAATTGCCCTGTTGCCTGGTAGGTCAAAACACATGGGGGTCTCATCCATATTGCCTATCTGTGAAAGTTCAAAATTAATCTGCTTGCGTTGGTTGATTATAAAGGTATGGAATGAAGCGATCTTCTCTTCTAAATCATTAGGCAGCTTCTGTGCTATCTTTGTTCTCTGGCGTATTGCAAGTCCATGCCTTTTCATAAACTTTTGTGTCCATCCATTAGAGGCTTTGAAGTTTGAATCTTTGCAAAACTTTTGGGCTTGAAGTCTAATGTGGAGTGATGTGACGATGTACCCACTACTTCTTTGGTCAATGATCCATTCATAAAGTTCCTTCTCCATGTCTGGGTACATGGCTTGTCTCCCTCGTTGTGCTTTTTTTGTTTTATTCATATCTTTCAGGACGACTTTCTGTTTTCTCCATTCTCTAACATTCGTCTCTGGTACAGTGAATTCTCGGCTAGCTGCTCGATTTCCGTGAATTTCAGCATGGTCAACAACTTTGAGCTTGAATGAAGCGTCATATGCAGAACGTTTTCTCTTGATACCCTGAGTTGCCATCTAACGGTTACGGTACGCAAAACACTGAATTGTACAAAAGCAATGCTTACCGTAACGTGTGGGCGAGGCGAGGAAATGAAGCGCCAACCATACAGCGGGCCGCCCACTGTACGCGACGAGGGGACGTTTTTTTTTCTTCGCCCTCGCGTACAGTGAGCGGCTGCAGCCCGGAAAAGGCGCAGTGCAAACTCACAATTCGCCTGCGCCCTCAATGGACCGGCCGCCACTGCCACCCCACCCCAGCCCTCGTTTATAACGCGCACCCAAACTTTGATTTCTTTTTTTGGTAGAAAATTTTGCGCGTTATACTCGAATAAATACGGTACATTGATTGTATTGTGTGGGGGTGCAGTGCACAATCTTTATGCCCTGACCTGAGCCCAGTGAGGAGAAAGGAGAAAAAAAAAAAATTTAATCAGTCTGTTAGGTGGGCGGCGTGTGGTGCTGCACATTTAATGCAAGCTTGGTGCATATGTGTCTGCTTAATCTGCATATTTTACTTTGACATGCAGTGTTTAGACAGACACTGCTTTTCTAACCTGCTCTTCAAAAAGCACCAATGTAAGGGGAAAATAATTATTTTTCAGTATTTAGGGGAAAAAAAATATTTTTCAGTTTTTCATTCAAATGGGTTTTTTTTTATTCAATAGCGGAATAGAACAACAGCAGTATCCAACCTGTTAGGCGTGTGGTGTGTAGCGGCCATTTCATGCAAGCTGAGTGCATATGTGTCTGCTTGCATTTGAAATTTGAAATTGCATTTAAAAAATAAAAAAACGTTTTTCCTTCATATTTTACTGTGACTTACAGCATTTTGACACTGCATTTCAAATCTGCTATTCAGCAAGTACCAATTAAGGGGACAATTATTTTTCAGATTTCCATTCATACGTTACAGTGCGATACACCAATTGCATACTGTTGTTGTATTCCGCTTGGCAATAAAAACCCATTTAGGGGAAAAAAATAAATTGCAGCCTAGTCTTCATATGTTACAGTGAGATACACCTATTGGATACTGTTGTATTCCGCTTTGCAATAAAAACCCATTTAGGGGAAAAAAATAAATTGCAGCCTAATCTGCATATGGTACAGTGTGATACACCCATTGAATACTGCTGTATTCAGCTTTGCAATAAAAACCCATTTAGGGGATAAAAAGTTAATTGCAGCCTACTCTGCATATGTTACAGTGAGATACACCCATTGCATACTGTTGTATTCCGCTTTGCAATAAAAACCTATTTAGGGGATAAAAAATTAATTGCAGCCTAGTCTGCATATGTTACAGTGAGATACACCCATTGCATACTGTTGTATTCCGCTTTGCAAAAAAAAACATTTAGGGGATAAAAAGTTAATTTCGGCCTAGTCTGCATATGTTACAGTGAGATAAACCCATTGCATACTGTTGTATTCAGCTTTGCAATAAAAACCCATTTAGGGGATAACAATTTAATCGCGGCCTAGTCTGCATATGTTACAGTGAGATACACCCATTGCATACTGTTGTATTCCACTAATCAATAAAAACCCTTTTGGGGGAAGATCCAAAATTTGATAAATATGAGGAGAAGGTCAAATAAGCGATGTGGCCTGGGTCGTGGTGTTGCTGGTGGAGCTCCTGTTGCAAGGAGAGGACGTGGTCGATCTGTGCCAGCTACGCGCACAGATGAAACACCTTTCTCAGCTGCGAGTAGGCAACAGAACCTGCAACAGTATTTGGCAGGGCCTAATGTGCCTCTACAAATGTTGAGGCCAGAACAAGTACAGGCGATAGTAGATTGGGTTGCTGACAGTGCCTCCACTTCCTTCACATCGTCTCTCATCCAGTCTTCTGCTAAAAGGTCAGAGTTGGCACCTGCAGCTGATGTCCATCAATCTTTTACCTCACCCCCTTGCAAATCAGTCAAGCAGTCTGAGCCCCAAGTCATGCAGCAGTTTCTTCTTCTTTTTGATGACTCTGTGACCATGGTTTCCCAGGGCCATCCACCTAGCCCTGCCCCAGGAGTGCACCAATGCCCAACCACTTATGTCTCCAGATGAGTACATGGGAGGACCATCACAGCACATCTCGGATGATGATGAAACACAGGTGCAGTTTCGGCCTCCTCATCCACCTCTGTAGTGACAGTGGCACCTGCCACCCTGCAAACAGAGGATCCACCAGCAACACCACCACCTCGGTCACCAACAACCATCTCCCCAATGTCCCATGGAAGAGTTCAGCTTTCTATCTCCCAAACACTTGAGCGGAAGATGAAGTACCCATCTACCCACCTGCGATCCCTGGCCCTGAATGCCAGCATTTCAAAATTCCTGGCCTTTGAAATGCTGTCATTCCGGCTGGTGGAGACGCAGAGTTTTAAAAGCCTTATGGCGGTGGCGGTCCCACAGTACGTCGTGCCCAGCCGCCACTACTTTTCCAGGCAAGCCATCCCTTCCCTGCACAAGCAAGTGGGTGAAAAAATCAGGTGTGCACTGCGCAACCCCATCTGTGGCAAGGTCCACCTAACTACAGATACGTGGACCAGTAAGCACGGTCAGGGACATTATATTTCCCTAACAGCACACTGGGTAAATGGAGTGGCAGCTGGGCCTGAGGTGGATAGCAGTTTGGCGCATGTCCTTCCACCACCGAGGATTGCAGGGCGCTTCAGTTTGCCTCCTGTTCCTAACTCCTCCTACTCCGCTTCCTCATCCTCTACCGCCTCTTCTTCCGGTCAGCGTAACACCTTCACCACCAACTTCAGCACAGCCAGGGGTAAATGACAGCAGGCAGTTTTAAAACTTGCCTGTTTGTGTAATGTTCCGGTACCTTTGGTACCCTAAATTACACTTTCCACAAGTGTATGCGCCCTACCATTTACTTTTGGAAAGGTGCGCATACACCTTTAAGACTGGAGCTGTCATCACTCAGCGCTGGACTAGATGGCTATTTAAGGCGTCGGCTCTCACTCACATGTGTTCGTTCAAACACCCTTATCTGGATGCTAACCTTGCTTGAAGCTTCCATGCTTGCAAGCTTACTTCGCTGACGGAACCTCGCTGCGCTGATCCCTGTATCCCGCTACTGGATCATCCGCCTCTCCTGAACCACCCTTCGGCTGTATCGCTAATAGTGCTAAGTACCCCGCAGGGGAATTCTCTATAAACTTATACTAAGCTTACACTATCTAGCTCTGCATAGTAGAGACTGTTTATCACATCTGCATAAACTAGATTGCTAGCTCTTGAGACTACTGCTACTTTTCTGCACTGGGTTGATCTCTTTTGTATGTCCACCTGCTATTCTATCATCTGCTATCATACAACATTGTTAAACCTTCCTGCATCCATCTGCTACTGTCTCACCTTCAAGTGTCTATCACCTACCACCTCCACTCAACCTATCCCTCAAACCTTCATCATTGTGTTACCACATATATAAAGTCACTCTAGGAACCAGCTTGCTAATTGTGTGTATTTACTGGCTGAAATAAGACCTTCCACACATGATGAGTCATTGAGGTTGGGAATGGTATCTCAGCATATCTCTTACATGACAACTGACGTGGAACTATTTCTGCAGCTGAAAATCCACACCATATAAGAAACGCAGGAGCGTTACAGTTTGGGGGAAAAAACACACACTGCGCAGGAGTTGTGGAGGGGCATTGAACTGCAGACAGATGAGTGGTGGCTGCCAGTGAGCCTCAAGCCCGGCCTGGTGGTGTGCGATAACGGGCGAAATCTCATAGCACCTCTGGGCCTAGCTGGTTTGACACACATCCCTTGCCTGGCGCATGTGCTGAATTTGGTGGTGCAGAGGTTCCTTAGAAATTACCCCGATATGTCAGACCTGCTGCAGAAAAGTGCGGGCTGTCTGTGTGCACTTTCGGCGTTCTCACCCTGCTGCTGCTCACCTGTCAGCACTGCAGCGTAACTTTGGCCTTCCCGCTCACCGCCTCATATGTGATGTGCCCACAAGGTGGAACTCCACCTTGCACATGCTGGCCAGACTGTGCGAGCAGCAGCAGGCCATAGTGGAGTTTCAGCTGCAGCATGCACGCATGAGTCGCTCTATGGAACAGCACCACTTCACCACCAATAACTGGGCCACCATGCGAGATCTGTGTGCCTTGTTGCGCTGTTTCGAGTACTCCACCAACATAGCCAGTGCTGATGACGCTGTTCTCAGCTTAACTATCCCACTTCTATGCCTTCTTGAAAAAACACTTCAGGTGATGATGGAAGAGGATGTGGCACAGGATGAGGAGGAGGAGGAGGAGGATGAAGAGGTATCATTTCCAGGACTTTCAGGGCAGTCATCCGCAAGTGGCTCCGAGGGTGGGTTCCTGCACCCACAAATGCCAGGGACACAATTGTCCAGCAGGGACACAGTTCTGGAGGATGACAAGGATGAGGAGGAGGATATGGAACCATGTTCACAGCAGGGTGGCACCCAGGCCAGCTCATAGCCATCACTGGTGTGTGGCTGGGGGGATACGGAGGACACAGAGGATACACCTCCCACAGAGGACAGCTTTTCGTTGCCTCTGGGCAGCCTGGCACACATGAGCGATTACATGCTGCAGTGTCTCCGCAACGATTGCCGAATTTCCCACATAGTAACTTGTGCTGATTACTGGGTGGCCACCCTGCTGGATCCCCGTTACAAGGACAATGTACCGTCCTTAATTTCCTCACTGGAGCGTGATCGGAAGATGCGCAGGTACAAGCGCACGATGGTAGACGCGCTGCTGGTGGCATTCCCACCTGACAGCGGGGGCACAGTGGAAGCACAAAGTCAAGGCAGGGGAGGAGGAGGAAGAGGTCTCCAATGCAGCCAGGGCACCGCCAGCACCTCAGAAGGCAGGGTTAACATGGCCTAAATGTGGAAAAGCTTTGTCAGCACGCCACAACAAGCAGCAGCACCACCAGCTGATATGGAACGTCTTAGCAGGAGGCAGCATTTCATTAACATGGTGGAGCAGTATGTGTGCACACGCCTAGACGTACTGAATGACGGGTCTGCCCCCTTTAACTTCTGGGTCTCCAAGTTGGGCACATGGCCTGAGCTTGCCCTTTACACCTTGGAGGTGCTGGCCTGCCCTGCAGCCAGTGTATTATCTGAACGGGTATTTAGCACGGCTGGGGGAGTTATCACAGACAAGCGCAGCCGCCTGTCCAGAGCCAATGTGGACAAGCTCAGGTTCATTAAAATGAACCAGGCATGGATCCCACAGGACTTGTCCATACCTTGTGCAGAATAGACATGTATACCGGCCTTACCCAGCCATTGTTGTATTTTATCTTTCTTACTCTTTTGGGGTGTACCCTAATTTAAAAAAAAATTAATTAAAAACCAAAACCAGTGTTGACTACCTCGTCCTCCTCCTCCACTGCCGCCGCCGCTTCCACCTACACCGCCATATCCACCGCCACCTCAACCTCCTACTCCATATGGGCCTCGTTCTCCTCCTACATCATTCAAGATGATTATTTTTTATTTTTATGTTTTTTATGTTATTTTAAGTTATTTCCCTATCCCCATTTGTTTGCAGAGTACTTAAAGCGGAGTTCCGGGCACAAAATCGATGTTTTTTTTTTTTGTGCCCGTCCGCTAGTTCTGGATGACCTGAAAAGGAATTGGATAGTTAGTTTTTTTTTTTTTAAAACTCACCTTGTAATTGTAGATCGTAAATACTCACCTCAGGGTACTTCCTCCCTCGGAGCCGCGGCTCACCCCGTCACTTCCTGCCTCGCGATGATTCCTGGGAGCTGAACGTCATAGCTCCCAGGAATCAATGCGACAGCACCGGCCCCGCACGTCATTTCCGGGCGACGCCGCATTCCCCTGCTAAACAGCTTCTGGGCATGCCCAGAAGCTGTTTAGGAATGCGGCGCCGTGCCGGAAGTGACGAGAGGGGCCGGTGCGGCGCATTCTGGGAGAAGAAGACGCGGAAGAAGACGCAGAAGAGGACCGCGCCGGCTTCAGCTGCCCACAAGAGAGATGGAAACGCTGTGGAAGAAATTTTATAAGTAAGTATTTCTTCTAAAAGGTAAGTGCGAACCAGGACAGATCAGAGGCTAGCCATTGTGGAATGTACTAGCCCTGACTGTCCCGGGGGTATGCTTATTGAAAAATCACATCTGTGCCCGGAACTCCGCTTTAACATGCTCTTAAGATGATTTTGCTACCCTTTGCAGCCCTCTAGCCTTTTCCATGTTTGTTTTAGAGGCATTTTAGTGCTCAAAAGTTCGGGTCTCCATTGACTTCAATGGGGTTCGGGATCGGGGTAAAGTTTGGGATAAGTCCGGGACTGGGTTATGTGTTAGGATATATACTGGCATGGACTGTATAATGTGTTAGGATATATACTGTTATGGACTGGGTAATGTGTTAGGATCTATACTGGTATGGACTGGGTGATGTGTTAGGATCTATCCTGGTATGGACTGGGTGATGTGTTAGGATCTATACTGGTATGGACTGGGTAATGTGTTAGGAAGGAAAGGATACCACATTGTTTGATGGAAATAAAAGTTATAACCCTACAGAGGGCTGAATTCAAAGTGAAAAAATTATGCAGCAGGCTAGTTCGTTTTACTGAAATGTCATTGCAGCAACTCAGAATAGTCCTCAGTAGGTTGTATGACCCTCACTTGCTTGTATGCATACCTGACAATGCCAGGGCATGCTCCTAATGAGACAACGGGTGGTGTCCATTGTTCCAATGCCAGAAACCCCTCTGAGTTCAAAAATCCAGTTCAGTAATATTTTACAGAAAATACAGAAATTCATATACTTCCTCCTTGCTTATCTGTGGCATTTCTTGTTCCTAAAACTAAAATGAAGTAAAGGTGCAACAACTTCTTTTAACAAAATTCTAAAGAAAACAAGCACAGATATTGAAGACGCAGATCGTGAAGGGCACAGAATCCTGTTTGTCCGCAGAGCGCAATGAGGAGAAGTGAAAATCTGGAGATGGACTCAGGTAGGACATAGATGTGAACATTGATGAATAGGGAAGGAGGTGGGAACCCCGACAAATAAGTTTAGTATCCTAAAAGGTGTGTAATTAATGAGCTCCTCTTTTTTTTTACAAAATTTTATTTATTTATCATTTTTCCATTATATGTTACATACATTCATGGTATCAAATACTATTTACAATATAGCAGAGGTTACAATTTTTAACTTCAATGTCTTTCCCATATTGGGGATAAATTACACCATCAATGTACAACAATCATCAAGTATTCCCCAAATGTCAGGTTTCTTTATACCCCTTTTCTTTTTTCTTTTTTTTTGTATACAAACTTTTATCGAAAGGAAACAGAAGATGGTGGTACAAAGAGAATTGGTACAATAATATGACAAAAATTGGTATCACATAGAGTAAACAGAGATATAACAATCTTAAGTCATTTCAAGTTAACTCTATTCAAAATGGGAATTTGATATCAAAATAACAACAAGGGTATCGAGAATATAGTTCCTGGATATAGGTACCGAGCAGAAAGAGATTTCCATAACACTAAGCGTTAGGCCGGAGACACAGTGTCAAATAAAAGGGTTTTAAATAGTTAGTCACCTGTACAGTAATTAGAAAAAAAAATATCTGAGTGTGTAATCCATGGGTCCTATTTATTAGTGTGAAATTTAATAGAGTTGTAAATAATATGAAAATTTTTTTCAATAATGTAGATCGAGTATATTCTTGTTTTAAGTTGTGAAACCGGAAAAGAGTTTGATTTCCAATGTATACCAATCAGCCATTGTATAGCAACTGAGATAGTGTGAATTAATCTAGTGTGAGGTATGGATAAATTAATAATTGATGAAAAAAGTAAGCGATTAGATAGAGTGAGGGTGATGTTCGTATCTGCGATTTTTGAAGAAAAAATTTCCAACTGGCGCCAGATGAAAGAAATTTTATCACAATACCAAAATATGTGGGTAAGGGAACCAGGAGAGGAGCAGCCTCTGAAACAATTTGAGGGAGCGGAAGGGAAAATAGCGTGTAGTTTAAGAGGTGTTAAATACCATCGCGTAAGCAATTTGATCAGTGTTTCTCTAATAGTGAGGGATCTTGTACATTTCCTGAGATTGTCAATATTCACACACCAATCTTCTATGGATAGAGTAAGCGAACATTCACTCTCCCATTTGAGCATATATGTGAGCTTGTTTGGAGGATTGGTATTAATTAAGTTATTATGAATTAAAGAAATAAGGCCTTTGCCTCTAGGGTCTTTGAGGCATATATTTTCATAAAAGGTAGGGGAATCTAGGTTGGAAAGTGGATAATATTTATGAAAAAAATGTCGAATTTGTAGAAAGTTGCAATGCTCCGAATTCGGAAGATTGTATTTTGAATGTAGGGAAGAGAAATCAACAAAACTCGAATCTGTGATGAATTTAGATAAGGTCATTAGGTTTTTACTAACCCAAGGAGAGAGGATACTCGTATTATAGAGACCTAATGGAAATTTTGGGTCACCAAGGAATGTGGCATTAATAGGAGTTGTAGAGGACAAATGGAATTTAGAAACATGTTCTCCAGAGAGATAGTGACTGAGAGACGATTAAATTTAAGGATTTGAGTTTTGGTAATGGAATATTTTTAGACCATAGAATACCAGAGATATGATAAGGGAGAATAGACTGTTTTTCAAATTGTATCCAGGGAACTCTGGAGTTTGGGGTATGCCATTGGGCCATCTGAGAAAATCGAGATAATAAATAGTATAGCCAAAAGTCAGGTACTCCCAAACCACCCTTGTGTTGTGAAGTAAATAAAGCAGTTTTAGAAAATCGGGGACGAGAATTTGACCATATGAACTTATTAATTTCTTTTTGGAACTTCGTAATGAAGTATTTGTTTATCCTAATGGGAATAGATCTGAATAGGTAAAGGACTTTTGGTAGGACAGTCATTTTGACCGCAGTGACTCTGCCCAAGAAGGAAATGTGAAAGGCCTTCCAAGTTTTGAGGGTCCTTCTGATTTTTAAAAAGAGAGGTGTGAAATTTTTTGCAAAAAGGGAGTTAATGTCTGGGGTGAGTTGGACCCCTAAGTAAGAGATAGCTGAGATGGACCACTTAAAATTAAAGGATTGTTGAAGAGCGCTAAGTTGTGAAGTGGGGATATTAAGTGGCATACTGATAGATTTCGAGACATTGACGGTAAGGCCTGAGAATGAGGAGTATATTTGTAAAGTCTTAAATAGGTTTGGTAGAGATGTTATAGGTTGGGATATAAAAAGAAGCATGTCATCAGCATACATACTAAGTTTATATTGTTTATTAGAGGAATTATATCCTTTAATATCAGGGTGGGACAGAATGGCTATGGCAAGAGGTTCAATGGCTAAGGCGAATAGTAATGGGGAAAGGGGACAACCTTGTCTGGTGCCTCTACCGAGTTGAAAAAATTGAGAATTGCAACCTGGAATACGAACTCTAGTCTGAGGATTTCTATATAACGCTTGGAAAGCGTGTAAAAATTCTCCATGTATCCCATATTTGGGGAGGATGTTATTCAGGTAGTCCCAGGAGACACTGTCAAATGCTTTATTTATGTCTAAACTTAAAAGAAGAAGGGGTTCAGATTTAATGTTCGCTTCTTGGATGATGTTAGTGGCGAGGCGTATATTATCAGTGATCTGACGGCCTGGGATGAAGCCTGATTGGAAAGGGGATATTAGTGGGGCAATAATTGAGGAGAGTCTATTCGCTAAAAGTCTAGAGAAGATCTTAAGGTCATTATTAATAACGGAAATCGGTTTGTAGTTTTGTGGGAGGGTGTTGTCTTTGTCTGGTTTAGGGATAAGGGACATATTTGCCAATAACATTTCTTCGGGAAAGGAGCCTCCTTTGAGGATGTCATTATAAAGTTCAGATAATTTGGGTGAAAGTAGATGGGAGAATTGCTTATAGTAAAATGAGGTGAATCCGTCCGGGCCAGGGGCTGAGCCCCTTTTAAGGGATTTAATAATCTGTGAGATTTCGTCAGGGGTGCAAGGGGCATTTAGTATGTCCGTTTGAGAGGGCGATAAGGAGGGAAGCTGTAGGTTATCTAACCACGAGGGGTCTGTGGGGGCAGCGGCGGATGAAGATTTTGAGAGAAGATTCATATAGAATTCTTGAAAGATTGAAATGACATCCTTAGGATTCTAGACAATTTGGTTCGATCTATTTTTAAGTTTATAAATATGTGGTGGTTTGATAGATTCGTTCAGTTTGCGGGCAAACATAGTGGAATACGAATTGCCGGAGAGGAAGAACTTTGCTTTGGACCACCTAAGGGCTTTCTCTGCTCTAAAAGAAAGAAGGGCATCCAATTCCTTACGTTTGTTTGAGATTAGTTCCAAGGTTTGTGGGTCATGTGAGTTCATGTGTGATTTGTAAATGTGGTGGAGGTCTTTTGTGAGTGTGAGTATTTTCTGCAACCTAAGTTTGTTTTGAGCAGCAGCCAATTTAATCAATTTACCCCGGAGAACCGCTTTATGTGCTACCCATAGCGTCTCAGCATTCATTTCAGGGGTGTTATTGAGAGTGAAATATTCTTCTATGGTGGAGGCGATCTCCTGTTGGAATGAGGGATCCGTAATCAGGGCTTCGTTAAGTCACCATGAGTAAGGAGTGTGAGACAGACCGATAAATCTCGTGGAGAAGGAGGTTATGTAATGATCGGACCATGATACAGGGTATATGGAAGCGGCGGTGGAATTAGATAAAATTATAGGAGTGCAAAAAATATAATCTAATCGAGAGTATGATTGATGTGGGTGAGAGTAGAAAGTATACTCTTTGGCACCAATATTTAATGCTCTCCAAGAGTCGATGAGTTGTAAAGAATTTAGGTTGGAGTTTAAAGATTTGGAAAAAGCATTTGAAGAAGGGGAAATTTTGCTACGGTCTAAATGTGGCTGTGCAACAGAATTGAAATCTCCCCCTAAGATGATATGTGTGGAATGATATTTTTGTAAGACCTCAAAGAAACTGGTGAAAAAGGAAGCTTGTGCATCATTAGGGGCATAAATGTTGGCTATTGTGAGATCTCTACCTGCCAAACGGCCTTTTATAATAATGTAGCGACTTTCAGGGTCCTTATAAACATGTTGTACTTCCATTGGGAAAGTGTGGTGTAGAAATATTGCTACACCTTTAGTTTTGTAATCAGAAGCAGTGTAGAATGTCTGGTTGTAGGCTTTGTGGAAAAAGGTAGGGTGATTATCTGTTTTAAAATGTGTTTCTTGTAACAGGACGACCTTGGCATGAAGATTTTTATATTGGAAAAAAGCTTTTTTGCGTTTGATCGGGGAATTAAAGCCCTGTACATTATGGGAAACAATGACTATAGCCATATTAATGTGTAAATATACGATCATTGGAATATTATTACTAAACTGAAAGGAATAGAGTGGGGTGATACAAATGTGTGGGCTGTAACAGGGCCCAAGTGTATGTGGATGAGTATACCAATTTTGGAATAACCAGTCAGGGTTAGTTCAGAGACATAAAACTTATACCGAAATATTGTACCATAACAAAGATGAACAGTATAGATTAGAATATCAAAAGTAATAGATGTAGACATCAGAGTGATAAGACTCATGAAATTCGATACAGGGTCCAGAGTAAAGAAAAACTCTGGACAACAAAACAAAAACCAGAGACTAATTTGTCTCAATCTCGGTCTGACCACAGACCTAGAGGGGACAAGGATCCACAGCCACAGGAAAAAAGGAAAAAAAAGAGAAACCGTTCCCTGTGTTGTGGAGTCCGGAACCCACCAGATCATGGGTGGAACCGAGTGGGGTGGAATTGTGTCGGCATAGAAAAGGGCAACCGCAATAGAGAAACAGATTAACCGTGAGAGATTAGATATAGTTGAGACTTTTTGAGGTCTTGAGTAGGGGGAGGCGCAGGGGGCTGTAAGGCACCAAATTGCATTTTACCTGCTTTTCACCTTTTCCACCTTTATCTGGGGAGAAAATTATAGGTAAACATATAGACTAGAGTGACGTATAATATCAGCTGAAAACCAGTAATGTCCATATTGGGAGAATGTTTGTTGACAGCTAAACGCATTGAGGTGATTAGAAGGATATCATAACATAGTGAGATAACCCTATCGGTCTAGTGACTATATAGAAAAAACCTTCAACACATTACAATCTTCAAATAATTGGCTAGAAAAATATAACTCTGCAATAGTGGAAATTTAAGAAGAGTAAACAATATAAAAATTAGTGCAGGCACCAAAAATGGTGCAATATTCAAAGGCGACCGTCGGTGTCCTTAGTGCAATAAATCAGTGAAATCTGTGGTGTAGACTTGGCACATAAAAGAGAAGCCAATATGCTGTAACTTTGTAAAGTCACCACAATATATCCACGGTGTAACATAGGGGTCCAAAACCGTAAAAGCCGAAAACCTGAAAATTAATTCTCATAGGCAAAATAGAAAAGATTTTACAGTGTTCAACCACTCATTTTTAACTTCAAAATCAATCTTGATAACGAGGGCCAGCTTCATGGCGGAGTCTGCGCCTATCCCTGCGTGGAGTTGGCTCATTCCAGATAGGGATGGGGCGTGGGGTGGAGGGGGAGCGAGGTACAGTACCTGGATCCAGAAGACCTAATTTAATTAGGATGTCTTGACCTTCCGGAATAGATGTTGCAATATAAGTTGAGCCATTATGTGGAACGATCAATTTAAAGGGAAAGCCCCAGTGATAACGGATTTTGGCTGAGGATAAGGCTGAAGTAATTTCTTTCATTTTCCTTCTCCGATCCAACGTAGCCTGTGAGACATCAGGGTAAATCTGGATAGGAAAACCGTCTAATTTGAGGTTGCGCGTGTTACGCGAGGCTCTCAAAATTTCCTCTTTGATAAGAAAGTCCTTCATGCAGAGTACAATGTCTCTGGGAGGTTTATCTGGGGGTGGTTTGGCTCTAAGGGCACGATGAATCCTATCGCAGGTAAAAGCTTGTGGGGTTTGATCCGGGAGAAGGCTCTGAAATAATCTAGTGGTGAATGTTATCAGATCAGTGACCGATTCAGGGGCACCTCTGATTCTGAGATTATTCCTCCTATTCCTATTATCGAGGTCCTCGACATGGGCTTGGAGCTGGGAAAAGGCAGAGGAAAGAGCATCATGTTCCCTGGATAGATCATTAAAAGCGATAGCTAATTCGTCATGCTTATTTTCAAGGAGGTCAGTACGAGAGCCAAGAGCTGCAATTTCTTGGGACAGTGTAGTGGTGGATTTCTGAATTTCTGTCTGGAATTTATTCAGTAATTTGGAGCAGAGATTCTCAAGACTGCTATCCAAGTCCTGTTTGGTGAGGTAGTTGTGCTCATTGTTAGCTGCAGAACTGGCAGACAGTTGAGAAGGCTCTGGCATGAGTGGAATGGGAGCTGAAGTTTCTGCAGGGGAGGGTGAAGACGGGGCGCTATGATGTGCCATACTGTATTTTTCTTGTGATCTCAGGAGGTACTGTGTGAGTGTTTTCTGGGGTCCCCTCCGTTGTTTTTTGCGTGAGGTCGGCATACACGGTGTCTGAGATCCAGGGGTATGTATATAGTGAACAAACGGTGTTCGTCTGGCCCTGGTATACCGGTTTTATGCCCTGTGCATAGCGGTGCTTACTTCAGATGCGGTCGCACTGCTCCTTGTATCGCATGTGCCCCTACATGATCACATCCAGTATGTAAATAGGAATGACTCAGGTTCCTTATAAGGAATAGAGTGAACTGCAGTTTGATTCTTATATTATTGAAACAGCTGTGCAATGCTCTGCAGGACCAGTTACGCCGTGTGACAGGATCAATCTTTGAGTTGCTTCACACACCCTGCACAGCCCCCGCACAGCTCTGGATCGACTGTGCAATACTCTGCAGGACTAGCCAAGCTGTGTGACAGGATCAGTCCTTTAATTGCTTTGTATACCTTGCACAGCCCCTGTACTGCACTGGATGGACTGTGCAATACTCTGCAGGACTAGCTAAGCTGTGCGACAAGGCGAGTCCAGTCTATAAAGCCCGAACAAATGTGACACTGCTTGAATTAAACATCCAGTATAGCCCTTATGAGGAGAGGCTGCGCCTGGGAGAGACTAGGGAGCTGCCTGTATCCCCTTAATCAGGTGCAATGGCGGGTGGTGCGGCCTATAGGGATCTGCAGGAAAGTTGGTGGAGTGCCTGAGTGGAGCAAGGGACCCCTGTGGTGGGGCGGGATGCCCGAAGAACGGCCAGATGTACAGCCACCCCAGTCGGATGCCGTACCGGGTCCCGTAGCACGATCGCGCTCGTTTTCAGGCGAGGCCGCGGCTTCAACCGCGGCTAGGCCGCAAGTACAGTGCTCCGCCAATCGGTGTCCTATCCAGTCCAAAAAGGGTCCGGCCGGGTCGTGGGGGTCTGATGGTGCACCCAGTGATGTTGTGGCGCCCGCAGGAGGTAAGTACTCGGAGGATGGAGGCCGATTCAAAAGTAATCTGGCGGAGCTCAACTCACACACGTCCGCTCTGAATGGCTGCCGGACACGCCCCCTTTATACCCCTTTTCTAATCTAACCTCTACAGGTTCTTATTTGCTCCATGTTGGCCTGGTAAAAATACCAATGAAAATGTTGTGTTATATTTGTTGGGGGGGGGGGGACGACTCTTGTTAATCCTGCCAGTGACATGATTACAGAATTAGTCAGGTTAAAAAAAAAGTCAATCAAGTTCAACAATCAGAAAAACAAATAAATAGAAATATATGAAGCTCTATACTACAATTGATCCAGAGGAAGGCAAGATAAAAAAAATAAAAAAAATCATGGCCCAACGTGCCCCACCAAGGAAAAAACAATATTCCTGACCCACAGAAAGCAGATCATTTCCTGAATTTACAATTTCTGTTGTTATTACCTTTACATGTTAGTAAACAGTTACATAATTAGTCTGGTTGAAAAAAAAGACACAAGTTCATCTAGTGGAACCAGTAAAAGGGGGGAAAACCCCATACAATCCTATATATACACAATCCTATATCTACAGTTGATCCAGAGGAATGCAAAAAAAGAAAAAAAAAAACAGCAAAGCCTGATACAATTTGCTCCAGTGGGGAAAAAAATTCCTTCCTGATCCAATGAGAGGCAATCAGATATTCCCTGGATCAACTTCACCTATAAATGAGAGAATCCAGCTATATTATGTACACCTAGGAAATAATCCAGGGCTTTTTTAAAAGCAATCTATTGAGCTGGCCAGAACATCCTTTAGCGGGAAGCTATTGCACATTTTCACTGATCTTACTGTGAAGAAGCCTTTCCATATTTGGAAATAAAATCTCTTTTCCTCTAGATATAAACAGTGTCCCTTTGTCCTCTGTGATAACTCAACACCAAGTTCACTATATGGACCCCTTATGTATTTATACATGGTGATCATATGCCCCTTAAATATTTATACATAATGATAATATCCCCCCCTTAAGTATTTATACATGGTGATCACATCCCCCCTTATGCATTTATACAAGGAGATCATATCCCCCCAATATGCATTTATACATGGTGATCATTTCCCCCTTATGTATTTATACATGATGACCATACCCCCCCCCCACCTTATGTATTTATACATGGTGATCATATCCCCCCTTATGCATTTATACATGGAGATCATATCCCCCTTATGTATGTATACATGGTGATCATATCCCCCCCTTTGTATTTTTACATGGTGATCATATCCCCCCCTTTGTATTTTTACATGGTGATCATATCCCCCTTATGTATGTATACATGGTGATCATATCCCCCCCTTTGTATTTTTACATGGTGATCATATCCCTCCTTTTATATTTATACATGGAGATCATATCCCCCTTATGTATTTATACATGATGATCATATCCCCCCTTATGTATTTATACATGGAGATCATATCCCCCCTTATGTATTTTTACATGGTGATCATATCCCCCTTATGTATTTATACATGGAGATCATATCCCCCTTATGTATTTATACATGGTGATCATATCCCCCTTATGTATTTATACATGGTGATCATATTCCCCCCAATGTATTTATACATGGAGATCATATCCTCCGTATGTATTTATACATGATGATCATATCCCCCCTTAAGTATTTATACACAATGATCATATCCCCCTTGTGTATTTGTACTTGGTTATCACCCCCCCACCCCCTTATGTATTTACACATGGTGATCAAATCCCCCCGTATGTATTTATACGTGGAGATCATATCCCCCTTATGTATATAATGGGAGGCGAACTTTAAAAACCTTTAGGTCATATTTGCAGCCACAAAAGAAGTACTAGCTGTGCACAAATAGTCCCAGCACACGGACAATGTCATAACAGAAGTATTGCTATTGGAAAAGTTGCCCTAAAAATATATTCTTTTTTTTTTCAGCAACAAAATGTATTTTATTTTTTTCTAAATCACCCAGAACTGACAGCAGCCGGTAAATACATGTCAAATACATATAGGGTCCATTCACACATCTGTAAAATGGGTCTGCATCCATTCCACAATTTGGCGGAACCTTCACAGACCCATTGATTTTCAATTCCAGTCTGAAAAATTATGCATTCACAGGATACAGAAGTAAGTGTCGGACAGTACAGGCCCCAAAAATTATCCCACATGGGTTTACCTGACAGCTAAGAATGTTGTATTCTGTGGCTGGAGGTACATTAGGCATTCACAGGATAAATAAGTAAGTGTCGGCCATTCCAGGCCCCAAAAATTAGCCCACATGCATTTACCTGACAGCTAAGAACGTTGTATTCTGTGGCTAAAGGTACATAAGGCATTCACAGGATACAGAAGTAAGTGTTGGCCATTACAGGCCCCAAAAATTAGCCCACATGGGTTTACCTGACAGCTAAGAACGTTGTATTCTGTGGCTGGAGGTACATTAGGCATTGACTGGAAAAATAATTGTCGGCCATGAAAGGCCCCAAAAATTAGACATTCAATGGACATGAAATGCCTTTTAATGCCGCTTTATTTACCGAAGACAAGGACCATGAATTGTTGTGGGTGGATGGAAGTCTGGCTGATATTTGTGGCCTGTCATGAGGAATTTTAATAAAACATGTTCTATTGGTCACATGTGTTGAATTCCTCTGAGATCCATGCCTCATTCATTTTTATAAATGTGGGGTAGTCAACACTGTCATGAGCTAGGTGAGTGCGCTTATCGGTCACGATCCCCCCTGCTCTGAACGTCCTTTCAAACAGGACACTGGACGGGGGGCAAGCCAACATTTCCATTGCAAATTGTGCAAGCTCTAGCCAGAGGTCAAGCCTGCCCACCCAGTAGTCCAGGGGTTCATCACTCCTCAGAGCGTCCACATCAGCCGTTAACCCGATGTAGTCGGACACCTGTCGGTCTAGGCATTCCCTGATGCTGGATCTGGAATACAGCTGTCGATGGGTCAGCTGAAAGAATGATCTCCTATTTAAAACCCTTTCATTTGACACCACGTTTCCGGCCTAACGCTTAGTATTATGGAATTTCCTTTTCTAACAATGCTGCTCTGTACCTATATCCAGGAATAATGGTTTTAATATCCTTGTTGTTATTTTGATATTAAATTCCCATTTTGAACGGAGATAACTTGAAAATACTTAAGATTGTTATATTTCTGTTTACTCTACGTGATACCATTATTTGTCATGTTAACGTACCAATTCTCTTTGTACCACCATTTTCTGTTTCCTTTCAATAAAAGTTTGTATACAAACAAAAAAAAAATTATCTCAGATCTGAAATGACCAAGACTAGTGTTGAGCGAACACGGACTGTATTATTCGTGTTCGTACCGAATAATTGGATTTTTGTTACCCGAACACGAACACGGACACTTTACTGTATATTCGGGTAAAAATCCGTGTTCGGTCGTTTTATTTCCGGGTTTTGCATGCTTTGGCGCTCTTTTCATGGCGGGCTTTCAACAGCCAATCAACAATCGTTTAACTGGTGTGCCTTAAGCCATCCCAGCCATGCCTGCAAATGTCTCAGTAGCTGTGATTGGCCGTCTGAAGCATGTGACCAAGTCTTTATAAGTTCGAGGCAGCCGCAGCGGCGTCATTATGCTGCTTAGATCAGGGACAGAGCACACATCAACGTGCTGGCTGCTGATTAGGGAAAGATAGGCAGGAAAAAAACCATTTGTGTCTGGATAGAATTGAGGGACAGGTTGGAGTGTTTAGGCAGGGCGAGTTGTAGGCATTTTAGGGATAGAGTCTGCTGAATTATAGGGTCAGTGTGTTCTACAAACTACAATCGATATTGCTGTGTGGGGTGGGGTCTGCACTTAGTTCTCCTGATCTACGATCTCTTCTCAATCCTGTTAGGGACAGAGTCTGCTGAATTTTAGGGAAAGTGTGTTCTACAAACTACAATCGATATTGCTGTGTGGTGTGGGATAGGAGATAGGCAGGTGTCAGTGATCCACATCCATTTTTCTGTGTGTGGGCTGCAGTGAACACAATCTTTTTGGGGTGCAGTGAACACAATCCTTTTGGAGTGCAGTGAACAAAATCTTTGTGGGGTGCAGTGAACAAAACCTTTGTGGGGGTACAGTGAACACAATCTTTGTGGGGTGCAGTGAAGACAATCCTTGTGGGGTGCAGTAAACAAAATCTTTGGGGGGTACAGTGAACACAATCTTTGTGGGGTGCAGAGAAGACAATCCTTGTGGGGTGCAGTGAACAAAATCTTTGGGGGGGTACAGTGAACACAATCTTTGTGGGGTGCAGTGAACAAAACCTTTGTGGGGTGAAGTGAACACAATCTTTGTGGGGTGCAGTGAAGACAATCCTTGTGGGGTGCAGTGAAGACAATCCTTGTGGGGTGCAGTGAAGGCAATCCTTGTGGGGTGCAGTGAACAAAATCTTTGGGGGGTACAGTGAACACAATCTTTGTGGGGTGCAGTGAACAAAACCTTTGTGGGGTACAGTGAACACAATCTTTGTGAGTGCAGTGAACAAAACCTTTGTGGGGTACAGTGAACACAATCTTTGTGGGGTGCAGTGAAGACAATCCTTTTGGAGTGCAGTGAACACAATCTTTGTGGGGTACAGTGAACACAATCTTTGTGGGGTGCAGTGAACAAAACCTTTGTGGGGTACAGTGAACACAATTTTTGTGGGGTGCAGTGAACACAATCTTTGTGGGGTGCAGTGAACAAAACCTTTGTGGGGTGCAGTGAACACAACCTTTGTGGGGTACAGTGAACACAATCTTTGTGGGGTGCAGTGAACAAAACCTTTGTGGGGTACAGTGAACACAATCTTTGTGGGGTACAGTGAACACAATCTTTGTGGGGTGCAGTGAACAAAACCTTTGTGGGGTACAGTGAACACAATCTTTGTGGGGTGCAGTGAACAAAACCTTTGTGGGGTACAGTGAACACAATCTTTGTGGGGTGCAGAAAAGACAATCCTTTTGGGGTGCAGTGAACACAATCTTTGTGGGGTACAGTGAACACAATCTTTGTGGGGTGCAGTGAACACAATCTTTGTGGGGTGCAGTGAACAAAACCTTTGTGGGGTGCAGTGAACACAATCTTTGTGGGGTGCAGTGAAGACAATCCTTGTGGGGTGCAGTGAAGACAATCCTTGTGGGGTGCAGTGAAGACAATCCTTGTGGGGTGCAGTGAAGACAAACAATCCTTGTGGGGTGCAGTGAACAAAATCTTTGGGGGGTACAGTGAACACAATCTTTGTGGGGTGCAGTGAACAAAACCTTTGTGGGGTGCAGTGAACACAATCTTTGTGGGGTGCAGTGAACAAAACCTTTGTGGGGTACAGTGAACACAATCTTTGTGGGGTGCAGTGAAGACAATCCTTTTGGAGTGCAGTGAACACAATCTTTGTGGGGTACAGTGAACAAAACCTTTGTGGGGTACAGTGAACACAATCTTTGTGGGGTGCAGAGAAGACAATCCTTTTGGGGTGCAGTGAACACAATCTTTGTGGGGTACAGTGAACACAATCTTTGTGGGGTGCAGTGAACAAAACCTTTGTGGGGTACAGTGAACACAATCTTTGTGGGGTGCAGTGAACAAAACCTTTGTGGGGTACAGTGAACACAATCTTTGTGGGGTACAGTGAACACAATCTTTGTGGGGTACAGTGAACACAATCTCATACTTCTGAAGCTTTGAGGGTGCTGCCTGTTCGATACTCCTCCTCCTCCTCCTCCTCATCCATCCTTTTAGGTGTACAAACAATAGTAATTGGGGCCTAGTGTGCTTCTGTACGTGTGAAAAACATACACTTTTTTTGATCATATTTCCTATTCCGCTATTCAATAAAAACCTTTGGGGCTCAATTAAATTGCGGAATAGTCTGTGTCGGTACGTGTGAGATCCACCTTTCCAAGTTTTTGGGGTTCATCTCATACTTCTGAAGCTTTGAGGGTGCTGCCTGTTCTATACTCCTCCTTCTCCTCCTCCTCATCCATCCTTTTAGGTGTACAAACAATAGTAATTGGGGCCTAGTGTGCTTCTGTACGTGTGAAAAACATACACTTTTTTTTGATCATATTTCCTATTCCGCTATTCAATAAAAACCTTTGTGGCTCAATTAAATTGCGGAATAGTCTGTGTCGGTACGTGTGAGATCCACCTTTCCAAGTTTTTGGGGTTCATCTCATACTTCTGAAGATTTGAGGGTGCTGCCTGTTCCATACTCCTCTTCCTTATTCTCCCTTTAGGGTAGGAAAAAATGTAATCGGGCCTAGTCTGTGTTTGTACGTGTGAGATACACAGTTTTTTATCCTATTCCGCTATTCAATACACACCCTTTTGGTGTAAAAAACATTAAATTGCGGCATAGTTTGCATATTTGACATTTGCATATATTGTGCCTTGTTGCGCTGTTTTGAGTACTCCACCAACATGGCCAGTGGCAATGACGCCGTTCTCAGCTTAACTATCCCACTTCTATGCCTCCTTGAAAAAACAATTTGGGCGATGATGGAAGAGGATGTGGCACAGGATGAGGAGGAGGAGGAGGAGGATGAAGAGGTAACATTTCAAAGGCTTTCAGGGCAGTCATTCGCAAGGGGCTCCGAGGGTGAGTTCCTGCACACACAAACGCCAGGGACACAATTGTCCAGCAGGGGCACAGTTCTGGAGGATGAGGAGGATGAGGAGGAGGAGGAGCTGGAGGAGGAGATGGAACCATGTTCACAGCAGGGTGGCACCCAGGCCAGCTCATGGCCATCACTGGTGCGTGGCTGGGGGGATACAGAGGACACGGACGATACACCTCCCACAGAGGACAGCCTTTCGTCGCCTCCGGGCATCCTGGCACACATGAGCGATTACATGCTGCAGTGTCTCCACAACGACCGCCGAGTTACCCACATTCTAACTTGTGCTGATTACTGGGTGGCCACGCTGCTGGATCCCCGTTACAAGGACAACGTACCGTCCTTAATTCACTCACTGGAGCGCGATCGCAAGATGCGCGAGTACAAGCGCACGCTGGTAGACGCGATGCTGCTGGCATTCCCATCGGACAGCGGGGCCACAGTGGAAGCACAAGGCAGAGGAGGAGGAGGTCGCCAACTCAACCAGGGCACCGCCAGCACCTAAGAAGGCAGGGTTAGCATGGCCGAAATGTGGAAAAGCTTTGTCAGCACGCCACAACAAACAGCAGCACCAGCAGCTCAGATGGAACGTCTTAGCAGGAGGCAGCATTTTACCAACATGGTGGAGCAGTATGTGTGCACACGCCTACATGTAGTGAATGAGGGGTCTGCCCCCTTCAACTTCTGGGTCTCCAAATTGGGCACATGGCCTGAGCTTGCCCTTTACGCCTTGGAGGTGCTGGCGTGCCCTGCAGCCAGTGTATTATCTGAACGGGTATTTAACACGGCTGGGGGTGTTATAACAGACAAGCGCAGCCGCCTGTCCAGAGACAATGTGGACAAGCTCACGTTCATTAAAATGAACCAGGCATGGATCCCACGGGACTTTTCTGTACCTTGTGCAGAATAGCAATGGATACCGACCTTACCCAGCCATTGTTCCATTTTTGCTCTTTCTCACTCTTTTGGGGTGTACCCTCATTTAAAATTTGTGAAAAGAAGCAGTGTTGGCTACCTCATCCTCCTCCTCAGGGCCAGATTAACGTAGGGGCTATTGGAGCTGCAGCTCCATGCAGGCCCCTACCTTTTATATAGGCCCCGGGTTGGCCATATTCACTGTGACCGCTATTCTGTCACTTGTAAACACAGAAGTCTGGCTTCTATGCTCGCTTCCCCAGGCAGCACCCTCAGAACCTCCCCACACAGCGTGAAGGCCGGACAAGGAGGGACAGTTGCCGATGCATGGATGTGTTTATGGGCTTCAGAGACAGCATCCCATGTTGAATTAGGCATGCATGGCTGCACCCTTCCTCCTCTGGGTGCATGCCAAGGCACGGCCCTTAAGGCCCTTCAAAATCCTCAGCACCAAGACCATGATGCTCTTAATCCGGCCCTGGTCCTCCTCCACCGCCGCTTCCACCTACACCGCCCATAGGTGTGCGCAGCCTATTGCATTAGGGTGTGCACCCCAAAGTTGAAATACACATGCATGTGTTTGCCTACATGTACATGGCCCCGATACATTACTCTCCCTGCTGGCAGAGAAATAGAGCAGAACAGGTGCGAGGGAGATCTTTCCCATCTCCTCACTGGCAAACAGAGCGATAATGCTATGTGCCCTAGGTGATTAGGGTGTGCCCAGGTACACCAGGCACACCCTGTGCGCACGCCTATGACACCGCCACATCCACCACCACCTCAACCTCCCTCCTACTCCATATGGGCCTCGTCCTTCAGAGATGAAGAACATTGTTTTATTTTTCTGTTTTTTTTTTGTTGTTTTAAGTTATTTCCCTATCCACATTTGTTTGCAGAGCACTTGCCATGCTCTTAACTACGTTTTGCTGCCATTTGCAGCACTCTAGCCCTTTCCATTGGTGTTTTAGAGCCATTTTAGTGCCTTAAATTTCGGGTCCCCATTGACTTCAATGGGGTTCGGTGTCCGGGAAAAGTTCGGTAAAAGTCCGGGACACGGACCCGGACTTTTTTTTAAAGTTCGGCCGAACCCGTCGAACACGGACATCTAGGTGTCCGCTCAACCCTACTGATAATGCCAAAATACCACGTGTAGTGATTAAGGAATCAAACAAAGTTTGGCGTCGGTAGATGACCCACCAAAACACCGCTGCTTACCACACTCTTTCGGCCGATGCCTCGACACTTCTTCGGTCACTAAAATAAAGGATAAGCCTCCATTGCGTAGCATATGTTATGTCAAACGAATTAACGTAGAATCCACTCACAGTTAGGGAGTTCACTGTCAGCTTGAGAGGTGTTCGCCGGACCGCTTCCGCGGTAATAAAAACCCTAAATGGGTTTTTATTGCAAAGCAGAATACAACAGTATGCAATGGGTGTATCTCACTGTAACATATGCAGACTAGGCCGCAATTAACTTTTTTTTTTTTTTTAAAACATTTTATTGAAAATTGTGAACATACACGCGAAAAGGATACAGTCATTAATAACAAAATATTAATGAGATAAAATTGCTGCGCTATAATCATACATAAAACACTTAAATATAAGGTTTGAACCCCATACATGAAAAGCAGCAGACACAAAAAGACATGAAAACGATATCTTCTAGTAGCAATGTGGAAAATGGTGTCGCGCTAATCACGATAAAACAAATTCAGCTGACAGCATGAGTCCCATGTGCAATAAAGAGTCCAAATATATCCAAAGGGGTGCAAAGAGGAAGATCCACCACCAAATAGAGTCACTGAATACTCTTACCAGCTCCTTAGACCCCACGGGGTCACACAACGCCCAAAGTGCTGATGTATCTCACAACAGATAGGATCCAGTAACCTCAAACACCTCCTCTTGCTGCGGACTGGAATAAATTCCGATCGTGGGCCTTGGACAGCAAAAAATATAAAACCCAGTGGTGATTAACTACCACCAGAAGAAAGCTCTATCTGCAGTGCCGAGACAAGGTCATTCAGTGTCCAGGGCAGCAAGAGTCTATTGGAATTTATTCCAGTCCGCAGCAAGAGGAGGTGTTTGAGGTTACTCGATCCTATCTGTTGTGAGATACAGCAGCACTTTGGGCGTTGTGTGACCCTGTGGAGTCTAAGGAGCTGGTAAGAGTATTCAGTGACTCTGTTTGGTGGTGGATCTTCCTCTTTGCACCCCTTTGGATATATTTGGACTCCTTATTGCACATGGGACTCATGCTGTCAGCTGAATTTGTTTTATCATGATTAGCGCGACACCATTTTCCACATTAATAACAAAATAACATGGAAGATGCAACAATAGCCAGATGCTCATGGAACATATGAAAACGGCATGTACGCATTACAGATTTACATTCAGACAGAGATAGAACATTCCTGTGAAACAATTAAAGCAGGCAGTCCAATAATGAGACCAAAGTAAGTCCAACCCAGCCTAGAATTAGTTTCAGAAATGTTCCGAGGGGTCAAGGCAAATAATGGAACACAAGGACCACTGCGGAGACCAGACACCTCCAAGGGGATCAAACTGTGTCTAAGTCTCCAGAGAGACCACAACAGGAGAGAATCAAGTATCCTCAATAATAGCAGAGGGGCGTGGGAGTGTAGAAGAGACAAGTAACGAGTCTCAGGTGTGTTTAACAGTGTTGGTCATGTAACTTAAAAAAAGTAATTAGTTATAGTTACTAGTTACTTCTCCCAAAAAGTAACTGAGTTAGTGACTGAGTTACTTTTTTACTGATGTAACTCAATTACCAGGGAAAGTAACTATCGCGTTACTTTATAAAAATAATCAAATATGTCAAATAACTTGTATGCCCCTTGTATGTGTGGTATTTGCTTAGTGGTACCTGCATGGTATTTGCTGAGTGGTACCTGCGTGGTATTTTCTTAGTGGTAACTGCGTGGTACACTGGTACGGTACCTGAGTGGTATTTGCTGAGTGGTACTGGCTGGCTGCGTGGTACACTGGTACCTGAGTGGTATTTGCTGAGTGGTACCTGCGTCTGCTGCCTGGAGTGTATGGCTGTTGGTAGTGGCTGGTGGTGGTGTGGCACACTGGTGGTGGGGGTCTGAGTCCCGAGCCCTCCTGTCCTGACTGTGAGTAACCATATTTTTTTTTTGTACCTGTGCTGCTGCTGCCTGGCTGGCTGCTGGTGGCTGGCTGCTGCTGGTGGCTGCTGCTGCTGGTGGTGGTGGCTGGCTGCTGCTGCTGGTGATGGTGGTGGCTGGCTGCTGCTGCTGCTGGTGATGGTGGTGGCTGGCTGGGGATGGTGGTGATGGTGGTGGCTGGCTGGGGATGGTGGTGGCTGGCTGCTGCTGGTGGTTGGCTGGGGATGATGGTGGTGGCTGGCTGGGGATGATGGCGGTGGCTGGCTGGGGATGATGATGGTGGTGGGTGGCTGGGGATGATGGCGGTGGCTGGCTGGGGATGATGATGGTGGTGGCTGGCTGGGGATGATGATGGTGGTGGCTGGCTGGGGATGATGATGGTGGTGGCTTCCTGGGGATGATGATGGTGGTGGCTTCCTGGGGATGATGATGGTGGTGGCTGCCTGGGGATGATGATGGTGGTGGCTGCCTGGGGATGATGATGGTGGTGGCTGCCTGGGGATGATGATGATGGTGGTGGCTGGCTGGGGATGATGATGGTGGTGGCTGGCTGGGGATGATGATGGTGGTGGCTGGCTGGGGATGATGGTGGTGGTGGTGGCTGGCTGGGGATGATGGTGGTGGTGGTGGCTGGCTGGGGATGATGGTGGTGGTGGCTGGCTGGGGATGATGATGGTGGTGGTGGCTGGCTGGGGATGATGATGGTGGTGGTGGCTGGCTGGGGATGATGGTGGTGGTGGCTGGCTGGGGATGATGATGATGGTGGTGGTGGCTGGCTGGGGATGATGGTGGTGGTGGCTGGCTGGGGATGATGGTGGTGGTGGCTGGTTGGGGATGATGGTGGTGGTGGCTAGGGATGATGGTGGTGGTGGCTGTGGATTATGGTGGCTGGGGATGATGGTGGTGGTGGCTGGGGATGATGGTGGTGGTGGCTGGGGATGATGGTGGTTGCTGGGGATGATGGTGGTGGTGGGTGGCTGGGGATGATGGTGGTGGCTGGGGATGATGTTGGTGGTTGCTGGGGATGATGGTGGTGGTGGGTGGCTGGGGATGATGGTGGTGGTGGGTGGCTGGGGATGATGGTGGTGACTGGCTGGGGATGATGGTGGTGGTGGCTGGGGATGATGGTGGCTGGGGATGATGGTGGTGGGTGGCTGGGGATGATGGTGGTGGGTGGCTGGGGATGATGGTGGTGGTGGCTGGGGATGGTGGTGGTGGTGACTGGGGATGATGGTGGTTGCTGGGGATGATGGTGGTGGTGGGTGTCTGGGATGATGTTGGTGGTTACTGGGGATGATGTTGGTGGTTACTGGGGATGATGGTGGTGGTGACTGGCTGGGGATGATGTTGGTGGTTACTGGGGATGATGGTGGTGGTGGGTGGCTGGGGATGATGATGGTGGTGGTGGGTGGCTGGGGATGATGGTGGTGACTGGCTGGGGATGATGATGGTGGTGGTGGCTGGGGATGATGGTGGTGGTGGCTGGGGATGATGGTGGTGGGTGGCTGGGGATGATGGTGGTGGTGGCTGGGGATGATGGTGGTGGTGGTGGTGGTGGCTGGGGATGATGGTGGTGGTGGCTGGGGATGATGGTGGTGGTGGCTGGGGATGGTGGTGGTGGTGGCTGGGGATGGTGGTGGTGGTGACTGGGGATGATGGTGGTTGCTGGGGATGATGGTGGTGGTGGGTGTCTGGGATGATGTTGGTGGTTACTGGGGATGATGTTGGTGGTTACTGGGGATGATGGTGGTGGTGGGTGGCTGGGGATGATGGTGGTGGTGACTGGCTGGGGATGATGATGGTGGTGGTGGCTGGGGATGATGGTGGTGGGGGCTGGGGATGATGGTGGTGGTGGCTGGGGATGATGGTGGTGGGTGGCTGGGGATGATGGCGGTGGCTGGCTGGGGATGATGATGGTGGTGGCTGCCTGGGGATGATGATGGTGGTGGCTGCCTGGGGATGATGATGGTGGTGGCTGCCTGGGGATGATGATGGTGGTGGCTGCCTGGGGATGATGATGGTGGTGGCTGGCTGGGGATGATGATGGTGGTGGCTGGCTGGGGATGATGGTGGTGGTGGCTGGTTGGGGATGATGGTGGTGGTGGCTAGGGATGATGGTGGTGGTGGCTGTGGATTATGGTGGCTGGGGATGATGGTGGTGGTGGCTGGGGATGATGGTGGTTGCTGGGGATGATGGTGGTGGTGGGTGGCTGGGGATGATGGTGGTGGCTGGGGATGATGTTGGTGGTTACTGGGGATGATGGTGGTGGTGGGTGGCTGGGGATGATGGTGGTGGTGGGTGGCTGGGGATGATGATGGTGGTGGTGGGTGGCTGGGGATGATGGTGGTGACTGGCTGGGGATGATGGTGGTGGTGGCTGGGGATGATGGTGGCTGGGGATGATGGTGGTGGGTGGCTGGGGATGATGGTGGTGGGTGGCTGGGGATGATGGTGGTGGGTGGCTGGGGATGATGGCGGTGGCTGGCTGGGGATGATGATGGTGGTGGCTGCCTGGGGATGATGATGATGGTGGTGGCTGGCTGGGGATGATGATGGTGGTGGCTGGCTGGGGATGATGATGGTGGTGGCTGGCTGGGGATGATGGTGGTGGTGGTGGCTGGCTGGGGATGATGGTGGTGGTGGTGGCTGGCTGGGGATGATGGTGGTGGTGGCTGGCTGGGGATGATGATGGTGGTGGTGGCTGGCTGGGGATGATGATGGTGGTGGTGGCTGGCTGGGGATGATGGTGGTGGTGGCTGGCTGGGGATGATGATGGTGGTGGTGGCTGGCTGGGGATGATGATGGTGGTGGTGGCTGGCTGGGGATGATGGTGGTGGTGGCTGGCTGGGGATGATGGTGGTGGTGGCTGGTTGGGGATGATGGTGGTGGTGGCTAGGGATGATGGTGGTGGTGGCTGTGGATTATGGTGGCTGGGGATGATGGTGGTGGTGGCTGGGGATGATGGTGGTGGTGGCTGGGGATGATGGTGGTTGCTGGGGATGATGGTGGTGGTGGGTGGCTGGGGATGATGGTGGTGGCTGGGGATGATGTTGGTGGTTGCTGGGGATGATGGTGGTGGTGGGTGGCTGGGGATGATGGTGGTGGTGGGTGGCTGGGGATGATGGTGGTGACTGGCTGGGGATGATGGTGGTGGTGGCTGGGGATGATGGTGGCTGGGGATGATGGTGGTGGGTGGCTGGGGATGATGGTGGTGGGTGGCTGGGGATGATGGTGGTGGTGGCTGGGGATGGTGGTGGTGGTGACTGGGGATGATGGTGGTTGCTGGGGATGATGGTGGTGGTGGGTGTCTGGGATGATGTTGGTGGTTACTGGGGATGATGTTGGTGGTTACTGGGGATGATGGTGGTGGTGACTGGCTGGGGATGATGTTGGTGGTTACTGGGGATGATGGTGGTGGTGGGTGGCTGGGGATGATGATGGTGGTGGTGGGTGGCTGGGGATGATGGTGGTGGGTGGCTGGGGATGATGGTGGTGACTGGCTGGGGATGATGATGGTGGTGGTGGCTGGGGATGATGGTGGTGGTGGCTGGGGATGATGGTGGTGGGTGGCTGGGGATGATGGTGGTGGTGGCTGGGGATGATGGTGGTGGTGGTGGTGGTGGCTGGGGATGATGGTGGTGGTGGCTGGGGATGATGGTGGTGGTGGCTGGGGATGGTGGTGGTGGTGGCTGGGGATGGTGGTGGTGGTGACTGGGGATGATGGTGGTTGCTGGGGATGATGGTGGTGGTGGGTGTCTGGGATGATGTTGGTGGTTACTGGGGATGATGTTGGTGGTTACTGGGGATGATGGTGGTGGTGGGTGGCTGGGGATGATGGTGGTGGTGACTGGCTGGGGATGATGATGGTGGTGGTGGCTGGGGATGATGGTGGTGGGGGCTGGGGATGATGGTGGTGGTGGCTGGGGATGATGGTGGTGGGTGGCTGGGGATGATGGCGGTGGCTGGCTGGGGATGATGATGGTGGTGGCTGCCTGGGGATGATGATGGTGGTGGCTGCCTGGGGATGATGATGGTGGTGGCTGCCTGGGGATGATGATGGTGGTGGCTGCCTGGGGATGATGATGGTGGTGGCTGGCTGGGGATGATGATGGTGGTGGCTGGCTGGGGATGATGGTGGTGGTGGCTGGTTGGGGATGATGGTGGTGGTGGCTAGGGATGATGGTGGTGGTGGCTGTGGATTATGGTGGCTGGGGATGATGGTGGTGGTGGCTGGGGATGATGGTGGTTGCTGGGGATGATGGTGGTGGTGGGTGGCTGGGGATGATGGTGGTGGCTGGGGATGATGTTGGTGGTTACTGGGGATGATGGTGGTGGTGGGTGGCTGGGGATGATGGTGGTGGTGGGTGGCTGGGGATGATGATGGTGGTGGTGGGTGGCTGGGGATGATGGTGGTGACTGGCTGGGGATGATGGTGGTGGTGGCTGGGGATGATGGTGGCTGGGGATGATGGTGGTGGGTGGCTGGGGATGATGGTGGTGGGTGGCTGGGGATGATGGTGGTGGGTGGCTGGGGATGATGGTGGCTGGGGATGGTGGTGGTGGTGGCTGGGGATGGTGGTGGTGGTGACTGGGGATGATGGTGGTTGCTGGGGATGATGGTGGTGGTTACTGGGGATGATGGTGGTGGTTACTGGGGATGATGTTGGTGGTTACTGGGGATGATGGTGGTGGTGGGTGGCTGGGGATGATGGTGGTGGTGGTGGGTGGCTGGGGATGATGGTGGTGACTGGCTGGGGATGATGATGGTGGTGGTGGCTGGGGATGATGGTGGTGGTGGCTGGGGATGATGGTGGTGGGTGGCTGGGGATGATGGTGGTGGGTGGCTGGGGATGATGGTGGTGGTGGCTGGGGATGATGGTGGTGGTGGCTGGGGATGATGGTGGTGGTGGCTGGGGATGATGGTGGTGGTGGTGGTGGTGGCTGGGGATGATGGTGGTGGTGGCTGGGGATGATGGTGGTGGTGGCTGGGGATGATGGTGGTGGTGGCTGGGGATGGTGGTGGTGGTGGCTGGGGATGATGATGGTGGTGGCTGGCTGGGGATGATGATGGTGGTGGCTGCCTGGGGATGATGATGGTGGTGGCTGCCTGGGGATGATGATGGTGGTGGCTGGCTGGGGATGATGATGGTGGTGGCTGGCTGGGGATGATGATGGTGGTGGCTGGCTGGGGATGATGATGGTGGTGGCTGGCTGGGGATGATGGTGGTGGTGGTGGCTGGCTGGGGATGATGGTGGTGGTGGCTGGCTGGGGATGATGATGGTGGTGGTGGCTGGCTGGGGATGATGGTGGTGGTGGCTGGTTGGGGATGATGGTGGTGGTGGCTAGGGATGATGGTGGTGGTGGCTGTGGATGATGGTGGCTGGGGATGATGGTGGTGGTGGCTGGGGATGATGGTGGTGGTGGCTGGGGATGATGGTGGTGGTGGCTGGGGATGATGGTGGTGGTGGGTGGCTGGGGATGATGGTGGTGGCTGGGGATGATGTTGGTGGTTACTGGGGATGATGGTGGTGGTGGGTGGCTGGGGATGATGGTGGTGGTGGGTGGCTGGGGATGATGGTGGTGACTGGCTGGGGATGATGGTGGTGGGTGGCTGGGGATGATGGTGGTGGTGGCTGGGGATGATGGTGGCTGGGGATGATGGTGGTGGGTGGCTGGGGATGGTGGTGGTGGGTGGCTGGGGATGGTGGTGGTGGTGGCTGGGGATGGTGGTGGTGGTGGTGGCTGGGGATGATGGTGGTGGTGGCTGGGGATGGTGGTGGTGGTGGCTAGGGATGGTGGTGGTGGTGACTGGGGATGATGGTGGTGACTGGCTGGGGATGATGATGGTGGTGGTGGCTGGGGATGATGGTGGTGGTGGCTGGGGATGATGGTGGTGGGTGGCTGGGGATGATGGTGGTGGGTGGCTGGGGATGATGGTGGTGGTGGCTGGGGATGATGGTGGTGGTGGTGGCTGGGGATGATGGTGGTGGTGGTGGCTGGGGATGATGGTGGTGGTGGTGGCTGGGGATGATGGTGGTGGTGGTGGCTGGGGATGATGGTGGTGGTGGTGGCTGGGGATGGTGGTGGCTGGGGATGATGGTGGTGGTGGCTGGGGATGATGGTGGTGAGTGGCTGGGGATGATGGTGGTGGTGGCTGGGGATGGTGGTGGCTGGGGATGGTGGTGGTGGCTGGGGATGATGGTGGTGGTGGCTGGGGATGGTGGTGGCTGGGGATGGTGGTGGTGGCTGGGGATGGTGGTGGCTGTGGATGATGGTGGCTGGGGATGATGGTGGTGGTGGCTGGGGATGATGGTGGTGGCTGCTGGGGATGATGGTGGTGGTTGCTGGGGATGATGGTGGTGGTGGCTGGGGATGATGGTGGTGGTGGCTGGGGATGGTGGTGGTGGTGGTGGTGGCTGGGGATGATGGTGGTGGTGGCTGGGGATGATGGTGGCTGGGGATGGTGATGGTGGTGGTGGTGGTTGCTGGTGATGCTGGTGGTGGTGGCTGGCTGCTGCTGCTGGGCTTGGCGTGCTGTACTCACTCAGTCCGGAGTCCACGCTCGTCCTCTCTGCTCACTCACAGTCTCCTCCGCCTCCTCCTCTCTCGTCCTCGGTCATAGAGGAGAGGGGGAATTACAATTACATCTACTGCCATCTAGTGGCGGTAGATGTAATTGCGGTAACGCAGCCGAAAGTACCGGCAGCGGCGTTACAATGAGAGAACGAGTAATCTGATAGATTACTCGTTACCCTCAAAAGTAACTGCGTTAAGTAACGCCGTTTACTTAAACGCAGTTACTACCAACACTGGTGTTTAATGCGCTATCCAGGAGCAATGTTAAATCGAATAGAGAGTAGATCGTTGTAAGATAGAAAAGAGAGAGACGGGAAAGTGGGTTGGAGGGAAGACAGGGGTAAAGTGAAAGATTGGGAGAAAGATAGGGAAAGCTGGGGGAAGAGAAGAAGAAAAAAAAAGAAAAAAAAAAGGGGGGTGGGGGGAGGGAGGCAGGGAAGGGTGGATTCATGCTAGCTTACGTATGGAAAGCTGCTAGATTCGTGAGTATAAAACCTTACCACTATGTGAAAGTGATTAATCAGAGCCGTCCAGCAATTTGCGATAATCGTCTGAATAGGTAAAGTCTAGCCAAAGGGCCCAAGTGGTGATAAATTTATGAGGGAAATCATGCGTCTGATGAGTCAAGTCCTCCATTTATGCGACTTTGCGAACTCTCTGTAGCCAATCAGCCACAGAAGAGGGGGATGTAGAGAGCCAGTGGCACGGGATACACATCTTGGCAGCATTGATCAGATGAGGGGTCAGCGATTTCTTATAACCTTCTGAGGGATGGAGGTATGGTGGAGGAGGTATTGAGCGGGAGTGAAATCGGGTGTATAGGTGGTGATGCGGGCGATAAGGGCATGAACTTTGCATCAGAAGGGAAGAATGAGGGGACAATCCCACCAAATGTGGAGCAAGGAATCGGTCTGTTTATGGCATCTCCAACATAGCGAGGAGATGTCTGGCGAAAATTTGTGTAGTTTTACCATTTGGCAAAATCTTAAATCCATTTTCTTGTGCAAGAACATTCAAGGAGCCCTTTTGAATGTAGTTGTGTATTCTGTCCCAGTCACTTTCAGATATGGTGAGAGATAGATCTCTTTCCCATTGGTTATATAGTTTGAGTACCCTCGGGGAGCGTGACGAGGACATGATAGAGTAAATAGTTGAAATCAAATGATGTTGGGGACCTTCCTGGACACACAAGGCTTCAAAAGGCATGTAATCCCTGTGCCACTTATCGGGACCAGGGGTGCGTGACAGAAAATCTCTAATTTGCAAATAGTTAACCACTTATGCCCCGGAAGATTTTACCCCCTTCCTGACCAGGGTTTTTTTTGCGATTTTTTTACTGCGTGACTTTAATGGACAATTGCGCGGTCGTGCGATGCTGTACCTAAACAAATTTGACGTCCTTTTTTTCCCACAAACAGAGCTTTCTTTTGGTGGTATTTGATCACCTGTGCGATTTTTACTTTTTGCGCTATAAACAAAAAAAGAGCGTTAATTTTGCAAAAACAACAATATTTTTCAAATTTTTTTATATGAAATTCCCCCCCAAAAAAATGTAAAAATCAAATTTTTTTAACATTTTTGGCCAATTTGTTTTCTGCTACATATGTTTGGTAAAAAAAAATCGCAAAAAGCGAATTTTGATTGGTTTGCGCAAAAGTTATTGCGTTTACTAACTAAGGGAAAGATTTCTGTCATTTTTGGTGGTTTTTTTTAACGCGTAATGGCGGCGATCTGCGATTTTTTTTGTGGTACTGCGACATTGCGGCGGACAGATCGGACCCTTGACTGACATTGACACTTTTGGGGTTACCAGTGACATTACTGCAGTAATCAGTGCTATACATATGCACTGTTACTGCAAAATGACACTGGTAGTGAAGGGGTTAACTTTTTTTGAGAGGGAGAGTTTATGTGTGTCCCTAGGGGCGTGATTCTAACTGTGATTGGCTGTGGCTTGAAGTGTAGGAACAGTGATCAACGGTCCTACATAGCAGAACCGTATGATCACTGTTTCTACACAGGGGAGAATGGCAGGCGGCTTGTTTACATCAGCCGCCTGACTTTCTCCCTCTGCAGCGATGATCGCCGAGTGACCGGCGGACATTGGGTCCGCCAGTCACACGCACGGACTTGCTGGGGAACGAGCCGGGGCGCTCGCCCGCTATTGGCTCCCTAGCAAGTGACAGACTAGTGACGTATATATATATGTCACTTTGCCTGGCAGGGGCTGACTGCCGAAGTATATCGTCGTGCGGCGGTCGGCAACCGGTTAAAGAAGGGGATTCTGATACTCGGGTAACGCTGAGAAAGCTCTTCGTAAGTGAGCGCAATTAACTTTTTATCCCCTAAATGGGTTTTTATTGCAAAGAGCAATACAACAGTATGCAATGGGTGTATCTCACTGTAACATATGCAGACTAGGCCGCAATTAACTTTTTTTTCCCCTAAATGGGTTTTTATTGCAAAGCAGAATACAACAACAGTATCCAATGGGTGTATCTCACTGTAACGTATGAATGAAAATCTGAAAAATAATTGTCCCCTTAATTGGTGCTTGTTGAATAGCAGATTTGAACTGCAGTGTCTAAACGCTGTAAGTCACAGTAAAATATGAAGGGAAAAAGTTTTTTTCTTTTTTAAATGCAGATTAAGCAGACAAATATGCACTCAGCTTGCATGAAATGGTCGCTACACACCGCACGCCTAACAGGTTGGATACTGTTGTTGTTCTATTCTGCTATTGAATAAAAAAAAAAACATTTGAATGAAAAACTGAAAAATATTTTTTTCCCCTAAATACTGAAAAATAATTATTTTCCCCTTACATTGGTGCTTTTTGAAGAGCAGGTTAGAAAAGCAGTGTCTGTCTAAACACGGGATGTCAAAGTAAAATATGAAGGAAAAAAGTTTTTTCTTTTTTAAATGCAGATCAAGCAGACACATATGCACTGAGCTTGCATTAAATGCGCAGCACCGCACGCCGCCCACCTAATAGACTGATAACAGTTTTTTTTTTCTCCTTTCTCCTCCTCACTGGGCTCAGGTCAGGGCATAAAGATCGTGCACTGCACCCCCACACAATACAATCAATGTAGATCGCTGTCTGATTAAAGAGGATTCTTCATATTCTTTCCCTCAAAGCAATCTCCAGCCTGACCCTACAATAATCTCCTATCTCTCCCTCAGCAGCAGCAGGAACCTCTCCCTAGTATAGTTATAGCAGAGTGACGCGCAGTGCTATGGGACTCCAGCTTATATAGAGTCTGGGTCACATGCACTGGCCAATCACAGCCATGCTATTAGTAGGCATGGCTGTGATGGCTTCTAAGGGCACACTAGTTAAACGCTTGCTGATTGGCTGCCTTGCACCTGTTGAAACCGCGCCATTAAAACCACGCCAAAACATCAAATAACATTACTGAACAACGGACAGTACCCGAACATACAGTGAAATGTTCGGGTGCGTGTCCGGGTACTGAATACCCAAAAGTCCGGTACGATCCCGAACAATACAGTCCGGGTTCGCTCAACCCTAATCCTAACACATTACTCAGTCCAAACCAGTATAGATCTTATCATATTACCCAGTCCATACCAGTATATATCCTAACATATTACCCAATCCACACCAGTATAGATCCTAACACATTACCCAGTCCATACCAGTATAGATCCTAACACATTACCCAGTCCATTCCAGTATAGATATCCAGCATGATATTTTTCCCCATTGAGATCTGATGTGTTATACAGTATATATATATATATATATATATATATATGATTGTTCATCATGAGAACCATGAAGCTGCATTTACTAGTTGTATTTGTATGGTGGACTTAGTGGTGGCCGCTGTCAGCTTCTCATTAGTTGGAATAGGCTGAGAGGCCTCTGCTCTTCGCAGGCCGCAGTCATTCCAGCCGCTGGAATCTAGTGGCTGCATGAAACCGGTCGTGTGAAGGAGACCCAAAAGTGAAATATTCTGACGCTCTCATTTTTCTTCTTTTTGCAGTTTGTGGGGTGAAGGAGAACCCAGCAACCAAGAAGGCAATGAAAACTGCACGGAGATTAGGAAACACAATGGGTTATTGAATGATGACCAGTGTGACTTTAAGCAAAGATCCATATGTAAAGCTCTGTCGAGGTGCTGAGATACGCTCGGTATACTGTGACCTCCCTTCTCTCTATGATATCTGCTTCCATGCTTTCCCAGGAGTTCCATGACAGTACTAGGAGGTTAGGTTGCGGGAAACCATCCACTTTTGCTCTATATTTTATTTCCATTGATTGAACCCATACGCTATGAGGTCTCTATATATCCATTCACTATGCCATTGTCTCCTAGCCGCCATGACCACAATACATATATATATGTGGTGGCTTTGAAGTGGTTTACTGGAGCTATGAGTGACGCTCTCAGCCAAAACCCCGATACCGTTTGTTTTCCAGCCGACGATTCTCTTTCTTACAAAAGCGATCAGAGCAGCTGATTAGCCGCTGGATTGCTTTTAGCAGCAGTGGGAGGGGTCATCCCCTCCCTCCATATCTTTCCGGTGTTTCTCAGGCTTACCGTTCTTACCAGGATCCGACGGTTTGTGCCGCTGGTCATAGAGGTGAACAGTAGACATGTGCAGAAATTTTTCGTTTAATTTGTGTAATTTGTTTTCGTGATTCGGTTTGTTTATTCAAATTTGAATCGATTGGAATTTTTCAAAATTTGGTCAAAATAGACTCAAGTCGACTGAAATCATAAAATTTGAATCAATTCCAATTCTATTTGAATGTAAATTTATTCTATTAGAAATTAAAATTTTGGAAGATAGTTATATTCTTTCTATTCCATTCTATTCCATTGTTTTTTTTTTTTCTTCTATTATATTTAAATTCACATTTAATCTATTTAAAATTGAAATTTGTTTATTCCATTCTATCTGTTCTTTTCTTTTCTTTGCTTTACTTTTCTTTTCTATTATTTTATTTTCTATTATTTATTTTGTTCAATTCTTTTCCATTCAACTATTTTATATTCTATTGTATTTAAATTCAAATGTATTGTATTTGAAATTCGAATTTCGAAAGATGGTTAAATTCTTTCTATTCTATTGTTTTCTTTTCTATTATATTTTATTATTTTCTATTCTATATGAATTTGCATTTATTCTATTTGAAATTTGCATTTAGGAAAATGATTGCATTGTTTATTCTATTCCATTCTTTTCTATTATTTTTTTTATATTATTCTATTCTATTCTATTCCATTCTATTTTATTTTCTATTCAAATTTATTCTATTTAAAATTTGAATTTCGGAAAATGGTTAAATTCTTTCTATTTTATTCAGTTCTATTGTTTTTTTTTTTCTATTCTATTTTTATTATATTCTATTCTTTTCTATTCTATTTAAATTCACATTTATTCTATATGAAATTTGAATTTCAGAAGTGGGTATATTGTTTATTCTATTCTTTTCTATTTTCTTTTCTATTATTTATTTTATTCTATGCTTTTCCTTTCTCTTTTACTGTTTTCTATTCTATTGTTTTCGAATTCAAATGTATTCTATTCAAAATTCAAATTTCAGAGGACGGTTATGTTCTTTTTATTCTATTGTTTTCTTTTCAATTCAAATTCACATTTGTTCTATTTGAAACTTGAATTTCAGGAAAATGGGCATATTGTTTATTCTATTCTATTCTTTTCTTTTTTATTATATTCTATTATTTTCCATTCTATTCGAATTTACATTTATTCTATTTGAAATTTTAATTTCAAAAAATGGTTTTATTATTTTTTCTATTCTTTTATTTTCTATTATTTTTTTCTATTCTATTCTATCCTTTTCTATTCGACCATTCTATTTTCTATTCTATTGTATTCAAATTCAAATTTATTCCATTCAAAATTCACATTTTGGTAGATAGTTATATTCTCTCTATTTCATTCTATTCTATTCTATTGCTTTTTTTCTATTCTACTCTTTAATTTTTTAATATATTCTATTCTTTTCTATTCTATTTGAATTTACTATATTTGAATTTCAAATTTCGGAATATGATTATATTGTTTAGTCTATTCTATTTTATTTAATTTTCTATTCTATTCTCTTCAAATTCAAAATTAGAATTTTGGAATATGGTTATATTCATTCTATTCCATTGTTTTTTTTGTCAATTCTATTCTATTCTTTTCTTTTATATTTTATTTTTTCTATTATATTTTAATGTATTCAGTTTGAATTTCAGAAGATGGCTATATCCTTTCTATTTCATTCTATTCTATTTTATGTTCTATTCTATCCCTTTATTTTCAAATTCACATTAATTCTATTTGAACTTCAAATTTTGGAAAACGATTATATTCATTTATTCTATTCTATTCTTTTCTTTCTATTCAATTACAAATTTATTCTATTCAAAATTTGAATTTCGGAATTTATATTCTATTACATAGTTACATAGTAGGTGAGGTTGAATAAAGACAATAGTCCATCCAGTTCAACCTGTGTAGGTGTGTGTGGCTGTAATCATCTCACATAGCCCTTAATCTCCTGATCCTTGAGATGTAAGTCTAAGAGTCTTTTGAAAGCCACCATACTACCCGCAGAAACCACCTCTTGTGGTAGAGAATTCCACAATCTTGTAGCCCTAACAGTAAAGAACCCCCCCACGTTGCCTGAGGTTAAAACGCTTCTCCTCTAATCGCATTGTATGTCCTCGAGTCCTCATGCAATTCCTTCGAATGAACAGCTTTTTTTCTAAGCTGAGATCCCCATTAAGATATTTATAAATTGCTATCATGTCCCCTCTCAGCCGTCTCTTCTCCAGGGAAAATAAATCGAGCGATTGCAGCCGCTCTTCATAGGTAAGGTCCTCCAACCCCCTAATCAGTTTAGTTGCCCTTCTCTGGACTTTCTCCAGCTCCAACACATCCCTCCTGAGGACTGGCGACCAGAACTGGACAGAATACTCCAGATGCGGTCGGACCAGAGTTTTATAAAGTGGAAGGATTATAGTCTTATCTCTGGAATACATCCCTTTCTTTATGCATGCTAATATTCTGTTGGCTTTGGAAGCTGCCGCTTGGCATTGCATGCTGTTGCCTAATCTACCATCAACCAAGACTCCCAGATCTTTCTCCATTTTTGATTCCCCCAAGGGTTCCCCTCCTAACGTGTATTGTGTTTTTATGTTTTTGGTCCCCAAGTGCAAAACCTTACACTTCTCCACATTAAACCTCATTTGCCATGTCGTTGCCCACTCCGTAATTTTGTCCAGGTCATTCTGTAGGATATCTGCTTCATGCTGTGCAGTTATTGCCCTGGCCAATTTTGTGTCATCTGCAAAAACTGATAACGAACTACTGATCCCGTCCTCAATGCTGTTTATGAATAAATTGAACAAGGTTGGTCCCAGGACTGAGCCCTGAGGCACCCCGCTTACTACCTCAGACCAGTCTGAGTATGCGCTGTTTATTACCACCCTTTGGACACGGCCTTTTAGCCAGTTCCGTATCCAAGAGAAAACCCTGCTGTCGATACCTGCAGACCTTATTTTATAAATTAAGCGCTTGTGGGGAACTGTATCAAACGCCTTAGCGAAATCCAAGTACACCACATCCACTGGTCTGCCCCTATCTAGCTCACAGCTCACCTCCTCGTAGAATGCTAAGAGATTGGTTTGACAAGAACGCCCATTTGTAAACCCGTGCTGGTTACTACTGATGATGTTGTTGTCTTTAGCATACTCTACGATATAGTCCCTTATCATCCCCTCCAAAAGTTTACATATTATTGATGTCAGACTGACAGGCCTATAATTTCCCGGGATATGTCTCTGGCCCTTTTTGAATATCGGAATCACGTTAGCCTTCTTCCAATCCCCTGGTACATCTCCTGTCCTAATACTGTCAGCAAAGATCAGGAACAGTGGTCTAGATATAACCTTACTGAGTTCCTTGAGTACTCTCGGATGTACGCCATCCGGGCCTGGTGATTTGTTTGTGTTAAGTTTATCCAGTCTTTCCCTGATTTCACCCTCTGTTAGCCATAGTGGCAAGTCCTGTGTATTACTATTACTACTAACCATACAGTCATGGTCAGTGTACCCCTCCGTTTCCTGTGTAAAGACTGACGAGAAAAAAGCATTCAGCACGGTTGCTTTTTCAGTGTCCTCTGTAACCATCCTCCCATCATCGTTAATTATGTGTGCAATATGCTCTGCCCTAGTTTTTTTTGCTGTTGATATATTTAAAGAATTTCTTTGGGTTTTTTTTTACTATCCTCCGCTATTTGTCTCTCAAAGTTGATTTTAGCCATTTTGATTTCGTGTTTACACTTCTTATTTTCCTCCTTGTATTGCTGGAAGGCCGATACTGTGCCCTCTGATTTATATTTCTTGAAGGCCAATTTTTTTCCCCTAATAAGTTTTTTAACGCTACGGTTTAGCCAGCCAGGGTTGGCTTTGTCTCTTCTAAATTTATTCCCCATAGGAATGCACTGCAAGATGCCTTTGCTTAATATTGTTCTAAAGCATTCCCATTTTTCCTCTGTGGTCAGGGATCCCAGGGTTTGGTCCCAGTTTACCCTTTCCATCAATGAGTACAATTTTGGAAAGTTTGCCCTTCTGAAGTTTAGGGTTCTTATGTTCCCCACTTGCCTTTTTATATTGTTATTTATACTAAATGTGATCATCCTGTGATCGCTAGAGCCCAGGTTGTCCTGGACTCCTACCTCCGAGATTATGTCTGGGTCATTAGTGATCAATAGATCCAGGATTGCATTTTCTCTAGTAGGGGAATCCACCAATTGTGACATGTAGTTATCCTGTAAGGTTTCCGTGAATAGACGGGCCTTATGCGAGTGTGCAGTCCCCTCTTCCCAGTCAATGTCGGGATAATTGAAGTCCCCCAATAAGATGACTGATCCCAGTTTTGCCACTTTACCCATTAGTGCTAAAAATTCCAGCTCTACTTCCTCCCCTTGGTTAGGTGGCCTATAGCAAACCCCCACAACTACTTTTCCCTTATCTTCTTCCCTATCGAGTTCAACCCACACAGATTCTAAATCCATGCTCATCCCATCCGTAATGTCACTCCTTTCTAGCACCTTTATATTGTTCTTGACATAGAGACATACCCCTCCCCCTCTTTTTCCTACCCTGTCCTTCCGGTACACCGAATACCCTTGGATATTTGCCAGCCAGTCATGTGAGGGGTCGAACCAAGTTTCTGTTATTCCCACAAGGTCTATGTCCTCCTCATGTACTAACATTTCCAACTCATCCATCTTATTAGCTAGGCTCCTGGCATTAGCATATACCCCTCTTAGTTTTACGGAAGTTAAACGTGATTGGCGGTTATGTTTATTTCTGCTTGGTCTGCGGTTTTCCCACACAGACCCGCCAATTGATGTTGTCGACCTACTGTCGCTGTTGACCCTACAACTGCCTTCAGTCCTCTGCTCCCGCCTGACTGATTCTACTTCTGAGCCCTCCCCCCGTCTCCTAGTTTAAAAGCCCCTCCAACTTGGTGGCCATCTTTCTCCCCAAAAGACCTGCACCATCCCCATTAAGGTGCAGCCCATCCTTACTAAAGAGCCGGTAGCTGACTGAGAAGTCAGCCCAGTTCTCCAGGAACCCAAACCCCTCCTTCCTACACCAGTTCCTCAGCCACTTGTTAAGTTCCCTAATCTCCTTCTGCCTCTCCTGTGTGGCTCGAGGTACAGGCAGTATTTCAGAGAAAACCACCTTGGAGGTCCTTTTCCTCAATCTATTACCTAAGTCCCTGAAATCGTTCTTAAGGATCCTCCACCTACCTTTAACTTTGTCATTAGTGCCCACATGCACCATGACCGCTGGGTCATCCCCAGCCCCGCACAACAATCTGTCTGCCAGATCTGCGATGTGCCGAACTCGGGCGCCCGGTAAACAACAAACTGTTCGGTTCACGAGATCTTTTTTACAGATTGCCCTCTCTGTCCTCTTGATAATTGAGTCCCCAACTACCACAACCTTTCTAACCTTTCCTGAGTTATGGCCCCCCTTCTTCCTGGAGCCGTCCCTCCCCTATTGTCTTTTCAATTCTATTATTTTCTTTTATATTATTTTCTTTTATATTATATTTGAATTTATTTTATTTGAAATTCGAATTTCAGAAGATTATTTTATTCTTTCTATTTTATTCTATTCTATTATATTTTTTTATTCTGTCCCTTTATTTTCTATTTTATTTTATTTTGTATTCTGTTCTGTTCTGGTTTACTCTGTTATATTTCATTATTTTCTATTCTATTCTTTTCTATTCTATTATATTCCTTTATTTTCTATTATATTGTATTCTCTTTGGAAATGTGATTTTTAAAAAGAATTCAAATTCAATTCGAAAACTATACGAATCTGAATTTCATCCAAAATTTTGTTTCGTTATTTCAAATTAATTTAAATCTGTTACTATTGTAATTCTATTCTATCATAATTTGGAAATTTGGATACATCCACATTTCCGAATTTCAATTAGGAACCAAACGAACTGTACATGTCTAGTAAAGAGAGACCAGATTGTCTCTCCTCCCCTCTATCATCTAGGACAATAATGGCTAATCTTAGCTCCCCAGATGTTTTGAAACTACATTTCCCATGATGCCCATGCACTCTGCAGTGTAGTTGAGCATCATGGGGAATGTAGTTCCAAAACATCTGGGATGCCAAGGTTCCCCATCACTGGTCTAGGAGGACCGGAGCCACGTCATGACGTCACTTCCAGTCTGGGGCGGAAGTAAACAATTTTTTTTTATTTTAGAGAGCAAAAATTCAAACTTTTTTTTTTTTACCTCTTCTTTTTTTTATCCACTTAAGCCCCGGAAGATTTTACCCTCCTTCCTGACCAGGCCCTATTTTGCGATTCGGCACTGCGTGAATTTAATGGACAATTGTGCGGTCATGCGATGCTGTACCCAAATGAAATTGACGTTCTTTTTTCCCCACAAACAGAGCTTTCTTTTGGTGGTATTTGATCACCTGTGCGATTTTTACTTTTTGCGCTATAAACAAAAAAAGAGCGTAAATTTTGAAAAAATAACAATATTTTTCAAATTTTTTTATATGATATTCCCCCCAAAAAATGTAAAAATTAAAATTTTTTAGCATTTTTAGCCAATTTGTTTTCTGCTACATATGTTTGGTAAAAAAAAAAAAAAAATCGCAATAAGTGTATTTTGATTGGTTTGCACAAAAGTTATTGCGTTTACTAACTAAGGGAAAGATTTATGTCATTTTTGGTGTTTTTTTTTTTTTAACGAGTAATGGTGGCGATGCGTGATTTTTTTTTTTTGCGTGACTGCGACATTGCGGCGGACAGATCGGACCCTTGACTGACATTTTTGACACTTTTGGGGGTACCAGTGACATTACTGCAGTAATCAGTGCTATAAATATGCACTGTTACTGTAAAAATGACACTGGCAGGGAAGGGGTTAACTTTATTGGTGATCCAGGGGTTAAGTGTGCCCCTAGGGGCATGCTTCTAACTGTAAAGAGGTGTGGCTAGTGATGTAACCACAGAGACATACGATCCTCCATAGCAGGATCGTATGATCTCTGCAGTTAGATCAGAGAGAATGACAGATGGCTTTGTTTACATTAGCCGCCTGCCTTTCTCCCTCTGCACCGGGAGATCACGAGTGACCGGCGGACATCCGGTCTGCTGGAAACACGCACAGACTTGTAAGGGAACGAGCGGGGGCGGGAGCGCGCCCCTGGCAGCGCGCCTTCGCCCCCTTGAGGCTCACAAGCTAGCGACGTATTCCTACGTCACTTTGCCTGTACGGGGCTGACCGCCGCAGTAAATAGTCGTGCGGCGGTCGGCAAGCAGTTAAGGTAGAGGAGGAATTTGGAGTCTTATAGACCCCAGATCTCTCCATAAAGAGGACCTGTCATCCCTTATTTCTATTACTAATTTAATTAATCTATTATTATTAAGGGATGTTTACATTTCTTGTAATAGAAATAAAAGTGATAAAAAAATTAAAAAATAAAGTGGCCAAAAAAAGAAATGAAAAATAAGAAAACAAAGCAAAAGCATATGTACACTGTGTTTGCCCCACACATGTGAGGTATCACTGCAACCGTTACAGCGAGAGCAATAATTCTAGCGCTAAACCTCCTAGCGCTAAACCTCCTCTGTATCTCTAAACTGGTAACCTGTAAACATTAAAGCTTCGCCTGTGGAGATTTTTAAGTACCGTAGTTTGTTGCCATTCTACGAATGTGTGCAATTTTAAAGTGTGACATTTGAGGTATCCATTTACTCGGCATAACATCATCTAGTTTACCAAAAAATTGCATTATATATTGTGTTTTTTTTTTTTTTTTGCATAAAATATCCTTAAAGTGTTTTTTCCCCAAAAAATTGCATTTAAAAAATACTGTGCAAATACTGTGTGACATAAAAAAAATTGCAACGATTGTAATTTTATTGCCTAGTGTCTCTGATAAAAAATAAATAAATAAATATTATTATTATTATATTATAATATTATTAGATATTTAACATAAGAAACACCTGTGCTAAAACCCCATACCCTTATGTTGAAACGATGTCCTTTTTGTTCTGTACAAATACCCATGCTTGGCATTTAATAAACTAAACATGTTTTGACTCTCAGCTCGTTTCTGTCAAAGTGTGTTCCCTGAGCTCTGACGAGGTATCTCCTGGTGGTCTGACCCTTAAGGAAGAACCCCAATATATCTCAAGAGGCATTAAATAGAAGGAGACCTCTCGGAGCAGAGGCGGAAACAGGAAATCCAGTACAATTGGGGTGTTCCAGCAGGCCTGGTAGGCTGTAAGGAGGGTCGGATAGTAATGCTGAAATTACCAGAGGAGCTTTAAGAGTTCTGTAAAAAACTAGACTTACCAATGCTATTTATTCCTGGCTGGTCAGATAAAAAGGCAGAGGAGGAACAACTGGAAGTCGACCAATGGCCACTAGTCCCTAAGAAGAATGGGACAAAAAAGAGATAACAAGGACAATTGAGGTTGGTAAGGAGAGGGGTAGTGGAAATTAATGTTGAGAAGATGGGTTCTCAGGTAGACTGAGCGAGCTCTGGATCTTTGTCCCTGGGAGACAGGGATGTGGGCCCATGAGGCTAGTCAGAGCATCATCCCCCAAGTAGAGGCAGTAGACAGCTAGGTGGTGGAGATGGAGAAGGTAGAAGTCTCCTCAAAGAACAAAGAAGGGTCCAAAACTCTAACATGTAAGATCTTTGGTATTAGAAGAGAGGTTGGGTGGGAGGGTGGGATGGGGAGACAGGGAGGCATGTGAGGGAAGTGGGTGGGAAGAGGGAGGAGTCAGGGTAGAACAAACCATGCTAGAGGCTTAAACACTTTTGTGACATTTCTCTCCCTCATCTTGGGTCCGACCCCTGGACTATGGGTCGGGGATCCCCCCTATCCCCCCTCCCTACTTGTGGGGGGGGGGGGTAAGCAGCAGGAGCGAAAAAGACAATATGGCTGAACTAAAACTATTGACTTATAATGAGAGGGGATTAAATACTCCAGCAGAAAGGAATAAAATACTGAAGAAGGTTAAACGCTACGCCGCGAGCATAGTCTTTTTACAAGAGACACATTTGACACAAGATACAAATGGGAAACTATACTTGTATCAAAGGGTTAATTTTCATGTTACATATATTCATTTATTGGCAAGTTCATATATTTACCCTTTCAGATTTGTGGATGAAGTACATTAATTAAGACCACACACAAGTAGTATAGTAATAAAAAGATTTACTTAACTTTGATTAAAGATGGAATACAGATGATAAAACAGATAAATTCAAATTCAGTTTAAATCCAGGGAACCCCTCAACTTCTGTCTAAAGTCATCAGAAAGTTCTGGAATCAACAATCTCTATATCTCCAGGCACATATTCACTTGTATGTCGTGGACGAGGCTCTTCTAATCTTTAGCTGGTATTGTATTTTATACGTGAAAAAAAGGCGCCAATAAGTCGGTTTTATCCAGTTCTAACAAAAGAATAACTATAATGGTCCTGAGACAATGTGACCATCTGTGAGGTCAGAAAGATCAATGTATGCAGGAATGGCAGAGCCATTCAGTATACAGAAATGTATGTGTATGTGTGTATATATATATATATATATATATACACAGAAGTGATGGCCTTAAAACTATCATAGTTAATAACAACTAATACCAAGAGAGCTGCGCGCGCAGCTGGACGCGGTGAGTCAGTTGGAGCCGGAGCTGCAGCGGGAAGAAAAATGGCGGAGAACGACAGCTGGGAGGTGGACGACTTTGAGCCTGAAGAGCCAGCACGAAAGGCTCCTCCTGCAGTGACATCCACAGACCGCTGGGAGGGAGAAGATGAAGAGGAGGAAGTCAAGGATAATTGGGATGATGAGGAAGCAGAAAAGGCAGAGGGACAGACAGAGCCCCAGAAAGTAGAAACTAAAATTAGCGAAAAAAAGAAGTTGAATGAAAAAATTAAAGAAAAAGAAAGGAATCTGAAAAAGAAACAAGAAGAACTTAAAAAAAGGGTGAGCAAATAGGCACTGCTTGTTTGTAGAAAAGATGAAGTTCGTTTTGGAGCCATAGCGGGTTTTACTTGGTCGACCACTTTTGATGTAGTTTCTCACACCTGCTTATGGACTTTCTGTGGGTTCATAGCAAAACCCTGATCATCTATTATTGTCACCAGTTTTCTTGTATACTGCCTGTATTTTGTACTAATTTTGTGCTACCCAGCAATGTCTTTATTTTTTGTTTGATGTTCAAAATCTTAATAAAAAAAATTAGACACAGAAAAAAAAAAAAAAATAAAATAAAAAAATAACAACTAGTACCAAGTTCGTTGTAAATCAATTATGAATATAGACCTGTCCTACAATACTCAAAGCACCATCCAGTTTGGTATTATGGAGATTCTCCAACAAAAAGAGCAAAAGGAGTGGTGATAGGAATCGCAAAGGAGGTTGGGTTCACATTGGAAGATAGGAAAGTAGCCCCAGCGGGGCGGTATATATTTATAAGGGGGAAAATACAAGAAATAGACTATACACTAATGTGTATAAACCAAATAGGACTGAGGACTGGGAAGCACCAACTTAGAACTCTAGAAATAGGGGCAAGACAAACACCTGGAGATTAAATGAGGAATTATTACAAGAGAGAAACAGAAGAAAATAAAAAAAAAAGAACTAGTACAATATTTTAAGCTTAACAAAACTCCAATGGTCCCCAAAAATGTGGGAGGCCCATGAAGCCTGTATTAGAGGCATACTGATCTTTATAGGAGCCAGGAAAAAAGTGAGAGGACCAGGAATATAAGGAAATAAAAATAGAAATATATGAGCTGGAACAAGCACACAAAGAGAAAACGGATACAGAGATACAACACGAGCTAGTATTAAAAAGAGACGAGTTAAAAGAACTAATGGAACAAGAAGCAAGAAGGGCCTTTAATAGGGTCGCCAAGAACAGATATCAATGGGGACCAAATATAACTATGTCAGTTCTGGAGACAACTTACATACCCACATCCAATTATAGTATATAAGAAAAGAAGAGAGGCAGACACAACCATAACATGGTCAAAAGACCTAGTTGTGATATTACCTAATTCAATAGGACTTTAATGGGTATGCAGCTGTCAAAGAAGGTGAGCATGCATAGATAAAAAGTTAAAAGTTGAATCATTTTATTGGAAATACAAAAATGTTAAAAGCATTTTACATCAATATCAATGGACACCAATCATATATACAGACTGCATAGACTGTAGACAGAGACATGATGTGGCAGTTCAACGCGTTTCACAAATTTGTAACAACCAACAGCTGCTTCATCAGGAACCATAAATATGGCTATATCATCTCTACAGACTTGATAGAAAAATGCAGAATAAATATATACATAATAAATTCCATATATATTTGATAGTATATTTCATTGCTAGACATAAAATCCAACAACACACAATTGCTCACCATGAGTAGTTTTTCAAAACATATATATGTGCAGTTATCCAATCAAATGCATTCCGCCAATCCATAGACAACCCATACTATCCAGCTTATCCCCACAGAAGGCGTGAGAATACCGACCAAGGGAACATTCTGATGTGGACTGGACCGAGCCTATACAAGGTGGAAGGATAAACAGGCAGCAAACACCGTGGGACACGGGGCTAACAATCCCAAAGGGGAGATTGATATCTGGGTAGATAAAACAAAAACAATACATGACTATGTCAATTCCAACCATAAATACAGGTGTGTATCTAGTTGTGACCACCATATGCGGAGTTATCCCATGATTGTAAAAAGGACCAAAGGGTAATAACTGGAGTTGAGCAGACACCTGGATGTCCGTGTTCGGCGGGTTCGGCCGAACTTGAAAAAAAAGTCCGTGTCCCGGACTTTTTCCGAACTTTAACCGGACACCGAACCCCATTGAAGTCAACGGGGACCCAAACGTTCAGGCACTAAAATGGCTCTAAAACACCAATGGAAAGGGCTAGAGTGCTGCAAATGGCAACAAAACGTAGTCAAGAGCATGGCAAGTGCTCTGCAAACAAATGTGGATAGGGAAATAACTTAAAACAACAAAAAAAAACAGAAAAATAAAACAATGTTCTTCATCTGTGAAGGACAAGGCCCATATGGAGTAGGAGGGAGGTTAAGGTGGTGGTGGATGTGGCGGTGTCATAGGCGTGCGCACAGGGTGTGCCGGTGGGCCTGGGCACACCCTAATCACCTAGGGCACATTAGTATTATCGCTCTGTTTGCCAGTGAGGAGATGGGAAAGATCTCCCTCGGACCTGCTCTGCCATAAGAGAAGTGCCACACACTTCTATTTCACTTTGCCAGCAGGGAGAGTAATGTACCGGGGCCATATACATGTAGGCAAACACATGCATGTGTATTTAAACTTTGGGGTGCACACCCTAATGCAATAGGCTGCGCACACCTATGGGCGGTGTAGGTGGAAGCGGCGGTGAAGGAGGACGAGGTAGCCAACACTGCTTTTTTTCAGTCATTTTAAATGAGAGTACACCCCAAAAGAGTGAGAAAGATCAAAAATAGAACAATGGTTGGGTAAGGTCGGTATCCATCTCTATTCTGCACAAGGTACGGAAAAGTCCTGTGGGATCCATGCCTGGTTCATTTTAATGAACGTGAGCTTGTCCACATTGTCTCTGGACAGGCGGCTGCGCTTGTCTGTGATAACGCCCCCAGCCGTGCTAAATACACGTTCAGATAATACACTGGCTGCAGGGCACGCCAGCACCTCCAAGGCATAAAGGGCAAACTCAGGCCATGTGCCCAATTTGGAGACCCAGAAGTTGAAGGGGGCAGACCCGTCATTCACTACATGTAGGCGTGTGCACACATACTGCTCCACCATGTTGGTGAAATGCTGCCTCCTGCTAAGACGTTCCATATGAGCTGCTGGTGCTGCTGTTTGTTGTGGCGTGCTGACAAAGCTTTTCCACATTTCGGCCATGCTAACCCTGCCTTCTGAGGTGCTGGCGGTGCCCTGGTTGCGTTGGCGACCTCTTTCTCCTCCTCCTCTTCCTTGGCCTTGTGCTTCCACTGTGGCCCCGCTGTAAGGTGGGAATGCCAGCAGCATCGCGTCTACCAGCGTGCGCTTGTACTCGCGCATCTTGCGATCACGCTCCAGTGAGTGAATTAAGGAACTGTACGTTGTCCTTGTAAAGGGGATCCAGCAGCGTGGCCACCCAGTAATCAGCACAAGTTAGAATGTGGGCAACTCGGCGGTCATTGTGGAGACACTGCAGCATGTAATCGCTCATGTGTGCCAGGCTGCCCAGAGGCAACGAAAGGCTGTCCTCTGTGGGAGGTGTATCGTCTGTGTCCTCTGTATCCCCCCAGCCACGCACCAGTGATGGCCATGAGTTGGCCTGGGTGCCACCCTGCTGTGAACATGCTTCCATCTCCTCCTCCATCTCCTCCTCCTCATCCTCCTCATCCTCCAGAACTGTGCCCCTGCTGGACAATTGTGTCCCTGGCGTTTGTGGGTGCAGGAACCCACCCTCGGAGCCACTTGCGAATGACTGCCCTGAAAGCCTTGGAAATGTTACCTCTTCATCCTCCTCCTCCTCCTACTCATCCTATGCCACATCCTCTTCCATCATCGCCCGAATCGTTTTTTGAAGGAGGCATAGAAGTGGGATAGTTAAGCTGACAATGGCATCATCGGCACCAGCCATGTTGGTGGAGTACTCAAAACAGCGCAACAAGGCACACAGGTCTCGCATGGAGGCCCAGTTATTGGTGGTGAAGTGGTGCTGTTACGCAGAGCGACTCACGCGTGCGTGCTGCAGCTGAAACTCCACTATGGCCTGCTGCTGATCGCACAGTCTTTCCAGCATGTGCAAGGTGGAGTTCTACCTTGTGGGCACATCACATATGAGGCGGTGAGCGGGAAGGCCGAAGTTACGCTGCAGCACTGACAGGCGAGCAGCAGCAGGGTGAGAATGCCGAAAGTGCGCACAGACGGCCCGCACTTTCTGCAGCAGCTCTGACATATCGGGGTAATTTTTAAGGAACCTCTGCACTACCAAATTCAGCACATGCGCCAGGCAAGGGATGTGCATCAAACCGGCTAGGCCCAGAGCTGCTATGAGATTTCGCCAGTTATCGCACACCACCAGGCCGGGCTTGAGGCTTGCTGGCAGCAACCACTCATTTGTCTGCTGTTCCATGCTCCTCCACAACTCCTGCGTGGTGTGTGGTTTTTCCCCCAAACAGGCAAGTTTTAAAACTGCCTGCTGTCGTTTACCCCTGGCTGTGCTGAAGTTGGTGGTGAAGGTGTTACGCTGACCGGATGAGGAAGCGGAGTAGGAGGAGTTAGGAACAGGAGGCAAACTGAAGCGCCCTGCAATCCTCGGTGGTGGAAGGGCATGCGCCAAATTGCTATCCGCCTCAGGCCCATCCGCCACTGCATTTACCCAGTGTGCCGTTAGGGAGATATAACGCCCCTGACCGTGCTTACTGGTCCACGTATCGGTAGTTGGGTGGACCTTGGCACAGATGGCGTTGCGCAGTGCACACCTGATTTTTTCCCCCACTTGGTTGTGCAGGGAAGGGATGGCTTGCCTGGAAAAGTAGTGGTGGCTGGGCACGACGTACTGTGGGACAGCCACCGACATAAGGCTTTTAAAACTGTGCGTCTCCACCAGACGGAATGACAGCATTTCAAAGGCCAAGAATTTTGAAATGCTGGCATTCAGGGCCAGGGATCGCGAGTGGGTAGGGGGGTACCTCCTCTTCCTCTGAAGTGTTTGGGAGATGGAAAGCTGAACGCTTCCAAGTGACATTGTGGAGATGGTTGGTGACCCAGGTGGTGGTGTTGCTGACAGATCGTCTGTTTGAGGGGTGGCAGGTGCCGGTATCACTACAGAGGTGGATGGAGAGGCCGAGACTGCAGCAGAAGAGGAAGCAGGAGGAGCCAGAGACCTAGCAGGCGTAGTGTCTAGGGCACTGCCGCTCCGCTTCTGCACCCTGCTCCCTCTTCTGCTGTGCTGGTGGCTCTGTGCGACCACCGCCTCTTCCTCCAAACTACTCAGGTCACCTGCGTGACCTTCATTCCATGTGGGGTCGAGGACCTCATCGTCCTCCACATCATCTTCCACCCAGTCTTCACCCCTGCCCTCCTTGTCGGTCTCCACAATTTTGAGTGCCGCAGCAGTTGGCACCTGCGTTTCGTCATCATCGGAGACGTGCTGCGATGGTCCTTCCATGTACTCATCTTGAGAAATAAGTGGTTGGGCATCGCTGCACTCAATCTCTTCCACTTCTGGGGCAGGGCTAGGTGGATGGCCCTGGGAAACCCTGCTGACAGAGTCATCAAAAAGAAGAAGAGACTGCTGCATGACTTGGGGCTCAGACTGCTTGCCTGATTTGCAAGGGCGTGAGGTGAAAGACGTTTGGACATTGGCTGCAGGTGCCAACTCTGACCTTGGAACTGGAGGCACTGTCAGCAACCCAATCTACTATCGCCTGTACTTCTTCTGGCCTCATCACTTCTAGAGGCGCATGATGCCCTACCAAATACTGCTGCAGGTTCTGTCGCCTACTCACACTTGAGGAAGGTGTTTCACTTGTCTGTGTAGCTGGAGCTCTACCAGCAGCACCACGACCCAGGCCACGGCCCCTATTTGACGGTCTCCTCATATTTCTGTAATTTATGATCTTGCCCTAGAAAGGTGTTTATTGAATAGCGGAACAAAACAACAACAGTATTGCACGGGTGTATCTCACAGTCAAATATGCAAACTATGCCGCAATTAAATTTTTTTTACCCCAAAAGGGTGTTTACTAAATAGCGGAATAGAAAAACAGTATACAAATACAACGGGTGTATCTCACAGTCAAATATGCAAAGTATGACGCAAATTTAATTTTTTTCACCCCAAAAGTGTGTATATTGAATAGCGGAATAGAAAAAAGGATATAAAACGGTGTATCTCACACGTACAAACACAGACTAGGCCCCGATTACAATTTTTTGTACCCTAAAGGGAGGATGATGAAGAGGAGTAGGAGGAGTTCGGAACAGGAGGCAAACTGAAGCGCCCTGCAATCCTTGGCGGTGGAAGGAGATGCGCCAAACAAATTTAAAAGGTGTATCTCACACGTACCGATACAGACTATGCCGTAATTTAATTTTTTACACTCCAAAAGGGTGTATATTGAATCGCGGAATAGGAAAAATTTTATAAAACGGTGTATCTCACACGTACAAACACAGACTAGGCCCCGATTACAATTTTTTGTACCCTAAAGGCAGGATGAGGATGAGGAAGAGGAGTAGGAGGCGTTCGGAACAGGAGGCAAACTGAAGCACCCTGCAATCCTCGGCGGTGGAAGATGCGCCTCAAAAGATTGGAAGGTGTATCTCACACGTACCGATACAGACTATCCCGCAATTTAATTATTTTTACCCCAAGGGTGTAGATTGAATAGCGGAATAGAAAATATGATATCAAAAGGTGTATCTATCTCACACGTACAGACCCAGACTAGGCCCTGATTACTATTTTTTGTACCCTAAAGGCAGGATGAGGAGTAGGAGGAGTTCGGAACAGGCAGGAGGCAAACTGAAGCACCCTGCAATCCTCGGCGGTATAAGATGCGCCCCAAAAATTGGAAAGGTGTATCTCACACGTACCGATACAGACTATCCCGCGATTTAATTCTTTTTACCCCAAGGGTGTAGATTGAATAGCGGAATAGAAAATATGATATCAAAAGGTGTATGTCACGGTTCTCGCCGTGGCTTTCAGACAGTCAGGCGTGGTCACCGTTGAGTGCCTGACATCGGATTTGAACCTGTGTACTTTGACATTCTGTCCTGTTAACCTGCCTCTGAGCCACACTTCAGCTCATATTCCCTTCAGCACTAGGGGGCTGGACTTCACCTGAGTGTGCTCTTGTCTCTCATTGACCACCTGAAGCTAATTGCTCAATTAAGCAAGCTATAAAACACTGTCTCTCACTGAGAGCATTGTCAGTTCATTGCTGATCCTTTCTTGTTCCTGTGTTGCTGATCTATGTTCCAGACCTTGTTCCTGTGTTCCTGTTTCCCAAGCGTGTGTTCCAGACTGACTCCGGCTTCCATCCTTACCTTGTTGTTCCTGTGATCCTTATCCGGACTCCTGTCTTCCAGTGACTTCTGTTATTCCTGGACTTCCCTTCCCATTGCATTCCTGCCGGTCTTGCCTATTGGAGCACCGTCCCTGCCAAGCCCCCGTGCACAAATTCACAGGCCAGATGGCTTTCTTACCTGGTCACCTTGGACTGTGGATATCTGCAAGGGTGAGCGTACATCTCTGCGTTACAGACTCCGACAAAGGTAAGCCCCGTGACATAATGAACTGACCATATGGAGTCCGCAGAGATGTGCAAGCAGCTCACCCAGCAGGTGTCCAGCCTGGCCCAGACTGTGGCTGAATTGCAGCAAGAAGTGCTGATACTTAAAGGCACAGTACGCCCAGCCCTGGAACCTGCACATCCAGAACCCTATGTCCTGTTACCTGACAGATTTGATGGTTCCCGTTCCTCATTTACAAACTTCCGGATGGATTGTGAGCTCCTGTTTGTCCTTAAGCCCAGGACCTATTACAGTGACTTTATCAAGGTTCATTCTGCTATTAATCTGCTTTCCGGAAGGATGAAGACATGGGCATACCAGAAGCTGCAGGAGAAAAGTCCTATCTTGGACAATTGGGAGTCATTTATAATTGCCATGGACTCTCAGTGCCATACCTCCCAGAAAGCTACTCCCAAGCTTGCTCCTGGTTCCCGCAGACCTCGGGTATCTAGAGAAAAAGCAAACCCATACGAATATGACTCTGCCTGGTCACAGTACAAGCCTGCCTGCACTACTCCAGGATACCTTGATCCTCCAGAGGTCAAAGAGGAGCCCATGGAGATTGGTGCCGTGCGCACCAGGCTGTCTTCCAAAGAAAGAGACCGTAGGAGAAACAGTGGCCTTTGTTTCTATTGTGGAGAGAGGGGACATTTTATCACATTTTGTCCAACTCGTCCATCCAGGCCTAAGGCTCTCCCAGTGGATACCATGCAGATCCGTCCTGTCTTCCCAGAAACACAGCCTGGAAACTGCCAAGGTTGCTGCCAGCCCTGTCCCCGTTCTGTGTCTGAAAAGGGCACCCAGACTATGGCAATCGTTGAAACCAATACCCCTGTGGAAGTCTCTCCTCCAGCTCCAGTAACATCTGTACCTCTTTCTAAAGAAATTCCTGTTCTAGCAAGCACCCTTATTACTTCCTGCCCTGACAACGAAGTTCTTTCACCTGACTGCACATATGCTTCTAATGGCACTGTAGTACGTAAGGAGGACCTGAAGTTGTTTGAGGAAGTATTAAAAGCTGCGAATGCCTATCCTGAAAAAGACCTCTGCAAAGAACCTGTTCCTGTCCGGAGGGTGTCTTTAAAGGGGGGGTACTGTCACGGTTCTCGCCGTGGCTTTCAGACAGTCAGGCGTGGTCACCGTTGAGTGCCTGACATCGGATTTGAACCTGTGTACTCTCTGTGTACATTCTGTCCTGTTAACCTGCCTCTGAGCCACACTTCAGCTCATATGGATCCAGTCTTGTTAATTTGGTATTCCCTTCAGCACTAGGGGGCTGGACTTCACCTGAGTGTGCTCTTGTCTCTCATTGACCACCTGAAGCTAATTGCTCAATTAAGCAAGCTATAAAACACTGTCTCTCACTGAGAGCATTGTCAGTTCATTGCTGATCCTTTCTTGTTCCTGTGTTGCTGATCTATGTTCCAGACCTTGTTCCTGTGTTCCTGTTTCCCAAGCGTGTGTTCCAGACTGACTCCGGCTTCCATCCTTACCTTGTTGTTCCTGTGATCCTTATCCGGACTCCTGTCTTCCAGTGACTTCTGTTATTCCTGGACTTCCCTTCCCATTGCATTCCTGCCGGTCTTGCCTATTGGAGCACCGTCCCTGCCAAGCCCCCGTGCACAAATTCACAGCACCAGGTGGCTTTCTTACCTGGTCACCCTGGACTGTGGATATCTGCAAGGGTGAGCGTGCATCTCTGCGTTACAGACTCCGACAAAGGTAAGCCTCGTGACAGTGTATCTATCTCACACGTACAGACCCAGACTAGGCCCTGATTACTATTATTTGTACCCTAAAGGCAGGATGAGGAGTAGGAGGAGTTCGGAACAGGCAGGAGGCAAACTGAAGCACCCTGCAATCCTCGGCGGTATAAGATGCGCCCCAAAAATTGGAAAGGTGTATCTCACACGTACCGATACAGATTATCCCACAATTTAATTATTTTTACCCCAAAGGGTGTAGATTGAATAGCGGAATAGAAAATATGATATAAAATTGGTGATTTTTCAATAGCACATGTGAACACAGCAGTGTCTTATTTCAGTCAGCTCTGCTGCAGGCTATGAAGGGAAAAAAACGAAAATTCCCCTTTAAGTATTGTAATTTTTAAATAGCTTAGTACAGACTATGCCACAATTTAATTTTTTTTTACCCAAAAGGGTGTATATTGAATAGTGGAATAGAAAAAAGTGTATAATATTGAAAATCACTAGCACATGTGAACACAGCAGTGTCTTATGTCAGTCAGCTCTGCTGCAGGCTATGAAGGAAAAAAAAAAAAGAAAATTTCCCCTTAAAGTTTGTAATTTTTAAATAGATTAGTACAGACTATGCCACAATTAAATTTTTTTAACCCAAAAGGGTGTATATTGAATAGTGGAATAGAAAAAAAGTGTATAAAATGTAAAATCAGTCAATAATAGCACATGTGAACACAGCAGTGTCTTATCACAGTCAGCACTGAAGCAAAAACGCTGCCTCCCTCCTCCTCAGCGGGCAAAAAGATTGTGTTCACTGCACCACCCCACACACAGCAAAATCAATGTAGAACACTGACCCTGCCTATTCTCCAGCCTCACCCTAATATTGTCGATAAGATCGTTCACTGGCACTGCACAACCAACCCCCCACACAGCAAAATCGACGTAGAACACTGACCCTGCCTATTCTCCAGCCTCGCCTTAAAATGCCCTAATAACTCGCCCTGCCTGCACTCCGACCTGACCCTGCATTATTTTCGGACACAATACAATTTTTCACTGTCTGTCCCTAATCAGCAGCCAGCATGTATGATGTGTGCTCTCTCCCTATACTACAGCAGAATGACGCACCGCGCTGTGACTCTTGAACTTATAAAGACATGGTCACATGCTTCAGATGGCCAATCACAGCTACTAATACATTAGTAGGCATGGCTGGGATGGCTTAAGGCACACCAGTTAAACGCTTGTTGATTGGCTGTTGAAAGCCCGCCATTAAAAGCGCGCCATTACATAAAAACCCAGAAATAAAATGACCGAACACGGATTTTAAACCCGAACATACAGTAAAGTTTTCGGGTCCGTGTTCGGGTAACAAATATCCAATTATTCGGTACGAACACGAATAATACAGTCCGTGTTCGCTCAACACTAGTAATAACCCAAATGGATAGATTGAAGGACTATACATGGATATGTTATCTAATCTCCCCCTTTCCACTACACAATATTGTATATATACACAGTATATATAGATAGATAGATAGATAGATAGATAGATAGATAGATAGATAGATAGATAGATAGATAGATAGATAGATAGAGATATATATAGGTTATCTAATCTCCCCCTTCCCACTACACAATATTGGGTGGAAGTGGACAAAGATTATCAAACAATAGAGATACCCTATGTAATTTGTTTTCCAAAGCCCACTCACTGTGTGGGAATATGCTTGGCATAATCAACAATGGCTATCAAATTGTGCACATATTACCAATAAAGTCATGTGTTACCTGCTGCTGATCCAATACCACAACTGTGGCAACATGCTGACAGGAGCCGAATGTCGGCCTCCTGATTGCACTTCCCCCTAAAGAAGCCGGTCCCACCGGAAGTGAAGGGGAAAAAAGCCTGGGAAATATTTAGCTAGAATAGTAACAAATAAAAAAAATCAAAACATTTCATAGTGAAAATCAAAAATGGAAAAGGGGAAACAGTTTTTGCCAGAGTCTTTCAAAACTATTACAGCACTCTATATGCAGTACAACAAAAAGACACACCAGAGGGGGAACAAATAAGAATACAAGAAATTCAAGAGTATTTGAGAGCAGTAAAACTTCCTAAAATACCAGAGGAAAGGCTACTATTTTTAGATGAACCAATAACACAGATAGAGATAAGTACTGCATTAACCACTTGCCGACCGCCGCACGACTATTTACGTCGGCAGTCAGCCCCTCACAGGCAAAGCGACGTAGGGCTACGTCGTTAGCCTGTAAGGGTTTTGGGAGCGAGCGCGCCGCCGGATGCGTGCTCCCGCTCGGTCACGGACCCCCCCGCGCGTGTACCCGGCGGACCCTCGCGATCGTCCGTTACACCGGGAGAAAGGCAGGTGGCTAGTGTAAACAAAGCCGCCTGTCATTCTCCCCTGTGTAAGAATGGTGATCAAACTGTTCTACTATGTAGGACCGTTGATCACTGTTCTTACACATCAAGCCACAGCCAATCATAGTTAGAAACACGCCCCTAGGGACACACACCACCCCTCCCTCTCAAAAAAAGTTAACCCCTTCACTACCAGTGTCATTTTTACAGTAACAGTGCATATGTATAGCACTGATTACTGTAGTAATGTCACTGGTAACCCCAAAAGTGTAAAAAATGTCAGTCAAGGGTCCGATCTGTCCGCCCCAATGTCGCAGTCCTGCAAAAAAAAAAAAAACGCAGATCGCCGCCATTACGCGTTTTAAAAAAAAACAACAAAAATGACAAAAATCTTTCCCTTTGTTAGTAAACGCAATAACTTTTGCGCACACCAATCAAAATACACTTTTTGCGATTTTTTTTTTTTTTTTTTTTTTTTTTTTTTTTTTTTTTACCAAACATATGGTTAAAAAAAAAAATTGGCCTAAAATGTTAAAAAAATATTGATTTTTACATTTTTTTTGGCGAATTTCATATAAAAAATGTGAAAAATATTGTTAATTTTGCAAAATTGATGCTCTTTTTTTGTTTATAGCGCATGATCAAAAAATTGCACAGGTGATCAAATACCACCAAAAGAAAGCTCTGTTTGTGGGAAAAAAAGGACGCCAAATTCGTTTAGGTACAGCTTAGCACGACCACGCAATTGTCCGTTAATGTCACGCAGTGCCGAATCGCAAAATAGGCCCTGGTCAGGAAGGGGGGTTAAATCTTCCGGGGCTTAAGTGGTTAAAAAGTACACCAACCGGTAAGCACCCAGGCCCAGAGGGATTTACAATAGGTCATTTTAAAAGTTTAAAATGTTATTATGAATCGGGTTTCAAGAACTCGTTTGTCACTTCCTATTCCACTCAACATTTTCTGATTAAGAAAATTATTAAAAAACATTGTCCGGTTTTAATAAATGACCGGATTCTGGGCCCTTTGTTATCCGAACATCCCAAGATCATCTTCAGGGGTGTGCCTTCCTTGAGACACAAAATAGCCCAAAATGTCATCGAAAGACCCATCCAACCTACCTTCTTTGGCGATTTCAAAGGCTTCTATCCATGCCATAGATGCAAAATTTGTGCTCTCAACTCCTTCAAGGAAGGTAAGTTGAGAAATTTACATCCTCTGCAACAGGACGAGAGTATAAGATTGATTCACTTATTACTTGCTCGTCCACTAACGTTGTATATATGCTTCAATGCAAGTGCGGACAACAGTACGTGGGCCGCACGACGAGGAATTTCAAGTTAGGCTGGGAGAACATGCAGGCAATATTAGGAAGGGCTTCCCAGGCCATAGTGTATCAAAACACTATGACCAGTGTCACCACAATAACCCTAAAAATACACTATTCATAGGGATAGACAAGTTTTCACCTCATTGGAGGGGATCCAATGCTAGGCGAGAGATATCAAAAATGGAGACTCGCTGGATCTACATCCTTAAAACTTACACTCCCTATGGGTTAAATGTGGAATGGGATGTAAATGCTTTTATTAATAATAGTTGATTTTAACATATTTTATCTTTTTAAAATTTGTCCAATTTTTCATGTTTTTATGTATTGAATTTTTTGTCCTGGGATCTTTGTGGTATTGTGTCTATATGTTACTATTGTAGTGACACACATCTTGCTGTATATTTTTCATAAATTAGCACTTTATATATTCACATAAGGCCGTCACTGGCCATTTTTGCCTAGCACTTTATATGGTTTTATGCGTGATCGTCACTGATCTTTTTTACATTTCACTCTACATATTTCACTTTTTATTTACCTTTTATATAAATGTTTTTTTTCATGTGGGGTCATTCCCATATATTTTTCTCATTTTTGTTAACACTTTTTTAATATTCGTTTTTTGTCACAAGTTTTTAGTGCATTCACATATATTTTAGGTGTTTAAATGTCACACTATTTCTTGGCCACTAGATGGCGCTGTTTACAGCTAGATGTAATAGACACACTGCCCTAAAATCTTATTATAATTATTTATTATGAGATTATTTAAATTTATTGCAATTATATAAATTCTTTTATGTTTGTTTTCCTGCAATATTGCACACAATTCCCGCTGTTAATGCTTCTCATGAACAACTGATGAGCGGACTCCCTATTGTGGGTATCATCAGTATCGCACATTAATGTTGTTCTATTTTAAGAGAAATCTATATTACGGGAATGTTCGGGCTTTTATGCTGAAAATATTGATATGTTGTTTCTCAAATGCTCACTCCCTCGTTAATATCAATAACGGGAGGAGCGATGTGTCATATGTTGTCCACTTCCTCCGCTGCCTGGTCATGTGGCCTCCGCTGGTGTTCGTTACTATGGCATCCCGCCGGAGGAGGCGATCGTCACTTCCGCCGGTATTGGATTGGTTGACGAAGGTTACGTCACTTCCGCTCACTTCCGACACCGGATTGGCAGACGGGCGTCTCTTCCGCTCATTGCGGACTGGGAGACGCTCGTCGCCATAACCAATGGCGGACATGCTGCGGCGGACCTCACGGCCAGTAAGCTGAGACATGGGGGTACTTAGGCGTGTGAGTTACGTCTGAGGTCACGCCCAGACGAAGTCTATTGAGACGAAACGTTGGCGACTCCAGATGCAACGTCCACACGCCCCTTGAAACTTTCGCCGGCCTCTACTACCTTGTTTGCCTAGGACAGTCTACGGGACGCCGCACTTCCATCCCTTGTATAACCATTTGACAAGCCTGTCTATTTATGCTACATTGTGAGTACCATTTTTTAATAAATAAGATTGTTATTTTTAAACGGGATCACGCTATGGGCTTCGCTCTCTTTTTCTTACATATTCATTTATGATCGATGAGAAATATTGAGGAGTGTTTATCCTGCACTGATCCCTTTACGCACCTTGAGAAGTGGTCCATTTTTGAATAAGCATCCACGTAACATCAGATCTTCAGTGGTCTTGATTAAATAGCTGGGAGAGGCTGACTCATTAAGTTGATCAGCCATGGAAATCTGGTAAGCTGCTTTACTTACCCCATCACAGAGGTGCTCCTTTCCTTCACATACCCTTGGTGTCACGGGAAGAAACCCTCCCCCTTGGATTATTGTGCATGCGGATTCATGATTTGATTTCACATCATTTTCCTTTGGGACTTATTTATTTGGACACTACCCCTTTTTTCCTATATTCACATCATTGTGATTATTAGTTTTTTCATTCATTTGGACACTATTTTTTATTTGTTGTGATCAATTTTATTTCTAGCGCTACACTTTTACGTTTTATTAGATGGGAAAATTGCTTATAGTAAAATGAAGTGAACCCGTCGAGGCCAGGGGCTGAGCCCTTTTTTAAGGGATTTAATGATCTGTGTGATTTTGTCAGGGGTGCAAGGGGCATTTAGTATGTCTATTTGAGAGTAAGATAAGGAGGGAATCTGTAGGTTATCTAACCACGAAGGGTCTGTAGGGGCTGTGACAGATGAAGATCTTGAGAGAAGATTCATATAGAATTTTTGAAAGATTGAAATGAGATCTTTGGGATTCGTGACAATTTGGGTTGATCTGTTTTTAAGTTTAGAGATATGTGGTGGTTTAATAGATTGGCTCAATTTGCGAGAAAACATGGTAAAATACGAGTCGCTGGAGAAGAAGAACTTTGCATTGGACCACCTAAGGGCTTTCTCTGCTCTAAAAGAAAGAAGGGCATCTAGTTCTTTAAGTTTGTCTGAGATAAGTTCCAAGGTTTGTGGGTCTTGTGAGTTCATGTGTGATTTATAGGTGTGGTGGAGATCTTTTGTGAGTGTGAGTATTTTCTCCCACCTAAGTTTGTTTTGAGCAGCAGCCAATTTGATTAATTTACCCTGGAGAACCGATTTATGCGCTACCCATAGCGTCTCAGCATTCATTTCCGGGGTGTTATTGAGAGTGAAATATTCTTCTATGGTGGAGGCGATCTCCTGTTGGAGTGAGGGATCAGTAATCTGGGCTTCGTTAAGTCTCCATGAATAAGGAGTATGGAACAGACCGATGAATCTCGTGGAGAAGGAAGTTATGTGATGATCCGACCATGATACAGGGTATATGGAAGCAGCGATGGAATTGGATAAAATTATAGGATTAATGTGGGTGAGAGTAGAAAGTATACTCTTTTGCACCTATATTTAATGCTCTCCATGAGTCATTGAGTTGTAAAGAATTTAAGTTGGAGTTAAAAGACTTGGGAAAGGCATTTGAAAATGGGGAATGTTTGCTACGGTCTAAATGTGGCTGTGCAACAGAATTAAAATCTCCCCCTAAGATGATATGTGTGGAATGATATTTTTGTAAGACCTCCAAGAAACGAATGAAAAAGGAGGTTTGTGCATCATTAGGGGCATAGATGTTGGCTATTGTGAGATCTCTACCTGCCAAACGGCCTTTTATAATAATGTAGCGGCTTTCAGGGTCCTTATAAACATGTTGTATTTCCATTGGGAAGGTGTGGTGTAGAAATATTGCCAGACCTTTAGTTTTGGAATCGGAAGCAGTGTAAAATGTTTGGTGGTAGGCTTTGTGGAAAAAGGTAGGGTGATTATTTGTCTTAACCACTTAAGCCCCGGAAGATTTTACCCCCTTCCTGACCAGGGCCTATTTTGCGATTCGGCACTGCGTGACTTTAACGGACAATTGCACGGTCGTGCGACGCTGTACCTAAACAAATTTGACGTCCTTTTTTTCCCACAAACAGAGCTTTCTTTTGGTGGTATTTGATCACCTGTGCAATTTTTACTTTTTGCACTATAAACAAAAAAAACAGCGTCAATTTTGCAAAAATAACAATATTTTTCAAATTTTTATTTATATGAAATTCCCCCCCCCCCCCCCCAAAAAAAAAGTAAAAATCTAAATTAACATTTTGGGCCAATTTTTTTTTACCATATGTTTGGTAAAAAAAATCGCAAAAAGCGTATTTTGATTGGTTTGCGCAAAACTTATTGCGTTTACTAACTAAGGGAAAGATTTTTGTCATTTTTGTTGTTTTTTTTTTTAACGCGTAATGGCGGCGATCTGCGATTTTTTTGCGGGACTGCGACATTGCGGCGGACAGATCGGACCCCTGACTGACATTTTTGACACTTTTGGGGTTACCAGTGACATTACTACAGTAATCAGTGCTATACATATGCACTGTTACTGTAAAATTACACTGGCAGTGAAGGGGTTAACTTTTTTGAGAGGGAGGGGCTATGTGTGTCTCTAGGGGCGTGATTCTAACTGTGATTGGCTGTGGCTTGAGGTGTAGGAACAGTGATCAACGGTCCTACATAGTAGAACCGTATGATCACTGTTTCTACACAGGGGAGAATGACAAGCGGCTTGTTTACATTAGCCGCCTGCCTTTCCACCTCTCCACCGACGATCGCGAGTGACCAGCGCGGGGGGGTCCATGACCACGCGGGAGCGCGCCTCTGGCGGCGCGCGCTCACTCCCTAGACCCTCACAGGCTAGCGACGTAGCCCTACGTCGCTCTGCCTGTGAGGGGCTGACCGCCGACGTAAATAGTCGTGCGATGGTCGGCAAGTGGTTAAAATGTGTTTCTTTTAACAGAACCACCTTAGCATTAAGATTTTTATAATGGAAAAAGGCTTTTTTGCATTTGATCGGGGAATTAAAGCCCTGTATAGACAATGACTATAGCCATATTAATGTGTAAATATACGATCGTTGGAATATTATTACTAAACTGAAAGGAGTAGAGTGGGGTGATACAAATGTTTGGGCTATAACAGGGCCCAAGTGTATGTGGACGAGAATACCAATTTTGGAATAACCAATCAAGGTTAGTTCGGAAACATAAAACGTATACCGAAATATTGTACCATAACAAAACTGAACAGTATAGTTTAGAATATCAGAAATCATATATGTAGACATAAGTGTGATAGAACACATGAAATTGGATACAGGGTCCAGAGTAGGAGAAAACTCTGGACAACAAAACAAAAGCCAGAGACTAATTTGTCTCAATCTCGGTCTGACCACAGACCCAGAGGGGGCCAGGATCCACAGCCAGAGGAAAAAAGGAAAATAAAGAGGAACAGTTCTCTGTTTTGTGGAGTCCAGAACCCGCCAGATCATGGGTGGAACCGAGTGGGGTGGAATCATGTCGGCATAGAAAAGGGCAACAGCAATAGAGAAACATATTAACCGTGAGAAATTAGATAAAGTTGAGACTTGTTGAGGTCTCGAATGAGGGGAGGCGCAGGGGGGATGTAAGGCACAAAATTACATTTTACCTGGATTTCTCCTTTTCCCCTTTTTTGGGGGAGAAAATTATAGGCAAACTGATAAACTAGAGAGATACATAATATTAGCTGAAAAAACAGTAATGGCGATATTGTGAGCATGTTTGCTGACAGCTAAAAAATGTACTGAGGTATTTAGAAGGATATCATAACAGAGTGAGGTAACATTAAGGGTCAAGTGTCCATTTAGCAAAAATCTTCAGTACAGTAAAACCCACAATTAAATAGCTAGAAAACTATAAATCAGCAATAGCGGAAATTTAAGTAGAGTAAACAATAGGAAAAATAGTGCAGGCACAAAAAGTGGTGTCATATTCAAAAGCGACAGCAGGTGTCCTCAGTGCAATAAATCATTGAGACCTGTGGTGTGGACTTGGCACATAAAAAAGAAACCAGCAGGCTGTAACTGTGCAAAGTCACCACAAGATGTCCTCAGTGTAACATAGGAGTCCAAAACAGTAAAAGCTGAAAACCTGAAAAGGAATTCTTTCTCATTGGCAAAAGAGAAAGAAGATTTTACAGTGTTCAACCACTCATTTTTAACATCAAAATCAATCTTGATATCGAGGGCCAGCTTCATGGCAGAGTCTGCGCCTATCTCTGTGTGGAGTTGGCTCATTCCAAATTGGGATGGGGCGTCGGGTTGAGGGGGTGCGAGGTAAAGTTCCTGGATCCAAATTTAATTAGGATGTCTTGACCTACAGGAATAGATGTTGCAATATAAGTTGAGCCATTATGTGGAATGATCAATTTAAAGGGAAAGCCCCAACGATAACGGATTATGGCTGAGGATAAGACTGAAGTAATTTCTTTCATTTTCCTTCTCCGATCCAACGTAGCCTGTGAGACATCAGGGTAAATCTGGATAGGAAAACCGTCTAATTTGAGGTTGCGTGTGTTAGGTAAGGCTCTTAAAATTTCCTCTTTGATAAGAAAGTCTTTCATGCTGAGTAAAATGTCTCTGGGGGGTTTGGCTCTAAGGGCACAATGGATCCTATCGCAGGTAAATGCTTGTGGAGTTTGATCAGGGAGAAGGCTCTGGAATAATTTAGTGGTGAATACTATCAGGTCCATGACCGATTCAGGGGCACCTCTGATTCCGAGGTTATTCCTCCTATTCCTATTATCGAGGTCTTCAGCATGGGCTTGAAGCTGGGAGAAAGCGGAGGAAAGAGCACCATTTTCCCTGGATAGGTCATTAAAAGCAATGGCTAATTTGTCATGCTAGTTTTCAAGGAGGTCTGTACGAGTGACAAGAGCTGCAATTTCTTGGGACAGTGTAGTGGTGGATTTTTGTATCTCTGTCTGGAATTTATTCAGTAATTTGGAGCAGAGAGTCTCTAGACTGTTATCCAGGTCCTGTTTTGTGAGGTGGTTGTGCTCATTGTTCGCTGCAGAGCTGGCAGTAGGTTGAGAAGGCTCTGGCATGAGAGAACTGGAAGCTGGAGTTTCTGCAGGGGAGGAGAGTGAAGACTCGGCGCTATGATGTGCCATGCTGAATTTTTCTTGTGATCTTAGGAGGTACTGTGTGAGTGTTTTCTGGGGTCCCCTCCGTTGTTTTTTGCGTGAGGTCAGCATACATGGTGTCTGAGTTCCAGGGGTGTGTATATAGTGAACAAACGGTGTTCGTCTGGCCCTGATATAGCAGTTTTATGCCATGTGCATAGCGGAGCTTACTTCAGATGCGGCTGCTCTGCTCCTTGTAACGCATGTGCCTCTGCATAATCACATCTTGTATGTAAATAGGAATGTCTCAGGTCCCTTATAAGTAATAGAGTGAACTGCCAACAATTGAGTTCCTATATTGTTGAAATGACTGCGCAATACTCTGCAGGCAGAGTGAGATACAAGCAAGGGTAGATATGTGGCACTACTGACAGAGAAGATAGCTAGGAGGGCCTCAGTGTCTGTAGGAATTAAATGGGCCAAATGCAGAGGTGGATGGAGATTGACAGAAAGGCAGTCTCTATATTGATGATATGGGCTGTGGGCCTCTGTAAATTGATAAAGATAGCGCTTGAGGGGTGCATAGGCCGCAGATTTCCCGCACTGTGGGCAGAGCATAGTAGATCACTTATCAACCCCCCAGGGGTGGTTGCCATTGCTCTCTATTCAGCGTCAGGGTGTTGATGGAGTTCAAGATCCCGGGATCTGAGCTGTGAGGGCCAAGTAGGCCTTATCACGGCCAAGATGGCGGCTGGTGGCGGGAGGGAAGGAGGCTCGAATGGAATTAGGGTAGCGCGGGATGCAGTGGAGACTATGGATGGTAAGTGGGGCCCCAGATGGAGTATTTCCAGGCAGATTTAAGTTTAGTCTTTGTGAGGGCCTACATTTTCCCTGATGGTGGAAGTCCCGGGCCGCGGCGGTTTGTGTATGCTTTAGAGGCTGTTAATCTGGCTCAAAGAGGTGAGATTTAGGCTGATATAGTTGCAGCTGGATTTCTCCTCTCTGGTGGTGCAGGTGGCTTCGAGCTCACTGGTGGGATGGCTCAGATGGAGGCGGATTCGCAGCGATGGCACCGGAGCTCTCGTCAGGAAAGTCGTCAGCTTCGCCTGGTCACTAGGCCTCGTTTTTAAAATGGCTTCAAAAGTTGGTAGTTTTGGGATTTATGTGATCCTGGGGGTTAGATAAATCCCCCTAAGGTGATTTGTGGCTTGCAGAGGGTTTGATTGCAGAGGATTGAGGTGGATTGTCTGTGGTGGTGGCGGAGCTCTCTCCACACGTCTAGCTCTGATGGCTGCCGGACACGCCCCGTGCTAGTGCTAATTTCTTTGCAGGTACCTCTGCCATTTTTTGGCATCCTAGCAGCCTACGAAAGGAGGAACAAAAAAACCTGCTCAAAGCTCTTCCATAGCTGCATATTCCTTTTAGGAATTGTTTGAAGAGAGATTAATTGGCTAATTGACTGGTTCTGCAATAAAAAGGTTGACATTGTCAGAGTAGAGCAGTGTTTCTCAACCTTTTTTCAGCCAAGGCACCCTTTAAAATTATGGAAAATCTCGAGGCAACCTCCAAAATTATGGACAGTCTGGAGGCACCCCATTCTAAAATGTAAAAACTATACTGATAGTTTTACATAATGCAGCAACAGCAATACAAGTAGGACACCCAACAGTAAAGGTGATTTATTCTTCCAAAGCAAATACACATTTGCAAACTGGTACTGACTAGTATACCAGTGATTCTCTTCTCCCTCACTTAGCTAATGAGATCCCGAAAACTGATGGACAGAGGCAAGGGAGGGTCAAACAAGGTTGATATGCAGGTAACTGACATACTCAATTAGTCGTTAGGAGGTTGACAGCTAGAAAGTTGTAATGGTGCACAATGAAAACCTGTGGCTTTGTGTAACTAAAAGGCTTCATCCACCCATCGGCTTGTATACAATTTTGGGGCAATTTTTAGGCATTTTTTTCAAGGCATCCCTGAATAAACCTCAAGGCACACCAGGGTGCCTGGGCACCCTGGTTGAAAAAGGCTGGAGCAGAGAATCCTTGCACAGGGAGAGTTGTAACAGACTACTTTAGAGTGTCTTGACTACCTGTGGCAACCTGATGGTCGCTGTCATCTTGCAAGCTGGATGCTTGAATAAGGCAGGAAATTCATAAAGGAGTTTACCAGCCAAGACATGAGCAGCAAAGGCCCAGTTTATGGTGTGCATAATACATGTAGATCTGGAGACGCGTTAAAGAGGAAGTAAACCCTCCACTGCATGATCAGGCTTACCTATAGGTACTGTAAATATCTCCTAAACATGCACCGTTTAGGAGATATTTACCTTACATGCAGCCAGTGACATCACCGGCGCATGCGCTCTGAAGGAACGGCCGCTGGTGGCGTTCCTTCAGAGCCCCGTGCCGTGACCGCCGGCTCCCGCACGCGTGCGTGGGAGTGATGTCACCGCGGCTCCGGCCAATCAGATGGCCGGATGCCACGATCCCGGAAGACGGGCGACATGTTCAGTCTCCTGTCTCAGTTGATGTCCAATAGGAAGAAACGCGTCAGAATAGGAGGCGTACCCGTCACATAGGATACTTGCGATCCGTGCTGCAGCCGAACGCAAGCTTCTAAAGAAATTTCCTGCACGAACTGATTATATGCTGAATACAAGACTCCTAAATCTAAGTGCAATACCGCTTGTTGGAATAAATGTTTAAAAGGTAATACACTTTCAGTCTGCTTCTGTCTCTTTGTCATACGGTGGAGATTGACCAGGAGTGTGGCTTGTTGGAGAGACTCATGTTAATGCGAAGGAGGAGGGGAAGATAGTGTTCCTTGAGAGCCAGTTTTCAAGCGTTTATTGATTTCCATCTGGTAAGAGACCAATTCAGGTGTTTCTCACGAGGTGGCTTTGGATCACTATGGGAATTCGTTTTTGTTTTCAGCACATATGTTAAGTTATTGGCACCTTACCTTTTCCGTCCGGTAAGGAGAAATTTCACTTGGTGGTGGATTTATTTTGGATTTGCAAGCAAGTTTATTTTCTTCATCTTCAGTTTAAATCTTCACTTTATCAACGGACATTTATGAACTTTTTTATTTATGTATTAGTTGATTCACCACATGGATCACTTTTGTGTCACCAGCACATGTTATTAACCATTTATGTTATTCATGTTAATTTATCCCATTCTATTGGGTTTTATCATTTGTTGTTTAGCGCACCTTTTTACACACCACATATTCAATTTACTCAGAAAAGATTCCAAATGCAAGTTATTGCCGCAAAAAAGTGTATGGGGGTCCGGGTACTGACCTGGGGAACATTTAGCAATGAAGAAAAGGTTTTTAAAAACGATCGTTTTTAACCATTTACCGACCGCCCGCCATTGGTTTACGTCGGTCCTTTGACGCTAAATGCTGGGGTTATGGTAGCAGATAGCTGCCTACCCCGATATTTTTTTTCAACTGCGGGCTACTAGATAAGGGTGGTCCCAGTGGGGGATTCACCACAGGATCACCCTTACGGAGCGGAGGAAGAGGTGCCCCCGGCCGCGTCCTGGCTGTTTTTCCCCTCCGGCAGCGGGGGAAACTATCCAGTCCCGGATCCTCAGAGATAGAAAGTTGAGTGAGGGCAAGTTGGCCCTCACTCGACTCTATGGTCTTGGAGGACCAGAGCGACGTCAAACGTCGTTGCCTAGCAACTGGTTTAAAGGGCCGATTTTTTTATCAACTTTTTTTTTTTTTTCACAACTAAAGAGGACCTGTCATGCCTATTTCTATTACAAGAGATGTTTACAGTCCTTGCAATAGGAATAAAAATGATAAAATTTTTTTTTTTTTAAAAAACCGTGTAAAAATAAAAAATAGTAAATAAAATAAATAGGAAAAAAATAATAAAATTCCCTGTCCTCGTTAGCTCGCACGCAGAAGTGAACGTAGTCCTACTCACATATGTAAACGGTGTTCAAACCACACATGTGAGGTATCGCCGCGATCATTAGAGCAATTATTTGAGCCCTAGACCTCCTCTGTAACTCTAAGCTGGTAACCTGTAGACATTTTTAAAATGTTGCCAATGGGGATTTTTACGTACCAAAGTTGTTGCCAATTCATGCAATTTTGAAGCAGGACATGTTCCATTTACTCAGCGTAACATTGTATTTTACATTATGGAAAACAATTGGGCTTATTTTACTGTTTTCTTATTTTTTAATTCAAAAAAGTGAATTTTTTCCAAAAAAATTGCGTTTGGAAGACCGCTGCGCAAATACGGTGTGATAAAAAATATTGCAACAATCTCCATTTTATTCTCTAGGGTCTCTGCTAAAAAAAATATATAATGTTTGGGGGTTCTAAGTCGTTATCTAGCAAACATAAATGATTTTACCTTGTAAACACCAAAGGCCTAATTCACTGTACCGCCATTTCGCCTTCGGCAGACTTTTTGCGCTATGGCGAAGTTTAACGTATGAAATTTGAATTCCCTGTACCGCCAGCGGACAATAACACCTAGTGTTAGATACACTAAGACACTACAACGTCAGGACGAGACTTAAAAACAGTTCAGATAAAAGCTTGACTACTTTTTTCTAAAACATTGTTTAGCACCCCATAAAATCCCAAATCACTGTGGAAGATGTGGGATATCATTTGGAGATGAATGGTTTTTAATCTGTGTCAAAAAGTGACATATAAAGAGAGATTTCTTCAAAAGTGTAAAACGTAAAAATAGCTCCTGAAGTCCCAAGCTGCAAGCAGGCACATGTGCGCATGCGCAACGCCAACTAGGCTGAAAAAAATTCAGTTTGGCAAAACCTAAGCAGGCGGTATAATGAATTCCAAGGAAAAGTCCGCTGTTTCGCCCATGTAAACTGGAACGAACTTGGAAAACATGCAGGTTGTCACTGCACACAGTTCATACTTCTAGCAAGTGATTCATTAGTAAACACCATCACATTACAACGTTTTTTAGTGGTTTCCTGCTCAATAATTTTTCCCCTTTTTTTGTATAAATCTTTTTATTTGGTTTTAACTCAAAAGGTACAAACAATAAACATGAACAATATCAGAGGTAATTGCATAAATTAATGCATGACATTACAAATGAAAAGGAAAAGTGCAACTTTCAATATTCAGGAATTGGAAATATGTATTAGGTAAGTATAAGAACACCTGCGATTACTGCTGTCTATATGTCTATTTCACATTTCACAAGTGATGGTGACATGATAACATGGCTTGTAGAAATAGCATTTAGGATTTCAGTTCTGCAATTAGGTATGTAAATATCTAGCTGCAATCCTGAGACCTTAGTGGATGTAGTATTTGCATATGACCGCTAGAGGACGCCAAAACCACATGCGTCCTAATGGATACGTGACGTTGAATACTGTAGATCTGTAAGATCTAGTCACCCCACGAATGGGCACCCCCCATGGGATCTACATCTGTGCCCAGACGTGGGGTACCAGAAGTGGATGGAGTAATGGGTCATGACATTGGTTTAATACGGGGCATTTGAGCACCTATCGATCGTTCCAAATAATCCAAGGTTGCCATAACTTTGAGATTTGGCTAGTAGATTGATTTTTCAGAGACAATGAACGTTCATATGTGAAATGAGTATGAGTGTCAATTACTCCCTGAATGGACGGTGGGGATTCTTGCTTCCATAATCTAGTAATATTTAGCCTAGCAGCGAGAAGGCAGTGAGTTATAGTATGTCTCAGAGAGTTGGGGAGCTTTTCGGACCCCAGAAACAGGAGAGCCAATCTGGGCTCTGGTGTGATATATGTTTGCTTTATGTCAGAGAAGAGTGAGAAAACCGATTGCCAATATTTTTGTAAGCGTGGACATTGCCAGAGTATATGAAAGAGATTTCCCACTCCCCCACACAATCTCCATCATAATCCGTCATTGCCCATATCAAATTTCTGTCTGGAGTTAGGGACCATAGGGATAATTTGATGGATAGTTCCCATAAGTGAGAACTGCTTGTGGCAGAATATATGGTGCGGAATGCTTGGGTCCATTGTTTGTCTGTATAGTTCTTGCCCAGGTCCTTCTCCCATTGCAGATGGGGGGAGGACTTGGCGAAAACTGTTTTTTGTTGTAGTATGTTATAAAAGGTAGTGATACCCTTCATCTTAGGGGGAGCAGGTGAAGATAAGTAAGTCCAGGCTCGTGTTTGGATGTTCAGTGGCCAGAGTGGAAGGGTGGTCAGGAAATGGCATATTCTATTATAAGTGAATAATTCAGTTTTGTGGAGATTAAATTTAGATTTCAATAAAACAAATGGTAGGGGTTTGGAATCCTGATATAGGGCATTGATAGAAGAGATACCATGCTTGTGCCAGTTTACAAGGTAGGATTCCGCCATTAAGGTATGGAGGGCTGTTATGGGAACTTTTAATTCTATGCGGTCAGGGTATAGAGTACTGTGAGTGAGCAACACCCTCCAAGCTGTGGCTGAAGCAGCCATGGGAGGGGGGAAGTGGGTGGGAACTTTCGCACCTAAGGACGTGGCCAGTAACCAAGCTGATAGGTCACTTCTTTTGCAGTATGAGGTTTCAATATTACCCCATAAAGTGGAAGAAGTAGGGTTAAACCAATCACGCAATTGGGTGAGGATGGACGCTAGATAGTAATCATAAATGTCCACGTAACCAGCTCCACCTTGGGTACGTGTTTTAATGAGTTTTACATGTGCACATCTGAGCTTTTTGCCCTGCCATATGTATGTGGAAAGAATTGATTGTAGGGACTTGAAAAATGTTTTCGGTACAGGGATTGGTAACGTTCTATAACAGTTGCGGGAGATACATCATTTTAAATGCTGCTAGTCTCCCTAGCCATGAAAACCCAGAGGACTCCAGTTGCTTGAGATTGGTTTGCAGTTTGGTGCGAGCTGGAAGGTAATTATGCTTAAATAGCGTTTTTGTATTTGCTGTTAATTTTATGCCTAGGTAGGAGAGGCTATGATCTGCCCATGCATATGGGAATTGTTGTTGCAAAAGATTGCTGGTAATAGCGTCAACCCCTATATTAAGGATGTGTGATTTAGTCTTGTTGACCTTATACAGTGAGACCTCGCCAAACCATTTTAGAGTCCTCTGAATTTCCGGCAGGGAGTCAGTCGGATTAGTAATCATGAGAATTACATCGTCTGCAAAAAGGCTAATTTTAGGTGGATTTCCTGCTATGTTGATCCCCGATATCTGTCTGTCAGAGCGTATATATGTTCTGCTAGAGGTTCCATTACTATGTTAAATATTATGGGGGAGAGTGGACACCCCTGTCTAGTGCCGTTCATAATCACGAAAGGCGAAGAAATTGCCTCCGGTGTACGAACTGTCGCTGACGGAGTCGAATACAAGGCCATAATTGCATTATATATGAATCCCCGAAGCCCGAATTTATGGAGAACTGAGGATAAGAATCCCCAGTGGACTCTATTGAACGCCTTCTCTGCATCCAGGGATAGGAGCAGAGAAGGCGTTCCGGTTGATCCCACATGATGGATGGCATCAATGACCCTTCTGGTTGCATCTGATGCCTGACGTCCTTTTGTAAAACCTGATTGGTCTTTATGAATAATTGTCGGGAGGACATTCAGTAACCTGAGGGCGATCAATTTAGCGTACAGTTTCACATCCATATTCAGGAGCGAAATTGATCTAAAATTTTGGGGTTGGTTTGGTTCTTACCCTGGTTTTGGAAGTGTTACAATCATGGCACTAAGTATTTCCTTCAGGAAGGATGAGGAGGTGGCATCAGAGTTAAATACCCTATTTAATAGAGGTGTTAGAGATTGGGAAAACATTTTGTAGTATTCTGCCGTGAAACCGTTGGGACCTGGGGATTTTAAGTTAGGGAGAGATGATATGGCCTTGACTATTTCTTGTTCCGTAAAGGGTCGATTAAGGGTGTCCAGTGTGTTAGATGGAATGTTTGGTAGTTGGATGTGTTTGAGAAATGTCTCAATTTCAATGGGCGAGGGTTGGTGAGTAGTCGGGTCGGTTTGGATATTATATAGAGATTCATAATAGGAGCTAAATGCGTTTGCTATATGGGTGGGTTTTAGAAGTTTTTCATTCGTTTTGGGATGTAGTATATATGGTATTCTCGCCTTGAGCCTCTGTCCTTTGATGCAGAGGGTCATTGCCTTAGTGGCTTTCTGACCTGTAGAGTAGGTTTTCGCTTTTCATTGTTTTAGTGTATCACTGTATTTTTCTAGGAGGGTGGCCCTAAGCTCTTGTCTTAGGATAAAAATTTGAGTGTGTAGGGACTTGGAGGGCTGTTGTTGATTCTGGGAATCTAAAGTCGACAGTTTTTTAGTAATGGCATCTATCTGCTGCGACCTCCTTTTCTTTTCTCTAGCCCCTAGTTGTATAAACACCCCCCTCAACACGGCTTTGTGTGCAGCCCACACGACCTCTGGGTCCGAGTCACTTTGTAAATTACATGAGAGGTAGTCATCTATGTGTTTATGAACCTCTTTTGCACATGTCCGATTTTTGAGAAGGTGATTATGTAATCTCCAGACAGAGGTGAGTGATCTGACCAAGTGGCCGTGCGGATCTCCAGGTTTGACACGTATTTTAAGATTTTCTTGTCTGTTACACACAAATCTATGCGTGAGTAGGTTCCGTAACGCGGGGACAGGAAAGTGTAATCCCTCCCCGACGCGTGACAGCACCTCCACACATCATATAATTCGTTCATCCACAGAAATTTTGAGAGAGCTGTAATGCTGCATTTAGGGTTGGCGGTCGAGTCCATACCACTGTCTGGTGCTAGGTTGAAATCTCTGCAAAGTAGTAGATTACCAAATTTAACCGCTTGCCGACCGCCGCAAGTAGATTTACTGCGGCGGTCAGCTCCGGCCAGGCAGAGTGACGTTAATTAACGTCACTAGCCTGGGAGGGTCTGGGGAGCGAGCGCGTGCCCGTGGAGGCGCGCTCCCGCTCCCGCGCGGGGGGGTCCGTGAGTGTCCGCCGGTCACTCGACAATCGTCGGGGGAGAGGGAGAAAGTCAGGCGGCTTGTGTAAACAAGCCACCTGTCATTCTCCTCGGTGTAAAAACACTGATCACACGGATCCACTATGTAGATCCGTTGATCAGTGTCCTTACAGCTCAAGCCACAGCCAATCACAGTAGAAAGCACGCCCCTAGGGACACACACAGCCCCTCCCTCCCAAATAAAGTTAACCCCTTTACTGCCAGTGTATTTTTACAGTAACAGTGCATATATATAGCACTGATTACTGTAGAAATGTCACTGGTAACCCTAAAAGTGTCAAAAATGTCAGTCAAGGGTCCGATCTGTCCACCCCAATGTCGCAGTACCGCAAAAAAAATCGCAGATCGCCGCCATTACGCGTTAAAAAAACAACAAAAATGACAAAAATCTTTCTCCTTGTTAGTAAACGCGATAACTTTTGCGCAAACCAATAAAAATACACTTTTTGCGATTTTTTTTTTACCAAACATAGGTAGGATAAAACAAATTGGCCGAAAATGTTAAAAAATTTTGATTTTTACATTTTTTTTGGGGGAATTTCATATAAAAAATGTGAAAAATATTGTTATTTTTGCAAAATTTACGCTCTTTTTTTGTTTATAGCGCAAAAAGTAAAAAGCGCACAGGTGATCAAATACCACCAAAAGAAAGCTCTGTTTGTGGGAAAAAAAGGACGTCAAATTCATTTAGGTACAGCATCGCACGACCGCGCAATTGTCCGTTAAAGTCACGCAGTGCCGAATCGCAAAATACCCCCTGGTCGTTTAGCAGCCAAATCCTCCGGGGCTTAAGTGGTTAAGATTTCATGCTTTATCTACTATGGCGATTATGAAAGTCATTTGATGTTGATTTGGTGCGTACAAGTTCACTATAGTGAATTGTTTTCCATTTATGGAGCATTTCAGAATGTATCTGCCTTTGGGAATCAAGAATGTCTCTGTGATGTTGGAAGTTTAGAGTGCCTTTGACAGCTATTAGGACCCCTTTCCTTTTCTTATTTCCGGAAGCCTGGTAAATAAGGGGAACTTTTTTGTGACTACATTTTGGGGTTGCATCCAGGGCAAAGTGAGTTTCCTGGACACAAATAATGTCTCCATGTAGGGATGTGGCGGTGGACCATAGGGAGGCCCGTTTGGCCGGATGGTTTAGTCCTCTTGCATTTAGGGAAACTATGGTAAATTACATATTGGATGATGAAGTAGGGGAATGTAAGAGTTGCACTTACAGGGTGTGTGAAGTGGGGAGATGGTGATCTCCAAAAGTGGGTGAGTACCTCAAAACTCTGGTGATTTGGAAGAGATGGTCAGCAGGAGCGAAAGGTAATTGCGCCAGTTCCTGGTTGGTAGAGCTGTATGACGTTGAAGTAGCAGGTAAGCACGACAGGTGTGCGGTCAAAGATATATGTAGAAGGTCTTCAGTGGTCAATCAGAATCTTCAGTGCAGGAGAACTTGTAAAGCGCTCTTCCAGTTAAGCAGGTAAGAAAACAATGTGTATGTGGAAAGTGCGCAGGATACTATATGGTGAAGCTGCAACCTAAATAATAATAGTGGTAATTTGTAAAGATAAAGTGCGCTAAACTCATATAAAATGTTCCCTGAATTAGGGAAATAAATCACAAACGTGATTAACAAATATAGTGGTATAAAAGATATACAAAGTAAGTACTATACCAACAAATATTATTACATGTGCTCTAATATATCAAATGAACATCAAAGTGAATAAACCACTCTTAGATATAATAGTGCAGAAAAAAATTGTAGAAAAAGTTGGCAAAGAATGTATAAAGTCCAATCCAAATAGTCCCAAGTGGTATAGTGATTAAAATAAACTCCTTGGTGAAAACTCCACAGCAAATCAAAGTGCAGGTGTTCCCATCACCAACTCTGGATTGGCTCCTTACCGGAAAGATGGATAACTAAGGGCGTAATATAGCACAAATCCAGGTATAGAAAAACCACAGTGGATCCCTGAGACCACGCTAAATGAGAGGATGTGCCTCTTACCAGAATGATTCTTGGGTGTAGGCATAAACATACACTTCACAGGGGTGGTGGGTGTCCCTTCTATGATCCCTAGGTCTGGATATGGCTCCTCCAAGGTCCGGACTTATCTCACAGTGCCCCAGAAATAACAAAACCGCACAATGGTGTAATACCTCACAAACTGTTTTAATATTAAATAAAGGTTACACTTACACTTAAACGGCTTGTATTCGGGGCAAGTAATGCGGTAATGGAGAGAACGAAGCCGCGGCCGCCTGCAGTGCGGTCCGCGGCGATGTGTGATGACGTTGTGGCGCTCCTTTCTGACGCGTTTCCTGCCAAGAGGTCGTCAGCCCCAATTCTCCTATCTCCGTAGACGACCTCTTGGCAGGAAACGCGATGACAGGATTCGATTACGGTACCTTTTTTAGTTTAATCTGACAGACTGGGTCCAATTTAGATCAGAGCTGCCATATGATGCTGTTTTTTTTGTCTTACTTTATATCCTGTTTTGATGGTTGAAAAAATAGTATGAAGCAGCACAAGATGAGGGTTACTCTAATCAAGGGGTAGACAACCTTTTTGGGCACAGTGTGCCGAAAAATGTTTTCAAAGAAATTGGGAGTGCCAGATACATAAAAAACAACTGTCAACTGAACCTTCACACCTCAGATCAGCCCCAATTCCTGCACCTTCACACCTCAGATCACCCCAATTCCTGCACCTTCACACCTCAGATCACCCCAATTCCTGCACCTTCACTCCTCAGATCACCCCAATTCCTGCACCTTCACACCTCAGATCACCCCAATTCCTGCACCTTCACTCCTCAGATCACCCCAATTCCTGCACCTTCACTCCTCAGATCACCCCAATTCCTGCACCTTCACTCCTCAGATCACCCCAATTCCTGCACCTTCACACCTCAGATCACCCCAATTCCTGCACCTTCACACCTCAGATCACCCCAATTCCTGCACCTTCACTCCTCAGATCACCCCAATTCCTGCACCTTCACACCTCAGATCACCCCAATTCCTTCACCTTCACACCTCAGATCACCCCAATTCCTGCACTATCACACCTCAGATCAGCCCCAATTCCTGCACCTTCACACCTCAGATCAGCCCCAATTCCTGCACCTTCACACCTCAGATCAGTTCCAATTCCTGCACCTTCACACCTCAGATCACCCCAATGTCTGCACCTTCACACCTCAGATCACCCCAATTCCTGCACCTTCACACCTCAGATCACCCCAATTCCTGCACCTTCACACCTCAGATCACCCCAATTCCTGCACCTTCACACCTCAGATCAGCCCAATTCCTGCACCTTCACACCTCAGATCACCCCAATTCCTGCACCTTCACACCTCAGATCACCCCAATGTCTGCACCTTCACACCTCAGATAATCCCAATTCCTGCAACTTCACACCTCAGGTCAGCCCCAATTCCTTCACCTTCACCACTCAGATCACCCCAATTCCTGCACCTTCACACCTCAGATCACCCCAATTCCTGCACTATCACACCTCAGATCACCCCAATTCCTGCACCTTCACACCTCAGATCACCCCAATTCCTGCACCTTCACACCTCAGATCACCCCAACTCCTGCACCTTCACACCTCAGATCACCCCAATTCCTGCACCTTCACACCTCAGATTTACCGAATTCCTGCACCTTCACACATCAGATCAGTTCCAATTCCTGCACCTTCGCACCTCAGATCACCCCAATTCCTGCACCTTCACACCTCAGATCAGTCCCAATTCCTGCACCTTCACACCTCAGATAATCCCAATGTCTGCACCTTCACACCTCAGGTCAGCCCCAATTCCTTCACCTTCACCACTCAGATCACCCCAATTCCTGCACTATCACACCTCAGATTACCCCAATTCCTGCACCTTCACACCTCAGATCACCCCAATGTCTGTACCTTCACACCTCAGATAATCCCAATTCCTGCACCTTCACACCTCAGGTCAGCCCCAATTCCTTCACCTTCACCACTCAGATCACCCCAATTCCTGCACTTTCACACCTCAGATCACCCCAATTCCTGCACTATCACACCTCAGATCACCCCAATTCCTGCACCTTCACACCTCAGATCACCCCAATTCCTGCACCTTCACACCTCAGATCACCCCAACTCCTGCACCTTCACTCCTCAGATCACTCCAATTCCTGCACCTTCACACATCAGATTTCCCCAATTCCTGCACCTTCACACATCAGATCAGTTCCAATTCTGCACCTTCACACCTCAGATCACCCCAATTCCTGCACCTTCACAAACCAGATCACCCCAATGCCTGCACCTTCACACATCATATCAGCCCCAATTCCTGCACCTTCACACATCATATCAGCCCCAATTGTTGCACCTTCACACCTCAGATCACCCCAATGCCTGCACCTTCACACATCATATCAGCCCCAATTCCTGCACCTTCACACATCAGATCAGTTCCAATTCCTGCACCTTCGCACCTCAGATCACCCCAATTCCTGCACCTTCACACCTCAGATCACCCCAATTCCTGCACCTTCACACCTCAGATCACCCCAATTCCTGCACCTTCACACCTCAGATCAGTTCCAATTCCTGCACCTTCACACCTCAGATCACCCCAATGTCTGCACCTCCACACCTCAGATAATCCCAATTCCTTCACCTTCACCCCTCAGATCACCCCAATTCCTACACCTTCACACCTCAGATCACCCCAACTCCTGCACCTTCACACCTCAGATCACCCCAATGCCTGCACCTTCACTCCTCAGATCACCCCAATTCCTGCACCTTCACACATCAGATTTCCCCAATTCCTGCACCTTCACACATCAGATCAGTTCCAATTCTGCACCTTCACACCTCAGATCACCCCAATTCCTGCACCTTCACAAATCAGATCACCCCAATGCCTGCACCTTCACACATCATATCAGCCCCAATTCCTGCACCTTCACACATCAGATCAGCCCCAATTCCTGCACCTTCACACCTCAGATCACCCCAATTCCTGCACCTTCACACATCAGATTTCCCCAATTCCTGCACTATCACACATCAAATCAGTTCCAATTCCTGCACCTTCACACCTCAAATCACCCCAATTCCTGCACCTTCACACATCATATCAGCCCCAATTCCTGCACCTTCACACCTCAGATCACCCCAATGCCTGCACCTTCACACCTCAGATCACCCCAATTTCTGCACCCTCACCCCTCAGACCACCCCATATCCTGCACCTTCACCCCTCAGACCACCCCAATTCCTGCACCTTCACACCTCAGATCAGCCCCAATTCCTGCACCTTCACACATCAGATCAGTTCCAATTCCTGCACCTTCACACCTCAGATCACCCCAATTCCTGCACCTTCACACATCATATCAGCCCCAATTCCTGCACCTTCACACCTCAGATCACCCCAATTCCTGCACCTTCACACATCATATCAGCCCCAATTCCTGCACCTTCACACATCAGATCACCCCAATTCCTGCACATTCACACCTCAGATCAGCCCCAATTCCTTCACATCTCAGATCACCCCAACTCCTGCACCTTCACACCTCAGATCACCCCAATGCCTGCACCTTCACACCTCAGATCACCCCAATTTCTGCACCCTCACCCCTCAGACCACCCCATATCCTGCACCTTCACCCCTCAGACCACCCCAATTCCTGCACCTTCACACCTCAGATCAGCCCCAATTCCAGCACCTTCACCCCTCAGATCACCCCAACTCCTGCACCTTCACACCTCAGATCACCCCAATTCCGGCACCTTCACCCCTCAGGCCACCCAAATTCCTGCACCCTCACCCCTCAGACCACCCCAATTCCTGCACCTTCACCCCTCAGATCAGCCCAATTACTGCACCTTCACACCTCAGATCACCCCAATTCCAGCACCTTCACACCTCAGATCTCCCCTTTAGGAGAACACAATGATTCTGCCACCATGTCCCCTTTAGGAGAACACAATGATTACTTGCTAGCTGCTAGCAATAATTGCATGTAAAATCTGACAGGCTGGTTGTACGCAGGTCTATCAAGTGGATCAACTTGGATACAATCAGTCTGCCCATACATGGCTTGAATCTCGGTTGGCTCCTGCTGAACATGCCGGGATTCTAACCATCTATGGCCGGCTGGACCATTTTGGTCTTTCATTAAGCATTGTTGTCATGGATAAATGGATCTCTCTTCATTCTTTCTTTTGTTTGTATTTGTCTGAGCTGCGCCTCAGTGCACTGCCCTATTTTGCAAGCTTTGTTTTACTATTACTAAGCTTTTGTTGTTGCTGCAATGTTTACAAAAGTTTAATAAACATACCCTTTAAAAAAAAAAAAAAAAAATCTATGCATTTCGCTGTACATCCTTCAATGATGATCTTCATTATCATCATGATAATCACACAGTCAGGGCTGCTGTTAGAAATTACGGGGCCCAGTACAACCTACATGACAGGGCCCCCCCCCCCCCCCCAAAAAAAAAAAAATACCAAAACAATATTTTCAGTAAAAATACATGAAAATTATTTTCATTATTAGCGGACGCAAACACAACAAAACGTACAAAATTACAGGGGGGGGGTGGAAACAGGGGGGTACAGTACACGGAGGGTGCGGTGTGCAGGAGGACACAGTGCAGCAGTTAGGAAGGTACAGTACAAGGAGCAGCAAGAGGGCACAGTTCAGGAGGGTCAGGAAGCAGAGGTGTAACTAGGGTCTCCAGCGCCCTTGGCGAGGAGCTGTATTGGCACCTCCCCTCCCCCCAGAAAGAGAGAGAGCGTGTTTGACAAAGAGAGACAGAGGGGGAGGGTTTGACAGAGAGAGGGGGTGACAGAGAGAGAGAGGAGGGAGTGACAGAGAGAGAGAGCGGAGGGGGTGAGAGAGAGAGAGAGAGAGGAGGGGATGACAGAGAGAGAGGGGGTGGCAAGGAGAGAGGGGGGGTGACAGGAAGAGAGAGAGAGAGAGGGGGGGTGACAGGGAGAGAGAGAGCGGGTGACAGGGAGAGTGACAGGGGGTGACAGGGAGAGAGAGAGGGGAAAGACAGGGGGAGAGAGAGGGGGATGACAGGGAGAGAGAGGAGGTGACAGGGAGAGATAGGGGGTGACAGGGAGAGAGGGGGTGACAGGGAGAGAGAGAGGGTGACAGGGAGAGAGAGAGAGGGGTGACAGGGAGAGAGAGAGGGGGGTGACAGGGAGAGAGAGAGGGGGGTGACAGGGAGAGAGAGAGGGGGGTGACAGGGAGAGAGGGGGTGAAAGGGAGAGAGAGAGGGGCTGACAGGGAGAGAGAGAGAGAGAGAGAGAGAGAGAGGGGGGTGACAGAGAGAAAGAGGAGGTGACAGGGAGAGAGAGAGGGGGTGACAGAGAGAGAGAGAGGGGGTGACAGAGAGAGAGAGGGGGTGACAGAGAGAGAGGGTGACAGAGAGAGAGGGGGTGACATAGAGAGAGAGAGAGGGGGAGAGAGAAGGGGGTGACACAGAGAGAGAGGGGGTTGCACAGAGAGACAGGGTGTGGCACAGAGAGAGAGGGGGTGACATGGAGAGAGGCAGGGGTGACAGGGAGAGAGAGAGGGGGTAACAGGGAGAGAGAGGGGGGTGACATGGAGAGAGAGGGGGGGTTGACAGGGAGAGAGAGAGAGAGGGGAGTGACGGAGAGAGGAGGTGACAGGGATAAAGAGAGAGGGGTGACAGGGAGAGAGAGAGAGAGAGAGTGACAGGGAGAGAGAGAGAGAGAAAGAGAGAGAGAGAGAGAGGGGGGTGACAGGGAGAGAGAGAGAGGGGTGACAGGGAGAGAGAGAGGGAAGTGACAGGGAGAGAGGGGGGTGACAGGGAGAGAGGGGGTGACATGGAGAGATGAGGGGGTGACAGGGAGAGGGTGGGGAGTGACAGGGAGAGAGGGGGGTGACAGGGAAAGGGAGGTAACAGGGAGAGAGAGGGGGTGACAGGGAGAGAGAGAGAGAGGGGGTGACAGGGAGAGAGAGAGGGAAGTTACAGGGAGAGAGGAGGGTGACAGGGAGAGAGGGGGTGACAGGGAGAGAGGTGGGGGTGACAGGGAGAGATGAGGGGGGTGACAGGGAGAGGGTGGGGAGTGACAGGGAGAGAGGGGGGTGACAGGGAGAGGGGGTAACAGGGAATGAGAGGGGGTGACAGGGAGAGAGAGGGGGTGACAGGGAGAGGGGGGGCGACAGGGAGAGAGAGGGGGTGACAGGGAGAGGGGGGGTGACAGGGAGATAGAGGGGGTGACAGGAAGGGGGGTGACAGGGAGAGGGGGGTGACAGGGAGAGAGGGGTACAATGCAGACACAGATGACCCTGCACATTATAATGGGAGGGGGGAGGGACATGCAGGCTGCACACTACAGAGGGTGGTGGTGGGGGAGTATAGCCAGGGAGGAAACATGTTGAGCACAGCTGCCCAGGGGACACACAGCAGCTCTCTCTACCTGAGAAGCTCCCGGAAGTCCAGGTAGGACAGGATCAGCAGTGGAGGGTCAGACGGCAGAACGGCCAGTCCCAGCTCCCCGCCCCCTACCATCTTGATGGCGACCCGCAGAGCAAGCTCAACTCCTTCCCATCCCACAACTCCACCATGCCCATTGCAAGAAGCACAGGATGCCTGCCACTTCCATCTGCCGCCTGGAGTGGACACAGGGCTCCGAGATTGGAGTTGCACGCTGCCTGGGGGCGCAGGCTGAGCAGGGGACAACAATCACCGCTAACACTGACAATTATTTTGCGCCCCCCTTGGCCTGCGCCCCTGGCGGGCGACTTTCTGGCCAACCCCTTGGTACGTCCCTGTCAGGAAGATATAGTAGGGGGGGCTGGAGGGCACAGTACAGGGGGCAGAAGGGTACAGTATAGGGGCAGTAATGTATAACACAGATATGGTCTCCTCAAGCAGAACTGCACAGGGAAGCTGCTGTCACAGACCTTACCTGTTCTGGCAGGCTGTTTATGGGCTATATCTACAACTGGAATGACATTTTCCCTCTACCTTCCCCCCAGAGTTTCTGTCTCTCTTCTGGCACCTTGCAGGGCTTAAGGAAGAACCCCGAGGTGGAGTGTCTTGCTACTGCTGCTGCTTGTGTGGGTGGGATGTGTACTAAGCCAATCACATGGGATGAATAGAAGAGGAGAGTCAACAGGGATTGGCACAGTACACATCCCACTCACACAAGCAGCAGCAGTAATAAGATGCTCCAGGGGCTAAGGAAGAACCTTGGGACTGGGAACCATGGGGTAGGGGAGGAGGATGGGAAAAACATGGGGGAGTGGGTAGGAGATAAGGGAAGAGTAGAGAAGAACTGAAGTGAAACTGGGGGATCCTGGTCTGTATAGGCATAAGAAAAGGAGGATTTGTGCTAGCGTGAGGGAAGTGGGAGGAGAGGCAAATGGATGAGGATCAAGGGGACTGGAGAGGGCTCGGCAGGGATGGGCAAGGGGAATACTGTTGGCTGGTGAGGAATAGTCATAGTGTAATAAAAGCAAATTGTCTGGCTGGCAGGGAGAGTAAGATCTCCATTGACTAGTAATGATTCAGTGTTGGGGGGTGTGCAGGGTGAGGGATTCTGACCATTTACAATGTTTGTGTATGGGGAGAGGACACACACCTATGTGAAGGTGAAGTGCCTCTAGTGAAGAAGAGGGGGAGGGGGGAATGAGGGAAAGTGAACTGGAGGGACTATTGTTGGAAAAGTGTCAGGAAAATAATTCCAGCCAGCCTGGGAAGAGGTTGTAAATTAGCAGGGCTGCAAGATGTTGGTAAACTAGCTGACTGGGAGAAGGTAGCGAGGGTTAGCAATGATCTGACAGGAAAGCAGCGTGACAGGCAGAGACGTATGGATCTGTGAGAGGATGAAAGAGAGTGGGACGGGATAGTGGCTGAGTTGGGGAGGAAGATGCCAGAGTGGGAAAAAGCACTGAAGACTGCTGAAGATGTGAGAAATAGCTTATGCTGCCATACAGCTCGCGCGCAAGCCACGCCCCAATCATTTTTCCCTTGAACAATGTTATAAATAGGTTCTATATAGAACCCCAACATTATATAGGGTTTCCCACAAAATATTTATTGAGTAAATACGTATGGCTAAGCCTTTGCATTTTGAAACAGATTTTACTGCAGCTGCATCCCCTACCTGGATATTTTGCCACATTTGGCAAAAACATAAATATATGTATAGCTCTCAATATTGATATACAGTGCATTGCGAAAGTATTCGGCCCCCTTGAACTTTTTGACCTTTTGCCACATTTCAGGCTTCAAACATAAAGATATAAAACTGTATTTTTTTTTTAAGAATCAACAACAAGTGGGACACAATCATGAAGTGGAACGAAATGTATTGGATATTTCAAACTTTAACAACTAAAAAACTGAAAAACTGGGCGTGCAAAATGATTCAGCCCCTTTACTTTCAGTGCAGCAAACTCTCTCCAGAAGTTCAGTGAGGATCTCTGAATGATCCAATGTTGACCTAAATGACTAATGATTATTAAAAAGAATCCACCTGTGTGTAATCAAGTCTCCGTATAAATGCACCTGCACTGTGATAGTCTCAGAGGTCCGTTTAAAGCGCAGAGAGCATCATGAAGATCAAGGAACACACCAGGCAGGTCCGAGATACTGTTGCGGAGAAGTTTAAAGCTGAATTTGGATACAAAAAGATTTCCCAAGCTTTAAACATCCCAAGGAGCACTGTGCAAGCGATAATATTGAAATGGAAGGAGTATCAGACCACTGCAAATCTACAAAGACCTGGCCGTCCCTCTAAACTTTCAGCTCATACAAGGAGAAGACTGATCAGAGATGCAGCCAAGAGGCCCATGATCACTCTGGATGAACTGCAGAGATCTACAGCTGAGGTTGGAGACTCTGTCCATAGGACAACAATCAGTCGTATACTGCACAAATCTGGCCTTTATGGAAGAGTGGCAAGAAGAAAGCCATTTCTTAAAGATATCCATAAAAAGTGTTGTTTAAAGTTTACCACAAGTCACCTGGGAGACACCAAACATGTGGAAGAAGGGGCTCTGGTCAGATGAAACCAAAATCAAACTTTTTGGCAACAATGCAAAACGTTGTTTGGCGTAAAAGCAACACAGCTCATCACCCTGAACACACCATCCCCACTGTCAAACATGGTGGTGGCAGCATCATGGTTTGGGCCTGCTTTTCTTCAGCAGGGACAGGGAAGATGGTTAAAATTGATGGGAAGATGGATGGAGCCAAATACAGGACCATTCTGGAAGAAAACCTGATGGAGTCTGCAAAAGACCTGAGACTGGGACGGAGATTTGTCTTCCAACAAGACAATGATCCAAAACATAAAGCAAAATCTACAATGGAATGGTTCACAAATAAACATATCCAGGTGTTAGAATAACAAATAAAGGTGACCAGCGCTATGAAGTTTAAATAAACATATAAAAGAATATATAAAAGATATAAAATGCTATAAAAATAGGTGTGAGCTGCCACCAACCGACCCCTGAAGTGCAAGGGTGAAATGTGAATATGCGTGAAGGCTGGTATAGGCGCTACCTATAAATATGACTCAAAAAAGGCCCAGAGTCATCCTATAAAGTGATATACAAATGCCAATAATTAATAGTGAATAGAGGTGAGTATATCTCACGATGCCACCCAACTGGTACTCAGTACATGTGGGTGCGATGTAGTGAATCAATGAAAGTGCAATAATCGATAATAAAGAGTGCTCAAATATAAATAATTTTATTTGAAGAAAAGTGCAAATTGAAAAGGTTGTGATAAGTGCACATAAACACCAACAAAAACAAAGGGCAATTCCCCAAAAAAGTTGTAGATATTTTCCTCCAAAATAAATCACTGAGTGGTGATAAATGGTGAGCTATTTTATCACAAACTTAAATAAGTGTCAAAAATTGCCATCAAGGAATAAATCCTTAATTTATAAACAAAACATGAAAGAGTAAAAAAAACACACAGAAGGAAAAAGAAAAAACATGTGTACATCTGTGTTCACCACTAGATGGCACACTGGCAATACGACCAGTATATGGGCAGACAGGTTGATACAGCTCTGGGGTTTTTTCCCACTTCTGATGGGCTCAGGAAGGGCGATCCTGTTGATTTTTACAGTTAAGTAAATGTTCTGAGCCGCAATCTTGTGGTCAGAGCTAAGCTTACAGTAACTTCCTCATTTTCTATGTAAGCACAAATGGTTTTTGGTGGTAAATCTTTAGTGTACTCTGGCTTATTTCTTGTAATTGTAATGGGATTTGTAGCCCTGTGTTAGAATGGCCAAGTCAAAGTCCAGACCTGAATCCAATCAAGAATATGTGGAAAGAACTGAAAACTGCTGTTCACAAACGCTCTCCATCCAACCTCACTGAGCTCGAGCTGTTTTTCAAGGAGGAATGGGCAAAAATTTCAGTCTCTCTATGTGCAAAACTGATAGAGACATACCCCAAGCGACTTACAGCTGTAATCGCAGCAAAAGGTGGCGCTACAATGTATTGACTTAAGGGGGCTGAATAATTTTGCTTGCCCAATTTTTCCATTTTTTATTTGTTAAAAAAGTTTGAAATATCCAGTAAATTTCGTTCCACTTCATAATTGTGTCCCACTTGTTGATTCTTCAAAAAAAAATTAGTTTTTATGTTTGAAGCCTGAAGCAAAAGGTCGAAAAGTTCAAGGGGGCCGAATACTTTCGCAATGCACTGTATCTAGATTTTTTTTGTGGTTTGTTTCTTTGTGGGAATTTGTTTCAATGAAGAGTTTGGTGACACAAATATATATAATGTATTTGTATATATATTTTTTTCTATATACCTCTATATAAACATTACAGTTATGGAGATATAAATATATATACATATAAATATAGCTACATATATATATATATATATATATATATATATATATACATACATGCATACATACGTATATATAGATTATATATAATCTATCTATCTATCTATCTATCTATCTATCTATCTATCTATCTATCTATCTATCTATCTATCTATCTATCTATCTATCTATCTATCTATCTATCTATCTATCTATCTATCTATCGACGCCATCTAGTGGTTGACCGCTGGACGAGCAGTGTCTAGCCATCTAGATCTCTTCGAGATCTATTACGCACGCTCATCCCCATTCCACCTGCGCTCCACGCCGACGGAATCATTCCGCGCCGGTGGAACGCAGGAGCCGGTCGCATCTCCGCCGTGTCATGCTAATGCGCATGCGCGGTTGGGGCCGGCCCCTATGTACCAGGAAACCCTGACAGGAAACAGCGGATCGAGATTGATTGGGAATTATACAGGGCTGTCACTCATCAAGCAATTATTAAGGTAATATAAACCCTAACTTCCTGATAGTGAGCTATATTGCTCACTCACCGGGAAGACGATGATCCTCTTTTATTTTTGCTTCTGGAGCTACTGAATACCCCCAAGGTAATGATTTTTCAGATCATATTCATACCATGAGACAATAGAATCGGATTAGCAATCCCATGAAGGTTTTCCTTGTTCCTTAATCAACCAACAGTAACTCACAAATCAATATGCCTATGGACTTTTTTCACCCCAGCCCTATGGAGCTCATTACTCCATAATACTGTGGTGGAATGCCAGCCCTGTTGCAGTATCGAATATTGTCCTTACAAATGATTATTTACATGGAAGAAAAATATAGATGTGATAATTTAAAATAGAGGGATTTAATTGTCCTCACTCTTCCTATAATCTCTTGTTCATTATAATAAACAATTGTAAGATTTTATATCTTATAATTTTGACTCCTTTTTTTTTTTTTTTTTTTTGGATACAGAGTTTTTGATTTTTCCTTCTCAACTCTCATCCAGCAGAGTTTCCAGCTTTTTGGGTTTCAGCTGTCCCCAACCAGCCGCTGGCTGGATAGCACACACCCGTGAGATCTTTCTTTACGAATCATCACTAACAAAGATTCTTCCCTGACACCTCTGGTCAGCATCTCTTGGTCAATGGTCTGAGCACACTGATCACCTGTTTTTAATGTTATGCTGGCAGGCTCACAATTCCAAATCAACACAGCAGAATATGTAAGTGTTTTTTGCTTTGAAATCTTGTTTTTTGTGGGACATTGTCCTTTCTTCCACAAATTCCTGCGATAGAATTGTAATATGGTTGTAAACATTATAAAATGACTTATCTGTGCAATTAATTATCCACAGACCACTATCCAAGGTTACCCCTGAAGAAGGAGTTATATTTGTGACTTCGAAACGCGTTGGGTTCATACCCTGGGGTCTAGTGGTCACTTTCTGCCTGCGGATTCAATGTATTGTATACAGCTTGCCATATTTTAACTTTTTGTAACTTTCCTTCCATAAATTGTATTTTCATTACATTTCTTGTTGCTTATACTCAACTTCTTTCTAACCAGTGCCTTAAAAATCCCACAACCAGGGGAATTTCCTTTATTTGTATATGTATCACCAGAAACGGGATTCATTGGTCTCCAATCTAAAAAAGTGGATATAGCATGTTTTCTGATTGATTAACATTTTTTGACATAGTTTGACTCAAACATACATTGCTGTTTCCACAGGTCCTCCTCCTCCTGGGTTATGATAAAATAAACACCAACCTTCACACCAAACACACCATGCTTCGTCCTGTCCGGATGAAGCTGTTGCAGAGATTTCGATTCCAGGCGTCTTTTGTGGATCTTCAGCACTCTTGGAGTGATGTGAAGCATTGCGCTCCAAGAGTGCTGATCAAGGCTGCGGAACAAATCTCTGGTAAGTAAAGATGTGGATTATATTTTTCGCCAGATATGTGTTGTTTTTTTGTGGGCGGGCCTGTGTTTAGGTGTGCCACAATCCAACCCCCCACCCCCGCTCCCTTTGCCCCCTCCATCAAATGTCTCTTCATATCCTTTTGAACTACTATTAAAAGTTGTCTTTTAATTGTTTGTTCTTTATCTTCTGGTTCTAGCCACAGTGGACGGACGCAAAGCGGTGGTGTGTTTGGTGAGGAAGGGGAGGAGGAGGACTGCCACACTTCGCTATGTGGTCCCTGGGAGCGAGCCATTGGAGCGGCTCTGAATTGTTGATCGTAAGCAGAACCATTTTAATTTTCAAGATGTTAATTAGAAAGGACTTGGTGGTTAGTGATCAGGACAAATAATGTTTGTGCTTTTTAAGAAAGCAACTTATTTATGTGTAGTTATCTAACACTTCAGGCTGAACTGTTTTGGAGCAACATGGTAACAGCAAACTACTCAGAAGTGGAGGTGTATCAGCAATGTTGACAAATTATATTAATTGTATGATACTCTAAAAGTGTGTAGATGTTTCCATGGATCATTTGCTAGTTGTTCCAAAAAAGCCTTTACATGGTCAATGTGTAAAATCAAGGCCAGATTAACAAACTTTATGATCCGCTTGCTGTAACTCTGACTAATGTGACTGCAGAATGAACACATGATATTGGGGGGGGGGGGGTGACCCATTGTAAATGGATGGTGATTGCTGCCTATTTGTGTACTCAAATAGTGAGTAACTTGTTTTTTCTTAATTTTTTAGAAACTAATGATGAGGAGCTGGAGGCGGAGCCTCCTCAGGCCCAGCACTGTAAGTAATGTGGCTGTGCTGGTAATTTGTGTATTTGGTCTTACTTTGAGTAATGTTTTTTTTTTTTTTTTCTCTTTTGTCGTTGATGTAGCTTCAGCACCAGCTGCTGAGGAGGAGGAGGAGGCAGGGCCAAGTTGTATGGCCCAGGGTCAGGAGGGCCAGGGCCACGAGGAGGAGGACAGCTGCCATCAAATGGACCGCAAGTACTCTACATGTGCTTGTGTATTCAATGGGTCCTTGTAATTGTAAGTAATGTAGTGTATATATATATATTTTTTTTTGGGGGGGGGGTTATGTAGCAGCAGACATTGATGATGTTTGTTGAGGAGGACAGAGGAAGAGGGGCCTTTGCTTACCCAGTCCACTGTAACTACTACTTTCAATGTTTATGGAGTACTTTCTGCATCCCTTTTGAAACTAGCTGTTGTTAAAGCGGTAGTATCCCGCTTTTTTACTCTTTTACCTACAGGTAAGCCTATAATAAGGCTTACCTGTAGGTACAAATAATATCTCCTAAACCGGCATGGTTTAGGAGATATTTACAGCGCATGCAGCCGCTCGCGCGAGCGGCGCATGCGCTCTGAAGGTCCGGAGGGACCTTCAATCTATTTGCCGGGAGCTTGCCGGAAAATCACTCCTGCACGCATGCGCGGGAGTGACGTCATCGCGGCTCCGGCCAATCATCGCGCCGGAGCCGTCTCTTCCAGCCAATCACCGCGCCGGAGCCGCCGAACCCGGAAGAGACGGCGAGGGATCATGGCAGCGCCCGCAGCGATGTCCGGGGGTCCTAGTCGGGGCTTCGTTCTAAGGTAAGTAATACATAATGAGCTAGTATGCGATGCATACTAGCTCATTATGCCTTTGTCTTGCAGGTTGTTTTTTTTTTTTTTTTTTTTTATTTTGGGTTTACAACCGCTTTAAATGATTGTATTCTTGTCTTTCTTTTTAAAGCATCTCCAACGTTCTCACCAGAATCCGGGTCTGGCCCATGTTCTCCACGGGCAGAGGGGGAGAATGTGGGGTTGGCTGCCTCCCCTGAACCACACTGTAAGTACCTTGAATGTGATTCTCACATGTATTGTGTGTGCTAGGGTGATGTGTATCTGGGCTAATCTAAGTTGTTGGCAAATTAAGTGCAGTTTAGCTACATGTGACAGGAAGGTTGATTTAGATTTGGACATGGATGTTTGGGAAGGTCAAGGATGGAGAATATACTATGAGTGTCTGTGTAAGGGTGGGCATTTTTTGATTTGGGGAGCTTCTAAGACAGAACAATATTTGCAAGGTCATTTTGCACAACACTGTCAGCGTGGAAACACTATTGCTTGACCTGCACATTTGGAAGGTGGTATTGGGGAGCATTACTGGACATTTTAGTGTTTCTTTGCTTTCTGAAGTCAGCCTCCTCCAATTTGTTTTTTCCCTACCAAGGACATGCCGTTCTTTGGACTTCTAATTTCTAACTTCTAATTTCTTTCTGGACATGTTAATTTAATCTTGTCCTGATTTTTTTACACACTTAAAATGTGTGTGGCTTGGCTTGAACATTGTGTGTGTTTACCAACATGTCAAAAATTATCAACCCCCCGGGAATGTCCCAAATTGGAGTTCACATTTTGTGCTTTTGTTTTAACAGCTTCTCCTGACCAAAGGGTATCTGCCTCTGCGGGCCCAAGCCAAATGTTTGAGGGTAAGTAATGTGTGCTTTTGCTGTAATGTGTCTACTTTGGTAGGGTAGAAATGCTACATGTGTAAGGCCCAGCTCAGGCTTCAAGTATTTGTAAAGGTAGCAGGTTGTTTAGATGAAGCATTCTGCCCATTAAGATTCCAAGTCTTTGGTGGGCATCTGCCCCCTTATACTTACCAGGGCCGTTTCTTTCTGCACAAGTTTAGCAGGAGACACTTGTCTGGTCCTGACTCCCCCTCCTCGTTAGCTGAGATGACAGCAGGCCAAGATTGCCTCCAGATTCCATCAGTACAAATCATTGAGACTATCTGAAGAGAGGGGGGCCAGTCTGGCTCACAGCCTAGTGCCTGAACAGACACAGGGTGCTTGGCTTCATCTCAGGTGAGTCCATAGCAAGCTGCCTGCTGTGGGGAAATAAACAGGAGGGAGGTGCGTAGAGGGGTGTAGAGGGACAATGTGACAATGTGAAGAGGAGGATCAGGCCTGCTCTTGTCAAAACCACTAAACATGCAAGAGCGGGTAAGTATAAGCGGTTTTTTTTTGGTGCCCAGCCATCAAAAAAGGAGATTTTCCCAACATTTTGAACAGGCAGGGCTGAGGCTGAAACAACATCTGAGAAACACAATCCGCACAAAACCATGGAGTATGTATCTTGAACGCTACAAGCTTCACCCAGAAGCATGAAGCTTGCAGGGTAGAAATCAGCCTTACCACTGTAACATTTCGAAAAGCACACTTTCAGGGGAGTGTGGAGGGGGAAGGAGTGGGTGTTAGAGTTTTTTCTGACTGTATAACCTCCATTTAGTGTGAGTACATTCTTTGATCAACTTTTTACTCTCTTAACACAGTTTTGGCGCAGGAAACTGGATCTTCGTGGGATCGGGATCAATCCCTGGTACCATGTGCCATCCCGTCTTCAAAGGGGTGAGTCTCTACAATGTGTCTGTTTCAATCTATAGACAGTAAGAGGGAGAGAGAACTCAAACCTAAATTCTGATGGTGAGAGAGAGAGATGTGTGCACATGTATCCTGGGAAGCAATTGAACACAACACCTTACATTCTTCAAAATGTTTGGTTGTGTTGACCCGGAAAGGCTTTTACATTGTTTTGATGGAACAGCTACTAACATTCCAAACCATCTTGTGGAACCTTTCAAACCCTTGCCCTGCAATTTTTGGAAGAAAGTTTAGGTCCTCTTCAAGCTGTATCACCTCAAATGTATCTGGTAATAACAACAAACTGCTTCCTCCACTGTAATCTCTACCATCTTCAGGCTTCCATGCTAAGAGATGAAAGACCACACCTAAGCTTACTAGCAGCTAGGCCTCCTCCCTTCCCAAAGGTGGGATTACTCAAACCATCAGCATAATAGGGAAGCTCTGGTCCTGTTTGTATGCAATTGAATACCATTCCCAAACAAGCTATATCCCAAGAGGTTGTAGTGAAAAATATCTTCTGGTTGACCATGCAATTCTCCTTACAAATGTCCAAAACCTGATTGTGTATTAAGCTTTTGAGTGTAATTATGTAGACCAGCAATCTACCATATTCACTCATGAATGTCAATAAAAGCCTGACAATCTACTCCAATGCATATTTCTTGATGCACATTTCTTACAATCCTTGTTTTAATCATTTGGCCTCAAGGTAATTATCCTGTCTTTTTCTACACAGGGCATAGCCACATGACCGTTGAGGTTGCCATGAAATACCTTCGATGGTGTGGCACCAGGCTAGCCCTCTTGGAGCGGAGGTTGGGGGTTGATCCCAACCCCAAAGATCCTTTTATTAGGGAACATACCCATTTTTGATGTTTTATTCATTTTTTTTTTTTTTTTTAATTTTCAGACTGTTGCTTGTTGCACAACAAATTTTTTTATGTTAAAGTTGCATTTTAATACTTTTATACCAGAAAAAATGTTCTATTAAATATTTCTATTTTCACAAAACGTGAGTTTGTGTCTTTTTAAACATATAATAAAGTAAACAAATAAAATACACTACAGATTCAGAGTGGTTTGGTATGTAAGTATTTGCATGTTGCCTTTGGTTTCTGTTCTCCATGAGAACTGAATTCTGTTTAAATTAAAAGGTACACCTTTTAGTATTTCATTCAGGGAAGATTGAGTTTAGCAATTAGGAATGTAACCATATGTTTGGAGATAGAGAAGCACGTGTGTAGAAAGGTGTACACTAACCAGGGCCCTTACTTGTCCAATATCACTCACAAAATACCAGAGATCAAACACAAATAAATCAAATGGAAAATACATTTAGTAAATCAAAAAATACAAAAGTAAAATAAATATACACCCCCTCAAATTAAAAAAAAAGGGGCCCCACAATTTGGCCAATGTTAAAATAAATAGATAAATTGAAAAAAAAATATATATATAAATAAATTAAAATATAAGAAAACAAACATTAAGGTGGTGGCTCGGCAGGTGTGGAGGAACCCTGACGCCCCATCTGCAATAGAATCTGCTGAATTATCTGAAGTATTTGCAGGCTTTGCTGCTGTTTTTGTGGCTGCTGCTGCTGGTGTTGTGTCGGCTGCTGCGGCTCCTGCTGGTGTTGTGTCGGCTGCTGCTGGTGTTGTGGCAGCTGCTGCTGGTGTTGTGGCGGCCGCTGCTGTGGCTGCTGCAGCTACACCCAGGGTATTTTTTGCGGCTGCTGGGGGTGCAAGGGGTGTGATGATGATGTGCGGGTAGGTGTGAGGGATCGTTTGGAGGGGCGGGGCATGGTGTAGGGATGACCGAGGAGGGACTGTGTTGGGTAAGGAGGGTAACAGCCTGGGGAGGAGTGTTGAGAGGAAAGTGTGGAGGAAATGGGGCTGGTTGTAAGGGGTACTGTGGAACCTGAATTGAAATTGGTGGGGAAGGAGGCTTGCTGATTGAGGGGTGTCAAATTTGGAAGGGACTGTGAAGAGCTGGGAGTGGCTATAGGAAAAATTGTCCCCTCCCCAGCTGCCTGCCCAGTGGCCAACACTGGCGTTACCCTCCCACTAACATGACCTGCTGGGGCAGGCAATGGTGCTGGTTGGGAGGGCTGTGTCAATGTGGCATCTTCAGCTCCAAAGAGCCATTGGCGTATGGCCAGCACCTGAGTGTCGACACGTTGCCGATCCTGTTGATTCTGGTCTGCCCAGATGATCAGGCAATCACGCACATCCTGTTGAACCTGTACCAAAGCGTGGTGGCTAGTAATCAGGAGGTCATTCTGTCTTTGAATTTCCACCTGATTATTTGCCAACGTTGATACAGATTCCAGCAACCATACCAATTCACTCAGCAGCAGGCCTCCTTGTCCCATTTTGGAGCCGATACTCAGCAAGCAGCATCTCAGCCACAAGATGCAGAGATGGACGAGGTGGGGGAGGTGACAATCCAGCTGCATTAAAATGCTGGCTGAAAAAAATAAGAAAATGACAAACCATCTTTATAAGCCATCATTCTAAAAGAGTTAAGATTAGTTACACAGCGTAAACACCCCAAGCAGACCTTAGAACAGTTGGATATCCTAATAAGCACTTGCTCATTGTAATGTTATCCAAGCTAGCAACACTTCTGATAATGGGTACACATTATGGGTTTTTTACTAATATTACAATGGCTGAACAGTTTCTACTTTAACCAGTTCCAAACTTGCCCTGGTCTGGTAGCTTAATTCCTCTATTTGAAAGTCTCTTACTACACCACTGAATTGCAACATTTAAGTAACTAGTCTAAAATATGGCCAAAGAAATGCTCCATGACACCATAAAAACAATACACACATGAAGTTTGACGTAGAACATCAAAGTCTGCCAGGACTTTAAAGGTTATGGATGTGTTTGAACCTTTTGGGGCCAGAGAAAAAATAAAATTCTTCCCTGACGTTCATGATCAAATTCTTGTGCTGCTGGTGCAGCGTCAGAATGTCCCTGCACAAATTTCACGCAGACAATGTAGGCCGCATCCATCCAAAAAACATTGCTAACATTTTAATGGAACATTTCCACCTTGTTCACTTAGATCACATACCCCAGAATTGGATGCAGAATCCTCGCCAGCTCCTGGTCCAACTCCAGCTGCTCCTTCACAAGGGGCCTTATGTTCTTTAAAAAAGAGCAAAAAAAGGCTTAGGAAATAACCTTATGCAGTAAGGATTTGGTGCCAATTTCAATCCTAGCTTCATGGATTAAGCATTGAGGCCAAACATTCTCAAGTGTTTGCCTGGTCTCATAGGACACTTGCTAGCACCCTCCCAAAGGCTAAGAAGGCATGGTCAGAATACAAAATAGGCCACCCATGATTGATGACAACAGTGTTTTTAAGGGTAGACATATTAAGGCCAACACATTTTTTCTAAAGAAATGACATTTGCTTCAACTGGGTTACCAATAAGATTCATAAAAATACACATTAGCAATACATACCAACACCTTCCTCCAGGCCTTGCTGCACTGGGGGTGTTTGCTGCCGCCGATGATGTTCTTCTGTTAAGAGGACATAGCAATGTGAGCTCTCATTTGGAAAGGAGAGACTAGTCTTCTACATTGTTTAGCACAGGATGATTTGGGACCTACCAGAAGGAGGGTCAACATTGACATCAGCAGCCGTGAGTCCGTCCTGGTCACCGAGCTGCATGGGCTGCGGAGGGGCTGAGATTCGTGCTGCACATGAACAAATTGGGGGTGTTTGAAAAATAAATTTTAAAACTTGAAGGCCAAGTATAAAAGTGTATTCATGTCACACATAGGATAGTAGTTACTAATTTCACAACAACTCACAAAATTTACATCTAAGTTTGTAACTTACCTCTGTGCCAAGCATCTGTATCAACCCCCTCCCTGGCATGGATGGTGTTGGGGCCTAGGATGCTCAAGAATTGCAGCTCACAATCCCAGAGCGACGATTCCGCTGCTGGATCCAGCCAACCTTGGGGGTCATAAAGGCCCTCCACAGCCCATGCACGCAGCTTCTTCCGGAAGGACCTACGGATGTCATTGACCATCTTACGTACACTTTGTACAGTGGGGCGACACCACCCACTGCATTCACGGCATCCTGGATTTCCTCCCACAGGCATTGCCTCTCAGTACCTGAGGTGGCCTGGGCCCTGGGCCTTGCTATACGATCAAATCTAGCCATATAAGCCTGGACCAGGACCCGGCTCTGCCCACGGGAGAACTGGGGAAGCCGGGAGGCTGAGGACACGATGCCTCTCCTCCTCAAAGTTCCCTCTCCAGGACTGGGAGGAGAAGCAGCTTGTCCACTTGGTGTGGTAACACCCCCCTTGGCTTCCTCCTCCAGGCTGGAGATGGTTGACTCCCTTCTGGAGACAGCTGGAGCCTCCCTCACACCCGAGCCAGACAATCTGTCCACCCTGCCCCCCCTAGCTGCTACCCTTCCGCTCCTCCTCCTTGTACCTCAGGGTGGGGCCATGGGAGAACCTGGTGGGCAGGTAGTCTGGCTGTCTAGCAGCAGCAGCAAATACCCTAAAGGCCACAATCTGCAAAAAAAAAAAGAAAAAAAAGGAAAGAGAAAAAAAACATAAGTTGCAGAATGTAAAATACTACAGTATATTTTGTGAACATTTCGAGAACACACTTACCAAAGCTAGCCACTGATTGAGTGCAAAGCCGCTTTGGTGGTGGTGGTGGCTGATAAAGCCTAAAGGAGGCTGCAAAGGAAAGCCAAACATGAGAAAATGCATCTGCAAGGCCACTGCACATGGGCCCAACAAACACTTACCAAAGGTAACTCTGCAGTGGCGTGGGTGGTGGTGTTGGTGGTGGTGGTGGTGGCTGATAAAGCCTAAAGGAGGCTGCAAAGAAAAACCAAACATGAGAAAACGCATCTGCAAGGCCACTGCACGTGGGCCCAACAAACTCTTACCAAAGGTAACTATGCAGTGGCGTGGGTGGTGGTGTTGGTGGTGGTGGCTGATAAAGCCTAAAGGAGGGTGCAAAGAAAAACCAAACATGAGAAAATGCATCTGCAAGGCCACTGCACGTGGGCCCAACAAACACTTACCAAAGGTAACTCTGCAGTGGCGTCAGCAGCAGGAAACTGGCAAGATGGCTGAGGGAGCTTCAAGATGCGTTTCGGAGTCTGAGCAAGGGCCCGGGCAGGGCATGCGCACTCCTTCTTCAGTTGAAGTGAATAACTTAGGGAGAGAGAGTGTCTTTTATATGCAAATGCTGGGGGCATGTCCCGGACAATAAAACAGGGCAACAAGTACTTAAAAGGGCAACACTGTGGGCTGATTGATACAGACACTGGGAATGTTGTGAGGAAATAGAAGTAGTAAGGGGTCACTTAGAAAAGGTCAATAGGCAGATATGGCAACAATGCATGGAAATATGTGACTAGACACACCGTGGTAAATAAATGAATTATAAAGGGGAGAAAAAATTACTGCGCTAAATTAAATAAATGACAGTGAATTCAATATGAATTATATAAGCAGTTAGCACCAAAATCAACTAACAGTGATCAATAACCAAAATCTTTACAAAAAGTGCAGCGCTAAAGTAATTAGAATAATAATATGACAAGTGGAAAAACACAAAAAAATATATACAATATAAGCAAAATAGTGTCCAAAATACTGAATAAAGTCCCAAAACAAAGATGCAAATGAAAATGAATCCACATGCAAAGTGTTGAGAAGAACAATCCTTTTCAGTGACACCCAGGGAAAAGTGAAGGATGGGGACACCTCTGTGCACAAGTATCACAAGCAGCTTACCAGAACTCCTTGGCTACTCAATTTAATGAGACAGCCTCTCCCAGCAAGATGTTATACCAATGTCATCAGCGGTTGTCAAGTTCCAATGCTTCAGAATTACTCCATCATATAAGCATGAGTATATAAAAAGAATAAGAGCCCATAGCGTAATTCCATAACATATAAAATCCAATTTATTAAAAGAGTACTACTCACAATGAGAAGGTAAAAAACAGGTACATAGAACGTGCTGTTTCCAGGACCAGGTAGCGGCGTCCCGCAAATGTCCAAAGCAGCATCAAGCAATGTAAAGCAGCCGGCTTCGTAAGGGGGCATGTGGACGTTGCGTCTGGAGTCGCCAACGTTTCGTCATCAAAAGACTTTGTCTCGGCTCCCTGTTATCCCTTGGAAGTGAAACTTCATCCAGGTGTTCACAGGTGATTTCCCAAAAATAAACAAGGGGGGACTGATAGTGCATTATCCTTATAACTTTTATTGCTGATAATCAAAGATGCACTTACAGTTAAGACGATATAATAAGCTTGCTGGAACCCTGTAGATCCGTGGCTGCCTGCAGTGCGGACCGCTGATGTAGTTAGTGACGGCGCGCAACAGGGAGCTGCAAGCTTGGGGGACGGTCATTACAATTGGGCTGAAAGATATCCAGAAGTTATCCATACACCTTAACTTTTATGTCATCTGGTAAGAGTCTTATCTACTCTCAAACCGGCCATGAGGTGGGTAGAGCTGGGCTATCTATATCACTGCACGCATCTTTTCGTTTGGAGATATATTACACCTTATTTTTCACCCGTGAATACCTGCACTTTAAACAAGCACCTTGAAACACCTTTCCCTCATTTGTTTTCATTGAAATCACTTGTTTTGTATTGGGATCTCTTCATTCAAGGACTTATGTGAACTGTTGCATATATGGACCTTTTATGAACTTTATGGACTTTTATGTTTTAGATCTCATACTATTTATTTATGATATTGTTGTCACTATTGTTTACATATTTATGTATATAAGTTTCACAGAATTAGGGCACTACACATTTTAATCATTAATACTTTCACTGATATCTGATGTCATTTATAATCCTATAGATGGATGATCTGTGATGCTTATAGAATGTTCCACAACTGATCAATGAATACTCTGACTGATATCTGAACTGATCTATAATCAAATAGGTCTGTGAATATTATAGAATGTTCCAAGACTGACCAATGAATACTCGGAATGATATCTGAACTAATCTATAATCAAATAGGTCTGTGAATATTATATAATTTTTCCATGACTGACCAATGAATAACCTGACTGATATCAGAAGTGATCTATAATCAAATAGGTCTGTGAATATTATTTAGTCACCCATTTAGTTTGATAAAAGATTGTGAAGGTGCCCAGCCCTAATTAAAAGATGTTAAAACCTGCTGCCCTTTTAATTGTTAAATAACAATAAAATAGGTAAATAGAAATGGTAAAAAGGCGCTGGTAATCTTTTAAAAGTGTTGGATATAAATAATTTAAAATGTGAATTTATCAAGGAATCTTTAAAAAGTGCTGGATATAAATAATAAAAATTATTTAAAGTGTAAATTTACCAAGAATTCTTTCTAAAAAATCCAATACAAATAGTGCATATATATCCAATAAATAATTAATAAAGTGCAAGTGCTATCCTACAATCATGTAAGAATATATTGCAAAAAAAAATAATAACAGTGCTTGCAGTGCATCCACAAAAATACATTAACAAGCAAAAATGATGAATTCTTAAATCAATAAATATTGTGCCCACTATTACAGTGCTTAAAAAGTGGTATAAAAAGTCCTTATAAATAATTAATTGGTAGTCCAAGTCAATTCATGCAGGAAAAATTGTATAAATTCAATTGCTTGGATCTTTAGTGCTCCAGGTGATGGGGTGTGTGACTCTTTGCCTCTTACCAGATTGAAGCAGGTCGCAAGGACCCCCAACCCAAGCACATTTTATACCACTTTTTAAGCACTGTAATAGTGGGCACAATATTTATTGATTTAAGAATTTATCATTTTTGCTATTTAATGTATTTTTGTGGATGCACTACAAGCACTGTTATTAATTTTTTTTTGCAATATATTCTTACATGATTGTAGGATAGCACTTGCACTTTATTAATTATTTATTGGATATATATGCACTATTTGTATTGGATTTTTTAGAAAGAATTCTTGGTAAATTTACACTTTAAATAATTTTTATTATTTATATCCAGCACTTTTTAAAGATTTCTTGATAAATTCACACTTTAAATCATTTATATCCAACACTTTTAAAAGAATACCAGCTCCTTTTTACCATTTCTATTTACCCATTTAGTTTGGCCATTCAAAGAACCACCAAATAGCTCTAAAATGGTCCAATTATTTGTTCAGACCAAACCAAAGCTAATTCATAATGGACAGCGATGCGCACCATTGTATTATACATTGTTCCAAGGCCAGAGTTCAAATATCCAGGTCAGCAATAATTTAGAGAAAATACAGAAATTCATATACTTCCTCTTTGTGTGTCTGTGGCATTTCTTGTTCCTAAAACCAAAATGTTGTAAAGGGCAACAAAATTCTAAAGAAAACAAGCACAGATATTGAAGCCGCAGATCGTGCAGAGCACAGAATCCTGTTTGTCCGCAGAGCACAATGAGGAGAAGTGAAAATCTGGAGATGGACTCAGGTAGGTCATAGATGTGATCATTCATTGATGAATAGTGAAGGAGGTGGGAACCCCAACAAAAGAGTTTAGTATCCTTAAAGGGTGTGTAATTAATGAGCCCCTCTTATTTGCTCCCTGTTGGCCTGGTAAAAATACCTATGAAAATGTTGTGTTATATTTGTTGATGGGGGGGGACTCTTGTTGATCCTGCCAGTGACATGATTACAGAATTAGTCAGGCTGAAAAAAGACCAAAGTCAATCAAGTTCAACAATCAGAGAAAATAAATAAAAGAAATATATGAAGCCCTATACTACAATTGATCAAGAGAAAGGCAAAAAAGAAACAAAACCATGGTCCAATGTGCCCCGCCAGGGAAAAAACAATATTCCTGACCCACAGAAGGCAGATCATTTCCTGGATTTACAATTTCTGTTGTTATTATCTTTACATGTTTGTAAATAGTTACATAATTAGCCTGGTGAAAAAAAAGACACAAGTCTATCTAGTTCAACCAGTAAAAGGGGGGAAAACCCATACAATCCCATACATACACAATCCTATATATACACAATCCTATATCTACAGTTGATCCAGAGGAATGCAAAGAAAAAAAAAAAAAAACAGCAAAGCCTGATCCAATTTGCTCCAGTGAGAGGCAATCAGATATTCCCTGGATCAACTTCACCTATAAATGAGTGTATCCAGCTATATTATGTACACCTAGGAATGAATCTGGGCTTCTTTTAAAACAATGTACTGAGCTGGCCAGAACCACCTCTGGAAGCACATTTTCAAAGCTCTTACTGTGAAGAATGCTTTCCATATTTGAAGACAAAATGTATTTTCCTTCAGATATATACAGTGCCCCCTTGTCCTCTGTAATGACCTTAAAGTGAATAACCCAATACCAAATTCACTATATGGACCCCTTATGTTTTTATATATGGAAATCATATCGCCCCTTATGTATTTAACATGGTGATTATATCCCCCCTAATGTATTTATACATGGAGATCATATCCCCCCTAATGGAAAATACATGGTGATCATTTCCCCCTCGTATGTATTTATACATGGTGATCATATCCTCTTATGTATTTATACATGGAGATCATATCCCCCCCCCCCTTATGTATTTGTGCATGGTGATCATATCCCCCTTATGTATTTATTCATGGTGATCATATCCCCCCTATGTATTTATATATGGAAATCATATCCCCCCTTATGTATTTATTCATGGTGATCATATCCCCCCTATGTATTTATATATGGAAATCATATCCCCCCTTATGTATTTATACATGGTGATCATATCCCCCCTTATGTATTTATATATGGAACTCATATCCCCCCTTATGTATTTATATATGGAAATCATATCCCCCCTAATGTATTTATACATGGAGATCATATCCCCCCTAACGGAAAATACATGGTGATCATTTCCCCCTCGTATGTATTTATACATGGTGATCATATCCTCTTATGTATTTATACATGGAGATCATATCCCCCCTTATGTATTTATTCATGGTGATCATATCCCCCCTTATGTATTTATACATGGAGATCAAATCCCCCCTTATGTATTTATATATGGAGATCATATACCCGCTTATTTATTTATATATGGAGATCATATCCCCCCTTATGTATTTATATATAGAGATCAAATCCCCCCTTATGTATTTATACATGGAGATCATATCCCCCCTAATGTAAAATACATGGTGATCATATCCCCCCTTATGTATTTATACATGGAGATCATATCCCCCCTAATGTAAAATACATGGTGATCATATCCCCCCTTATGTATTTATATATGGTGATCATATCCCCCCCCCCCTTATGTATTTATACGTGGTGATCTTTAGGGATGGCCTTGCGGTTTGCCCGGCGGTCGGTTCGCGGCAAACTTTGCTCGTTCGCAGCCAGCTGATTTTGCGAACACATAGCGTTGTTCGTGGCAGCCATATTAGTTTACATTGAGGAGAACTTTGACACAGCCGTCAGGTGGAACGGGACGGACAATTGAAACATTGCAGCACATTGACATACCCCCTACTTTATAAATAGACTTGAGCTGGCGGCCATTTCACATTCTGCTTTTTGTCAGTGTAGGGAGTGGTCTGCTTTGTTCATCAGGGAGAGATAGTCAGTGACACAAATCTCTCTGTTAAGATCCACAAAATTCATTTTAAGGGCTGGTATTTGTTATAGGTGTGCAGTGCACTATATAGGGGTGTAATCCACTTATACTTTGTAATATAGGAAGCATATTATAGTGTATTCGTATTGTGCACTGTGCAGCATTGTGACTGGTGTGGTGAGCGTTTCTGCAGCAGTGACAAAAGCACTTTTAATGTATTATAACTGGTGTGATAGACCAGTGGCCCCCCAATACCACATATTGAAGTGGGGTGTTATCTGAGTATACTTTATAAGTGTATTTGTGTCCTGCAACAATATTGCCCCTTTTGCTGCGTTAACTCTGCTACACACAGTGCCAAACATACGGTCCAATTTTTTGTACAACTGGTGTGATAGACCAGTGGCCCCCCAGTACCACATATTGAAGTGGGGTGTTATCTGAGTATAATTGTATAAGTGTATTTGTGTCCTGCAACAATATTGCCTCTTTTGCTGCATTAACTCTGCTACACATAGTGCCAAACTCACTGGCCAATTTTTTTTACAACTGGTGTGATAAACCAGTGGCCCCCCAATACCACATATTGAAGTAGGGGGTGTTATCAGAGTATAATTGTATAAGTGTATTTGTGTCCTACAACAATATTGCCTCTTTTGCTGTGTTTACTCTGCTACACACAGTCCCAAACTCACTGGCCAATTTTTTGTACAACTGTTGTGATAGACCAGTGGCTAAGGATGATCAAACTTTTGAAAAGTTTGGTTCAGCCAGAACATCCGAACTTCCCCGAAAGTTCGGCCCGGATTTCAGAACCCCATTGAAATCAATGGGACCCGAACTTCGGTAATCAAAAAACACAATTTTTAAGCCCTAAAACCCAATAAACGCCCCTAAAAAGTGCCCAGGGTTCTGGGTCATGCCCCATTAACTATTAATCACACAAAAAAAGTTCTTAAAAATTGTCATTTTTGATTAAAAAAAAGCCAATTATTGAAAAAATAAGAGAGATTTTCTGATTTTGACTTTGGATTTAGTATCTGGGGGGTCTAAAAGGTGTTCCTGTGAAGTTTCAGCTCTGTAGCATGTCCAGAACCATAAAAAAAAAGATAATTTTTCAGTAGAACAGGGATGTGGGACCCTCCTTTTACACCTATATGATCTTTTTTTTCTGGTTCTGGACATGCTACAGAGCTGAAACTTCACAGGTACACTTTTTAGACCCCCCCCAGACACAAAATCACACATAAAAAGTTATTAAAAATTGTCATTTTTGATAAAAAAAGCCAATTATTGAAAAAATTAAAAAAAAAAAAAAAGATTTTTTGATTTTTACTTTGGATTTCGTATCTGGGGGGTCTAAAAAGTGTACATGTGAAGTTTCAGCTCTGTAGCATGTCCAGAACCAGAAAACAAAAAGATTGTTTGTATTAGAAAACTTTCTGACAGGGGGTTGGCTTCTCTCCTGTAACACCTTGCCGGTTTAATAGAAGGCATTTTTTTGGGTTCTTTGCAGTCAGGAAAAACATCTGAACTTGTGTATAGTGGTACTGTGCACAAGTTCAGATGTTTTGCCTGCCTCCAAAAAACCCCAAAAAAAACACCTGGGCATTTTTTTTTTGACGCTAGCGTTTTTTTTTGGCATTTTTTTGGGTTCTTTTGAGGCAGGCAAAACATCTGAACTTGTGTATAGTGGTGTATATACACACATACATATATTTATATACACACCTAGACATATATAGGTGTGATAGTAGCAGAAATATATGCTTGCGCTAATGAAATCATTTACACTAATATGGTTTTGCCTGTTTTGCCTGCCTCAAAAGAACCCAAAAAATGCCAAAAAAACACTAGCGTAAAAAAATAAAATGCCCAGGTGTGTTTTTGCTGGCATTTTTTGGGGGTTTTTGGAGGCAGGCAAAACATCTGAACTTGTGCACAGTACCACTATACACAAGTTCAGATGTTTTTCCTGACTGCAAAGAACCCAAAAAAATGGCAACAAAAAAACGCTAGCGTCAAAAAAAAAAAATGCCCAGGTGTGTTTTTGCTGGCATTTTTTGGGGGGCTTTGGAGGCAGGCAAAACATCTGAACTTGTGCACAGTACCACTATACACAAGTTCAGATGTTTTTCCTGACTGCAAAGAACCCAAAAAATGCCAAAAAAAACGCTAGCGTCAAAAAAAAAAATGCCCAGGTGTGTTTTTGCTGGCATTTTTTGGGGGGTTTTGGAGGCAGGCAAAACATCGGAACTTGTGCACAGTACCACTATACACAAGTTCAGATGTTTTGCCTGACTGCAAAGAACCCAAAAAAATGGCAAAAAAAACGCTAGCGTCAAAAAAAAAAAATGCCCAGGTGTGTTTATGCTGGCATTTTTTGGGGATTTTTGGAGGCAGGCAAAACATCTGAACTTGTGCACAGTACCACTATACACAAGTTCAGATGTTTTTCCTGACTGCAAAGAACCCAAAAAATGCCAAAAAAAACGCTAGCGTCAAAAAAAAAATGCCCAGGTGTGTTTTTGCTGGCATTTTTTGGGGGGTTTTGGAAGCAGGCAAAACATCGGAACTTGTGCACAGTACCACTATACACAAGTTCAGATGTTTTGCCTGACTGCAAAGAACCCAAAAAAATGGCAAAAAAAACGCTAGCGTCAAAAAAAAAAAATGCCCAGGTGTGTTTATGCTGGCATTTTTTGGGGATTTTTGGAGGCAGGCAAAACATCTGAACTTGTGCACAGTACCACTATACACAAGTTCAGATGTTTTTCCTGACTGTAAAGAACCCAAAAAAATGGCAAAAAAAACGCTAGCGTCAAAAAAAAAATGCCCAGGTGTGTTTTTGCTGGCATTTTTTGGGGGTTTTTGGAGGCAGGCAAAACATCTGAACTTGTGCACAGTACCACTATACACAAGTTCAGATGTTTTTCCTGACTGCAAAGAACCCAAAAAATGCCAGAAAAAACACTAGCGTCAAAAAAAAAATGCCCAGGTGTGTTTTTGCTGGCATTTTTTGGGGGGTTTTGGAGGCAGGCAAAACATCGGAACTTGTGCACAGTACCACTATACACAAGTTCAGATGTTTTGCCTGACTGCAAAGAACCCAAAAAAATGGCAAAAAAAACGCTAGCGTCAAAAAAAAAATGCCCAGGTGTGTTTATGCTGGCATTTTTTGGGGATTTTTGGAGGCAGGCAAAACATCTGAACTTGTGCACAGTACCACTATACACAAGTTCAGATGTTTTTCCTGACTGCAAAGAACCCCAAAAAAATGCCTGCTATTAAACCGGCAAGGTGTTACAGCAGAGAAGCCAACCTCCTGTGCTGAAAGTGTTCTAATACAAACAATCCTTTTGTTTTCTTATATCTACACACAAGTTCAGATGTTTTTCCTGACTGCAAAGAACCCAAAAAAATGCCTTCTATTAAACCGGCAAGGTGTTACTTACAGCAGCGAAGCCAACATCCTGTGCTGAAACTGTTCTAATACAAACGATCTTTTTTTTTATGGTTCTGGACATGCTACAGAGCTGAAACTTCACATGTACCTGTGAAGTTTCAGCTCTGTAGCATGTCCAGAACCAGAAAAAAAAAGGATTGTTTGTATTAGAAAACTTTAAGCACAGGATGTTGGCTTCGCTGCTGTAACACCTTGCCGGTTTAATAGAAGGCATTTTTGGGGTTCTTTGCAGTCAGGAAAAACATCTGAACTTGTGTATAGTGGTACTGTGCACAAGTTCTGATGTTTTGCCTGCCTCCAAAACCCCCCAAAAAATGCCAGCAAAAACACACCTGGGCATTTTTTTTTTTTACGCTAGCGTTTTTTTTTTGGCATTTTTTTGGGTTCTTTTGAGGCAGGCAAAACGTCTGAACTTGTGTATAGTGGTACATATACACACATACATATATTTATATACACACCTAGACATATATAGGTGTGATAGTAGCAGAAATATATCTGTGTAAATGATTTCATTAGTGCAAGCATATATTTCTGCTACTATCACACCTATATATGGCTAGGGGTATATATACAGACATATATGTGTATATATACCCCCTATACACATGTTCAGATGTCATGTCTGACATCAAACATGTCCTCAAAAAAGCACTGGCAGTGGCAGCCCCTGCAGCATAAAAAATGCTTGGCTGGTGAGAAGCCATATTCCTGTCCCGAAGCAACTCAGAGAAATGATCATTTCTCTATAGCGGTCACCCTGCTATGGAAGGGTTTTGTCACCCTGCCATAGCAGTCACTGCCAGTTAACCCTACACTACACTACGGTCCCCTGACACTTAACACTTTCCCTACAGAAACTAAATTTTTGAAGCTAACTTAAGTGTAAAGGAGCACTCTAACTACACTAGATATCCCTTTCCTCACACTAATAAATGCTAAATGACACTTTTAAAGTAAAATTAACAGAACTGCTTCCACTCTCTTCCATGTCCAGTATAACAATGCTAGGAATATGGCGGGGGCGATCTTATATACTGGGGGGCGTATTCACTAATGATTGGTCTAGGGACCCCCTAGTCACTCCAATCACATTCCTAGCATTCTCCTGCCCCCTCAATTGGCTTTTGCTAATGGTTCTGGTCTAATCACTGGCTTTTAAAGCCCATTTCCTGAAGCATTGCATTTTGGGCGGTTCTGGTTGCCGAATTCCTAACTTTTTGGACAAAAAGTTCTAAATTCGGCCGAACCTCGAACACCCAATGTTCGGGCCGAACCGATGGTCGACCCGAACCGTTCGATCATCCCTACCAGTGGCCCCCCAATACCACATATTGAAGCGGAGTGTTATCTGAGTATACTTTATAAGTGTATTTGTGTCCTGCAACAATATTGCCCCTTTTGCTGCATTAACTCTGCTATACAGAGTGCCAAACGTACTGGCCAATTTTTTGTACAACTGGTGTGATAGACCAGTGGCCCCCCAATACCACAGATTGAAGTGAGGTGTTATTTAACAGTATACTTTTCTAAGAGTGTATTTTAGTCCTGAAAAAATGTGGCCTCTTTTGCCACGTTAACTGTGCAACACACAGTGACAACAGTTACTGGCCAATTATTTGTAGAACTGGTGTGATAAACCTGTGGCCCTTAATACCACAGATTGAAGCGGGGTGTTATATACCTTGTTCCACATACTGCACTTCTCTAGAGAATTTTGTCATAGGGTAATTAAAAAAATGACAGCCAGAGGAAGAGGCAGGCCTTTACGCAGGGGTGGTAGGGGTAGGGCAGGAGCAATAGGCCAGAGCCAAAGTGTGAAGTTTCAGAAGGTGCGTTCGATTGCGTCACACCAGACTTGGTTGAGAGGCTCACTCAGCCTTCCTCTTCTGCACCCTCCTCATCCTCTCTATGTGCACCCTCTTCACTCTCTGTGTGCAACCCCCAAAGACACCACCACCGCCATATACCCTCCGCTTGAGTCACTGAAATTATTTTCCGATCCGTCACAAGACATTTGCGATGCGCAGCCATTGTTGGCATCAGATCAGGAAGAGGAGGTAGCAACAGCCGCCACTCAGCAGTCTGACGACAGTACCCAGATCAGCCCAAAGAGGCTGGTCCCCGCTGTTGCTGCCTACTCCGAGATCTCGAATGTTAGTGGTGGGGAAGTTGACGTCGATGATGACGTGTCTATGGATGTCACATGGGTGCCCACAAGAGAGGAAGAGGAGGGGAGTTCAGAGGGAGAGACGGACCAGCAGATAGGGCGGAGAAGCAGGCAGGACTTGCATTGCACTGGAGGGACAAAGCAGACTGCAAATGTATCAGGAGCGAACCATCAACCATGTACAGTCACATCTGGTTCTCCCAGGAAGCCGTCACATGACTCTGCAGTGTGGGCTTTCTTTAATGTGTCCGCTGCTGACAACAGTGTTGCCATCTGCCGCCTTTGCAGTCAATGCATAAGTTGGGGTAAGCCCAACACTCACCTAGGGACGACTTCCATAAGAAGGCACCTGAACTCCCATCACCGAGCCCAGTGGGAGCAACGCCGTCAGAACCCACAAAGTCACACTCCAGGCTCTCACCGTCCAGCCTCTTCTCCTTCTCCTCTCACCTCACAATTGTCCTCCACTCCACCCTCCATCATGCTGTCCTCACGTTGTTCTGGAAAAAGGCAGGCTTCCGTGGCCCAAATGTTGGAGCGTAAAAAAATCATGACGCCGGATAACCCTCTTGCCCAACGTTTGACTGCTGGCTTGTCGGAACTGATAGCCCGCCAACTACTGCCATATCAACTGGTGGACTCGGAGGCCTTTTGGAAATTTGTGGCCATTGGAACACCACAATGGAAGGTCCCAGGCAGGAAATATTTCTCGCAGAAGGGCATTCCAGAGATGTATGGCCATGTTCAGCGGCAAGTGAATGTATCTCTGGCACACAGTGTCGGTGCCAAGATACATCTGACCACAGACACATGGTCTAGCAAAAACGGGCAGGGAAGGTATATTACTTTTACTGCCCACTGGGTGAACCTTCTGACGGCCGTCAATCATGAAACCCGTGGCACCCGTGTAGATTTGGTTTTACCGCCACGGATTGCATGCAGGCCTGCCTCTTCTTCTCCTCCTCCTACTCCATCCTCCCTCTCCTCCTCGGCAGACTCCTCCTTTTCCGCTGCTAACGTCTCTTCCACTGCGCCGCCCAAGATCGCCAGAACCTATTCCACATGCCATTTGAGACGTTTCCATGCTGTGCTGCATCTGTTGTGTCTGGAAGCCAAGAGCCACACTGGTCCTGCACTCCTTTCAGCTTTGCATTCACAGGCAGATCAGTGGCTGACACCGCACAATTTGACAGTTGGTAAAGTGGTGTGCGACAACGGTGCCAATCTGCTGAGCGCGCTGAAACAGGGCAAAATAACACACGTGCCATGCATGGCACACGTCCTGTACTTGGTCGTGCAGCGATTTGTTGCCAAATACCCTGGGGTCCAGGACGTCTTGCGGCAGGCCAGGAAAATCTCGGGCCATTTCAGAAGATCTTACAAAGCCATGGCTCACCTTGCTGACATTCAGCGGCGACACAACCTGCCCATCAGGCATCTTGTTTGTGACTGCCCAACGCGATGGAACTCAATGTTGCATATGCTTGATAGGCTGCTCCAGCAGAAACGTGCAGTTAACGACTACCTGTACGAACTCTGCGGCAGGACAAGTTCTGGGGAGCTTGGGTTTTTTCACCTCGCCAGTGGCTGCTCATGCCCGACGTATGCAGACTTCTGCGGCCATTTGATGAGATCACCAAACTGGTCAGTCATGGCCAGGGCGCCATCAGTGACATTGTACCTTACGCCTTCTTTCTGAAGCGTGCATTGCGTCATGTCATTGATCAAGCCATCGAGGAGCAGGAGCAGGAAGATGAGGAAATCGCAATGTTGGATGAATTCCCAGGGGGTGCTACTCCATCTGAGACAAGTCAACAACAGGAGTCTGAAGAGAAGTCAGAGGAGGATGGTGCCGGGGCGGATGAGGAGGAGCAAGAAGACCTGTCTGGGATCCCTGGTGTTGTCCGTGGATGGTGGGGAGGAGAACGAGTACAAGATTATCCTGGATGATGAGCTTGAGCAGGGCCAATACACCGCGTACATTTTAGTGCGAATGGGGGCCTTCATGATCCAGTGTTTTAAGGGGGACCCCCATATAAAAAGCATAAAGGGTAAGGACCACTACTGGGTGGCAACGTACTTAGACCCCCGGTACAAACAAAAAATGGCGGAAAAGTTACCACCCTCATAGAGGGCGGTCAGAATGCAGCTCTTCCAGGCCTTGCTACGAGAAATGCTGCATTCTGCTTTTGCATGTGCTGGCAGAGGAATTTCCAGTCACAGAGAGACAGTTGCGGGTAACAATCCAACAGTGCCTGCAAGAAGAGAGCGGTTTAAAGATGTCTTGGTCACTTCAGATATGAGATCCTTCTTTCAGCCAAACATCGGATCCAGCATCAGGGAACGCCTAGACCGACAGGTGTCCGACTACATCGGGTTAACGGCCGGTGTGGACGCTCTGAGGAGTAATGAACCCCTGGACTACTGGGTGGGCAGGCTTGACCTCTGGCCAGAGCTTGTACAATTTGCAATGGAACTGTTGGCTTGCCCCCCGTCCAGTGTCCTGGCCGAAAGGACGTCCAGCACAGCAGGTGGGGGGTGGTGACCGATAAGCGCACTGGCCTAGCTCATGACAGTGTTGACTACCTCACATTTATAAAAATTAATGAGGCATGGATCTCTGAGGAATTCACTACATGTGACCAGTAGACCAGGTTTAATTTAAATTCCTCATGACAGTCCACAAATATCCACCAGACCCCCAACAATTCATGGTCCTTGTCTTCGGCAAATACAATGGCATAAAAGGCATTTTATGTCCATTGAATGCCTAATTTTTGGGGCCTTTTATGGCCGACACTTCTGTATCCTGTGAATGCCTAATGAAACTTCAGCCACAGAATACAACATTCTTAGCTGTCAGGTAAACCCATGTGGGCTAATTTTTGGGGCATATACTTGCCGACACTTACTTCTGTATCCTGTGAATGCCTAATGTACCTTCAGCAACAGAATACAACGTTCTTAGCTGTCAGGTAAACCCATGTGGGCTAACTTTTTGGGGCCTTTCATGGCCGACACTTACTTATTTATCTTGTGAATGCCTAATGTACCTTTATACTTTGAGAAGCTGGCTTCTAAATTAAGGCAATATATATGGGACGGAAAAAAAACCTAGGATCTCCTTGTCCAAACTGTATGATTCTAAAAACATTGGTGGGGTTGGTCTCCCAGATGCAAAAGCTTATTATCACGTAGCGGTTCTTAGCCACAATTCTGGTTTTCGTGTCAGGAAGACAACTGGTGGAACCAGATTGAGCGGCAGGTTGTAGAGGGTCATGATCTAGTCGCCCTAGCGTTAGCTGCATGTATCTATAACAAAGTGAAATGTCCCTCTTTCCCGACCATTGTTGCTTCTATTTCAGCATGGAAGAGATTTTACAAGTGTAACTTTGGGGATATGAGGTGTAAGTCGCTCTCCATTCCTTTAGCGGTTTACCCCTTTCTGATCCCGGGACTATCCATGACTACCTGGAAGAGGCAAGGGATAAACTTTCCTTCGGTGAATTTCCAACAACCTAGTGTAAGGGTAACCCCAAAACTCACGGGTTTCAATAACATTTTGACTGTTGAAGCCAGATTGAAAATTATATTTATTTAGACAAACATGTAGATAAAATGACATGTTTGGAGAGCAAGTCAATCACATTAAATTCTGTTGGCTTAATGAACATTGCTCTATCTGACTAGGGTTTCTAATACACTTTTATACACTAAAGTGGGTGGAACCTAGCTATCTAATTTCTTTTAAGTCACATCTCAGGCTTTGATGACATTCTTTGATATGCGAAATGGACATTTAACATAGACATGTCACTTCCAAAGCTTGTTGGCTAAACAGGTCTTCGAAAGGTCAAGTAAGCAATCTTAACAGCTGTTATACAAAAGGACTTCTCACACAATATATATCCAATATATCTGCTTAATCATAAATCCATGTTTGATAATCATAAGTAAATAATTGATAAATAAAATGGCTGCTTCCCTTTTCCTCATCAATATTCGTCCTGTTGGCAATATATTGCCACAAACAAAACTGTCCCTTCCTACATTGGAGTTCTGGAAACATATCACTGCTATCTCAAGCAATCCACACACTAGTTGTAGTGAATAGTTGGGCCGGGGACCATTCACAGTGTAGCGGTTTCCGCTCTGCTGTCCCTGTGTGGTGATCTCACATCACAGTTACTTTTGGTAACTGTTAAAGCCACATATGGCTTTATGGTGGTGCTGATATGAGGAAGAAGGAACAAACTAGGTCTCATAACACTTACGAAACCTAACATAAAATGTATTTTTAAGAAAAGCAGATAAAATTACAATTCATCTCATTCCCTTCTAAATTCCCTGACATCTCCCTCCAACTGCCTAATCTTAGTTTAAATATATATATATTTTTCTAGTTCATATTTCTCCTGAATGATGTATCCCATTTACTTCTGCATAAAAATCAAATTTTGCTTTGTCAAGGCAAAAAATATACAAAATATTAAAAAAATAACAAATGTGACAAAACAAACCTAAAAATCAAAAAGTCTAAAAAAAGATGTGTTGGTCTAACTGTATGAACGCCAAGTCTTTTGTTGACTCCTCCTTTGACAGCTAGTCCTCCATAAGACTCCACTGCAACACCTAAGAACTCATACAATGTTCATACATAATATTCTTCTCTTCAGGACCATCGCAGTCCACATGACAAGAAACTTTCGGTAGGTGTGCAGATCCTTTTGCAATCATAGCAAACTGAGCTTTAACTTTTCTAGACAGCTGACATGACAAGTATCAAAGTTCTTCAGATATTAAAAGGCTTTTTGAAAGCGCTCTTCTCCATCAATGCTGTTTGTGGTGATGTCATAACGTGCAGGAATGGAGGGTATTTTTTTTTTTTTGTTGAAGATGGCGTCACTCAGATTGTTAGTCCAACATTAGGTCATTAACAAAAAAATGCCCATAAAGCTGTTGAGTTTTTTTTCTGCTGAAGTAAATCTATATTATAAAGAGTAATAAGACCAAGAAGAAAAGAAAACAAAAATGTCTTAATACAAAGAGAAATCATTCTCATTTCATATAAATTCAACCACCATCCACACTAAACTGTGTACACTATCCTGAATTCAATGAAACATTTATCATGAACAATAGGCTGTTTCAAAGGGGGCCTATCACCTATGGCTGGGATCAACAACCCTACAGTAGATCAGGAACATGTAAGTACAGAGACAAAAACTTGGAGAGCACAGAATACAAGATTTACAAGAATGGCAGAAGTATAGTGCGGCACTGGGCTTCTGGTCTTACAGACAGGCAGCAAAATAAATGCTAGTAAGAACCACTTGCAGCACTGGGGTTCAGGGCTCACAGGAAGGCAGGTCATTTTAAGACAGGAAGGATACCTAATGGCACCATCTGGGGAGAACACAGCATGTCCACACATGCAACAATGGTGAGGGCCCTTGGAAGGGTTGAGGTGCAAAGTCTAAGGAACTGCCTTGTCTTCTCCAAAGGTGGAGATGGGTTAACTTGCAGCCAGTTCCCAGGTTGCAGCCCTCTTACTCACCCAAGCAGGCAGCTACCTAGAACTGAAGGCCAATAGACAACTGAGAATCCCTTGCATGGCTAAGGTGCTGGGATCACTAAACAGTGGGGAGTAAAATTCAAGATGTCTTGTGTACATGGACACACAGAGACACACAAAACAGCTAGAAGTGAGTACCCATGCAAACATAAATTTATAAGAGATGGTCCAGTTGCCCAGTGACACCAAACAGAAAATTGAAACCAAACAGGTATGAAATAGACTTGGAGACACAAAGGCTTGACTACTAGGAACATTAATATGCAAAGCCTGGGGCAATGAGTCACCTTAGAATGACAAGAGGTGGCCTGGCTGGCCATGTAGCAAATTGAATTAACAACAGGAGGTTTGCCTAGTCTTAAACTTTAAACCTTGTGGGACAACAGGTAACAGCAGACCTGTATGCAATGGAACTACATGTGCCAGCATACATGCTGATCTTTGGGAATAAACGAGACATATCTGTAGCAAAACTGAAGATCTGTGTCATAGGCCTAACAAAATCTTAGCAATACAATGTAGTAACACTGACATAAATTCATTATAATTCTTAGCACACTATAGGTGTAAAAATACAGCAACAATTATTCAAATCAATCTTATTCTTCCATCTCACAATAATATAAAAACTTTATAAGACAGGAGATGCTTAATTATCTAAGGCATAGAAACTCATTAATGCCAGAGCTCATATATGTCAGATTAGAACACATCAAATATCTGACACCCAATAAATAAGAAATTAGAAACTGCTACATGCAGTACAACACCAATATTAGCTATATGGGGATGAAACCCATAAAAATGTACATGTGTAAACAGTCTAATAAACCAGAAGAAAACAATTTGGAACAATACTTCCATTGGTGAATTGTCTTTGAAGGCTGTGATCTACTTTTGTTCTGAAAAGCCCCGTACACACGCACCGATTGTTGGCCGTAAATTTTCGGCCAACGTCCGATCGGCCGATTGTCGGCTTGTTAGTATGATGCTTCCGACAACCGACTGCGACTTTTCTAACCTAGGTACCTCCTTACTAACCTAGATCCTAAGATCAAAGGCATCTCGCTTTTCTATAAAATTTTCCATCAGTGTACAATTTCCCGCAAATCTCCATCTATGCTAAGGTAGGAACGTGATTTGGGGCAAGTTTTTCACATAGCCCAATGGTTACCTGCCCTAAAAATTAATACTCATGCATCTGCTTGTGTTGACCACTGGGATAACGCCCATAAGATATTGCACAGGTACTACATGAACCCCTCTAGATTACATGTAATGGACTCGAGTATTTCTCCCAGTGGCGGCCGGCTGATAGGGAGCGCAGGGGTGCTGCCCCCCAAAAAGAGAAAGAAAAAAAAAGATTAAAAAAAAAGATTTAAAAAAAAAAAATCTATTTTTTTGCCCACTAGGGGCACCCGCCTCATTGGTGGCTATGGGGGGGGGTGGGGTTTTCCACCCGGCATAGGCGCCGATTGGCGGCCTTCTGGGGCGTAATTGTGGCGCAGAGCACTGCGCTACAACACACCCCTTTTGTGATGTTTTGGATCATGATTTGTCCAGACTCCAGCCTGGACCAATCATGATTCAGGACATCCATGCTGACCTCGTTGGGGGGCGGTGCCGGTGCGTGCATCAGTCACTCACCGTCACCGCCCGGTCACCTTCCCGCCGCCGAAGAGGAGTCTCCAGAGAAGAAGCCGGTGCCGCTCACTGTCCCGCCGCCCGCCGCAGAAGAGGAGAGGCCGAGAGGGAGAAGCGCCGCTCACCTTCCCACCGCCTGCCGTCGAACGAAGAAGAGGAGAGGGAGAAGCCGCTCACCTTCCCGCCAGTTCCCGCAGAATGAAGAGGACGGAGTCGGAGGAGAAGCCGCCGTGACTCACAGGGCTCCAGCCTCCAGGTAAGTGCACTGCTCTCAGTCGGGCATGCACGCTAAACTCTGCATTGGGGACATGTACACTGTTCAATGCATTGAAGGGGGCACGCACGCTAAACTCTGCATTGGAGACATGTACACTGATCAATGCATTGAAGGGGGCACGCATGCTAAACTCTGCATTGGGGACATGTACACTGATCAATGCATTGAAGGGGGCACGCACGCTAAACTCTGCATTGGGGACATGTACACTGACCAATGCATTGATGGGGGCATGCACGCTAAACTCTGCATTGGGGAAGTGATGATCGTACACTGTTCAATGCATTGATGGGGGCACGCACGCTAAACTCTGCATTGGGGACATGATGATTGTACACTGTTCAATGCATTGATGGGGGCACGCACGCTAAACTCTGCATTGGGGACATGATGATTGTACACTGTTCAATGCATTGATGGGGGCACGCACGCTAAACTCTGCATTGGGAACATGATGATTGTACACTGTTCAATGCATTGAAGGGGGCACGCACGCTAAACTCTGCATTGGGGACATGTACACTGTTCAATGCATTGATGGGGGCATGCACGCTAAACTTTGCATTGGGGACATGATGATTGTACATTGTCAATGCATTGAAGGGGGCACGCACGCTAAATTCTGCATTGGGGACATGTACACTGTTCAATGCATTGAAGGGGGCACGCACGCTAAGCTCTGCATTGGGGACATGATGAATGTACACTGTTCAATGCATTGATGGGGGCACGCACACTAAATTCTGCATTGGGGACATCTACACTGTTCAATGCATTGAAGGGGGCACGCACGCTAAACTTTGCATTGGGGACATGATGATTGTACACTGTCAATGCATTGAAGGGGGCACGCACATTAAACTCTCCATTGGGGACATGTACACTGTTCAATGCATTGAAGGGGGCATGCACACTGGTCACTGCATTGGGGACATGTACGCTGGTCACTGCATTGGGGGCATGGTATGCTGGTCACTGCATTGGGGGCATGGTATGCTGGTCACTGCATTGGGGACATGTACGCTGGTCACTGCATTGGGAGCATGGTATGCTGGTCACTGCATTGGGGGCATGTACGCTGGTCATTGCATTGGGGGCATGTACGCTGGCCACTGCATTGGGGACATGTACACTGGTCACTGCATTTGGGGCATGTACGCTGGTCACTGCATTGGGGGCATGTACGCTGGTCACTGCATTGGGGGCATGTATGCTGGTCACTACATTGAAAGGGGCATGTACTGTATACTAGTCACTACATTGAAAGGGATCATGTATGCTGGTCATTACATTGAAAAGGGGCATGTATACTGGTCACTACATTGAAAGGGGCATTTATACTGGTCACTACATTGAAAGGGGGCATTTATACCGGTCACTACATTGAAAGGAGGCATGTATGCTGGTCACTACATTGAAATGGGCATGTATAATGGTCACTACATTGAAAGGGGGCATGTACGCTGGTCACTACATTGAAAGGGGGCATGTACGCTGGTCACTGCATTGAAAGGGGGCATGTACACTGGTCACTACATTGAAAGGGGGCCTGTACTGTGGGGTTTGTTCTAGGGGGCCTGTACTGTGGGATTAGTGCTAGGGGGCCTGCACTGTTGGATTAGTGCTAGGGGGCCTGTACTGTGGGGTTTGTGCTAGGGGGCCTGTACTGTGGGGTTTGTGCTAGGGGGCCTGTACTGTGGGGTTTGTGTTAGGGGGTCTGTACTGTGGGGTTTGTGCCACTCTCAGTCAGTGTATCCCATAATAGGGTGTCTCTCACAGTATATCCCATAATAGGGCCCCTGCTCCCTATTATATGATATACTAGTACTGAGAGACCCCTTAATATGTGATATATTGGGAGAATTTGTTCACGCAAGCAAAATACAGGCGACAAAATGGGTGGAGTCTATAAGGGGTGGGGCTTCTGAGAAATAGGAGGGGTCAAAATAGAAGAGCGGGGTTTTAGAGAATACAATGCTTCCTACGGTGACCAACGATCATCTGATGTTTATATGTTAAATGATAATCTTTTGTAAGGTGAATATTGTTTTGTGACTTGTTCAGGATATGGATGATTGGCAATGTAAGACTTTTACTGTACTTGTAATTTTTTACCTCAATAAAAAAGTTTGGTTAAAAAAAAAAAGATACAATAAAGAACGTAGTAATTGACAATTCATGCAAAGCTTATAGGATGTACATTGGGAAGGAATGTTTAATAATAATTGCCATGTGTAAAATCCAAGTATTGATAGATTTGAAAGATGCACATTGGTAAGCTCAATGCGTATCGTGGATAAATTCCACTTTATCAGGAGCGGATGCATCCCCAATCCCACTTAACAGTGGAGTCAGTATAAAAATGAAATAAGGATAATGTGGACAATTGTCCAGATGGGCAAGGAGTCTTTGCCGGAAGCTGTGGTAGCCTCAGCTGCGGACAATAGGGCACTCCAAGTGGCCATTCCAAGAGAAGCATAGGTGGCCAAAGTTCATGAGTAGGGTTGAGCGGACACCTGGATGTCCGTGTTCGGCGGGTTCGGCCGAACTTGAAACCCGGACACTGAACCCCATTGAAGTCAATAGGGACCCGAACTTTCAGGCACTAAAATGGCTCTAAAAAACCAATGGAAAGGGCTAGAGTGCTGCAAATGGCATCAAACTGTAGTTAAGAGCATGGCAAGTGCTGTGCAAACAAATGTGGATAGGGAAATAACTTAAAACAACAAAACAAACAGAAAAATAAAACAATTTTCTTCATCTGTGAAGGACGAGGCCCATTTGGAGTAGGAGGGAGGTTGAGGTGGCGGTGGATGTGGCGGTGTAGGTGGAAGCGGCGGTGGAGAGGGACAAGGTAGCCAACACTGCTTTTTTTTAGTCATTTTAAATTAGGGTACACCCCAAAAGAGTGAGAAAGATCAAAAATATAACAATGGCTGGGTAAGGTCGGTATCCATCTCTATTCTGCACAAGGTACGGAAAAGTCCTGTGGGATCCATGCCTGGTTCATTTTAATGAATGTGAGCTTGTCCACATTGTCTCTGGACAGGCGGCTGCGCTTGTCTGTGATAACGCCCCCAGCCGTGCTAAATACACGTTCAGATAATACACTGGCTGCAGGGCACGCCAGCACCTCCAAGGCGTAAAGGGCAAGCTCAGGCCATGTGCCCAATTTGGAGACCCAGAAGTTGAAGGGGCAGACCCGTCATTCACTATATGTAGGCATGTGCACACATACTGCCCCACCATGTTGGTGAAATGCTGCCTCCTGCTAAGACGTTCCATATGAGCTGCTGGTGCTGCTGTTTGTTGTGGCGTGCTGACAAAGCTTTTCCACATTTCGGCCATGCTAACCCTGCCTTCTGAGGTGCTGGCGGTGCCCTGGTTGCTTTGGTGACCTCTTCCTCCTCCTCCTCTGCCTTGGCCTTGTGCTTCCACTGTGGCCCCGCTGTCAGGTGGGAATGCCAGCAGCATCGCGTCTACCAGCGTGCGCTTGTACTCGCGCATCTTGCGATCACGCTCCAGTGAGTGAATTAAGGACGGTACATTGTCCTTGTAACGGGGATCTAGCAGCGTGGCTACCCAGTAATCAGCACAAGTTAGAATGTGGGCAACTCAGCGATCGTTGTGGAGACACTGCAGCATGTAATCCCTCATGTGTGCCAGGCTGCCCAGAGGCAACGAAAGGCTGTCCTCTGTGGGAGGTGTATCGTCTGTGTCCTCTGTATCCCCCCAGCCACGCACCAGTGATGGCCATGAGCTGGCCTAGGTGCCACCCTGCTGTGAACATGGTTCCCTCTCCTCCTCCATCTCCTCCTCCTCATCCTCCTCATCCTCCAGTACTGTGCCCCTGCTGGACAATTGTGTACCTGGCGTTTGTGTGTGCAGGAACCCACCCTCGGAGCCCCTTGCGAATGACTGCCCTGAAAGCCTTGGAAATGTTCCCTCTTCCTCCTCCTCCTCCTGTGCCACATCCTCTTCCATCATCGCCCAAAGTGTTTTTTGAAGGAGGCATAGAAATGGGATAGTTAAGCTGACAACGGCATCATCGGCACTGGCCATGTTGGTAAAGTACTCAAAACAGCGCAACAAGGCACACAGGTCTCGCAGGGAGGCCCAGTTATTGGTGGTGAAGTGGTGCTGTTCCACAGAGCGACTCACGCGTGCGTGCTGCAGCTGAAACTCCACTATGGCCTGCTGCTGCTCGCACAGTTTTTCCAGCATGTGCAAGGTGGAGTTCCACCTTGTGGGCATGTCACATATGAGGCATGAGCGTGAAGGCTGAAGTTACGCTGCAGCGCTGACAGGCGAGCAGCAGCAGGGTGAGAATGCCGAAAGTGCGCACAGACGGCCCGCACTTTCTGCAGCAGCTCTGACATATCGGGGTAATTTTTAAAGAACCTCTGCACCACCAAATTCAGCACATGCCCCAGGCAAGGGATGTGCGTCAAACCGGCTAGGCCTAGAGCTGCTATGAGATTTCGCCTGTTATCGCACACCACCAGGCCGGGCTTGAGGCTCGCTGGCAGCAACCCCTCATCGGTCTGCTGTTCCATGCTCCTCCACAACTCCTGCACGGTGTGTGGTTTTTTCCCCCAAACAGGCAAGTTTTAAAACTGCCTGCTGTTGTTTACCCCTGGCTGTGCTGAAGTTGGTGGTGAAGGTGTTACGCTGCCCGGATGAGGAGGCAGTAGAGGATGAGGAAGCGGAGTAGGAGGAGTTAGGAACAGGAGGCAAACTGAAGCGCCCTGCAATCCTCGGTGGTGGAAGGACATGCGCCAAATTGCTATCCGCCTCAAGCCCATCCGCCACTGCATTTACCCAGTGTGCCGTTAGGGAGATATAACGCCCCTGACCGTGCTTACTGGTCCACGTATGGGTAGTTAGGTGGACCTTGCCACAGATGGCGTTGCACAGTGCACACCTGATTTTTTCCCCCACTTGGTTGTGCAGGGAAGGGTTGGCTTGCCTGGAAAAGTAGTGGCGGCTGGGCCCGACGTACTGTAAGACAGCCACCGACATAAGGCTTTTAAAACTGTGCGTCTCCACCAGACGGAATGAAAGCATTTTAAAGGCCAAGAATGTTGAAATGCTGGCATTCAGGGCCAGGGATCGCGGGTGGGTAGGGGGGTACTTCCTCTTCCTCTTAAGTGTTTGGGAGATGGAAAGCTGAACGCTTCCACGGGACATTGTGGAGATGGTTGGCGACCCAGGTGGTGGTGTTGCTAACAGATCGTCTGTTTGCGGTGTGGCAGGTGCCAGTATCACTACAGAGGTGGATGAAGAGGCCGAGACTGCAGCAGAAGAGGAAGCAGGAGGAGCCAGAGACCTTTCTTGGTTTTGAAGGTGTCTACTCCACTGCAGCTCGTGCTTTGCACTTAGATGCCTGATCATGCAGGTTGTGCTCAGGTTGAGAAGGTTTATGCCTCGCTTTAGGTTCTGATTGCACAGGGTGCAAACCACTCGTGTCCTGTCATCAGCACATTGTCTGAAGAACTTCCACGCTAGAGAACTCCTTTGAGCTGGCTTTGGTGCGCTCGGTCCCTTGCTGCATTGGGCAGTAGCAGGCGTAGTGTCTAGGGCACGGCTGCTCCGCTTCTGCACCCTGCTTCTTCTTCTGCTGTGCTGGTGGCTCTGTGCAACCACCGCCTCTTCCTCCAAACTACTCAGGTCACCTGCATGACCTTCATTCCACGTGGGCTCATGGTCCTCCACATCATCTTCCACCCAGTCTTCACCCCTGCCCTCCTTGTCGGTCTCCACAATTCTGAGTGCCGCGCATTTGGCACCTGCGTTTCGTCATCATCGGAGACGTGCTGCGATGGTCCTTGCATGTACTCATCTTGAGAAATAAGTGGTTGGGCATCGCTGCACTCAATCTCTTCCACTTCTGGGGCAGGGCTAGGTGGATGGCCCTGGGAAATCCTGCTGACAGAGTCATCAAAAAGAAGAAGAGACTGCTGCATGACTTGGGGCTCAGACTGCTTGCCTGATTTGCAAGGGGGTGAGGTGAAAGACAGTTGGACATCGGCTGCAGGTGCCAACTCTGACCTTTCGGCAGTAGACTGGGTGGGAGACAATGTGAAGGAACTGGAGGCACTGTCAACAACCCAATCTACTATCGCCTGTACTTGTTCTTGCCTCAACACTTGTAGAGGCGCATGATGCCCTGCCAAATACTGCTGCAGGTTCTATCGCCTACTCACACTTGAGGAAGGTGTTTCAATTGTGCGTGTAGCTGGCACAGATCGACCACGTCCTCTCCTTGCAACAGGAGCTCTACCAGCAGCACCACGACCCAGGTCACGGCCCCTATTTGACGTTCTCCTCATATTTCTGTAATTTATGATCTTGCCCTAGAAAGATGTTTATTGAATAGCGGAACAAAACAACAACAGTATCCCACGGGTGTATCTCACAGTCAAATATGCAAACTATGCCGCAATTTAATTTTTTTTACCCCAATAGGGTGTTTATTAAATAGCGGAATAGAAAAACAGTATAGAAATACAACGGGTGTATCTCATAGTCAAATATGCAAAGAATGCCGCAATTTAATTTTTTTCACCCCAAAAGGGTGTATATTGAATAGCGGAATAGAAAAATTATATAAAACGGTGTATCTCACACGTACAAACACAGACTAGGCCCCGATTACAATTTTTTGTACCCTAAAGGGAGGATGAGGATGAGGAAGATAGTAGGAGGAGTTCAGAACAGGAGGCAAACGAAAGCGCCCTGAAATCCTCGGCGGTGGAAGGAGATGCGCCAAACAAATTTAAAAGGTGTATCTCACACGTACCGATACAGACTATGCCGCAATTTAATTTTTTTCACCCCCAAAAGGGTGTATATTGAATAGCGGAATAGAAAAAAAGTATATAAAACGGTGTATCTCACAGGTACAAACACAGACTAGGCCCCGATTAAAATTTTTTGTACCCTAAAGGAAGGATGAGGATGAGGAAGAGGAGTAGGAGGAGTTCGGAACAGGAGGCAAACTGAAGCGCCCTGCAATCCTCGGCGGTGGAAAATGCGCCAAACAAATTTAAAAGGTGTATCTCACACGTACCGATACAGACTATGCCGCAATAAAAAAAAATTTTCACCCCAAAAGGGTGTATATTGAATAGCGGAATAGAAAAAAGTATATAAAAAGGTGTATCTCACACGTACTGATACAGACTATGCCGCAATTTAATTTTTTTTACCCCAAAAGGGTGTATATTGAATAGCGGAATAGCAAAAAGTATATAAAAAGGTGTATCTCACACGTACCGATACAGACTATGCCGCAATTACATTTTTTTCACCCCAAAAGGGTGTATATTGAATAGCGGAATATAAAAAAGTATATAAAACAGTGTATCTCACACGTACAAACACAGACTAGGCCCCGATTACAATTTTTTGTACCCTAAAGGCAGGATGAGGATGAGGAAGAGGAGTAGGAGGAGTTCGGAACAGGCGGCAAACTGAAGCGCCCTGCAATCCTCGACGGTGGAAGATGCGCCAAACAAATGTAAAAGGTGTATCTCACACGTACCGATACAGACTATGCTGCAATTTATTTTTTTCACCCCAAAAGGGTGTATATTGAATAGCGGAATAGAAAAAAGTATATAAAAAGGTGTATCTCACACGTACTGATACAGACTATGCCGCAATTTAATTTTTTTTACCCCAAAAGGGTGTATATTGAATAGCGGAATAGCAAAAAGTATATAAAAAGGTGTATCTCACACGTACCGATACAGACTATGCCGCAATTAAATTTTTTTCACCCCAAAAGGGTGTATATTGAATAGCGGAATATAAAAAAGTATATAAAACGGTGTATCTCACACGTACAAACACAGACTAGGCCCCGATTACAATTTTTTGTACCCTAAAGGCAGGATGAGGATGAGGAAGAGGAGTAGGAGGAGTTCGGAACAGGCGGCAAACTGAAGCGCCCTGCAATCCTCGACGGTGGAAGATGCGCCAAACAAATGTAAAAGGTGTATCTCACACGTACCGATACAGACTATGCTGCAATTTATTTTTTTCACCCCAAAAGGGTGTATATTGAATAGCGGAATAGATAAAAGTATATAAAAAGGTGTATCTCACACGTACCGATACAGACTATGCCGCAATTAAATTTTTTTCACCCCAAAAGGGTGTATATTGAATAGCGGAATAGAAAAATGTATATAAAAAGGTGTATCTCACACGTACCGATACAGACTATGCCGCAATTAATTTTTTTTTACCTCAAAAGGGTGTATATTGAATAGCGGAATAGAAAAAAGTATATAAAACAGTGTATCTCACACGTACAAACACAGACTAGGCCCGGATTACAATTTTTTGCACCCTAAAGGCAGGATGAGGATGAGGAAGAGGAGTAGGAGGAGTTCTGAACAGGAGGCAAACTGAAGCGCCCTGCAATCCTCGGCGGTGGAAGGAGATGCGCCAAACAAATTTAAAAGATGTATCTCACACGTACCGATACAGACTATGCCGCAATTTAATTTTTTTTACCCCAAAAGGGTGTATATTGAATAGCGCAATAGAAAAAAGTATATAAAATTGGTGATTTTTCAATAGCACATGTGAACACAGCAGTGTCTTATGTTTTATGTCACTGTCAGCAGCAGGCTATGAAGGGAAAAAAAAAAAATCCCCTTTAAATTTGTAATTTTTAAATAGCAGATTAGAACAGCAATCTGTAGTAAAATATAGCTGAACGCTGCACACAAAAGACTGATAAAAATATTTTTTTTCTCCCTCCTCCTCCTCTTCAGTGGGCTCAAGTGAGGGCAAAAAGATTGTTCACTGCACCACCCCCCACACAGCAAAATCGATGTAGATCGCTAACGGAAGATTGTTCTGTCCTGTGTCTCCTATCTGTCCCTGCCTACTCTCTCCAGCCTGTCCCTAAAATGCTTTTCTATCTTTCCCTGCCTACACTCCGACCCGTCCTTGCATTCTTTTCGGGCACAATGTTTTTCTTTCCCTGTCTGTCCCTAATCAGCAGCAGCCAGCACCGTTGTGTGTGCTCTCTCCCTACACTAGAACAGACTGACGCACAGCGCGCTGTGTCTCTAGCTTATAAAGACCTGGGTCACATGCTTCAGCTGGCCAATCACAGCCATGCCAATAGTAGGCATGGCTGTGATGGCTTCTATGGCACACCAGTTAAATGCTTGTTGATTGGCTGTTGAAAGCCCGCCATTAAAACCGCGCCATTACATACAAAACAGGAAATAAAATTACCGAACACAGATTTTAAAACCAAACATACAGTAAAGTTTTCGGGTCCATGTCCGGGTAACAAAAATCCAATTATCCGGTACGGACCCGAATAATACAGTCTGTGTTCGCTCAACACTATTCATGAAGATGTCACATCTAACAATCCCCAGGGATTACTATATAAATAAATGTGCAAAGGGTAAATTGTTAAATTAGAAGCATTGTATTGCTACAGTGACAAACATATAAAAATAGTCCCAAGACAGAGAGAGAGTATCCATGAAAATATAAACCAGTGATCACCAAAAGAATAAAAATACCAAACGTAATCCATAAATAGTGAGTAGGTTGAAGAAGATATAAAGAAGAAAAAACTGAATAGTGAATTCTGGTAAGAATCACCAAAAAAGAAACCAAACTGAGTGTGGATGTGACACTGGGGGCCTCAGCGTGACCGGCTTTGGGTACACCTACAGGACATTCCTTACTCTCACTCATCTCCCTCTTGTCATTTCTTTTCATTTTGTTTTTTCCTTAGTACACTTCCTTATGGTCACACAGTTGTGACCCCTTTTTTGGTGATTCTTACCAGAATTCACTATTCACAGTTTTTCATTTTTTTTTCTTCTCTTTATCTGAAAGGCAACTGTAATGCTAGCAATTTGGCCAAGCTAGCATTAAAACGCTGAGCATGTAGATGGTTGGGACATTATTTCTTTCTACGGTTCAAATACTGGAGTAGTGAAATTTGCCTGCTGCTCAAATCAAACGGTGGTGTACTGCTAGCAGATTGGGTGCAAGTCTCTGTGCCACTCATTGCTACACCATCATCCCTCTCAATGCTGGTATTTGAGAAGGCATGAGGTATAGTAGGGTTAGAGATCGCAGATGAGGAGCAAGGTGATGTATGCTTGATTTGATCTGGTGCCTCTTTCAGGTGCTGTTGCCAATGGACTGCATGGCATGTCGTCATATTCCTTGTCAAGCATGTGGTGCCCAAGTGGCTGGTGTTCTGGCCACGCTTGATTCACTTTAGATAGATGTTGCAAACAGCAACGCTGTGGTCTACAGCACAGATGCTGAAAAATGCCCACTAATGAACTTTTTGGAGTACGCTGGGATTTTGCAACAGCCTGCACTGGTGGAACTCTGTGCTGTTACGCAATAGGTTGGCTACTGCTATAGGGGCCCCTGGAGCACATCCTGCCTCATTGGAGTTATGCGTCCTCTTCATCCTCCCCCTCCTCCTCCTCCTCTATCCTGTCAGGCACCCAAGTATGGCAGGGACCTCATCATCCCCTCCCTCCTCATCACTGGAGCAAACTTGGCAATATGCATCAGCTGTGACAACATTACTGCTGGTTTCTTGTCTGTCATTGTTACCCCCTCTCTCTAGGCTCACGTTATTCCCTTCATCAACCTGGGAACCAACATCACAGCTTTCAAATTTCTGCACATCCTCCAGGAGCATGACACGGACACTATGATTGAATAGTTCAGGTGACTCCTCTGTGCATGATGGTGGGGCAACTGAAGGAATAGCTGTGGGGAAGGAGCTTGTGGAACGGGCCGCTTTGGCAGCTGCGATGGAAGGCAACCTACTGGGAGCTTGGGTGTCAGAGGACGAGGAGGATGAGGATGGCTTATTGATCCACTCCACCAACTCTTCCAAATGTTGTGGATGAATAGCACTGGAAATAAAGGACGGGCATGCCCCGCCTGCAGAGGATGCACTATGTCGACTGTGACCACCACTTTTCACACTGGACACAGAGGCTGCTTGTCCTCTTTTCATGGCCTGTGAGTGTCTGCCTCTCTTTGTTGGCCTTTCGGACATGATGTTGATACAGATCAATATAGGGTATATGCAACTGACCAATAGATACTCAATGACCTTATATGATGTAATTGATAGCCCTATAGATGAGCTGTGGTGGTTATTGATGTACGCAAGTGACCGATTATCAATAATCTCACTGATATCTGATGTAGTCTATAATCCTATAAATGAATGATCTGTGATCCCTATAGGAAGATTCACAACTGAGCAAAGGTTACTGTGGCTGATTTCTGCAGTAATCTCTATTCCTACAGGTCTGTAATCCCTATAGCAAGATCCACAACTGAGCAAAGGTTACTGTGGCTGATTTCTGCAGTGATCTGCTTTGCCCAATCAAATGATCTCTGCCATGATTGGACTAAAGGCAGGCTGCCTTTAGCCAATCATGGCTGAGGGGCCAAGTACATGCCACACTCTAAATAAAGGCTGCTCGCACAGCCGTAGCGTGTAGTGTCATTGTGCGGGTGATGATACAGGGACAGGCATGTGATTTAGGCAGGGAGAGAGTAGTTTCTTTTGGAGTCAGACAGTGCAGAGAGACATTTCTACCAGTGTAGGGAGGGTGTAGGTTCCTGTGTGAGGTAGGGAGAGATTGATTTCTTTACAACAGATAAGACAGTGCAAGAGAGATTGCTAGCAGTGTAGGGATAAGTTCCTGTGTGAGGTAGGGACAGATTGATTTTGGTACATCATAATAGTGATGTCGCGAACCTAAAATTCGCCGTTCGCGAACGGCGAACGCGAACATCGGCAAATGTTCGCGAACCGGCGAACCGGGCGAACCGCCATAGACTTCAATAGGCAGGCGAATTTTAAAACACACAGGGACTCTTTCTGGCCACAATAGTGATGGAAAAGTTGTTTCAAGGGGACTAACACCTGGACTGTGGCATGCCGGAGAGGGATCACGCAAAAAAAAGTTCTTAAAAATTATAATTTTTTGATAGAGAGCCAATTATTGGAAAAATTAAAAAAAAATAAAAATAAAAAATTTCTTTGGATTTAGCATCTGGGGGGTCTAAAAAGTGTACCTGTGAAGTTTCAGCTCTGTAGCATGTCCAGAACCCCTAAAAAACAGCATTTGTCTTATATTTTCAGGAATATGGCTTCTCGGCGGCTGGCTTTTTCTCTTGCAGGCATTTATCGGGCATTTTTTTAGGCAGGCATGTCATTTTTTGTATTTAGTGTCTGGGGGGTCTAAAAAGTGTACCTGTCAAGTTTCAGCTCTGTAGCATGTCCAGAACCCCTAAAAAACAGCATTTTTCTTATATTTTCAGGAATATGGCTTCTCTGCGGCTGGCTTTTTCTCTTGCAGGCATTTAGCGGGCATTTTTTTAGGCAGGCATGTAATTTTTTGTATTTAGTGTCTGGGGGGTCTAAAAAGTGTACCTGTCAAGTTTCAGCTCTGTAGCATGTCCAGAACCCCTAAAAAACAGCATTTTTCTTATATTTTCAGGAATATGGCTTCTCTGCGGCTGGCTTTTTTTCTTGCAGGCATTTAGCGGGCATTTTTTTAGGCAGGCATGTCATTTTTTGTATTCAGTGTCTGGGGGGTCTAAAAAGTGTACCTGTCAAGTTTCAGCTCTGTAGCATGTCCAGAACCCCTAAAAAACAGCATTTTTATTATATTTTCAGTAATACGGCTTCTCTGCGGCTGGCTTTTTCTCTTGCAGGCATTTATCGGGCATTTTTTTAGGCAGGCATGTCATTTTTTGTATTTAGTGTCTGGGGGGTCTAAAAAGTGTACCTGTCAAGTTTCAGCTCTGTAGCATGTCCAGAACCCCTAAAAAACAGCATTTTTCTTATATTTTCAGGAATACGGCTTCTCTGCGGCTGGCTTTTTCTCTTGCAGGCATTTAGCGGGCATTTTTTTAGGCAGGCATGTCATTTTTTTGTATTTAGTGTCTGGGGGGTCTAAAAAGTGTACCTGTCAAGTTTCAGCTCTGTAGCATGTCCAGAACCCCTAAAAAACAGCATTTTTATTATATTTTCAGTAATACGGCTTCTCTGCGGCTGGCTTTTTCTCTTGCAGGCATTTATCGGGCATTTTTTTAGGCAGGCATGTAATTTTTTGTATTTAGTGTCTGGGGGGTCTAAAAAGTGTACCTGTCAAGTTTCAGCTCTGTAGCATGTCCAGAACCCCTAAAAAACAGCATTTTTATTATATTTTCAGGAATACGGCTTCTCTGCGGCTGGCTTTTTCTCTTGCAGGCATTTAGCGGTCATTTTTTTTAGGCAGGCATGTCATTTTTTGTATTTAGTGTCTGGGGGGTCTAAAAAGTGTACCTGTCAAGTTTCAGCTCTGTAGCATGTCCAGAACCCCTAAAAAACAGCATTTTTATTATATTTTCAGTAATACGGCTTCTCTGCGGCTGGCTTTTTCTCTTGCAGGCATTTATTGGGCATTTTTTTAGGCAGGCATGTCATTTTTTGTATTTAGTGTCTGGGGGGTCTAAAAAGTGTACCTGTCAAGTTTCAGCTCTGTAGCATGGCCAGAACCCCTAAAAAACAGCATTTTTATTATATTTTCAGTAATACGGCTTCTCTGCGGCTGGCTTTTTCTCTTGCAGGCATTTATCGGGCATTTTTTTAGGCAGGCATGTCATTTTTTTTATTTAGTGTTTGGGGGGTCTAAAAAGTGTACCTGTCAAGTTTCAGCTCTGTAGCATGTCCAGAACCCCTAAAAAACAGCATTTTTATTATATTTTCAGGAATACGGCTTCTCTGCGGCTGGCTTTTTCTCTTGCAGGCATTTATCGGGCATTTTTTTAGGCAGGCATGTCATTTTTTGTATTTAGTGTCTGGGGGGTCTAAAAAGTGTACCTGTCAAGTTTCAGCTCTGTAGCATGTCCAGAACCCCTAAAAAACAGCATTTCATTATATTTTCAGGAATACGGCTTCTCTGCGGCTGGCTTTTTCTATTGCAGGCATTTAGCGGGCATTTTTTTAGGCAGGCATGTCATTTTTTGTATTTAGTGTCTGGGTGGGGGGTCTAAAAAGTGTACCTGTCAAGTTTCAGCTCTGTAGCATGTCCAGAACCCCTAAAAAACAGCATTTTTCTTATATTTTCAGGAATATGGCTTCTCTGCGGCTGGCTTTTTTTCTTGCAGGCATTTAGCGGGCATTTTTTTAGGCAGGCATGTCATTTTTTGTATTTAGTGTCTGGGGGGTCTAAAAAGTGTACCTGTCAAGTTTCAGCTCTGTAGTATGTCCACAACCCAAAAAAAACAGCATTTTTCTTATGATTTTTAGTAGAAAACTAATGCAGTGTCTTTCCAGCTGTCTTTTTTTCTTTCTGGCAAGCTGAAATATGATATGCCAAGGCAAACATGCCTATCAGTTGAGCTATGACACAGACAACACTGCACACATGGGGAAATATGTAAAACAAAAAACAGGAAAAGGAAATTAGGTGACGGTCACAAAACATGATATTGTGATTGGCCAAATAAAAAGTCGCCTCGCGATGAGGTCGCGCCAAAGTTGCGCTAAGTCGCGCCAAAGTCGCACTGGAAGCGACGCTACTTTAGTGGTAGCGGCAGTGTAAACCAGCACTAAAACATCCAGTGTGTGAATACGATCAGGTATGATGTTTTATCGGTCAAGTAGTGTAAGGGTTACGCCCGTCGCCCGCTTCACAGTGACAGACCAAACTCTGACAGACCAAACTCCCCGTTTAACAGTCAGTCAGTCCATTTGCACAACCGCAAACTCCCCATTTGCACAAGGTTGGATACCAAGCTAGCCATGTCCCGTTCCTTGTCCTCACTGACATCATTGAAGGTCTCTTCCTCCACCCAGCCACATACAACACCAAGGGTCCCCGAAAGGTGAGAACAAGCCCCCTGGGACGCCTGCTGTGGCTGGTATTCCACCTCCTCAAAGCCACCTTCCTCCTCTGACTTCTCTTCTTCAGACTCCTCTCTCTGCGTTGCCACAGGTCCAGCAATTGACAACGACAAGGCTGCTTCTGGTGGTGATGAGGACCACAACTCTTCCTCTTCATGCTCATCTACAGCCTGATCCAGTACTCTTCGCAGGGCACGCTCCAGAAAAAACGCATATGGGATGAGGTCGATGATGTTGCCTTGGGTTCGACTGACCACCAGGGTTGTCATCTCCGCAAAAGGATGCATGAGCCTACAGCCATTGTTCATGAGCATTCAGTAACGCGGCCAAAAAATACCCAGCTCCGCAGAAAGAATGAAAGAAAATGAATGTTTTTTTTTATGAAAAATTATCCTGCGGATCGCTTTTGGTCTGTACACAATGAAGCAACGACCTTATCATCTGGGGTGTGCCAACACAATCCTAGAGGTGATCACTTCATTGTGATACGCAAGCCCCTTCACCACGACAAGGTAACGATCACGAAGGGGAATTGACACATGTATGTGCCTTTTTTTTTGTTTTTTGTTTTTTTGCAGCCACAGTGTAGCACCAGAGGCCAGAAAAATTAGGCATGTACACATGCATGAAAAAGTAGGTATTGTTGCAGCCGCTGCTGTAGCAGCGGCCTGAAAAATTGAGGTTTTAAGGCAGAAAGTGCACTAAAACATTGCGGCTTGAACCGTAGTTGGTGGCGGAGACGTCACGTAAGTCATCCGGCATGCAGAGAATGATTATATACAGCAGCGTGTGGACCATTTTTAGGCCAAGGCATCTCAGTCATCACCAGGCCTTTTTTAGTCAAATGCATCCCCCACTGTCAGTCCCTTCGGGATCCATGCCTCATTCATCTTAATAAACGTGAGGTAATCAAGACTTTTTTGACCTAGGCGACTTCTCTTCTCAGTGACAATACCTCCTGCTGCGCTGAAGGTCCTTTCTGACAGCACACTTGAAGTGGGGCAGGCCAGAAGTTCAATGGCAAATTGGGATAGCTCAGGCCACAGGTCAAGCCTGCACACCCAGTAGTCAAGGGGTTCATCGCTCCTCAGAGTGTCGATATCTGCAGTTAAGGCAAGGTAGTCTGCTACCTGTCGGTCGAGTCGTTCTCTGAGGGTGGACCCCGAAGGGCTGTGGTGATGCATAGGACTAAAAAAGCTCCGCATGTCCTCCATCAACAAGACGTCTGTAAAGCGTCCTGTCCTTGCCGGCGTGGTTGTGGTGGTAGGAGGAGGATTACTTTCACCTCTTCCCCTGTTGGATTCCCGTTGTGCTGTGACATCACCCTTATACGCTGTGTAAAGCATAGTTTTTAACTTATTTTGTAGCTGCTGCATCCTTTGCGACTGCCGGTAATTGGGTAACATATCACAGACTTTCTGCTTATACCGGGGGTCTAGTAGCGTGGCCACCCAGTACAGGTCGTTCTCCTTCAGCCTTTTTATACGAGGGTCTCTCAACAGGCATGACAGCATGAAAGACCCCATTTGCACAAGGTTGGATGCCGAGCTACTCATGTCCAATTCCTCGTCCTCACTGATGTCATTGAAGGTGTGTTCTTCCCCCCAGCCACGTACAACACCACGGGTACCAGATAGGTGACAACGAGCACCCTGGGATGCCTGCTGTGGTTGGTGTTCCTCCTCCTCAAAGCCACATTCCTCCTCTGACTCCTCTTCCTCACACTCCTCTTCCAGTGTTGCCGCAGGTCCAGCAATCGATGGTAAGGCTGTTTCTGGTGGTGGTGATGGTGACCACAACTCTTCCTCTTCCTCTTCACGCTCATCTACGGCCTGATCCAGCACTCTTCGCAGGGCACGCTCCAGGAAAAAAACATATGGGATGATGTCGCTGATGGTGCATTCAGTGCGACTCACTAGGTTTGTCACCTCCTCAAAAGGACGCATGAGCCTACAGGCATTGCGCATGAGCGTCCAGTAACGTGGCAAAAAAATACCCAGCTCCGCAGAGGCTGTCCTAGCACCCCGGTCATACAAATACTCGTTGACCGCTTTTTCTTGTTGGAGCAGGCGGTCGAACATTAGCAGTGTTGAATTCCAACGTGTCGGGCTGTCGCAAATCAAGCGCCTCACTGGCATGTTGTTTCGCCGCTGAATATCTGCAAAGTGCGCCATGGCCGTGTAGGAACGCCTGAAATGGCCACACACCTTCCTGGCCTGCTTGAGGACGTCCTGTAAGCCTGGGTACTTCTGCACAAAACGTTGCACAATCAGATTCAACACATGTGCCATGCACGGCACATGTGTCAACTTGCCCAAATTCAATGCCGCCAACAAATTGCTTCCGTTGTCACACACCACTTTGCCGATCTCCAGTTGGTGCAGGGTCAGCCACTGATCCACCTGTGCGTTCAGGGCGGACAGTAGTGCTGGTCCGGTGTGACTCTCTGCTTTCAGGCAAGTCAACCCCAAGACAGCGTGACACTGTCGTATCCGGCATGTGGAATAGCCCCTGGGGAGCTGGGGGGGTGCAGTTGGTGTGGAGCAAGACGCAACAGCAGAAGAGGAGTAGAGGAGGTGGCAGCAGGCCTGCCTGCAAGTCGTGGCGGTGTCACCAACTCCTCTGCAGCAGAGCCACGCATTCCATGCTTGGCAGCCGCCAGCAGGTTTACCCAATGCGCAGTGTACGTTATATACCTGCCCTGACCGTGCTTTGCAGACCAGATATCAGTGGTCAGATGGACCCTTGCCCCAACACTGTGTGCCAGACGTGACATGATTTCCTTTTCCACAATAGAGTACAGGTTGGGGATTGCCTTTTGTGAAAAATAATTTCGGCCGGGTACCTTCCACTGCGGTGTCCCAATAGCGACAAATTTTTTGAAGGCCTCAGACTCCACCAGCTTGTATGGTAAAAGCTGGCGGGCTAAGAGTTCCGACAAGCCAGCTGTCAGACGCCGGGCAAGGGGGTGACTCTGCGAGATTGGCTTTTTACGCTCAAACATTTCCTTGACAGACACCTGACTGTGGGCAGGTGACGAGCAGGAACTGCTGAAGGTGAGAGGCGGAGGGGCGGGTTGTTGATAGGGGGCATGGAGGACAGCAGTGGTTGACGTGGCTGAAGATGCTGGACCAGGAGGAGGATGGTGGCTTTCAGTTTGTGTGCTGCTTTTACTCATGTGTTGATCCCATAGGCGTTTGTGATGTGAGATCATGTGCCTTCGCAAAGCAGTTGTACCTAGGTGGGTGTTGGACTTCCCACGACTCAGTTTCTTTTGGCACAGGTTACAAATGGCATCGCTGATATCAGAGGCAGACACACAAAAAAAATGCCACACTGCTGAGCTTTGCAAGGACGGCATTCTGGTGGTGGCAACAGCTTGCGTTGATTGGCGTGCTGTCTGGCTGACCCCGGGTGCCGAATCTACATGCTGTCTGACTGCGCCACTAGCTCCTTGCGATGACCTCCTCCCCCTGCTTCCAACTCGTCTCCTCCTCCTCTCTGTCTCCCCATCTGAACTTTCCCCCTCTTCTTCTGCTCTTCGAGCAGGCACCCAGGTGACATCCACAGACACATCGTCATCATCAGCCGCTTCACTTGACAACTCAGCAAAGGCAGCAGCAGCAGGTACAACATCATCATCATCACAATGTACGTCCATGTGTATAATGCTGCCTGACTGAGACATATCCCCGTTATCTACATCCTCTGGCACTAATAGTTGCGCATCACTTATTTCTTCCAACTGATGTGAAAATAACTCCTCTGACGGATCAAGTGAAGCGGCTGTGGTGCTAGTGTTGGTGGTGGTGCCGGCGGGCTGGCGAGTGGTAAATTGAGAGGTGCCCGAAGCTGAGCTGGAGGAGGATGGTGCATTAGGGTTCCGAGCGGAAGCTGTAGACGATTGGGTGCCTTGTGTAAGCCAGTCAACTATGGCCTCAGAATTTTTTGAGTTCAGGGTCTGTGGTGGCCTCTGAACACTGGGCATTATTCTAGGGCCTAAGGAAATCACAGCACCACGACCACGACGGCCCTTGCGGGGTGGCCTGCCTCTGCCTGTCATTTTCTTTTTTAATGTGTTGTGTACTATGAGTGCAAGGTGCTGTGCCACCCTATAGGAGTGTTGGGCAGTGGGTACAGTACACTCTGTGGACCTGACAGTCACTGGCACTCAGGCAACTGCAATTAAAAAATATATATATTTTTTTTACTTGGCAAGCTGCTGTGCCACCTTATATATCAGTGGTGGGTGGGCAGTGGCACAGTACACTCTCTGTGGACCTGACAGCAGTCACTGGCACCCAGGCAACTGCAATTTTAAAAAATATATATTTTATTTTACTTTGCAAGCTGCTGTGCCACCTTATATATCAGTGGTGGGTGGGCAGTGGCACAGTACACTCTCTGTGGACCTGACAGCAGTCACTGGCACCCAGGCAACTGCAATTTTAAAAAATATATATTTTATTTTACTTTGCAAGCTGCTGTGCCACCTTATATATCAGTGGTGGGTGGGCAGTGGCACAGTACACTCTCTGTGGACCTGACAGCAGTCACTGGCACCCAGGCAACTGCAATTTTAAAAAATATATATTTTATTTTACTTTGCAAGCTGCTGTGCCACCTTATATATCAGTGGTGGGTGGGCAGTGGCACAGTACACTCTCTGTGGACCTGACAGCAGTCACTGGCACCCAGGCAACTGCAATTTTAAAAAATATATATTTTATTTTACTTTGCAAGCTGCTGTGCCACCTTATATATCAGTGGTGGGTGGGCAGTGGCACAGTACACTCTCTGTGGACCTGACAGCAGTCACTGGCACCCAGGCAACTGCAATTTAAAAAAAAATATATTTTATTTTACTTTGCAAGCTGCTGTGCCACCTTATATATCAGTGGTGGGTGGGCAGTGGCACAGTACACTCTCTGTGGACCTGACAGCAGTCACTGGCACCCAGGCAACTGCAATTAAAAAATATATATATATTTTTTTACTTTGCAAGCTGCTGTGCCACCTTATATATCAGTGGTGGGTGGGCACACAGTGGCACTGCAGTGGGCACAGTACACTCTGTGGACCTGACAGTAACTGGCAGCCCAGGCAACTGCAATAATAAAAAATATTTTTTTTTTCAATTTATTGCAACAAGATGCTGTGCCACCGTATATATATCAGTGGTGGGCAGTGCACTGCAGTGGGTACAGTGCACTCTGTGGACCTGACACAGCACTCACTGCAATTATGACAGAGGAAAAAAAAAATATTTTTTAAAATGCCAGGTACTGTGCCTGTGCCACCCGAAATGAGTGTGGTGTGCACACAGTACAGTCTGTGGTAGGTCTGTGGCCTCTCACACACAGCGGGCAGGCAACTGCAGTGTACAATAGATATATATAGATATATATATAAAGAAAAAACTCTATTACCTTACCAGCCCTTAAAAGGGCTTTTGGGGACACTATATATATATATATATATATATATATATATATATATATATATATGTATATATATAAATAAAAAAATCCTCAATTACCAGCCCTTAAAAGGGCTTTTGGGGACGCTAGGTATATATATATATATATATATATATATATAAAAAAAAAAAAAACACAAATACCAGCCCTTAGAAGGGCTTTTTGGGGTGCTGATATTACAGCAGTAGTGGACCAAGAACACTGCAAGACCAGGAACACTGACTAACTGTCCCTAGCTTAACAGCAGCAGCAGCAGCAGCAGCTCTCTCCCTACTCTCACTACACACACTGCTTCAGAATGATCTAAGATGGATGCTGCCCTTGCTTATTTATAGGAGGTGGGAGGGTGTGGGAGGGAGGTATGCTGATTGGCTGGAAATGTGTCTGCTGACTGTAAAGTTCAGGGTCAAAGTTTGCCTCAATGATGTCTTATGGGGGGCGGACCGAACATCGCATATGTTCGCCGGCAGCGGCGAACGCGAACATGCTAAGTTCGCCGGGAACTGTTCGCCGGCGAACAGTTCTATACATCTCTACATCATAACAGACGGTGCAAGAGAGATTGCTAGCAGTGTAAGGTGGGTGTAGGTTCCTGTGTGAGGTAGGGAGAGATTTATTTCTTTACATCATAGCAGACAGTGAAGAGACGTTGCTAGAAGTATAGGGAGGTGTAGGTTTCTGTGTCAGGTAGGACAGATTTATTTCTTTACATCAGATACCAGTCAGAGTATTATTCATTGATCAGTTGTGGAACATTGAATAATTATCACAGACCTGTAGGGTTCTAGATCACTTCAGATATCAGTCAGTGTATTCACTGATGAGTTGTGGAACATTCTATAATTAACACAGACCTGTAGGATTCTAGATTTCTTCAGATATCAGTCAGAGTGGTCAGTTGTGGAACATTCTATAATTATCACAGACCTATTTGATTATAGATCACTTCAGATATCAGTCAGAGTAGTCAGTTGTGGAACATTCTATAATATTCACAGACCTAATTGTTTCTAGATCACTTCAGATATCAGTCAGAGTGGTCAGTTGTGGAACATTATATATTGGTGCTTTTCCACTGCATGGAACCAAATGGTTCAGCTCGCTTTTGCTCTTTTCCACTGCATGGTACTGCATGGTACGGTGTTGGAACGGTTCGGTACGGTACGCTTTTCCACTACATGGAACCGAACGGTACGGCTCGCTTAAACAGTACCACCTCGGTTGTGGTTCCAAGAGGGCCGTACCGGTACCATATCCCACAATCCTTTGCATGCAGCCTTGACTGTTTGTCACTACTAGCCACTGATTGGTCAGAAAATCATTGTTATCCCACCCACTTACTATTAGTGGAAAAGTAAACCGTACCGAACCGTTCCAACACCGTACCATGTGGTACCATGCAGTGGAAAACCAAACAGAGCCAAGCAGGGCCGAGTGGAGCCGAGCCGATACTTGCAGTGGAAAAGTGCCATAATATTCACAGACCTAATTGTTTCTAGATCACTTCAGATATCAGTCAGAGTATTCATTGATCAGTTGTGGAACATTCTATAAGCATCACAGATCGTCCATCTATAGGATTATAGATTACATCAGATATCAGTGAGAGTATTGATAATCGGTCACTTGCGTACATCTGTAACCAGCACAGCTCATCTATAGGGCTATCAATTACACCATATCAGGTCATTGAGGATCTATTGGTCAGTTGCATATACCCTATATTGATCTGTATCAACATCATGTCCGAAAGGCCGACAAGGAGAGGCAGACGCTCACAGGCCACGAAAAGAGGGCAAGCAGCCTCTGTGTCCATTGTGAAAAGTGGTGGTCACAGTCGACATAGTGCATCCTCTGCAGGCGGGACACACCCATTATATAATGTTCCACAACTGACCACTCTGACTGATATCTGAAGTGATCTAGAAACAATTAGGTCCTCACCCACGCTCCTAGTAGTTTACCTTCCACCGCAGCTGCCAAAGTGGCCCAATCCACAGGCTCCTTCTCCACAGCTACTCCTTCAGTTGCCCCACCATCATGCACAGAGGAGTCACCGGAACTATTCAATCAGTGTTATGCTCCTGGAGGATGCACAGCAATTTGAAAGCTGTGATGTTGTTTCCCAGGTTGATGAAGGGAATAACGTGAGCCTAGAGAGAGGTTGTGACAATGACGGGCAAGAGACCAGCAGTCGTGTTGCCACAGCTGAATCATATTGCCATGTTTTCTCCAGTGACGAAGAGGGAGGGGATGATGAGGTCACTGACTGTACTTGGGTGCCTGACAGGGTAGAGGAGGAGGAGGGGGAGGATGAGGAGGACACACAACTCCAATGAGGCAGAATGGGCTCCATGGGCCGCCATAGCAGAAGCCAACCTATTGTGTCACAGCACAGAGCTCCACGGGTGCAGGGTGCTGCAAAATCCCAGCGGACTCCAAAAAGTTAATTAGTGTGGGCTTTTTTCAGCACCTGTGCAGTAGACCGCAGCGTTGCTGTTTGCAGCATCTGTCTGAAGTGGATCAAGCATGGCCAGAACACCAGCTGCTTGGGCACCACATGCTTGACAAGGCATAGGATGACCTGCCATGAAGTCTGTTGACAACAACACCTGAAAGAGGCACCAGATCAAAACAAGCATACATCACCATGCTCCTCATCTGCGATCTCTAACCCTACTATACCTCATGCCTTCTCAAATACCAGCATTGAGAGGGATGATGGTATAACAATGAGTGGAACAAAGACTTGCACCCAATCTGCTAGCAGTACACCCCACCTTGAATTGAGCAGCAGGCAAATTTCACTACCCCGTAGAAAGAAATACCGTCCCAGCCATCCACATGCTCAGCGTCTTAATGCTAGCTTGGCCACATTGCTAGCATTACAGTTGCTGCCTTTTCAGCTGGAAGACTTGGCTCCCTTTCGCAAATTTGTGGAATGTGCTGCACTACAGTGGCAGGTCCCAAAAAGGCATTCCTTTTTGCGTAATGCCATTCCGGCTCTCTACCGTCATGTGGAAGGTAGTGTTTTGGCCTCATTGGACAAAGCGGTCAGCAGGAAGGTGCACATTACTGCTGACTCTTGGTCCAGCAGGCATGGACAGGGACATTACATTTCTTTCACGGTGCACTGGGTAACTCTGCTGGCAGCTGGGAAGGATGCAGGGCAGGGTTCGGTGCTGGAGCTTGTTTTGCCGCCACGCCTACAAAAAGCTGGTGCTGGTTCTGCCACATCTAGCTACTCCACCACTGTTGTGCAAATTAATAGAGCTTGGCTCATAGAAGTTCACTCAATGCGCTGAAAAGCTTTGCTGCGCTGAAAAGCGCACTTGTGGATATTAATACGCGCCAAACGCCATTAATCCCTTTTGCTGATGTACAGCTCTTTTGTATAAGGCTTGGACAATGCACTAGGCGATAAGAAAGAAACAGACTGTAAGGTTCTGGCACTCTCAGTGCCTCCTATCACATTATTTCCGGGTGCTTTCCATCTACCTAGATAGATGAAGCACATATAGGTGTGTTTCCCTTTAAGACTGATGCTGTCATCACTGAGCGCCGGACTGTATGGCTATTTAGATCGCCGGCTCTCACTCACATGTGTTCGTTCAAACACCTTTGTACCTGGATGCTAACTTGGCTTGAAGCTCTCATGCTTGCAAGCATACCTCGCTGACAGAACCACGCTGCGCTGATCCCTGTATCCCGCTACTGGATCATCCGCTCTTCCTGAACCACCCCTCGGCTACATTGCTATTAGTGATAAGTACCCCGCATGGGAGACCTCTATAAACTTTATACTAAAGCTTACACTATCTAGCTCTGCATAGTAAGGACTGTTACCATATCTGCATATCTAGATTGCTAGCTCTTGAGCCTACTGCCACCTATTCCTGCACTGGGTTGATCTCTCTTGTATGTCCACCTACTACTCTGTCATCTGCTACCATACATGAATGCTAAACCTATCTGCATCCATCTGCTACTATCTTACCTTCAAGTGTCTGTCATCTACCATCTCCACCCAACCTGTCTCTTCAGTCTATCATCACTGTGTTACTATATACATAAGTCACTCTAGGAAACATCTTGTTGAGTGTGTGTATTTACTAGCTGGATTGAGACCTTCCACACATGATGAGTCATTGAGGGTTGGGAATGGTATCTCAGCGTTTCTCTTACATGACTACTGAAGTGGAATATTTCTGCAGCTGAAAATCCACACCATACATAAAACGCAGGAGCGTTACACAGACATGCTGGGTCATATCGATGCCATCTGCCCGGGTCCCTCTGTGTGTGCGGTTGTGTGTGTGTGTGGTCTGTGAGAGTCTCTGTGTCCTTCTGTGAATGTCTGTGTCTGAATGCATGAGTGTGTGTGTGTCATGGCACTGCCGCGTACTCACCTGCGTCTGGGCGCCTGCGGCGTTCTCGCAACAGAGTCTCGGTGCTTGCCGGTCACAGAGACACCCCCTCCGGGTCTGCGGTGGCTCCTTCTCCTCCCCTCACCTCTGAGGACTGCAGCAGCACACTGTCATGGCAAGATGGCGGCCGCCATGCGGTTACAGTGTTTTACACAGAGGGAGAGAGGAGAGTTGAAGATCTGGTAAGATCAGGTTCTATGAAGCAAACCAAGATGACGCTGGGTCTCTGACCTCCCTTTATAGCCCCTGGCAGCCCCACCTACTGGTGGGAGGTGGCGGGTCATGTGATCCTGGCTCCCTATATAAACCAAGCACACCTTCCAGTCAGTGCTTGGTTATTTTCCTTGCTCCAGTGTGTCTGCTAATTGCATTGTCTGTGTTCCTGGTTCCTGATCCTTTCTCCCTCAGGTGGATACTCCTTGATTGCCTGCCAGACCTGACTCCAGAGTTGTCGACCTTACCTCCTCCTCTTCATTAAAGGCCTCCGTGCCACCACAGACCCTACGGGGCCCTGTTCTCACTTCCAGGGACTCCTGAGGGTCGTGATTGTAAGGGAGTGCTGTTCCACTGCAACTGGGTTCCCTCTCCACTGCAAGACCCCAGGTGGGTTGTGACATAATAACCAAGCCACAAAAATGGAACCCGCAGGAACAGCCGAAGCTATTACTGCTCTCACCCAACAGATGACAGCCTTGGCTCAAGCCGTCCAAGATCTACAAGCCAGTAACGCTATGCTTCTTCAACATGAACAAAGAAGGGCTCAGTCTGTACCCCTTCCAGACTCACCCCCAGCCACTGGTCCGGTACTAACTGCATTCCCAGAACCAGCCATTCCTATGCCTCACAAGTTTACTGGAAAGAAGTCTGAACTGCGATCATTCATCACAGCTTGTGAACTACTCTTCGTCCTAAAACCACACACCTACCCCAATGATTACGTGAAGGTCCGCACAACCATTGCCTTGCTGTCAGGTCAACCACAAACCTGGGCACACCAACTCCTGCACTCAAAGAGTCCAATACTGGAGACCTGGGACTCTTTTGCCGCAGCTATGCGTACATTATATGATGACCCTTTGAGACCCTCCGCTGCTCGCTCAGCCCTCCGTTCCCTCCGGCAAGGAAGAAGACCTGTGGAGGACTACACCACGGATTTCTGGGAGTTGGCGTCTGACACTGGTTATAATGAAACTGGCCTGATAGAACAGTACCGACTAGGACTATCCGAGGCCTTAAAAGATGAATTAGCCAGAGTTGGGGTACCCCCTTCCTTGGAGGGTCTGATCCTCCTAGTCACCTAATTAGACCGACGCTTCCGTGAACGAAGAAGTGAGAGACAGGCTCCAGCTAATCTCCGGTCCTTGGATTCACCAGGGCCTATGCCTTCTGCTTCTCCATCCTCTTCCTCATCCGAAGAACCTATGCAAATAGGCATGGTTCGCCGTCCACTAACGGAAGAAGAACGCAAGAGACGCCGTTCTCAAGGACTTTGTCTCTATTGTGGGAAAGCCGATCACCAACTCCGGTCATGCCCCGTCCGACCCACAACCTCACCTGGTAAGGGTTCCTTAGCCCCTTCTTCCTGGACTTCTACTGTTCCATCCACCTCTTCTTACTTATCTGTTTCTCTTTCTCTCCAGTGGGGAAGTAGAGATCTCCAGATTACGGCCATCATCGACTCCGGAGCCAGCGGGTGTTTCATAGACCAGACCTTGGTCCGATCACATCATCTGCCTATGCAACTTAAGTCACGGCCGTTATCCCTATTCGTGGTAGATGGGACTCCTATCAAAACTGGACCCGTACTACATGAGACCGGTCCCATCTGTCTCCTCCTTGGTCACCATAAAGAGACTATCAATTTGGATATTGTACCCTCACCAATATTCCCACTCATCCTCGGCCTTCCCTGGCTTCGCACCCACAATCCAGCGATAGACTGGATTAAGGGTACTCTCACCTTCTCTTCCACCTTTTGCACCACCACTTGCTTAAAAGAGGCACCCACGCAAAAAATCAAAAGGCAGATGCTCTACTCACGATAAACCTTGACCCTCCAGTTATCTTGCCAGACAAATACAAGGAATTCCAGGATGTCTTCAACAAACAGAATGCAGATCAGTTGCCCCCAAGACGTCCATATGATTGTCCAATCGATTTGCTCCCAGGTGCCCCTATCCCCTATGGACGTGTATTCCCTCTGTCGGAAACTGAACTCGCGCACCTCAAAGGGTACATTTCTGACAGCCTCGCCAAAGGTTTCATCAGACCTTCCACGTCACCAGCAGGAGCAGGTATATTTTTTGTTGGTAAGAAAGATGGAGGTCTTCGCCCATGTATTGACTACCGTGCCTTGAATACATCACTATTAAGAATCGATATCCCTTACCTCTGATACCCGAGCTCCTAGATCAATTAAGGAAAGCAAAGATTTTCTCGAAACTAGACCTACAAGGGGCATATAACCTGGTCCGCATACGCAAAGGGGATGAGTGGAAGACAGCATTCAGGACACGCTACGGACATTTTGAATATCTCGTCATGCCCTTCGGGCTCTGCAATGCCCCGGCCACATTCCAGCACTTCCTGAATGATGTCTTCCGTGATATACTGGATTCTTTTGTCGTAATATATCTAGACGACATACTGATCTTCTCCTCTTCTTCTGCTAAACATAACGAGCATATGAGAAGGGTACTTCTCTTTCTCCGTGAGCACAGACTCTATGCCAAGTTGGAGAAATGTGTTTTTGATACAGAATCCGTGGAATTCCTGGGGTACTTGATCTCTCCAGGGCAAATACAAATGGACCCTCATAAGATCACAGCTATCCTGGAATGGCCTATCCCTAAGGACAAGAAGTCTGTACAGCGCTTCATTGGGTTTGCCAATTTCTATAGACGTTTTATCAGAGGTTTTTCCCAGGTATGCTCCCCCATTACAGCCCTAACAAAAAGCCACAACCTGTTCACATGGACCAACCAAACTCAAGAGGCCTTTGAGAAACTAAAAGAACTGTTTACCCAGGCTCCTATTCTCATCCAGCCCGATTCTACAAAGGCCTTCTTCCTTGAAGTTGATGCCTCCGATATTGCCATTGGGGGTATCCTGTCCCAAAGAGGTGAGAGGGATGATCGACTTCACCCCGTGGCATTCTACTCACGAAAACTCCTGCCCGCTGAAATTAACTATGACGTGGGCGAAAGGGAACTTCTTGCTGTCAAGAACACTCTAGAGGAATGGCGCCATCTCCTTGAAGGAGCACCCTTACCTGTAACTGTATATACAGACCACCGTAATCTAGAGTACCTATGTACTGCTAAGAGACTGCGTCCCCGTCAAGCTCGCTGGGCTTTATTCTTTTCCAGATTTAATTTGCAGATCTCCTACCGCCCTGGGTCAAAAAATCAAAAGGCAGATGCTCTATCACGCATGTATGAAAAGACAAACCCAACAGATCAAACCCAAGACACCATCCTACCTCCAAACCAATTCCTAGCAATACAGGTATCACTCCTAGACCGTATACGCAATTCATCGGTCCAACCACCGGTGATGATACCTCCTCTGATCCAGAAACAAGGCTTATGGTACCATGGTGAACAACTGTATATACCACCTTCACTCCAGTCTGAGGTAATTGGCCAGTTCCATGATACCCTTTCAGCAGGTCACGGAGGAATTACCCAGACATTTGAAAACATTAGCCGTTATTATTGGTGGCCTTCTATTAAATCGGACGTCAGGGATTATGTCCTTTCCTGTGATATATGTGCTCGATCAAAGACCCCAAAGATAAAACCTGTGGGTCTTCTCCAACCTCCTGCAGTTCCTCGAGGACCATGGACCGACATAGCCATGGACTTTATTGTGGATCTACCCTTATCACACAAACACAACACCATCATGGTGGTAGTGGATAGATTCACAAAAATGGCACATTTCATTCCTTCTGTAGGACTTCCATCTGCTTCAAAGACTGCCTCCTTGTTCCTGCAAAACATCTTTCGTATACATGGATTACCCCAAACCATCATCACTGACCGTGGGTCCCAGTTCACCTCCCGTTTCTGGTCCCATTTTTGTCGTCATCTAAAGATCCAATGATGTTTATCCTCGGCTTACCATCCTCAGACCAACGGCCAAACAGAACGTACCAACCAGATTCTGGAACAATATCTTCGTTGTTTCACTACACATCTGCAAGACGACTGGTTGTCTCTGCTTCCCACAGCAGAGTTCTCCTAAAACAACCACATGCACCACTCCAGCAAGATGACACCTTTTTATGCCAACTATGGTTTCCATCCATGTGCCCTTCCAGAGCTACCTTGTCCAAACACAGTGCCTGATGTAGCCTCACAACTGAACAAACTTAGACATCTTAAGCCTATGTTGTACCAGACCCTGAAAATAGCACAACAACGCTACAAAGGATATGCAGACAAGAAAAGGTCCCCGGCACCCACCTATGTGCCAGAAGACAAAGTCTGGCTGTCCACACAACATATGCGTTTGTCTTGCCCCTCACGGAAGTTGGGACCACGTTACATAGGGCCTTTCACTATAACCGAGATCCTATCTCCTGTGGCCGTCCGCCTGGATCTCCCTTCCACCTACAGGTTACATCCGGTTTTTCATGTATCCCTCCTAAAACCTTGGAAACCCAACAGATTTCCTTCCCGTATTGTGGCTCCACCCTCTCCAGTGGTTGTGGATGGCTCTGAAGAGTTTGAAGTCCAAGAGATTCTTGATTCCAGACGTCGTAGGGGTAATCTGGAGTATCTCATCCACTGGAAAGGGTATGGCCCAGAGGAGAGATCCTGGGAGCCAGCTAAGAATGTACATGCACCTGCCAAGATTAGAGCTTTCCACAGAAGACACCCTGGCCGACCAACCCTATTTCGCGCCCTGAGGTCGCGTTTAGGAAGGGGGCTCTGTCACGGCACTGCCGCGTACTCACCTGCGTCTGGGCGCCTGCGGCGTTCTCGCAACAGAGTCTCGGTGCTTGCCGGTCACAGAGACACCCCCTCCGGGTCTGCGGTGGCTCCTTCTCCTCCCCTCACCTCTGAGGACTGCAGCAGCACACTGTCATGGCAAGATGGCGGCCGCCATGCGGTTACAGTGTTTTACACAGAGGGAGAGAGGAGAGTTGAAGATCTGGTAAGATCAGGTTCTATGAAGCAAACCAAGATGACGCTGAGTCTCTGACCTCCCTTTATAGCCCCTGGCAGCCCCACCTACTGGTGGGAGGTGGCGGGTCATGTGATCCTGGCTCCCTATATAAACCAAGCACACCTTCCAGTCAGTGCTTGGTTATTTTTCTTGCTCCAGTGTGTCTGCTAATTGCATTGTCTGTGTTCCTGGTTCCTGATCCTTTCTCCCTCAGGTGGATACTCCTTGACTGCCTGCCAGACCTGACTCCAGAGTTGTCGACCTTACCTCCTCCTCTTCATTAAAGGCCTCCGTGCCACCACAGACCCTACGGGGCCCTGTTCCCACTTCCAGGGACTCCTGAGGGTCGTGATTGTAAGGGAGTGCTGTTCCACTGCAACTGGGTTCCCTCTCCACTGCATGACCCCAGGTGGGTTGTGACAGTGCGAGTGTTTGTGTGTGTGGTCTGTGAGAGTCTCTGTGTCCTTCTGTGTATGTCTGTGTGTGAGCTTCTTCTGTCTGTCCCAGAGTAGGCTAGCTTTATTTACAGCAAGTGAACAAAAGGGGGGTTACAGGGAGTGGCTTCAAGACCGCCAATCACAGAACATGTATACATTCAAAAAGTACAATAGAAAAGAAGGAGTGAATGCCTGTGTATGAACATCGCCATGTGCAAAGACTTTTAACTGCCAGGTTAAATATGGCTGCCAGATAGATTCCCATGGACCCAGCCATGTTAATCCACAAACATGAACTCATCCTAACTAGTGTTGAGCGAACACGGACTGTATTATTCGTGTTCGTACCGAATAATTGGATTTTTTGTACCCGAACACGGACACGGACACTTTACTGTATGTTCGGGTAAAAATCCGTGTTCGGTCGTTTTATTTCCGGGTTTTGCATGCTTTGGCGCTCTTTTCATGGCGGGCTTTCAACAGCCAATCAACAATCGTTTAACTGGTGTGCCTTAAGCCATCCCAGCCATGCCTGCAAATGTCTCAGTAGCTGTGATTGGCCGTCTGAAGCATGTGACCAAGTCTTTATAAGTTCGAGGCAGCCGCAGCGGCGTCATTATGCTGCTTAGATTCAGGGACAGAGCACACATCAACGTGCTGGCTGCTGATTAGGGAAAGATAGGCAGGAAAAAACCATTTGTGTCCGGATAGAATTGAGGGACAGGTCGGAGTGTTTAGGCAGGGCGAGTTGTAGGCATTTTAGGGATAGAGTCTGCTGAATTATATAGGGTCAGTGTCTTCTACAAACTACAATCGATATTGCTGTGTGGGGGGTGGGGTCTGCACTCAATCCTGATCTACGATCTCTTCTCAATCCTGTTAGGGACAGAGTCTGCTGAATTTTAGGGAAACTGTGTTCTACAAACTACAATCGATATTGCTGTGTGGTGTGGGATTGGAGATAGGCAGGTGTCAGTGATCCACATCCATTTTTCTGTGTGTGAGCTGCAGTGAACACAATCTTTTTGGGCTGCAGTGAACACAATCTTTTTGGGCTGCAGTGAACACAATCTTTTTGGGCTGCAGTGAACACAATCTTTTTGGGCTGCAGTGAACACAATCTTTTTGGGCTGCAGTGAACACAATCTTTTTGGGGTGCAGTGAACAAAATCTTTTTGGGGTGCAGTGAACACAATCCTTTTTGGTGTGCAGTGAACACAATCTTTGTGGGGTGCAGTGAACAAAATCCTTTGTGGGGTGCAGTGAACACAATCTTTTTGGGGTGCAGTGAACAAAATCCTTTTTGGGGTGCAGTGAACAACATCCTTTTTGGGGTGCAGTGAACACAATCTTTTTGGGGTGCAGTGAACAAAATCCTTTGTGGGGTGCAGTGAACACAATCTTTTTGGGGTGCAGTGAACACAATCTTTTTGGGGTGGAGTGAACAACATCCTTTTTGGGGTGCAGTGAACAAAATCCTTTTTGGGGTGCAGTGAACAAAATCATTTTTGGGGTGCAGTGAACACAATCTTTTTGGGGTGCAGTGAACACAATCTTTGTGGGGTGCAGTGAACACAATCTTTTTGGGGTGGAGTGAACAACATCCTTTTGGGGTGCAGTGAACAACATCCTTTTTGGGGTGCAGTGAACACAATCTTTTTGGGGTGCAGTGAACACAATCTTTGTGGGGTACAGTGAACAGAATCTTTGTGGGGTGCAGTGAACACAATCTTTGGGGGGTACAGTGAACACAATCTTTGTGAGGTGCAGTGAACACAATCTTTGTGGGGTGCAGTGAACACAATCATTGTGGGGTGCAGTGAACTCAATCTTTGTGGGGTACAGTGAACACAATCTCATACTGAAGGTTTGAGGGTGCTGCCTGTTCCATACTCCCCCTACTCCTCATCTAGCCTTTTAGGGGTACAAACAATAGTAATTGGGGCCTAGTGTGGTTGTGTACGTGTGATATACATACACTTTTTTGGGATCATATTTTCTATTCCGCTATTTAATCAAAAACCTTTGGGGATCAGTTAAATTGGGGGATAGTCTGTGTTGGTACGTGTGAGAGAGATCCACCTTTCCAAGTTGTTGGGGTTCATCTCATACTTCTGAAGGTTTGAGGGTGCTGCCTGTTCCATACTCCCCCTACTCCTAGCCTTTTAGGGGTACAAACAATAGTAATTGGGGCCTAGTGTGGTTGTGTACGTGTGATATACATACACTTTTTTGGGATCATATTTTCTATTCCGCTATTTAATCAAAAACCTTTGGGGATCAGTTAAATTGGGGGATAGTCTGTGTTGGTACGTGTGAGAGAGATCCACCTTTCCAAGTTGTTGAGGTTCATCTCATACTTCTGAAGGTTTGAGGGTGCTGCCTGTTCCATACTCCCCCTACTCCTAGCCTTTTAGGGGTACAAACAATAGTAATTGGGGCCTAGTGTGGTTGTGTACGTGTGATATACATACACTTTTTTGGGATCATATTTTCTATTCCGCTATTTAATCAAAAACCTCTGGGGATCAGTTAAATTGGGGGATAGTCTGTGTTGGTACGTGTGAGAGAGATCCACCTTTCCAAGTTGTTGGGGTTCATCTCATACTTCTGAAGGTTTGAGGGTGCTGCCTGTTCCATACTCCCCCTACTCCTAGCCTTTTAGGGGTACAAACAATAGTAATTGGGGCCTAGTGTGGTTGTGTACGTGTGATATACATACACTTTTTTGGGATCATATTTTCTATTCCGCTATTTAATCAAAAACCTTTGGGGATCAGTTAAATTGGGGGATAGTCTGTGTTGGTACGTGTGAGAGAGATCCACCTTTCCAAGTTGTTGGGGTTCATCTCATACTTCTGAAGGTTTGAGGGTGCTGCCTGTTCCATACCCCCCCTACTCCTCATCTAGCCTTTTAGGGGTACAAACAATAGTAATTGGGGCCTAGTGTGGTTGTGTACGTGCGAGATACATACACTTTTTTTGATCATATTTCCTACTCCGCTATTCAATAAAAACCTTTGAGGATCAATTGAATTGCGGGATAGTCTGTGTCGGTACGTGTGAGAGAGATCCACCTTTCCAAGTTGTTGGGGTTCATCTCATACTTCTGAAGGTTTGAGGGTGCTGCCTGTTCCATACTCCCCCTACTCCTCATCTAGCCTTTTAGGGGTACAAACAATAGTAATTGGGGCCTAGTGTGGTTGTGTACGTGTGATATACATACACTTTTTTTGGATCATATTTTCTATTCCGCTATTTAATCAAAAACCTTTGGGGATCAGTTAAATTGGGGGATAGTCTGTGTTGGTACGTGTGAGAGAGATCTACCTTTCCAAGTTGTTGGGGTTCATCTCATACTTCTGAAGGTTTGAGGGTGCTGCCTGTTCCATACTCCCCCTACTCCTCATCTAGCCTTTTAGGGGTACAAACAATAGTAATTGGGGCCCAGTGTGGTTGTGTACGTGTGATATACATACACTTTTTTGGGATCATATTTTCTATTCCGCTATTTAATCAAAAACCTTTGGGGATCAGTTAAATTGGGGGATAGTCTGTGTCGGTACGTGTGAGAGAGATCCACCTTTCCAAGTTGTTGGGGTTCATCTCATACTTCTGAAGGTTTGAGGGTGCTGCCTGTTCCATACCCCCCCTACTCCTCATCTAGCCTTTTAGGGGTACAAACAATAGTAATTGGGGCCTAGTGTGGTTGTGTACGTGCGAGATACATACACTTTTTTTGATCATATTTCCTACTCCGCTATTCAATAAAAACCTTTGAGGATCAATTGAATTGCGGGATAGTCTGTGTCGGTACGTGTGAGAGAGATCCACCTTTCCAAGTTGTTGGGGTTCATCTCATACTTCTGAAGGTTTGAGGGTGCTGCCTGTTCCATACTCCCCCTACTCCTCATCTAGCCTTTTAGGGGTACAAACAATAGTAATTGGGGCCCAGTGTGGTTGTGTACGTGTGATATACATACACTTTTTTGGGATCATATTTTCTATTCCGCTATTTAATCAAAAACCTTTGGGGATCAGTTAAATTGGGGGATAGTCTGTGTCGGTACGTGTGAGAGAGATCCACCTTTCCAAGTTGTTGGGGTTCATCTCATACTTCTGAAGGTTTGAGGGTGCTGCCTGTTCCATACTCCCCCTACTCCTCATCTAGCCTTTTAGGGGTACAAACAATAGTAATTGGGGCCCAGTGTGGTTGTGTACGTGTGATATACATACACTTTTTTGGGATCATATTTTCTATTCCGCTATTTAATCAAAAACCTTTGGGGATCAGTTAAATTGGGGGATAGTCTGTGTCGGTACGTGTGAGAGAGATCCACCTTTCCAAGTTGTTGGGGTTCATCTCATACTTCTGAAGGTTTGAGGGTGCTGCCTGTTCCATACCCCCCCTACTCCTCATCTAGCCTTTTAGGGGTACAAACAATAGTAATTGGGGCCTAGTGTGGTTGTGTACGTGCGAGATACATACACTTTTTTTGATCATATTTCCTATTCCGCTATTCAATAAAAACCTTTGAGGATCAATTGAATTGCGGGATAGTCTGTGTCGGTACGTGTGAGAGAGATCCACCTTTCCAAGTTGTTGGGGTTCATCTCATACTTCTGAAGGTTTGAGGGTGCTGCCTGTTCCATACCCCCCCTACTCCTCATCTAGCCTTTTAGGGGTACAAACAATAGTAATTGGGGCCTAGTGTGGTTGTGTACGTGCGAGATACATACACTTTTTTTGATCATATTTCCTATTCCGCTATTCAATAAAAACCTTTGAGGATCAATTGAATTGCGGGATAGTCTGTGTCGGTACGTGTGAGAGAGATCCACCTTTCCAAGTTGTTGGGGTTCATCTCATACTTCTGAAGGTTTGAGGGTGCTGCCTGTTCCATACTCCCCCTACTCCTCATCTAGCCTTTTAGGGGTACAAACAATAGTAATTGGGGCCCAGTGTGGTTGTGTACGTGTGATATACATACACTTTTTTTGGATCATATTTTCTATTCCGCTATTTAATTTAACTGGGCCTCCATGCGAGACCTGTGTGCCTTGTTGCGCTGTTTTGAGTACTCCACCAACATGGCCAGTGGCAATGACGCCGTTCTCAGCTTAACTATCCCACTTCCATGCCTCCTTGAAAAAACAATTCGGGCGATGATGGAAGAGGATGTGGCACAGGATGAGGAGGAGGAGGAGGATGAAGAGGTAACATTTCCAAGGCTTTCAGGGCAGTCATTCGCAAGGGGCTCCGAGGGTGGGTTCCTGCACACGCAAACGCCAGGGACGCAATTGTCCAGCAGGGGCACAGTTCTGGAGGATGAGGAGGATGAGGAGGAGGAGGAGCTGGAGGAGGAGATGGAACCATGTTCACAGCAGGGTGGCACCCAGGCCAGCTCATGGCCATCACTGGTGCGTGGCTGGGGGGATACAGAGGACACGGACGATACACCTCCCACAGAGGACAGCCTTTCGTTGCCTCTGGGCAGCCTGGCACACATGAGCGATTACATGCTGCAGTGTCTCCACAACGACCGCCGAGTTGCCCACATTCTAACTTGTGCTGATTACTGGGTGGCCACGCTGCTGGATCCCCGTTACAAGGACAACGTACCGTCCTTAATTCACTCACTGGAGCGCGATCGCAAGATGCGCGAGTACAAGCGCACGCTGGTAGACGCCATGCTGCTGGCATTCCCATCTGACAGCGGGGCCACAGTGGAAGCACAAGGCAGAGGAGGAGGAGGAGGAGGTCGCCAACGCAACCAGGGCACCGCCAGCACCTCAGAAGGCAGGGTTAGCATGGCCGAAATGTGGAAAAGCTTTGTCAGCACGCCACAACAAACAGCAGCACCAGCAGCTCAGATGGAACGTCTTAGCAGGAGGCAGCATTTTACCAACATGGTGGAGCAGTATGTGTGCACACGCCTACATGTAGTGAATGACGGGTCTGCCCCCTTCAACTTCTGGGTCTCCAAATTGGGCACATGGCTTGAGCTTGCCCTTTACGCCTTGGAGGTGCTGGCGTGCCCTGCAGCCAGTGTATTATCTGAACGGGTATTTAGCACGGCTGGGGGCGTTATAACAGACAAGCGCAGCCGCCTGTCCAGAGACAATGTGGACAAGCTCACGTTCATTAAAATGAACCAGGCATGGATCCCACGGGACTTTTCCGTACCTTATGCAGAATAGCAATGGATACCGACCTTACCCACCCATTGTTCCATTTTTGCTCTTTCTCACTCTTTTGGGGTGTACCCTCATTTAAAATTTTTGAAAAGAAGCAGTGTTGGCTACCTCGTCCTCCTCCTCAGGGCCAGATTAATGTAGGGGCTATTGGAGCTGCAGCTCCAGGCCCCTACCTTTTATATAGGCCCCGGGTTGGCCATATTCACTGTTACCGCTCTTCTGTCACTTGTAAACACAGAAGTCTGGCTTCTATGCTCGCTTCCCCAGGCAGCACCCTCAGAACCTCCCCACACAGCGTGAAGGCCGGACAAGGAGGGACAGTTGGCGATGCATGGATGTGTTTATGGGCTTCAGAGACAGCATCCCATGTTGAATTAGGCATGCATGGCTGCACCCTTCCTCCTCTGGGTGCATGGCAAGGCACGGCCCTTAAGGCCCTTCAAAATCCTCAGCACCAAGCCCATGATGCTGTTAATCCGGCCCTGGTCCTCCTCCACCGCCGCTTCCACCTACACCGCCCATAGGTGTGCGCAGCCTATTGCATTAAGGTGTGCACCCCAAAGTTGAAATACACATGCATGTGTTTGCCAGCAGGGAGAGTAATGTATCGGGGCCATGTACCTGTAGGCAAGGAGAAATAGAGCAGAGCAGGTCCCAGGGAGATCTTTCCCATCTCCTCACTGGCAATGCTATGTGCCCTAGGTGATTAGGGTGTGCCCAGGCACACCCAGCACACCCTGTGCGCACGCCTATGTCACCGCTAGGCTTGTGACGGTATCAGATTTTCATGCTGCGATTAATTGATTAAGGTTTTGCCACGGTATACGGTATTATCACGGTATTCTATTATTAAATTTAAATTATTAAATTTCCACCTCACTTCAATTTCATTGCTGAATTTAGGGGCTTTGGTTCACTTATGCACATTATTATATAGTCAGTCAGTACAGACTCTGTGAACCAGGCCTAAAATAGGTCATCAAGCAGTGTCTGGCCTAACTGGTGATAACTGGTTCTGGCGCTCGGCTCCGATCCGATGGCCTGGTCATTAAGAGGGCAAATCCTTGTGGTCAAGAAGTGGTTAAACCTGAAGGAGGTGTTGTTTATAAATTACTTTACTATTGCTTTAGGCCTGGTTCACATGTATGCGGGTTGGTGGTTCACATTTGCACAGGCATAGCAGCCCATTGATTTGAATGGGCTGCTATGCCCTCATTTTCCGCAGAAAAAAGGTGCATGCAGCATTTTTTTAAAATTCAGTGGCCTTGAAATCCATCCTGCTTTTGCACCATGCGACTAACCTGCAGTTCCTGCTCTGGCAAGCTTTCTGCATTTTTTGTATACGTGGGCACGGCATTTAAAAATAAACAGTTTGCGTGTGCAGCAACGGCAGGTAAGTCGCATGGTGCAAAAGAAGGATGGATTTCATGGCCACTGCATTTTTTTAAATTCTGCATGCACCTTTTTTCAGCTGAAAACGCAGGCATAGCAGCTCAAGCCCATTCACATCAATGGGCTGCTATGCCTGTGCAAATGTGGGCCCCCAACCCGCATACATGTGAACCAGGCCTAAAGCAATAGTAAAGTCATTAATTGGTTAAACCTGCAGGAGGACCGGTGTTTTTATCTATTAATGACTTTACTATTGCTTTAGGCCTGGTTCACATGTATGCGGGTTGGGGGCCCACATTTGCACAGGCATAGCAGCCCATTGATGTGAATGGGCTTGAGCTGCTATGCCTGCGTTTTCAGCTGAAAAAAGGTGCATGCAGAATTTAAAAAAATGCAGTGGCCATGAAATCCATCCTTCTTTTGCACCATGCGACTTACCTGCCGTTGCTGCACACGCAAACTGTTTATTTTTAAATGCCGTGCCCACGTATACAAAAAATGCAGAAAGCTTGCCAGAGCAGGAACTGCAGGTTAGTCGCATGGTGCAAAAGCAGGATGGATTTCAAGGCCACTGAATTTAAAAAAAATGCTGCATGCACCTTTTTTCTGCGGAAAATGAGGGCATAGCAGCCCGTTCAAATCAATGGGCTGCTATGCCTGTGCAAATGTGGGCCGCCAACCCGCATACATGTGAACCGCCAACCCGCATACATGTGAACCACCAACCCGCATACATGTGAACCAGGCCTAAAGCAATAGTAAAGTCATTAATAGATAAAAACACCGGTCCTCCTGCAGGTTTAACCACTTCTGGATCGCAAGGATTTGCCCCTTTAAAGACCAGGCCATCGGATCAGAGCGCCAGGACCAGTCATCACCAGGTAGGCCAGACACTGCTTGATGGCTATATAATAATGTAATGTGGGCTGCTAGGCGTGTGTGTGTGTATATATATATTTATTAGAGCTGCACGATTCTGGCCAAAATGAGAATCACGATTTTTTAGCTTGGAATAAAGATCACGATTCTCTCACGATTCTCTGTGTAACAAAAAAAAAAAAAATTGGGATAACTTTACTGTTACGTTTTTTTTTTTTTTTTTATTCATTAAAGTCTAATCATTGCGTTTGAAAGACTGCTGCGCAAATACAGTGTGACATAAAATATTACAACAATCGCCATTTTATTCTGTAGGGTCTCTGCTAAAAAAATATATAAAATGTTTGGGGGTTCTAAGTACTTTTCTAGCAAAAAAAAAACTGATTTTAACTTGCAAGCAGCAAGTGTCAGAAAAAGATCCAGTCTTTAAGAGGTTAAACTTCCTTTCTCCCTGGCAGAGGGAAGGAAAAGATACAAATGTAATCATTTTTGTTTATAGTTAGGAGACTTAATGCTGAAAGGTGTTAGCTGAGTGAGTGAATGAGTCATCCAGCTCACTGAAATGTATCAATTCACAAGTCAGGCAGACTTGACAGAGAAACTCGGTATTTTAAAAATGCCACAATAACAATACCGTGGCTATGCAATACCGCGATATATCGAATTACCGAAAACCGGCATATGTCTAGTCACCGCCACATCCACCACCACCTCAACCTCCCTCCTACTCCATATGGGCCTCGTCCTTCAGAGATGAAGAAGAACATTGTTTTATTTTTCTGTTTTTTTTTGTTGTTTTAAGTTATTTCCCTATCCACATTTGTTTGCAGAGCACTTGCCATGCTCTTAATTACGTTTTGCTGCCATTTGCAGCACTCTAGCCCTTTCCTTTGGTGTTTTAGAGCCATTTTAGTGCCTTAAAGTTCGGGTCCCCATTGACTTCAATGGGGTTCGGTGTCCGGGAAAAGTTCGGTAAAAGTCCGGGACACGGACCCGGACTTTTTTTTAAAGTTCGGCCGAACCCGTCGAACACGGACATCTAGGTGTTCGCTCAACCCTAATCCTAACCTGTTAGTGGATCCCATCAAACATAGCTCATACAAACCATACCTGATAGTGACCATGCTACCGTTCCAGTGGATGGGACTGTATTATATCTGCATAAGACAATAGCAGCAGTATTTCAGGCATATGGATCAAATATGACAGAAAGATGCCATCCATCTTGGTAAAACGACAAGAATTCCACATCACAAACATATCTCCGCAGTGAATACCGGGGCCCCGGATGGCGAATATATATTTGTGCGATGGCTTTCTCCTTGTGCTGCCATAAATCAGGCTACAAGTATTGTGCAATCCCATCTAATGGAAGATTTTCACTATCAAGTCTTTCCTCAATGCCAGTTGAAGCAATATTCGCTGTGCATTGTGATTACCGGTAAACTGACACTGGGACACAGAATGGCAATTTAATTAAAAATACATCCTAAAGAAACGTCCACATAAATATTAATACAATTTCGACAACAACCTCCTCCTCCTCCTCTTCCTCCATGTCCTCTTCTGCGCAATTCTCCTCTGCAGCAGCATTCAAGGGGCTACGCAAGCAGTCAGCCTAAAATATGCCATGCTGTGCTTCAGTTGGTCTGTCTAGGGGATAGGAGTCACACCGGTGTTGAGTTTCTGTCAGCTCTGCAAGGGCAGGCTCAGAGATGGTTGACGTCATGACAGCTTGTGCCAGGAATGGTTGTATGCGATAATGGCACCAACCTTCTCTCTGCCCTCCGAGAGGGACACTTGACACATGTTCCATGCTTGGCACATGTTCTGAATCTGGTGGTGCAGTGTTTCTTGAGCAGATACCCGGACTTCCAAGATCTCCTGAAGAAGACCAGAAAGTCTGTGGCCATTCCAGCCGTTCGTTCAATACCAGTGCTCGCTTATCTAACATTCAATGGGAATTCAACCTGCCCACCGACCGCCTCATTTTTGACATGCCCAAAAGGTGGAACTCAAAATTGGCAATGCTGCAGCGGCTGCACATGCAGCAGAGGGCCATCAATCAGTACCTGTGTGAGAATTGCACAAGGACAGGGTCAGGGTAGCTTGGCTTTTTTTTTGCCACGCCAGTGGCTTTTGATTAAGGATGCATGCATCATCCTGTCACCATTTGAGGAGGCCACTCGAATGGTGAGCCAGGACGATGCATGCATCAGTGACACTATCCCGCTAGTCTACCTGCTGGAGCACACGCTGCATGGAATCACGGACAGGGAACTTGAGGCAGAACAGCGGGAGGAAGAAGAGGACTTCCTTTCCTCACATGGCCCCCTTTATGCAGATATCATTCCTGCAGGGCCACAAAACACACAGGAGGAAGAGGAGGAGGAGGATTTCTGCAGCATGGATGTAGAGGAAGAGGATAGAATACAGCAGTCTTCAAGGGATGGTTTTGATTCCCCAGAAACCCCAGGAGTTGTACATGATTGGGGAGAGGTTGCACCTGCTTACAATGTCATCCTTAGTGACCCAGAGGACTTAGAAGCTACATTGCATGGGCTCCCTGATTCTGCAAAGCCTACGAAAGGACTCAAGGATTCGTGCTATTAAGGAGAGGGATAATTACTGGTTGGCAACCCTTCTTAATCCACGTTACAAGGTTAAAGTTGCAGAGCTCATCCTGCCTTCGCAGAGGAAGCAGAGGATGAAACATCTTGAGGAGGCCTTGAAAAAAAATTGTGTACCGCCTTTCCAGACATTGGGAGGTTAACATTCTCCAGATGTGTTTCTAAAGGCATCGTTCAGCCAAAGGAGGAGCAGTGAAGAAGGCGGCCGGCTGACCAATGCATTTAAACAGTTTTTTGTCCTCAGCAGCACCCAGGGCTGTTAGGTTTAAGCAACCATTGCCAGCGTCTCCATCATATGGTGCATGATTATCTAGGCGCAAGAGCAGACTTGGAGACCTTTCCAGCTGCGTATCCACTGACTTACTGGGTCTTGAGGATGGACCACTGGCCAGAACTTGCTCAATATGCAATGGAGCTACTGGCCTTCCTGCTTCCAGCGTGCTTTCCGAACGGACGTTCAGTGCTGCTGGAGGTTTTGTGATGAACAAAAGAGTGCGTCTTTCCACAGATTCTGTTGACCAGCTGACCTTTATCAAAGTGAACCAGTCCTGGATCAACAAGAGCTATCAGGTCCCTGATGCTGATGTAACTGATTGAATTTGCTAGCGGTCTGCCATCCCTTGAACACTCCGTATGCTGCCTATCCTATTCTTCTACCTTGAATCTGCTGACTTCCAACAATGTTTTTGGTTTAGGTCCCTACCACCCCCCAAGGCCTAATTTTTCTGTACTTGTATGACAGGTGCATACAATCGAAATGTCGTATCTCATTTTTAACAGCAGGCCCTGTCCCTGTGCCCTGCTAACTGTGAGGGGTTACGGTGTTCAGGCACCATCAACACCAAAGGCCCAATTTTTGGCACTTGTATAGCACATGCAATTTCAAATTTGCATGGAATTCTTACCAGCAGGTTCCCTTCCAGGATCCAGCAAGAGTAACTGCGAGGCCTTGGTTAAGGTGTTCAGGCACCACCTACGGCAAAGGCCCAATTTTTGGGTCTTGTATAGCACATGCAATTTCAAATTTGCAGGGAATTCTTACCAGCAGGTCCCCTTTCTGGATCCAGCAAGAGTAACTGCGAGGCCTTGGTTACGGTGTTCAGGTAACACCTACTGCAAAGGCCCAATTTTTGGCACTTGTATAGCACATGTGATTTCAAATTTGTATGGATTTTTAGCTGCAGGGCCCGTTCCTGCACCCAGCAAGAGTAACTGCGAGGCCTTGGTTACGGTGTTCAGACACCACCTACCGCAAAGGCCCAAATTTTGGCACTTGTATAGCACATGCGATTTCAAATTTGCATGGAATTCTTACCAGCAGGTCCCTTTCCTGCACCCAGCAAGAGTAACTACGAGGCCTTGGTTACAGTGTTCAGGTACCACCTACCGCAAATGCCCAATTTTTGGCACTTATATAGCACATGTGATTTCAAATTTGCATGGAAATCTTACCAGCAGGTCCCGTTCCTGGACCCAGCAAGAGTAACTCTGAGGCTTTGGTTACGCTGTTCAGGCAGTTTTGCAAGGTAAAGGTAGAAGAACCGCACTCAGGTAGGTAGAAGCAAATCAAAGCAAAAATGGTTTATTCTTCAAATGGATAAATGAACAGACAGTGCAATGGGGAACAGATGTCCAGGTTGACGCGTTTCACGGCTCACATGGCCGCTTACTCATAACCGTAGTGATGAATAACGGAAATCGGTATTTTATACAAGCTCTAGATGGTTAATGTAATTGCTTGCACGTTTGTGTGTTTAACTTAATGATCTTTCATTGAGAAACCGATTGGACCGTGATTCAGCACCTGGGACATGAAAAAGACGTACACATAAAAGATGCCTCCTAGTGAGGCAAAATAACATAACAACAAAACATTAAGTGTAAAAATATTTGGTTTGCATAATATATGCCAATGATTTGTGACATTTAAAAACATTTGTAGCACAGAGGAAGAATCCAGAAGTGGCAATAAACACAGGGGAAGATGATGGGAAAGTTAAAAACTTTTGTATATAAATATAAATAAACACATCATCTTCTATATATTACTGTGTAAATATACCATGTAGATTGTAAAGGCATGCCTCATGAAACAGATGGTATTTAAATATACTTATAAATAACTAGAAAGGAACAACCTAACAAAAAAATGGAAATTTAAAAAAACAATCAATGAGAAAGTTGGGAATAAAAAATCCCTAATTTTTTAGTCGAATGGATTTAAATAAGAAAAAATCCGTATAAACACATATGTGAATATATAATGAAGCGTATAAAACGTGTGAGACATGTAAAAAATATATATATGTATTAAATGTATAAACACATATGTGAATGTGTGTGTGACACACACCAAGTGTGTAAACAAACGTGAACCTATGCATGTCTGCATATATGGTTGACTTAATGTTGTGTAAAGATAGAAATAATATATGTGGATCAGGCACCACCTACTGCAAAGGCCCAATTTTTGGCACTTGTATAGCACATGCGATTTCAAATTTGCATGGAATTCTTATCAGCAGATCCCGTTCCTGCACTCAGCCGGACTAACTGTGAGGGGTTGGTTACAGTGTTCAGGCACCAGCAACAAAAAAGGCCCAATTTTTGGCACCTGTATGACAAGTACACGTGATTTCAAATTTGTATGGATTTTTTAGCAGCAGGGCCCGTTCCTGCACCCAGCAAGAGTAACTGCAAGGGGTTACGGTGTTCAGGCACCATCAACAACCAAGGCCCAATTTTTCTGCACCCGTATGACAAGTACATGCGATTTGAAATTTGTATGTATATTTGTATATGACATTTTTTGCTTTAGAAATTTCAGTATTGCTGCAGCTGTCTACATACAGTACATCGTAGAGATGCACTACTTTACAGGCACATTCAGGGGACCCCCCCAGGCACGATATTTGAAGGAATTTTTCATTTTTATAGTTTCATTTTAAGCCTCATTAAAATCAGTAAATCAGTGCTCCTTTAAAAACGATCATTTTTAAAAACTTTTTTTCATTGCTACATCTTCCCCAGGTCAGGACCCGGACCCCCATACACCTTTTATGGGCAATAACTTGCATTTAAGCCTTCAAAATGAGGCCGTTTGATTTGCGAGTCCCATAGACTTCAATGGGGTTCCTTTGTTCAAACAAACCTTTCCTCTGTTTGCGGTGTTCTGGTGCAAACCGAACCAGGGGGTGTTTGGCTCATCACTAGTGCCAAGCATGGAACATGTGTCAAGTCTCCCTGTCGGAGGGCGGAGAGAAGATTGATGCCATTGTCACATACAACCTTTCCTGGCTCAAGCTGTCCTGGCGTCAACCATCTCTGAGCCTGTCCTTGCAGAGCTGACAGAATCTCTGCACCGGTGTGACTCCTATCCCCTAGACAGACCAACTGAAACACAGCATGGCATCTTTTAGCCTGCTTGCGTAGCCCCTTAAATGTTTAGGGAGAACTGCTGCTTCAGAGGACAATTGAGCAGAAGAGGACAAGGAGGAGGAGGAGGTGGTGGAGTAGCCAGATGTGGCAGAACCAGCACCAGCTTTTTGGAAACTAGGTGGCAAAACAAGCTGAAATACCGAACCCTGTCCTGCATCCTTCCCAGCTGCCAGCAGAGTTACCCAGTCGCCGTAAAAGAAATGTAACGTCCCTGTCCATGCCTGCTGGACCAAGAGTTAGCAGTAATGTGCACCTTCCTGCTGATCGCTTTGTCCAATGAGGCCAAAACACTACCTTCCACATGACGGTAGAGAGCCGGAACGGCCTTGCACAAAAAGAAATGCCTTTTTGGGACCTGCCACTGTGGTACAGCACATTCCACAAATTTGCGAAAGGGAGCCGAGTCTACCAGATGAAAAGGCAGCAACTGTAATGCTAGCAATTTGGCCAAGCTAGCATTAAGACGCTGAGCATGTGGATGGCTGGGACAGTATTTCTTTCTACAGTTCAAAAACTGGGGTAGTGAAATTTGCCTGCTGCTCAAATCAAGCGGTGGTGAACTGCTAGCAGATTGGGTGCAAGTCTCTGTGCCACTCATTGCTATACCATCATCCCTCTCAATGTTGATCTATTTTACATTTTTAGCTTTTTAAAGCTAAAGAATAATATTTTAGACCACAGATCTCTCCGTAAAGAGGACCAGTCATGCTTATTTCTATTAGAAGGGATGTTTTCATTCCTTGTAATAGGAATAAATGTTATATAACAAAACATAAATAAAACAATGAAGGGACAGTGTAAAAATAAAAAGTAAAATAAATAACTAAATAAATAAATAACTAAAAAAAAAGTGTTTCCATCCCTCCGTGCTCTTATTCAGAAACGAATGCATGCGCAATTTGGGCACACATATTTTAACAGTATTTGCACTACACATGTGAGGTATCGTCGCAAACGTTAGAGCGAGAGCAATTATTCTAGCACTAGACCTCCTTTGTAACTTTAAACTGGTGACCTGTAAAGGCGTTTAAAGCAGCACCTATGGAGATTTTTAGGTACCATAGCTTGTCGCCATTCCACAAGCGTGCGCAGTTTTAAAGCATAACATGTTAGGTATCGGTTTACTCTGTGTAACATTATCTTTTTTTCACAATATATAAAAAAAATGGGAGAAATATTGTGCTTTGTTTTTTTTTTTTTTAATTCAACATATGTGTGCACAACTTACTTACAGTATGTGTTTGTTTCTGCACTCTAAGGGATAGGAGCGCTTTCCTTTTTTTCTTTTTTACTTATTTATTTTACTTTTTATTTTTACACTTTCCCTCCATTTTTTTTTTTATCACTTTTATTACTATTACAAGGAATGTAAACATAGGTTCTCTTTATGAAGAGACCTGGGGTCAAAAAATCTCTTATTTTGCTTTAAAAGCAAAAAAAAAACAAAAAACGAGTGAGAACAATAATTCCAGCACTAGACCTCCTCTGTACCTCTAAACTGGTAACCTGAAATTTTTTTAAAGCATCACCTATGGAGATTTTTAAGTACCGTAATTCGTCGCAATTCCACGAGCGGGTGCAATTTTAAAGCCTGAAATGTTAGGTATCTATTTACTCGGCGTAACATTGTCTTTCTTTCACAATATATTAAAAAAATTGGGCAAAAATTGTTTTTTTTTTGTCTTTTTTAAATTCATTAAAGTGTATTTTTTCCCAAAAATTGTGTTTGCAAAACTGCTGCGCAAATTCTGTGTGATATAAAAAATTGCAACAATTGCCATTTTATTTACTAGGATCTCTGCTAAAAAAAAATATGTAATGTTTGGGGGTTCTAAATAATTTTTTAGCAAAAAATACTGTTGTAAACTTGTAAATAAAAAGTTGCAGAAAAAGTTTGGTGTGGTTATTGCATATATTGTAATGGTAATCTCATATATTGCACATTATCTCACCAGTTCCTCTTTTATTGGTTTTGTTCCTCTCTTCCTCTTTCTTTAGTTACTTTAGTTCCGTCTAGACATTTAGATATTACTAAAGTTTTGAGAATGACACAAATATTAATTTTTGCAAAGTCTGCTGCCTCAGTTTTTATGATGGCAATTTACATACTGTATACTTCAGAATGTTATGAAGAGTGAACAGATTAATTGCAATTAATTGCAAACTCTCTATTTGCCATGAAAATGAACTTAAATCAATGCATTTATGAAGAAGGCTTCAGGGTGTCCAAAAAAGGCCAGCAAGCGCCAGGACGGTCTCCTACAGTTGATTCAGCTGTGGGAATCGGGGCACCACCAGTGCACAGCTTGCTCAGGAATGACAGCAGGCAGGAGTGAGTACATCTGAATGTACAGTGAGGAGAAGACTTTTGGTGTCAAGAAAAGCACCAAAGAAGCCACTTCTCCCAAGGAAAAACACCAGGGACAGACTGATAATCTGCAAAAGGTACAGGGATTGGACTGCTGAGGACTGGGGGAAAGCCATTCTCTCTGATGAATCTCCTTTCTGATTGTTTGGGGCATCCAGGAAAAAACTTTGTCTGGAGAAGAAAAGGTGATCTCTACCATCAGTCCTGTGTCATGCATCCTGAGACCATTCATGTGTGGGGGTTACTACTCAGGCAAAATTGCAAGTGAGCCCACTCTCTTGGCTAAGAACCCAGCCATGAAAAAAGAATGGTACAGAAACATCCTCCAAGAGCGACTTCTCGCAACCATCCTAGAACAGTTTGGTGAGGAACAATGTCTTTTCCAGCATGGTGGAGCACCTTGCCATTAGGCAAAAGTGATACCCAAGTGGCTTGGGGGAACAAAACATTGAAATTTCAGGTCAATGGCCAGGAAACTCCACAGACCTTAATCAAATTGAGAACCTGTGCTCAATCCTCAAGAAATGGGTGAACAAAAAATCCCCACCAATTCTGACAAACTCCATGCATTGATTATGCAAGAATGGACTCCGATCAGTCAGGATGTGGCCCAGAGGTTGATTGGCAGCATGCCAGGGCAAATTGCAGAGGTTTTGAAAAAGAAGGGTCAACTGCAAATACTGACTCTTTACTAGTGATGGGCCGAACACCGCCCCTGTTTGGTTCACACCAGAACATCTCGAAAAGGGAAAAGTTCCAGGGAACATGCAAACTCTATTAAAGTTTATGGGACACGAACATGAAAAATCAAAAGTCCTCATTTTAAAGGCTTATATGCAAGCTATTGCCATAAAAAGTGTATGGGGTCCGGGTACTGCCCTGGGGGACATTTTTTTTAAAACAATCATTTTTAAAGGAGCAGTGATTTTAATGATGCTTAAAGTGAAACAATAAAAGTGAAAAATTCCTTTAAATATTGTGCCTGGGGGGTCCCCTTAATGTGCCTGTAAAGTAGCACATCTGTATGATGTATGGAGCCTGCTGCAGCAAAGCTGACATTTCTAAAGGAAAAAATGTCACTTAAAACCGCGCGTGGCTGTAATGTATTGTCAGCTCCCGGCAATACAGATAAAAAATGAAAAAACGGCATAGGGTCCCCCCCCCACCACCAGTCCACAACAGGCCCTTACCTGAGCATGCAGCCTGGCAGGTCAAAAAGGGGAGTGAGCAAACAAGCGCCCCCGCTTCCTGAACCATACCAGGCCACATGCCCTCAACATGGGGGGTGGGTGCTTTGGGCCAGGGGGGCTCTGCCCCCCCACCCTAAAGCACCTTGTCCCCGTGTTGATGGGGACAAGGACCTCTTCCCGGCAACCCTGGGCTGTGGGTGCGGGGCTTATCGGAATCTGTAAGCCCCCTTTAACAAGGGGGCCCCCAGATCCCGCTTCCCCTATGTGAATGGGTATCGGGTACAACGTACACCTACCCATTCACCAAAAAAGTAAAAACCACAGAACACAGTTTTGACAAGTCCTTTATTACAAATAAAAACATAAAAAATAGTGCCCCTCAATGTAAATCCATCATCAATGGTGGCTGGTCAACAAGTGGTAACATTGGCATCTAGGGGAAATATTGGTCAGTTTGGCATGACATTACTCCCAAACTATAAGTTACAGGGACACAAAACTTGGGGAGCACCAAGAGGGGACCCATGACTACAACATATCTATACATCATAAAAGTGGAGTATGCCTGTTCACTACACTGACTGCACTAAACTAACTCAACTCACTATCCACTAACTACCTGCCTAACCTCTATTATCACACACCATACACCCTATACTGCCATGTAAGCAGCAGCCTTATATAGTGTGGGGTATGGACTAAGCCAACTGTCTATGTTTACATCATCATTTTTCTAATATCAGTGGATATATATATATGAGGACAGGAATGGGGAGCGAAGTTTGTTTGCTGCAACTTGATTTTAAATGTCTTGTCATTTGTGATGTGGTGTTTTTTTAAAATCTCTTTTGATTAAAGATGGTGATGATTTTTACATTAATTTGGAGTGTGCGCGCACATTTTTGTACCCCACTTATGAGAGTCAATATACATAATGTTTAATACTGTATATAATTGATTAATATTTTCCACATCTTTACAGAATCTTTACTACATTACAGAATATGGGGAAGGTTGAGCTTGCATCCATTGGGGGCAGGGGAGGACTGGGCCAGGGAAAAGGGGGGCAATTGCCCCCTGGGCCGCTCTGATGCCCCGTAAAAAGGCTGCACCACTTCTGCCACAGACATGCCTAAAGGATTCCTGGTGAAGAGAAGTAAAAAGTCCCCGCCACTGACTTACTGAGTGCGGGATGAAGACAAGGACAGAATGCAGCCCTCCCCCCAGCATGGATGGTGTAAACTGTGTCTGAGCTGAGGCCGGTTCCATTCCCCAACTAGAGACTCTTCCCCGGCCAGCCCCAACTGAGCTGTCCCAGCCCCCCCCCCAACCACCCCCTGCTGGCCAGTTTGGGATTCGGCCGGTGGGTAGGGAGTACCTAGAGCGGTGCTTCAGCCTGGAATGGAGGTCAGGAGGAGACCAGGAAGAGGGAGAATGGAAAGAGGCACCATGGGCCCCAAGGTTGTACTTGCCAGCTGGGCCGAAAGTTGCCAGTAAGCCCCTGATTGGGGTTGAGGTTTGTGTATGAAGTTTATAAAATAGTGGCGAAGTTCCCTCCCCATTAGATGTGGGTAAATTCAATTATGTACATTGTAGGATTCTAATTTGAGGTTGTTGTAGTATTGCGTGGCCTTAGCCCCTGAGCCATGATTGGCTAAAGGCACCTTGCCTTTGGCCAATCATGGCTCTGACAGGACATTGTGTTGCGATTTGCCAAAGCATACAGGTCAGGTGCTTGCTTTGGCCAATCATTAGCAATCAATGCACTGCAACAGCGCAGTGCATTATGGGGCGCTCATCGGCGGGCGAACTTCCCGCTGAGCGCACCATTTGTTTGTGTGTTCAGTGAACATACAAACAGCTGATGTTCGACTCAAACTTACATTCGACTTGAACACAGAGCTCTTTCCTACTCTTTACATAAACGTCATGTCATTGTCAATAAAAGCCTTTGACACATATGAAATGCTGGTAATTATATTTCAGTATCCTATAGTAACATCTGACAAAAAGATCTAAAAACACAGAAGCAGCAGACTTTTTGAAAATTAATATTTGTGTCTGTAGCGGACGCCCCGATGGAAAGAGGGGTTTCGCCGTCAGAGATGTTCTCTTCCCCCCTAGTGTGGGGGATTATCACGTACCTGGTGAAGACTGGAATGTTGTGGAGGCCTCTCTTGCTCCTCCTGTCTGACACTCCTGAAGGTGGGAACAGAGAGTGTAAGGCAAGGAGTGGCACGAGTGCCGTAGCGGCTAGCTGGTGGTGTTCACTCCGTAGGTGGGTACAGCTGGTAGTTGCAGTCCTTGGAACAGGGTGCAGTGGCAGCTTGGCACCAAAGCGTGGGAGCAGTAGCCAGCAGAAACCTGGCAGTGAGGTACAGAATCAGCAAGCAAGCAAGTCCAGAAGATAAGCCAAGGTCGATAACAGCCGGGCAGCGCGGTACAAGGTAAGCAGGCAGATCAGATCCGTTTAAGCAAGCCAAGGTCAGGATAGTAAGCAACAGAGCAGGAGCACGGGCAGAGGCAAAGTCCAAAGGCAGGCCGGGTCATACACAGGTGAGAAGTAACAACAGATCAGGTCTCAGAACCACGGGAACAAGCTGAAGACCATTCAGCAACTGCTCACAGTATTAGAGCAGTTTAAATAGGCCACTGGGAGCCAAATGCTAATTGGTGAGTGCAGGTGTGCAATGTGCACGGGTGTGAGCGAAAGTCCGTACTGGCCTTCTGGTGGAGGAAATCCGGTTTACCTTACATTGCCCCCCCTAATGGGCAGCCTCCGGATGCCCATCTGAGACATCTTCGCAGGATGAGCTTGGAAAAAGTTTTTCACCAGTCTTGGGGCATGAACATTAGCTTCAGGCTCCCACGAGTTTTCCTCAGGACCATAACCTTTCCACTTGATTAAATATTGGGTACCTCCTCTCCCTCTCCTACAATCCACAATGGCCTCAATTTCATACTCCTCTTCATCGTCAATCATGATTGGTGCTGGAGGGTCCGGATTACGGGCAGGAAAGGGATCTGGTACAGCAGGCTTTAGCAGGGACACATGAAAAACTGGGTGAATCTTGTACTTCTCAGGTAGAAAAAGTTCATAAGCTGTCGGATTTATCATTCTTTTTACAGCAAATGGACCGATGTACTTGGGGGCCAATTTCTTGGAAGGACAGGCCATCTTCAAATTAGTGGTTGATAACCAAACCCTGTCCCCTGGCTTGAGATCCAGATCACCCCTTCTCTTTTTATCAAAGTATTTCTTGTTGTCTTGTTGAGCCTTGGCAATAGCTTCCTGCAGAAGTTTATTGTTGCTTTGTAGAAACCTCAGTCGCTCCTGAACCGCTGGAACAGGTGAATCAAAGACAGCATCAGGTAAAAAAGAAGGATTGAATCCGAAGTTCGCAAAGAATGGAGTTTGACCAGTAGCCGAGTGGACAGAATCATTGTAAGCGAACTCTGCTAGAGGAAGGAGCGAAGCCCAATCATCCTGTGAGAAAGAAGAAAAACACCGAAGGTATTGCTCTAGGGTCTGGTTGGTTCGTTCCGTCTGACCATTCGTCTGGGGATGATATGCTGAAGAAAACCATGTCTCAATCTTAAGTGCCTTACAAAGTTCTTTCCAGAATTTGGACGTAAACTGGACTCCTCGGTCAGACGTTATGCTCCGAGGAACCCCATGCAACCGCACTATTTCTTTGACAAATGCTTTTGCAGTCTCTGGAGCAGATGGTGTTCCAATCATTGGTACAAAGTGTGCCATCTTTGATAGCCTATCAATGATCACAAAAATAGAAGTAAAGTTTTCAGATACTGGGAGCTCGACAATAAAGTCCATATTAATCATTTCCCAGGGCTTGGTAGGAATGGGCAAAGGCCTTAATAGGCCCCAAGCTTTAGTCTTGTCTCCTTTGCTTCGGATACAGGTTTCACAAGTCTTCACATAATCCTGGCAATCTGCCCTCAGTCTAGGCCACCAAAAGGACCGTTGTAAAAGTTCCAGAGTCTTGCGCATCCCAAAATGCCCTGCCAAAGGGTGGTCATGGCACAAATTTAAGACTGACTGGCGAAGACTTGAAGGTACAAAAACTTGTTGCTCATGGATGAACAATCCATCCCGTTCTTGCAATTGTGAATCACATGGTGGACCTTCCTCCTCTGATGCTTGTTTGAGCTGTGACACAAAATCTCCTTGCAGTAACAGAAAATTTTGCGAGGATAGGATGGTGTCAGGTTGAGTAGCTTCCTTTTCTTCCAGAAACATACGTGACAGGGCGTCAGGTTTTCCATTCTTAGAACCAGGTCTGTAGGTTATGTGAAATGAGAATCTTGAAAAAAATAAGGCCCACCTGGCCTGACGGGGTCTTAGACGCTTAGCTGTACGGAGATACTCTAAATTTTTGTGATCCGTGAAAATCAGGATTGGATGACTTGCTCCCTCAAGCAGATAACGCCATTCCTCCAGAGCGGACTTGATGGCGAGTAACTCACGGTCTCCCACATCATAATTTCTCTCTGATGGACTGAGTTTTCTTGAGAAGAAAGCCACGGGATGTAGAAGAGACTTAGCGCCTTGTCGCTGAGATACGATAGCACCAACTGCATTTTCCGAGGCATCGACTTCCAGGACATAAGGTAATGCAGGATCAGGATGTTGCAGAATTGGTGCTGATGTAAATAGAGCTTTTAATTTATCAAAGGCAAGTTGCGCTGCTGGAGTCCACTGAAATCGGGTGTTTTGTTTAGTAAGCTGTGTAATGGGGCTGATGATAGCTGAGAAGTTCTTGATAAATTTACGATAAAAGTTAGCAAATCCAACAAATCTCTGGACTCCTTTTCGATCTGCTGGCACTGGCCACTCAAGAATGGCACTAACTTTTTGTGGGTCCATTGCAATGCCTGATGTTGCGATAATAAGCCCCAGAAACTGGATTGTTTCTTTCTCAAATTCACACTTCTCAGCCTTTGCGTATAACCGATGTTCCCGGAGACGGTTGAGGACCTTTTTGACGTGCAGCCGGTGTTCTTCAATGGAAGGGGAGAATATGAGTATGTCATCAAGGTACACAATCATAAAAAGGTCAAGGAAGTCCCTAAAGATATCATTGACGAAATGCTGGAACGTTGCTGGGGCATTACACAGTCCAAAGGGCATGACTAAATACTCAAAATGCCCAAAGCGGGACCGGAAAGCTGTTTTCCATTCATCCCCCTTCCGGATCCTTACTAGGTTATATGCACCTCGAAGGTCAAGCTTTGTGAACACTTTCGCTGTTCTGAACCGCTGGAAAAGTTCTGGAACAAGAGGAAGAGGATATCTGTTTTTAATTGTTATTTTGTTTAGCTCTCTATAGTCCACACAGGGTCTCAGGGTGTGATCCTTCTTTTCAACAAAAAATATTCCAGCCCCTGCAGGGGATGTGGATGGACGGATGAATCCCCTTTCTAGGTTCTCATTAATGTATAGGCGCAATGTCTCAAGCTCAAGTTCTGATAGGGGAAAAATACGTCCAAATGGAATCTCGGCCCCGGGTAACAGTTCAATTGGGCAATCGTACGCCCGATGGGGCGGTAAGGTCTCAGCATTCTTCCTATCAAAAACATCTAAGAAATCATGGTAAGTTAATGGAACATATTGTGAAACTGAAGTCTCTGGTTGCAGTTCCATAAGGGGGGCCGAGGTGGTGACCGTATTAGGAAAACAGTGTTGCTGGCAGTAGGTGGTAGGGAATGAAACAGCTCCAGACTCCCAGTTAATTTGGGGATTGTGTGCCTGCAACCACGGAATGCCCAGGATGATGGGGAACAAAGGTGATGGGATAATGTCCAGGGTTAGGTATTCTGAATGATTAGAGGAGGTTACTGCCAGTAGCGGACACGTTTCTTGTGTGATAGGACCTGACTTGAGATTCGAGCCATCCGCCAAATTAATCTTCAGATGCTGCATTTTAGCTTGCAGTGGAACCTTGTATTGTTCAGCAAATGAATAGTCCATAAAACAACTGCAGGCCCCGGAGTCAATAATGGCTTGAGTTTGGATGCTCCCTCCAGGTAGCTGCAGGGAGAGAGTCAGCGAAAGGTGAGAGGAGATGCTCTTCAGAGGATATCTGGGAGTATCAGAAACAAGGACAGTCTTACGTGGTCTTATCAGGCAGTCACGCAGAAAGTGATCAATGCCCCCACAGTAAAGGCATAAATTGTTCTGCTTGCGTCTAAGTCTTTCCTTGGCTGACAGAGGTGGACGAGAAAGTCCCAACTGAACAGACTCAACCTTGAAAGAGGATGGTGGCGGAGCTGGGGATACAGGTGCTGCTGGTGTCCATGTAGGTGGAATGTTGCCAGATTTTTCTGCCCTCCTCTCTCGGATTCTGCGATCAAGCTGAATAGCAAGCTGGATCAAGTTTGAGAGCGTAGTTGGTGGATCTAGTCTGGCAAGTTCATCTTTAAGAGCCTCTGAAAGACCCAAACGAAACTGGTACTGCAAGGCTGCATCATTCCAGGCAGTGTCAGAACTCCATTTGCGGAACTTAACAACATAGTCCTCCACAGGCTGAAGCCCTTGCTGGAGTTTATGTAGAATAGCTTCTGCTGTGGAGGTCCGTTGGGGATCATCATAGATCTGGGCCATGGCTTCAAAGAAGGAAGAGACTGATGCAAGAACTGGGCTGGCCTTTTCCAGAAGCTGATGAGCCCATGACTGTGGTTCCTCACGCAAGAGAGAAATGACAAAGCCCACCTTAGTAAATTCAAGGGAGAAAGTTCGTGGTTGTAACTCGAAATACAACTGGCAGGCATGGCGGAAGGCCCGAAACTTATAGCGATTTCCTGAAAAGCGTTCTGGGGTAGGTACCCGAGGCTCTGGAGGAGGAACCATTACTGTAGATGCAGTAGCTGGAGCAGGAACAGTAGCTGAAGTGCCAGGTACAGAAGCTTGAGATACAACGGGCAGGGAGCGTAAATGACCTTCAATCCGGAAGTAATTCTCCTGGAGTCCGGTCACCACTTGGATTAAGGCCGTGATTTGTTGGCACACCGCTTCAAGCAGAGAGGAGCCTCCTCCAGTCTCAGTCATGGCTGAATAGTACTATCACGTACCTGGTGAAGACTGGAATGTTGTGGAGGCCTCTCTTGCTCCTCCTGTCTGACACTCCTGAAGGTGGGAACAGAGAGTGTAAGGCAAGGAGTGGCACGAGTGCCGTAGCGGCTAGCTGGTGGTGTTCACTCCGTAGGTGGGTACAGCTGGTAGTTGCAGTCCTTGGAACAGGGCGCAGTGGCAGCTTGGCACCAAAGCGTGGGAGCAGTAGCCAGCAGAAACCTGGCAGTGAGGTACAGAATCAGCAAGCAAGCAAGTCCAGAAGATAAGCCAAGGTCGATAACAGCCGGGCAGCGCGGTACAAGGTAAGCAGGCAGATCAGATCCGTTTAAGCAAGCCAAGGTCAGGATAGTAAGCAACAGAGCAGGAGCACGGGCAGAGGCAAAGTCCAAAGGCAGGCCGGGTCATACACAGGTGAGAAGTAACAACAGATCAGGTCTCAGAACCACGGGAACAAGCTGAAGACCATTCAGCAACTGCTCACAGTATTAGAGCAGTTTAAATAGGCCACTGGGAGCCAAATGCTAATTGGTGAGTGCAGGTGTGCAATGTGCACGGGTGTGAGCGAAAGTCCGTACTGGCCTTCTGGTGGAGGAAATCCGGTTTACCTTACAGGGATGCTGTAGAGTAGAGCAGGAACCAGAGCTAGTGATTGAGCGATCCAAGCAGAAGAGAGATAGAGCTGGTATAGCCTTCTCCCACAAACATGAGATGAAACTCTATGTTGTGAGTAAGCAAGAACTGTTTATTGAACCCACACACACACATTATATACCGTATCAGGTCAGATGAGTCTGATTACATTAGTATATGCAGATAGATTTGTAAACAGGCACAAAATAACCCTAAACTAATTATCTAGCCACCTGGCCAGAACAATGCAAGGTCATTAAAATGTAACAACAGAACAGGAATACTCAGCACAATACACATTCCATCTCAAAACACAGACAGTATCAGCATATTTAACAATGTGTGGACGACTAGTGGCTGAGCCGATGACATTAGCAGTCTGCCATGAGTCATGCCATCTTCAGTTGTTCAGAAGATGAATAAAGTGAACATAAAATGAAATAAAAGGCAATGTCCCAAACTCATAGGAAAATGACACAAAGGGGTTTACAATCCAGGGACAGGGTGATCCGTCACACAGACCCCATTTGAAGCAATCCAAACCACCAAGTATCTGATTTTTTAAATCAGAGTGACGGTTAGTACCGTCACAGTGTCATTCTCAAAACTTTTGGCCACGGCTGTAGATTATGGTTTCAGACATCCCCACATTTCCCGTTATACACTTCCCTTTTAATCAGAGTGGTCAGACTTTGTAACAATAAAATTACATTTTAATGATCTCTGCTCACAGATATAGTTCTAGTAAATGCACACAATTCTTAATTATACATTGCTATGTAAGTCTATATATCATGGTACATATCGCTGGTAAAATAACGACCTGTCATTACACAAATACAAGTCTGACATGTCACAAAACACCTCGATAGTATCATATTTCAGAAAAGCTCCACCTTTTGTGATTAAAAGTCCTGTGATCTCTGTGAGAGAAGTGTTATCTAGACACATGACTTGACATGTTGCTCTTATCAGGAAGACATATCAATGTGTCTTTACCCGTCACCCTACAAGATTATTATTAGAGCATAGCTGGCGTGTGTGGATCTCTGATGGGTGGAATACTGAGTGGAGAGTATACATCACTCTCATTGAGCTCCATTATATCTGAATATCCTCTCTGAAATCTACAATATTGATATGAAGGTCTATGTTCCTCTGCAGAACAATCTTATGAGGACAATCCATATCCCAACATGAGTGATCTCGATGTACGAAGGAAGAAGAACACACCAAAAGCCCAAGGTAAGTTATTATAATGAGGGGTATCCTCTCCATCCATTATAGACAGCTGAGGACTAGGGATGATTGAACGGTTCGGGTCGACCATCGGTTCGACCAGAACATTGGGTGTTCGAAATTCGGCCGAATTACGAACTCTTTGCTGAAAAAGTTCGGAATTCGGCAACCAGAACCGACCAAAATGCAATGGGACAGGAACTGGGCTTTAAAAGCCAGTGATTGGACCAGAACCATCAGTAAAAGCCAATTGAGGGGGCAGGAGAATGCTAGGAATGTGATTGGAGTGACTAGGGGGTCCAGAGGCCAATCATTAGTGAATACGCCCCCCCAGTATATAAGATCGCCCCCGCCATATTCCTAGCATTGTTATACTGGACATGGAAGAGAGTGGAAGCAGTTCTGTTAATTTTACTTTAAAAGTGTCATTTAGCAATTATTAGTGTGAGGAAAGGGATATCTAGTGTAGTTAGGATGCTATTTTCCACTTTAGTTAGATTCAAAAATCTAGTTTCTGTAGGGAAAATGTTAAGTGCCAGGGTGACCGTAGTGTAGTGTAGGGTGAACTGACTCTGACTGCTATGACAGGGTGACCAAACCCTTCCATTTCAGGGTGACCGCTATAGAGAAAAGATTGTTTCTCTTAGGTGACTTATAGAACAGCGATATGGCTTCTCGCCTGTCAGCCTGCTTTTTGCCCTATAAAAGCCCTTATAGGGCTTTTTTGAGGACATTTTTGGAGTCAGGCATGACATCTGAACTTCTGTATAGGGGTATATATACACACACACTTATATGTATTTATACACATACACATATATAGGTGTGAAAGTAGTAGAACACTATGCTTGCGCTAATGAAATAATTAACAGGCATATGGCTCCGCTCCTATCACACCTATATATGTGTATGTGTATAAATACATATAAGTGTGTGTGTATATATACCCCTATACAGAAGTTCAGATGTTTTGCCTGCCTCCAAAGACCCACAAAAAATGCCCAAAAAAAACGCCTGCGCCAAAAAAACCAACCAGGTGTGTTATTGCAGGCGTTTTTTTGGGCATTTTTTGTGGGTCTTTGGAGGCAGGCAAAACATCTGAACTTCTGTATAGGGGTATATATACACACACACTTATATGTATTTATACACATACACACATATAGGTGTGAAAGGAGAGAAGCCATATGGGTGTTAATTATTTCATTAGTATAGTGTTCTGCTACTTTCACACCTATATATGTGTTTGTGTATATATATATATATAAGTGTGTGTGTATATATACCCCTACACAGAAGTTCTGATGTTATGCCTGCCTCCTATAACCCCCAAAAAATGCCCAAAAAAACGCTCGCTACAAAATCGGCAAGGTGTGAAAATAGTGGAGCCATATCCCTGTTCTATAAGTGTTCTAATACAAACAATCTTTTTTTTTTCTGGTTCTGGACATGCTACAGAGCTGAAACTTCACAGGTACACTTTTTAGACCCCCCAGACACTAAATCTAAAGAAATCTCATTTTTTTTTTGTTTTCAATAATTTTTTCAATAATTGGCTCTCTATCAAAAATAAAAATTTTTAAGAACTTTTTTTTGTGTGATTCATAGTCCCTGGGGCATGACCCAGAACCCTAGGCACTTTTTAGGGGCATTTATTGGGTTTTAGGGCTTCAAAATTGGGGTTTTTTGATTACCGAAGTTCGGGTCCCATTGATTTCAATGGGGTTCTGAAATCCGGGCCAAACTTTCTGGAAGTTCTGGTGTTCTGGTTGAACCAAACTTTTGAAAAGTTTGATCATCCCTACAGAGGACCCGAGTCTCCACTTATAGGACACATGTCTACTAATACTGCAATATATAAATCAGAGCAACCAATCAGATATCACCTCTTACTAAATCTATATAGAGTTAATAAAAGCCAGAACATCCTTAGTTGCCTTGCATCAGTATAAACTTCACATGATATATATGATATAATTAAAAAAAAAATAAAATATATATATATATATATATATATATATATATATATATATATATATATACATATACAGTATCTCGCAAAAGTGAGTACACCCCTCACATTTTTGTAAATATGTTATTCTATCTTTTCATGTGACAACACTGAAGAAGTGACGCTTTGCTACAATGTAAAGTAGTGAGTGTACAGCTTGTATAACAGTGTAAATTTGCTGTCCCCCCAAAATAACTCAACGCACAGCCATTAATAACAGGTCCTTATCCGAGCATGCAGCCTGGCATTCACCAAAAAAAGTAAAAACCACAGAACACAGTTTTGACAAGTCCTTTATAAAAATAAAAATAAAAATAGTGTCCCTCGATGTAAATCCATCATCAATCACGACACTCGCGGCACCCGAAAAATAGAAAAAAAATTAAAAAATGCTTCAGTCTCTTCGACTTGCCAAGGTATAACTTGCGGCGGCTGGTCGACAAGTGGTTAACATGTCATTTCTGATGTGGTATTTTTAAAAAATATCTTTTGATTAAAGATGGTAATGATTTTTGCATTTATATGAGGTGTGCGCACACATTTTTGTTCCCCACTTATGAGAGTCAATATACATAATGTTTAATATATAATTGATTAACATTTTCCTCATCTTTGATCTTACATTACAGAATATGGGGAAGGTTGAGCTTGCATCCATTGGGGGCAGGGGAGGACTGGGCCAGGGAAAAGGGGGGCAATTGTCCCCTGGGCCGCTCGGATGCCCGTAAAAAGGCTGCACCACTTTTGCCACAGGCATGCCTAAAGGATTCTGGAAAAGAGAAATGGACAGAGGGCGCACCAGCCTAGCACATTATCTTTAAAACAATTTATTGTAATAGACATGTATACACATTATACTCACAAAACGATTATGAAACACGGGCAATAAGCAATGATGAAGGGGGAACACCCCGAAACGCGTAAGCGTTTTTTTTGGAGGTCTACATCCTTCCACGGCCTGCGGCAGTTGAGGATGCCCAGTGGAGACCCCTGGTGGTCCCTCATTGCTTATTGCCCGTGTTTCATAATAGTTTTGTGAGTATAATTTGTATACATGTCTATTACAATAAATTGTTTTAAAGATAATGCGCTAGGCTGGTGCGCCCTCTGTCCATTTCTCTTTTCCAGTATCTTCTTTGGGTTACCACGACCCGTTGAGAGTGGCAGCACAGCCTGAATTTACTACAATTTGACCTGAATCTCCTTTTCCGGATACCAGCCGCAAGGCCACCCCTTAAGCGCAGGAGTCATTTGCTCTTTGTACATGCCTAAAGGATTCCTGGTGAAGAGAAGTAAAAAGTCCCCGCCACTGACCTACTGAGTGCGGGATGAAGACAAGGACAGAGTGAAGGCCCCTCCCACAGCATGAATGGTGTAAACTGTGTCTGAGCTGAGGCCGGTTCCATTCCCCAACTAAAGACTCTCCCCCGGCCAGCCCCAACTGAGCTGTCCCAGCCCCCCCCAACCACCCCCTGCTGGGCAATTTGGGAACCCCCTGCTGGCCAGTTTGGGATTCGGCCGGTGGGTAGAGAGTACCTAGAGCGGAGCTTCAGCCAGGAATGGAGGTCAGGAGGAGACCAGGAAGAGGGAGAGTGGGAAGAGGCACCATGGGCCCCAAGGTTGTACTTGCCAGCTGGACCAAAAGTTGCCAGTCAGCCCCTGATTGGGGTTGAGGTTTGTGTATGCAGTTTATAAAATAGTGGAGACGTTCCCTCCCCATTAGGTGTGGGTAAATTCAATTATGTACCTTGTAGGATTCTAATTTGAGGTTGTTGTAGTATTGCATGACCTTAGCCCCTGAGCCATGATTGCATTATGGGGCGCGCAGTGAATTATGGGGTGCTCATCGGTGAGCGCCCCATTTGTTCGTGTGTTCAGTGAACATACGAACAGCTGATGTTCGACTTGAACACAAAGCTCTTTCCTACTCTTTAATTAAACGTCATGTCATCGTCAAAAAATACCTTTGTGACTTATGAAATGCTGGTAATTATATTTCAGTATCCTATAGTGACATCCGACAAAAAGATCTAAAAACACAGAAGCAGCAGACTTTGAGAAAATGAATATTTGTGTCATTCTCAAAACTTTTGGCCATGGCTGTAGATTATGGTTTCAGACATCCTCCACATTTCCCGTTATATCACTTCCCTTTTAATCAGAGTGGTCAGACTTTGTAACAATAAAATTAAATTTTAATGATCTCTGCTCACAGATATAGTTCTAGTAAATGTATACAATTCCTAATTATACATTGCTATGTGAGTCCATATATCATGGTACCTATCGCTGGTAAAATAATAAGGACCTGTCAATACACGAATACAAGTCTGACACGTCACAAAACACCTCAATAGTATCATATTTTAGAAAAGCTCCACCTTTTGTCATTAAGGCTCCATGTACATGGGACGTTAGAAAAAGCTAGTTCTGACGCCGGGAAAAAGCAGCTGTTAAATGTGCTTTCAGTAGCTTTTTCTATTTGCGTTATTGCACGTTTGGCCACGTTCCTTTTAGCAGCGTTTTTTCTGCCTCCATTCAAAATCAATGGTTCCCTATGGGAGCCTATTGATTTGAATGGAAGTCGCACCGCAAGTCGGATCAGGATGATCCAACTTGCTGCAAGACTTGCACTGTGTGAATCTTGAGGGGGAACGCCACGCCAAAAATGGGAAAAAAAATGCGTGGCCCCCCCCCCAGGTTCCAAACCAGGCCCTTCGGATTTGGTGGGGTCCCCCCCAAAATCCATACCAGACCCTTATCCGAGCATGCAGCCTGGTAGGGCAGGAAGGGGGAAGGGACGAGCGAGTGACCCCACCCCCCCTGACCATACCAGGCCACATGCCCTCAACATGGGGGGTGTTGGTGCTTTGGGGCAGGGGGAGCTCTGCACCCCCCACCTCAAAGCACCTTGCCCCCATGTTGATGGGGACAAGGGCCTCATCCCCACAACCCTGGCCGGTGGTTGTGGGGGTCTGCGGGCAGGGGGCTCATCGGAATCTGGCAGCCCCCTTTAACAAGGGGGCCCCCCAGATCCCTGACCCCCTCCCTATGTGAATGGGTATGGGGTATTAGGGTTGTGGGGATGAGGCCCTTGTACCTATTAACATGGGGGCAAGGTGCTTTGAGGTGGGGGGTGCAGAGCTCCCCCTGCCCCAAAGCACCAACACCCCCCATGTTGAGGGCATGTGGCCTGGTATGGTCCAGGGGGGGTGGGGCCGCTCGCTCGTCCCCTCCCCCTTCCTGCCCTACCGGGCTGTATGCTCGGATAAGGGTCTGGTATGGATTTTGGGGGGGACCCCACGCCGTTTTTTCGGCGTGGGGCTACCCTCAAATTCCATACCAGACCCGAAGGGCCTGGTTTGGAACCTGGCGGGGACCCCAAAGCATTTTTTTTCCCATTTTTGGCGTGGAGTTTCCCCTCAAGATTCTCACAGTGCAAGTTGCGCCGCAAGTCGGATCCGACTTGCGGTGCGACTTCCATTCAAATAAATAGGCTCCCATAGGGAACCATTGATTTTGAATGGAAGAAAAAAAACTTATTACGTGGCTGAACGTACGTTCATCACGTTCGGTCACGTTTGGTCACGTTCAGCCGCGTTTCTGCATTTGAAACGCCGGGAAACACACGTTCGAACGCAAATAATTGCGTTCCCAAAAACTTCCCTGAACTCAACCGCCTGCAAATGACTGTAAACGACCCTGTGTACATGGACACATAAGATAAAATGTAGATGGGTTCAGGGGCTTCTGAAAAAAACGCCCAACTGCTCCTAAACGGCCATTTACAACGTCCCATGTACACGGAGCCTAAAAGTCCTGTGATCTCTGTGAGAGAATTGATATCTAGACACATTGGACACATTTTGTCCACTACACAACATACCTACAGACAAACTACAAGGCAGTTGTCACACATTTAGGAAAATTGAACGTCTCATGTCCACAGCCAGCCACCACTGGTGGGACAAGTTCTTCTTAGAACACTATATCCCAGAATATTTCCCCTCGGGGCTTACTCATCCTGAAAACATGTTCCTTTTTGAACCCAGATTTGGACAAAGAATGGTTCCACATCTCTGAGTTCTGCACACGGAAATGGATGCAGATCATTTCCCAACAGAGAGAATTAAAGTATAAAGAAACCCTCTCAAACATTTTCCAAACCATATCCAACCTTACCCAATACGTCCCACATGTCCCGATGAACTGGCTTTCCACCCTAAAATTGCACACCAAAAAAGATGAAGATACGCTATTACGTACCAAACTGAATAAAATCAGAAGAGACCTTGATGCTTATAACCATCAAAGAGTATTTAATTGGAAAAAGAACAGACGCCCCACTCCATCTAATCCCAAACCCCTCCAGGTCTCTGGCCGTCCTACAGCTCCCCGTCCCCCTTCCCTCCCCCTCCCCTACTGGGTCCCCTTCCCCATCCCTATTGTCCACCCCCTGCCCCCCATATACCACCGCTATGCCCCAACCCAGCCAGCATCCAGCCTGTTAACAAACATCCTATAGCCCCCACCCCCAAACCCAAAAGAATTAGAAGATCGAGAACCACACTGCCCAAACCTAGGACCTTGGATGGCCCTTCCACACCAAGCACTCCCAACATCACCGCAAGTACAGCGGTTGCCATATCTACTACTACATCAGGCTACAGCAGCTCTATTAGTGCTCCTACCATGCCCACACCTCCCCATACTGGCCGTATTTCTACATCCCAGTCCATTGTTACCAGTATGGACAGTGTCATCCCATCCCAAGCACCTTGTCTGAATAGGCCATCAGACCAGCCCATCAACGAATCCGCCAGTCGCTCCTCCACAGACCATTTTTTAGGACCAACCCCCCTGCTTGCACTGACTCCTCAAACAAACAAAAGAAAACTAGACACAGAGGAAAGCGGGGGGAGACGCAGAAATAAAAAAAAGAGCCAAACTGCTAACAGTAAAAATATATAACTTATCCACCCACTCACTATCACCTGCTGAAATCTCCTCACTCAATAGAGGTTTAAACTTCGCCCCTGCCATCCCACCAAACCAATTCACTCTGTTCAAAGACCTCAACAGGTTCATCAGGAACCTTACCCTTAAACGCCATTACAATATTCTATCCTCCAAGGCACCACTTTGCCCCTCTCCTAGCCCACCCCCCTCCATCCACTCCAGAGCATGACTCCTCCATGAATGCCCTGGCCCTTCAAATTTTAGAAGAACTACACATAGAGAACAACGATGATGAGGACCTCATTTCATTCACCCTCTATCCCTCCTCTTCCCCTCCCTGTTCGATATTCTTTGTTCAGGCTGAAATCAGTATTCAACCCAACCCAGTCCAAAGGTCCGTATCTCCAGACTTTTTATCAAGTAGTATAGGCGGACATCCTCAAAATGTGCAAACATTCCAAAAACCCCTCCCATGCCCAAGCTTCCAATCTGAACCAAGCAGAAAAACTAGCCCTCAAACATCTCACCCAGAGCCAAGACCTCATAATCAAAACTGCTGATAAAGGTGGGGGCATAGTGGTCCAAAACAGGGCCGATTACATCCAGGAGGCCCTCCGTCTACTTTCAGACACTTCCACATACGGCCCTCTCCCGCAAGACCCCCTCACTAAGTTCCAAGCAGAGGCCCAATCTCTCGCTAGAGATGCGAAGGAGGATGGGATAATCAACAAACAAGAACTCTCATTTTTTAACAGAGACTTTTTTCCACCCCATACCTTTACCATATACCCAAAATTCACAAAAACAGCACTCACCCCCCAGGCCGTGCCATTGTAGCCGCCATGGATAGCATTCCAAGCCCATTTTCCCAATACATTGAGCAATTCCTGCAACCATTAACACAAAACCTTCCCTCATATATCAGAGATGGAGTCTACCTACTTGATCTCCTCAGTTACTACTCCTGGGAACCCACCTACATGTGGGCTTCCCTTGATGTTAATTCCCTCTACACCTCCATCCCCCATCAGGTCGGACTCAGGGCAGTTACACATTTTCTATCTGCAGATCCCATGATTCACCCCAAACAAGCTCAATTTATCCTAGATGCCACTGAATTCTGCCTTACCTGGAACTACTTTGAATTCAACGGAGACTTCTACCTCCAAGTCACTGGCACAGCTATGGGGGCAAACTTTGCCCCCAGCTATGCCAACCTTACCATGGGTTTCTGGGAAGCCCAGTACATCTGGCAGAATAACCCCTTCACCCCTCACATCATATTTTACACCCGATATATAGATGATATCATCGTCATCTGGGATGGTCCCCAATCCACTTTCACCCAGTTTGTACAGTATTGTAAGCAAAACCCTTTCAACTTATCCTTCACTTCAGTATGCGATTCGGCTCAATTGGCATTCTTGGATCTCACCCTATATCATGATGAAGGAAACATTCTAGCCAAGAACTACACCAAACCTACCGCTGGAAACTCATTTTTACACTATCATAGTTGCCACCTTCCCAGGTAGATCTCCAACATCCCAAAAAGCCAGTTCTGCCGTCTGAAACGTAACTGTACCAAACAACAGGATTACTGTGAAGAAAGTGCCCTTCTAACCCAGAAATTCCTAGATAAAGGTTACCCCGCATCTCTGGTCCAACAAGCCCACTCACATTACCTTCAACAGTACTACTCAAGTGTTTCCCATACCTCATCTCATCCACAGAACCCATCGCCCCAACCTCTACGGTTTACTACACAGTTCCATACTAAATACAGAAAAATGGAAACAATCTTTCGAAAACACTGGTCCATCCTATTAGAGGACCCACATTTGAAATCTGCCATTCCCCCTATACCAAAAGTCTCCTACAGAAAATCTTCCAACATCAAAAATCTTATCGCTCCTAGTAAACTCAAGTCTGTCACCACCCACCCCACTAAAACCCTCTGTCTCATCCCCCTCATAGGGATGTTCCAGTGACGCAAAACCCTGTGCCTCACTTGCTCCCATGTCCTACACGGTCAAACAGAATTCACTGTCAAAGGCAAAACATACCAAATCAAACAATTCTACAACTGTTCAAACGAATATGTAATATATTGCCTAACCTGCCCCTGTGGACCATTTTATGTGGGCAGTACCATCAGGCCACTAAGGAAACGATTTGGCGAACATCTTCGCTTGGTCAAAAAAAGGGAAGGACAAGCATAGTGTCCCTAGGCACTTTGCAGAGTTCCATAACCAATCCTCTTCAGGACTCAAGGTGTGGGTAATTGAGTCAGTTCCGGACACATTGCCCAGGACAGAGCGTTTCAAGCGGCTGTGCCAGAGAGAAACCTTCTGGATTAATTCCCTTGAGACGCTCTCACCTGGAGGCCTGAACGAGGAAATCAAAATCAATGTGCTGCTGTAGCCCATCTCCTAAATCACTATTCATTGATGTGTATATTAACTTGACCATTTTCTGCCCAGGTTCTTCTTCCCATCTTCCAGTGATATCTCTCTCAACCTCTCCGACATACGCTTCCTTATCTTATGTAAACTCCAAAAGTAAGTACCCAATATATAGGTTTAAAGTTTGTCTGTATATTCATTTTGCTTCTTTTTTGCCACATTATTTGTCCATATAGATATTCGGCTCCTTAACACATACCGCAAACACCAGTACCATAAACACTATTATTGACTTTATGTATATAACCTAAATTAACATTGACTTTTGTCCGCTTTTAGTATATGTGTATGTATGTATATATATATATATATATATATATATACATATTTTTTTCTCTGTGTGTGTGTGTATATGTATATACATGCATATATGATTTTTATGGGTTTAACTATTTTTTTTGCAAAAATACATAATTTTTATAATAATTTTATATATATATATATATATATATACATATTTTTTTCTCTGTGTGTGTGTATATGTATATAAATGCATATATGATTTTTATGGGTTTAACTATTTTTTTGCAAAAATACATAATTTTTATAATAATTTTTATATATATATATATATATATATGCGTTTTTTATAAATGCATATTTTCTTATATGTATACAGTGGGTACGGAAAGTATTCAGACCCCCTTAAATTTTCCACTCTTTGTTATATTGCAGCCATTTGCTAAAATCATTTAGGTTCATTCTTCTTCCTCATGAATGTACACATAGCACCCCATACTGACAGAAAAACACAGACTTGTTGACATTGTTGCAGATTTATTAAAAAAGTAAAACTGAAATATCACATGGTCCTAAGTATTCAGACCCTTTGCTCAGTATTTAGTAGAAGCCCCCTTTTGATCTAATACAGCCAGGAGTCTTTTTGGGAAAGATGCAAGAAGTCTTTCACACCTGGATTTGGGGATCCTCTGCCATTCCTCCTTGCAGATCCTCTCCAGTTCTGTCAGGTTGGATGGTAAACGTTGGTGGACAGCCATTTTTAGGTCTCTCCAGAGATGCTCAATTGGGTTTAAGTCAGGGCTCTGGCTGGGCCATTCAAGAACAGTCACGGAGTTGTTGTGAAGCCACTCCTTCGTTATTTTAGCTGTGTGCTTAGGGTCATTGTCTTGTTGGAAGGTAAACCTTCGGCCCAGTCTGAGGTCCAGAGCACTCTGGAGAAGGTTTTTGTCCAGGATATCCCTGTACTTGGCCGCATTCATCTTTCCCTCGATTGCAACCAGTCGTCCTGTCCCTACAGCTGAAAAACACCCCCACAGCATGATGCTGCCACCACCATGCTTCACTGTTGGGACTGTATTGGACAGGTGATGAGCAGTGCCTGGTTTTCTCCACACATACCGCTTAGAATTAAGGCCAAAAAGTTCTATTTTGGTCTCATCAGACCAGAGAATCTTATTTCTCCCCATCTTGGAGTCCTTCAGGTGTTTTTTAGCAAACTCCATGGGGGCTTTCATGTGTCTTACACTGAGGAGAGGCTTCCGTCGGGCCACTCTGCCATAAAGCCCCGACTGGTGGAGGGCTGCAGTGATGGTTGACTTTCTACAACTTTCTCCCATCTCCTGACTGCATCTCTGGAGCTCAGCCACAGTGATCTTTGGGTTCTTCTTTACCTCTCTCACCAAGGCTCTTCTCCCCCGATAGCTCAGTTTGGCCGGACGGCCAGCTCTAGGAAGGGTTCTGGTCATCCCAAACGTCTTCCATTTGAGGATTATGGAGGCCACTGTGCTCTTAGGAACCTTAAGTGCAGCAGAAATCTTTTTGTAACCTTGGCCAGATCTGTGCCTTGCCACAATTCTGTCTCTGAGCTCTTCAGGCAGTTCCTTTGACCTCATGATTCTCATTTGCTCTGACATGCATTGTGATCTGGAAGGTCTTATATAGACAGGTGTGTGGCTTTCCTAATCAAGTCCAATCAGCATAATCAAACACAGCTGGACTCAAATGAAGGTGTAGAACCATCTCAAGGATGATCAGAAGAAATGGAAAGCACCTGAGTTAAATATATGAGTGTCACAGCAAAGGGTCTGAATACTTAGGACCATGTGATATTTCAGTTTTTCCTTTTTAATAAATCTGCAACAATGTCAACAATTCTGTGTTTTTCTGTCAGTATGGGGTGCTATGTGTACATTCATGAGAAAGAAGAATGAACCTAAATGATTTTAGCAAATGGCTGCAATATAACAAAGAGTGAAAAATTTAAGGGGGTCTGAATACTTTCCGTACCCACTGTATATGCATATGTTTTTCTATACACTTTTACCATTGCACATTATGAATACTGCATAAACATAATTCATTCCCAACTGTTTCAAACGGATATTGCCCCCCCCCCCTTCTTTTGAAAATAATCCAGTCCATTCAGCACATTCCTTTTCCTCCCCCCCTCCCTCTCTCGGATGTTCACATTATTCCCCTTCTTTCCAGCCTCACACTCTTCCTTCGCTATTTGTATCTCTTTGCCGCTTTGCTTCACTCCAATTTGTCCCTCCTGAGCCCCTGTAACCCGTCTCCCGGACTACTGGCATAAATACCCACATCCAAAATGGCCCCTGCACGGCCTGAAGAAGGAGCGGAGCTCCGCAACGCGTCGACGTTCTATCCCCACTGTGTCTCCAGGAAGTGACATCATAGCCCTCCGACCAGGCGGACCCACGCTGTACCACCACCGCTGAGGATAAGCACGTCCCCTGCCTCGCAACAGGAGATCACCGCTCGTCCCCCACAGCATCAGCGCTGCAGCCGAATCGGAAGGACACCCTGGATGTGACCACACAGACCCTCTACTGCTTTTAGATGCCTGCTTTTATGCACCTTTGTGAGTAACACTCTTTTTATGTGATATTAAAAACTTGCATTGCTACACTTAGATCGGCGCTTGGTCTTCTCTCTCTCTCTATATCTAGACACATGACTTGGCATGTTGCTCTTATCATGGAGACATATCAATGTGCTACATCCACTTTACCCGTCACCCTACAAGATTATTATTATTATTAGAGCGTAGCTGACATGTGTGGATCTCTGATAGGTGGAATACTGAGTGGAGAGTATACATCACTCTCATGGAGCTCCATTATATCTGAATATCCTCTCAGAATTCTACAATATTGATATGAAGGTCTATGTTCCTCTGCAGGACAATCTTATGAGGACAATACATATACCAACATCAGTGATCTCGATGTTGAGAGGAAGAAGAACACACCAAAAGCCCAAGGTAAGTTATTATAATGAGGGGTATCTTCTCCATCCATTATAGACAGCTGAGGACCTGAGTCTCCACTTATAGGACACATGTCTACTAATACTGCAATATATAAACCAGAGCAACCAATCAGATATCACCTCTTACTAAATCTGTATAGAGGTAATAAAAGCCAGAATATCCTTTGTTGCCATGCATCAGAATACATTTCACATGATATATACAGTGCCTTGCAAAAGTATTCGGCCCCCTTGAACTTTGCGACATTTTGCCATATTTCAGGCTTCAAACATAAAGATATAAAACTGTAATTTTTGTGAAGACTCAACAACAAGTGGGACACAATCATGAAGTGGAACGAAATTTATTGGATATTTCAAACTTTGTTAACAAATAAAAAACTGAAAAATTGGGCGTGCAAAATTATTCAGCCCCTTTACTTTCAGTGCAGCAAACTCTCTCCAGAAGTTCAGTGAGGATCTCTGAATGATCCAATGTTGACCTAAATGACTAATGATGATAAATAGAATCCACCTGTGTGTAATCAAGTCTCCGTATAAATGCACCTGCACTGTGATAGTCTCAGAGGTCTGTTTAAAGCGCAGAGAGCATCATGAAGAACAAGGAACACACCAGGCAGGTCTGAGATACTGTTGTGAAGTTTAAAGCCGGATTTGGATACAAAAAGATTTCCCAAGCTTTAAACATCCCAAGGAGCACTGTGCAAGCGATAATATTGAAATGGAAGGAGTTTCAGACCACTGCAAATCTACGAAGACCTGGCCATCCCTCTAAACTTTCAGCTCATACAAGGAGAAGACTGATCAGAGATGCAGCCAAGAGGCCCATGATCACTCTGGATGAACTGCAGAGATCTACAGCTGAGGTGGGAGACTCTGTTCATAGGACAACAATCAGTCGTATACTGCACAAATCTGGCCTTTATGGAAGAGTGGCAAGAAGAAAGCCATTTCTTAAAGATATCCATAAAAGGTGTTGTTTAAAGCTTACCACAAGCCACCTGGGAGACACATCAAACATGTGGAAGAAGGTGCTCTGGTCAGATGAAACCAAAATCAAACTTTTTGGCAACAATGCAAAACTTTATGTTTGGCGTAAAAGCAACACAGCTCATCACCCTGAACACACCATCCCCACTGTCAAACATGGTGGTGGCAGCATCATAGTTTGGGCCTGCTTTTCTTCAGCAGGGACAGGGAAGATGGTTAAAATTGATGGGAAGATGGATGGAGCCAAATACAGGACCATTCTGGAAGAAAAACAGATGGAGTCTGCAAAAGACCTGAGACTGGGACAGAGATTTGTCTTCCAGCAAGACAATGATCCAAAACATAAAGCAAAATCTACAATGGAATGGTTCACAAATAAACATATCCAGGTGTTAGAATGGCCAAGTCAAAGTCCAGACCTGAATCCAATCGAGAATCTGTGGAAAGAACTGAAAACTGCTGTTCACAAACGCTCTCCATCCAACCTCACTGAGCTTGAGCTGTTTTGCAAGGAGGATGTGCAAAACTGATAGAGACATACCCCAAGTGACTTACAGCTGTAATCGCAGCAAAAGGTGGCGCTACAAAGTATTAACTTAAGGGGGCTGAATAATTTTGCACGCCCAATTTTTCAGTTTTTTATTTGTTAAAAAAGTTTGAAATATCCAATAAATTTTGTTCCACTTCATGATTGTGTCCCACTTGTTGTTGATTCTTCACAAAAAATTACAGTTTGATATCTTTATGTTTGAAGCCTGAAATGTGGCAAAAGGTCGAAAAGTTAAAGGGGGCCGAATACTTTTTCAAAGCACTGTATATATATATGATATCATCTAATATATATATATATATATATATATATATATATACTGTATATACACACTTATATATATATATATTGTGAGACTCGCATCAAATGTAGAGCTTTAAGGACACCGCCACTCGCTGTTTCTTCTTTAAGGGCTTTCTTTGCCCCTGTTTATTAACAGAAAACAAGTGTGTCCCTCGCAGGGGGTTTCAGCATTTGAGTCCTCAGCAAAATAGCTAGCCTTAACACTCCAGGCCCTTGTCTGTCTCCTACAGACTTAGCTCACCCAACAGGGTGCACACGGATCGCAGCCTCGTGCTGCATTGACTCCCATGTGGAGCCCTCCTGACTCCTGGGCCAGACCTCCTGTCTGCCGGGGTGGAGCAATGAACCATGGTCAGGTTGGTATTAAAAGCCCAGCACATACCTGACCAATTATTATGCTGGCTATCAGTGGCGGCTGGTGCTCAAAATTATTTGGGCGGGGGGGGGGGCGCAAAAAGAAAAATGTAATAGGCATTGCTTCACGGAAACAAACGCGGTAAAAAATTGTGTGACTGAGGTCACACAAGTGTGAAAGGGACCTTCAGTAATCAAGGTATAGTGCCCTGAAAAAGTATTCATAGTCACCCCTTGAAATAATCCACATTTTGTCATGTTATTTACAACCAAAAACCTAAATGTATTTTATGTGATAGACTGGCACAAAATTGTGAAGTGGAAGGAAAATGGAAGAAAAATTACAATGCAGATCTCTAGAGGGGGTCAGTGATTAGATAATCTGCAGACCATAAATCTAGATGGGACAGAGCAATGTTCTGCAGATCTGTAGAGGGGTAAGTGATGGGGATAATCTGCCGAACATATAAATAGAAGAGAACCATATTGTGCCTATCTATTTATATGTTCGGCAGATTATCCCCATCACTTACCCCTCTACAGATCTGCAGAACATTGCTGTGTCCCATCTAGATTTATTGTCTGCAGATTATCTAATCACACAGACCCTTCTACGGATAGAAGAGAACTATATTGTGCCTATCTGTAGAAGGGTCTGTGTGATTAGATAATCTGCAGACCATAAATCTAGATGGGACAGAGCAATGTTCTGCTCATCTGTAGAGGGGATATTCTGCCAAAAATATAAACTACAACTCCCCCAGCCTGACACAACAAAGAGGAACTATAACTCCCAGCCTGACATTGCAGAGGAACAACAAACCCCAGCCTAACACAGAAGAGGAACTCCAAACCCAGCCTGGCTTGACATTGGAAAGGAACTACAAGCCACCTGAGTAGTGTTGAGCGAACACGGACTGTATTATTCTGGTCCGTACCGGATAATTGGATTTTTGCTACCCGGACACGGACCCGAAAACTTTACTGTATATTCGGGTTTAAAATCCGTGTTCGGTAATTTTATTTCCTGTTTTGTATGTAATGGCGCGCTTTTAATGGCGGGCTTTCAACAGCCAATCAACAAGCGTTTAGCTGGTGTGCCTTAAGCCATCCCAGCCATGCCTACTAATGTATTAGTAGCTGTGATTGGCCATCTGAAGCATGTGACCCATGTCTTTATGAGTTCGAGAGACACAGCGCGGTGCGTCATTCTGCTGTAGTATAGGGAGAGAGCACACATCATACGTGCTGGCTGCTGCTGATTATTGACAGACAGTGAAAAATTGTGCCCGAAAAGAATGCAGGGACAGGTCGGAGTGTAGGCAGGGAAAGTTATTTGAGCATTTTAGGGACAGGCTGGAGAGAATAGGCAGGGACAGAACAATCGTCCGTTAGCGATCTACATCGATTTTGCAGTGTGAGGGGTGGTGCAGTGAACGATCTTTTTGCCCTCACTTGAGCCCACTGAGGAGGAGGGAGAAAAAAATATATTTTAATTAGTCTGTTGTGTTCAGCGTTCAGCTATATTTTACTACAGATTGCTGTTCTAATCTGCTATTTAAAAGTTAAAGGGGAATTTTTTTTTTTCCCTTCATAGCCTGCTTTCTGCTGAGCTGACGGTGACATAAAACATAAGACACTGCTGTGTTCAAATGTGCTATTGAATGATTTTCAATTTTATATACTTTTTTCTATTCCACTATTTAATATACACCCATTTGGGTTAAAAAAAAAATTAAATTGTGGCATAGTCTGTACTAATCTGCTATTTAAAAATTACAAAGTTAAAGGGGAATTTTTTTTTTTCCCCTTCATAGCCTGCTGCTGAGCTGACCGTGACATAAAACATAAGACACTGCTGTGTTCACATGTGCTATTGAAAAATCACCAATTTTATATCATATCTTCTATTCCGCTATTCAATCTACAGCCTTTTGGGGTAAAAAAAATTAAAGTGCGGCATAGTCTGTATCGGTACGTGTGAGATACACCTTCCAAATTTTTGGGGCGCATCTTCCACCGCCGAGGATTGCAGGGTGCTTCAGTTTGCCTCCTGTTCTGAACTCCTCCTACTCCTCATCCTGCCTTTAGGGTACAAAAAATTGTAATCGGGGCCTAGTCTTGGTCTGTACGTGTGAGAGACACCTTTTTATATCATATTTTCTATTACGCTATTCAATCTACACCCTTTTGGAATAAAAAAAATTAAATTGCGGCATAGTCTCTATCGGTACGTGTGAGATACACCTTCCAAATTTTTGGGGCGCATCTTCCACCGCCGAGGATTGCAGGGTGCTTCAGTTTGCCTCCTGTTCTGAACTCCCCCTACTCCTCATCCTGCCTTTAGGGTACAAAAAATTGTAATCGGGGCCTAGTCTTGGTCTGTACGTGTGAGAGACACCTTTTTATATCATATTTTCTATTACGCTATTCAATCTACACCCTTTTGGGGTAAAAAAAATTAAATTGCGGCATAGTCTCTATCGGTACGTGTGAGATACACCTTCCAAATTTTTGCGGCGCATCTTCCACCACCGAGGATTGCAGGGTGCTTCAGTTTGCCTCCTGTTCCGATCTCCTCCTACTCCTCATCCTGCCTGTAGGGTACAAAAAAATTGTAATTGAGGCCTAGTCTGTGTTTGTACGTGTGAGATACACCATTTTATAAAATTGTTTCTATTCCGCTATTCAATCGACACCCTTTGGGGTAAAAAGAATTAAATTGCGGCATAGTCTGTATCGGTACGTGTGAGATACAGCTTCCAAAATTTTGAGCGCATCTGCCACCGCCGAGGATTGCAGGATGCTTCAGTTTGCCTCCTGTTCCGAACTCCTCCTACTCCTCATCCTGCCTATAGGGTAAAAAAAATTGTAATCGGGGCCTAGTCTGGGTCTGTACGTGTGAGATACACCTTCATATAACATATTTTCTATTCCGCTATTCAATCGACACCCTTTGGGGTAAAAAGAATTAAATTGCGGCATAGTCTGTATCGGTACGTGTGAGATACAGCTTCCAAAATTTTGAGCGCATCTGCCACCGCCGAGGATTGCAGGATGCTTCAGTTTGCCTCCTGTTCCGAACTCCTCCTACTCCTCATCCTGCCTTTAGGGTAAAAAAAATTGTAATCGGGGCCTAGTCTGAGTCTGTACGTGTGAGATACACCTTTTTATATCATATTTTCTATTCCGCTATTCAATCTACACCCTTTGGGTAAAAAAAACTTAAATTGCGGCATAGTCTGTATCGGTACGTGTGAGATACACCTTCCAAATTTTTGGGGCGCATCTTTCACCGCCGAGGATTGCAGGGTGTTTCAGATTGCCTCCTGTTCCGAACTCCTCCTACTCCTCATCCTGCCTTTAGGGTACAAAAAATTGTAATCGGGGCCTAGTCTGGGTCTGTACGTGTGAGATACACCTTTTTATATCATATTTTCTATTCCGCTATTCAATATACACCCTTTTGGGGTAAAAAAAATTAAATTGTGGCATAGTCTGTATTGGTACATGTGAGATAAACCTTCCAAATTTTTGGGGTGCTTCTTGCACCGCCCAGGATTGCAGGGTGCTTCAGTTTGCCTCCTGTTTCGAACTCCTCATACTCCTCATCCTACCTGTAGGGTACAAAAAAATGTAATCGGGGCCTAGTCTGTGTTTGTACGTGTGAGATACACCGTTTTATAAAAAAATTTCTGTTCCGCTATTCAATCTACACCCTTTGGAGTAAAAATAATGAAATTGCGGCATAGTCTGTATCGGTACATGTGGGATACACCATTCAAATTTTTGGGGCGCATCTTCCACCGCCGAGGATTGCAGGGTGCTTCAGTTTGCCTCCTGTTCCGAACTCCTCCTACTCCTCATCCTGCCTTTAGGGTACAAAAAATTGTAATCGGGGCCTAGTCTGGGTCTGTACTTGTGAGATACACCTTTTTATATCATATTTTCTATTCCGCTATTCAATCTACACCCTTTTGGGGTAAAAAAAAAATTAAATTGTGGCATAGTCTGTATCGGTACGTGTGAGATACACCTTCCAAATTTTTGGGGCACATCTTCCACCGCCGAGGATTGCAGGGTGCTTCAGTTTGCCTCCTGTTCCGAACTCCTCCTACTCCTCATCCTGCCTTTAGGGTACAAAAAATTGTAATCAGGGCCTAGTCTGGGTCTGTACGTGTGAGATACACCTTTTTATATCATATTTTCTATTCCGCTATTCAATCTACACCCTTTTGGGGTAAGAAAAATAAATTGTGGCATAGTCTGTATCGGTACATGTGAGATAAACCTTCCAAATTTTTGGGGCGCATCTTCCACCGCCCAGGATTGCAGGGTGCTTCAGTTTGCCTCCTGTTCCGAACTCCTCATACTCCTCCTCCTTCCTATAGGGTACAAAAAATTGTAATCGGGGCCTAGTCTGTGTTTGTACGTGTGAGATACACCGTTTTATAAAAAAATTTCTGTTCCGCTATTCAATCTACACCCTTTGGGGTAAAAATAATGAAATTGCGGCATAGTCTGTATCGGTACGTGTGGGATACACCGTCCAAATTTTTGGGGCGCATTTTCCACCGCCGAGGATTGCAGGGTGCTTCAGTTTGCCTCCTGTTCCGAACTCCTCCTACTCCTCATCCTGCTCCTACTCCTCATCCTGCCTTTAGGGTACAAAAAATTGTAATCGGGGCCTAGTCTGGGTCTGTACGCGTGAGATACACCTTTTTATATCATATTTTCTATTCCGCTATTCAATCTACACCCTTTTGGGGTAAAAAAAATTAAATTGCGGCATAGTCTGTATCGGTACATGTGAGATACACCTTCCAAATTTTTGGGGCGCATCTTCCACCGCCGAGGATTGCAGGGTGCTTCAGTTTGCCTCCTGTTCCGAACTCCTCCTACTCCTCATCCTGCTCCTACTCCTCATCCTGCCTTTAGGGTAAAAAAATTGTAATCGGGGCCTAGTCTGGGTCTGTACGCGTGAGATACACCTTTTTATATCATATTTTCTATTCCGCTATTCAATCTACACCCTTTTGGGGTAAAAAAAATTAAATTGCGGCATAGTCTGTATCGGTACATGTGAGATACACCTTCCAAATTTTTGGGGCGCATCTTCCACCGCCGAGGATTGCAGGGTGCTTCAGTTTGCCTCCTGTTCCGAACTCCTCCTACTCCTCATCCTGCCTTTAGGGTACAAAAAATTGTAATCGGGGCCTAGTCTGGGTCTGTACGTGTGAGATACACCTTTTTATATCATATTTTCTATTCCACTATTCAATCTACACCCTTTGGGCTCTTTCACACGGGCTTTCCGTATGTCCGCAAATCATCCTATTTTTTTGCGGATGATTTGCGGACATAATGTAAGTCTATGGCATTGCGGATGTCAGCGGAATACCATCCGCTGACATCCGATTTCCTTCCTTTCAGCTCTGTTCCGTTTTTTCGAACGGAACAGAACCCTATTTTTCCTCCGTTCAAAAAACGGAAAGGAAGGAAAATCGGATGTCAGCGGTGTCATCCACTGACATCCGCAATCCCCATAGACTTACATTAGGTCCGCATATAATCCGCAAACGGATGGGATGATATGCGGACCTAAGGAGCGGATGACAGAAATGTCATCCGCTCCGTGAAAACAAAAAAAAAAAAAGGACCGCAGCGGAGCTCTCACACGGAAAGCCCGTGTGAAAGAGCCCTTTGGGGTAAAAAAAATTAAATTGCGGCATAGTCTGTATCGGTACGTGTGAGATACACCTTCCAAATTTTTGGGGCGCATCTTCCACCGCCGAGGATTGCAGGGTGCTTCAGCTTGCCTCCTGTTCTGAACTCCTCCTACTCCTCATCCTGCCTTTAGGGTACAATAAATTGTAATCGGTACCTAGTCTGGGTCTGTACGTGTGAGATACACCTTTTTATATCATATTTTCTATTTCGCTATTCAATCTACACCCTGTGGGGTAAAAAGAATTAAATTGCGGCATAGTCTGTATCAGTACGTGTGAGATACACCTTCCAAATTTTTGGGGCGCATCTTCCACCGCCGAGGATTGCAGGGTGCTTCAGTTTGCCTCCTGTTTCGAACTCCTCCTACTCCTTATCCTGCCTTTAGGGTACAAAAAATTTAAATCGGAGCCTAGTCTGGGTCTGTACGTGTGAGATACACCTTTTTATATCATATTTTCTATTTCGCTATTCAATCTACACCCTGTGGGGTAAAAATAATTAAATTGCGGCATAATCTGTATCAGTACGTGTGAGATACACCTTCCAAATTTTTGGGGCGCATCTGCCACCGCCGAGGATTGCAGGGTGCTTCAGTTTGCCTCTTGTTCCGAACTCCTCCTACTGCTCATCCTGCCTTTAGGGTAAAAAAAAATTGTAATCGGGGCCTAGTCTGGGTCTGCACGTGTAAGATACACCTTTTTATATCATATTTTCTATTCCGCTATTCAATCGACACCCTTTGGGGTAAAAAAAATTAAATTGCGGCATAGTCTGTATCGGTACGTGTGAGATACACCTTCCAAATTTTTGGGGCGCATCTTTCACCGCCGAGGATTGCAGGGTGCTTCAGTTTTCCTCCTGTTCCGAACTCCTCCTACTCCTCATCCTGCCTGTAGGGTACAAAAAATTGTAATCGGGGCCTAGTCTGTGTTTGTACGTGTGAGATACACCGTTTTTATAATTTTTTTCTATTCCGCTATTCAATATACACCCTTTTGGAGTGTAAAAAATTAAATTACGGCATAGTCTGTATCGGTACGTGTGAGATACACCTTTTAAATTTGTTTGGCGCATCTCCTTCCACCGCCGAGCATTGCAGGGCGCTTCAGTTTGCCTCCTGTTCCGAACTCCTCCTACTCCTCTTCCTCATCCTCCCTTTAGGGTACAAAAGATTGTAATCGTGGCCTAGTCTGTGTTTGTACGTGTGAGATACACCATTTTATATCCTTTTTTCTATTCCGCTATTCAATATACACCCTTTTGGGGTGAAAAAAATTAAATTGCGGCATACTTTGCATATTTGACTGTGAGATACACCCTTTGTATTTGTATACTGTTTTTCTATTCCGCTATTTAATAAACACCCTTTTGGGGTAAAAAAAAATAAATTGCGGCATAGTTTGCATATTTGACTGTGAGATACACCCGTGCGATAATGTTGTTGTTTTGTTCCACTATTCAATAAACACCTTTCTAGGGCAAGATCATAAATTACAGAAACATGAGGAGACCGTCAAATAGGGGCCGTGGCCTGGGTCGTGGTGCTGCTGGTAGAGCTCCTGTTGCAAGGAGAGGACGTGGTCGATCTGTGCCAGCTACACACATAAGTGAAACACCTTCCTCAAGTGTGAGTAGGCGACAGAACCTGCAGCAGTATTTGGTAGGGCATCATGCGCCTCTACAAGTGTTGAGGCCAGAACAAGTAGAGGCGATAGTAGATTGGTTTGCTGCTGACAGTGCCTCCAGTTCCTTCACATTGTCTCCCACCCAGTCTACTGCAGAAAGGTCAGAGTTGGCACCAGAAGCCGATGTCCAACCGTCTTTCACCTCACCCCCTTGCAAATCAGCCAAGCAGTCTGAGCCCCAAGTCATGCAGCAGTCTCTTCTTCTTTTTCATGACTCTGTCAGCAGGGTTTCCCAGGGCCATCCACCTAGCCCTGCCCCAGAAGTGGAAGAGATTGAGTGCAGTGATGCCCAACCACTTTTTTCTCAAGATGAGTACATCGAAGGACCATCGCAGCACGTCTCCGATGATGACGAAACGCAGGTGCCAACTGCTGCGGCACTCAGAATTGTGGGGACCGCCAAGGAGGGCAGGGGTGAAGACTGGGTGGAAGATGACGTGGAGGACAATGAGGTCCTCGACTCCACATGGAATGAAGGTCATGCAGGGGACCTGAGTAGTTTGGAGGAAGAGGCGGTGGTCGCACAGAGCCACCAGCACAGCAGAAGAGGGAGCAGGGTGCAGAAGCAGAGTGGCCGTGCCCTAGACATTACGCCTGCTACTGCCCAACGCAGCAAGGGACCGAGCGCACCAAAGCCAGCTCAAAGGAGTTCTCTAGCGTGGAAGTTCTTCAGAAAATGTGCTGATGACAGGACACGAGTGGTTTGCACCCTGTGCAATCAGAGCCTGAAGCGAGGCATAAACCTTCTCAACCTGAGCACAACCTGCATGATCAGGCATCTAAGTGCAAAGCACGAGCTGCAGTGGAGTAGACACCTTCAAAACCAAGAAAGGTCTCTGGCTCCTCCTGCTTCCTCTTCTGCTGCAGTCTCGGCCTCTTCATCCACCTCTGTAGTGATACCGGCACCTGCCAAACAGAGGATCTGTCAGCAACACCACCACCTGGGTCACCAACCATCTCCACAATGTCCCGTGGAAGCGTTCAGCTTTCCATCTACCAAACACTTCAGAGGAAGAGGAAGTACCCCCCTACCCACCCGCGATCCCTGGCCCTGAATGCCAGCATTTCAAGATTCTTGGCCTTTGAAATGCTGTCCTTCCGTCTGGTGGAGACGCACAGTTTTAAAAGCCGGTCCCACAGTACGTCGTGCCCAGCCGCCACTACTTTTCCAGGCAAGCCATCCCTTCCCTGCACAACCAAGTGGGGGAAAAAAATCAGGTGTGCACTGCGCAACGCCATCTGTGGCAAGGTCCACCTAACTACCGATACGTGGACCAGTAAGCACGGTCAGGGACGTTATATCTCCCTAACGGCACACTGGGTAAATGCAGTGGCGGATGGGCCTGAGGCGGATAGCAATTTGGCGCATGTCCTTCCACCACCAAGGATTGCAGGGAGCTTCAGTTTGCCTCCTGTTCCTAACTCCTCCTACTCCGCTTCCTCATCCTCTACCGCCTCCTCATCCGGTCAGCGTAACACCTTCACCACCAACTTCAGCACAGCTAGGGGTAAACGACAGCAAGCAGTTTTAAAACTTGCCTGTTTGGTTGAAAACCACACACCGCGCAGGAGTTGTGGAGGAGCATGGAACAGCAGACAAATGAGTGGTTGTTGCCAGCGAGCCTCAAGCCCGGCCTGGTGGTGTGCGATAACGGGCGAAATCTCATAGCAGCTCTGGGCCTAGCCGGTTTGACGCACATCCCTTGCCTGGCGCATGTGCTGAATTTGGTGGTGCAGAGGTTCCTTAAAAATTACCCCGATATGTCAGAGCTGCTGCAGAAAGTGCGGGCCATCTATGCACACTTTCGGCGTTTTCACCCTGCTGCTGCTCGCCTGTCAGCGCTGCAGCGTAACTTCGGCCATCCCGCTCACCGCCTCATATGTGACGTGCCCACAAGGTGGAACTCCACCTTGCACATGCTGGAAAGACTGTGCGAGCAGCAGCAGGCCATAGTGGAGTTTCAGCTGCAGCACGCACGCGTGAGTCGCTCTGCGGAACAGCACCACTTCACCACCAATAACTGGGCCTCAATGCGAGACCTGTGTGCCTCATTGCGCTGTTTTGAGTACTTCACCAACATGGCCAGTGCCGATGACGCCGTTGTCAGCTTAACTATCCCACTTCTATGCCTCCTTCAAAAAACGATTCGGGCGATGATGCAAGAGGATATGGCACAGGATGAGGAGGAGGAGGATGAAGAGGTAACATTTCCAAGGCTTTCAGGGCAGTCATTCACAAGTGGCTCCGAGGGTGGGTTCCTGCACACACAAATGTCAGGTACACAATTGTCCAGCAGGGGCACAGTTCTGGAGGATGAGGAGGAGGAGATGGAGGAGGAGATGGAACCATGTTCACAGCAGGGTGGCACCAAGGCCAGCTTATGGCCATCACTGGTGCGTGGCTGGGGGGATACAGAGGACACAGACGATACACCTCCCACAGAGGACAGCCTTTCGTTGCCTCTGGGCAGCCTGGCACACATGAGCGATTACATGCTGCAGTGTCTCCACAACGACCGCCGAGTTGCCCACATTCTAACTTGTGCTGATTACTGGGTGGCCACGCTGCTGGATCCCCGTTACAAGGACAACGTACAGTTCCTTAATTCACTCTCTGGAGCGTAATCGCAAGATGCGCGAGTACAAGCGCACGCTGGTAGACGCGATGCTGCTGGCATTCCCACCTGACAGCGGGGCCACAGTGGAAGCACAAGGCCAAGGCAGAGGAGGAGGAGGAAGAGGTCGCCAACGCAACCAGGGCACCGTCAGCACCTCAGAAGGCAGGGTTAGTATGGCCGAAATGTGGAAAAGCTTTGTCAGCACGCCACAACAAACAGCAGCACCAGCAGCTCATATGGAACGTCTTAGCAGGAGGCAGCATTTCACCAACATGGTGGAGCAGTATGTGTGCACACGCCTACATGTAGTGAATGACGGGTCTGCCCCCTTCAATTTCTGGGTCTCCAAATTGGGCACATGGCCTGAGCTTGCCCTTTACGCCTTGGAGGTGCTGGCGTGCAGTGTTAATTTTGGCAGCAAATTTCAATTTAGTTTTAATCTTAGTCTTAGGACTAAAATGGCATTTTAGTTTTAGTCCCATTTTAGTCTTCTGCAAGTGTTTTAGTTTTAGTCGTATTTAGTCGACTAAAACTCCAGTATATTTTAGTCGACTAAAACGTCCTACATATTAGTCGACTAAAACTCATTTTAGTCATCTATAATCAAATGGGTGTAGTTTAATTGTAATTTGTAATTTGTAATGCATTATTTAAGCATTTCTCTACAATTTCCAAACTCATTATATACTACTGCTGGTCCTGGAGTGAAAAATCGAATATGTTATTTATGGTACTAAGCTTTGAGCATGCACCAGTGTTAATTTTGGCAGCAAATTTCGATTTAGTTTTAGTTATAGTCTTTTGACTAAAATGCCATTTTAGTTTTAGTCGTATTTTAGTCTTAAGACTAAAATGCCCTTTTAGTTTTAGTCGTATTTTAGTCATCTGAATTGTGTTAGTCGACGAAAACGTTTTAGTCGGTTTTAGTCGACGAAATTAACACTGCTGGCGTGCCCTGCAGCCAGTGTATTATCTGAACGTGTATTTAGCACGGCTGGGGGCGTTATCACAGACAAGCGCAGCCGCCTGTCCAGAGACAATGTGGATAAGCTCACGTTCATTAAAATGAACCAGGCATGGATCCCACGGGACTTTTCCGTACCTTGTGCAGAATACAGATGGATACCGACCTTACCCAGCCATTGTTATATTTTTGATCTTTCTCACTCTTTTGGGGTGTACCCTAATTTAAAATGACTGAAAAAAAGCAGTGTTGGCTACCTCGTCCCTCTCCACCGCCGCTTCCACCTACACCGCCATATCCACCGCCACCTCAACCTCCCTCCTACTCCATATGGGCCTCATCCTTCAAAGATGAAGAAAATTGTAGCACTCTAGCCCTTTCCATTGGTGTTTTAGAGCCATTTTAATGCCTGAAAGTTCGGGTCCCCTTTGACTTCAATGGGGTTCGGTGTCCGGGTAAAGTTCGGAAAAAGCCCGGGACACGGACCCGGACTTTTTTTTCAAGTTTGGCTGAACCCGCCGAACACGGACATCCAGGTGTCCGCTCAACTCTACTCCTGAGAAGAACTACAGCTCTAAGCCTCACCTGATAGTCTACAAGCCCAAGTCTTATCAGGAACACAATTCAATAAACTGCCAGACCCATTGCCTGCCATGAACTGCAAATCGTACCCTGACCAGATACATAAGATGGAGTGCAAGTCTAAGTTAAATGGACTACAAGTCCCAGCTGGCATTAGATTATGAGCAGCTAGATGGAAGGGTTCAGCCTCATGTTATCTTGAGTTGGTAGCAGCACACCAAGTCTAGCAGTCTGCACTGCAATTACCGAGGCATGGAGAAACACGAGGCATGGAGGAACACGGAGAAGAGGAAGGCTCATCCATCATCCAGAGTCAGCTGAGACTCAGCACTGCAGACAGAAAGGGAGCTTATCGCTGGCTGGCCGGTGTCAGGAGGCATGCATTTGGTGTCAAATCACCCCCCTCCCCCACCCCAACCATCTCACCCCTTATCAGCCGACATGTAATCATCATAGGTGTGCGCAGCCTGTTGCATTAGGGTGTGCACCCTAAACCAAAGCTTAAAGCGGTTGTAAACCCGAAAACAAACAAAAAAAACCCTGCAAGACAAAGGCATAATCAGCTCATTATGTATTACTTACCTTAGAACGGACCCCCAGACATCGCTGCGGGCGCTGCCATGATACCTCGGCGTCTCTTCCGGGTTCGGCGGCTCCGGTGCTTTGATTGGCCGGAGCCGCGATGACGTCACTCCCGCGCATGCACGGGAGTGATTTTCCGGCAAGCTCCCGGCAAGGAAAACTAAAGGTCCCCCCGGACCTTCAGAGCGCATTTGTCGCTCGCGTGAGTGGCTGCATGCACTGCAAATATCTCCTAAACCGTGCCGGTTTAGGAGATATTAATTGTACCTACAGGTAAGTCTTAGTATAGAAATTTCACCGGTAATGATAGAGAGATACAAAGAGGAGTTCTACCTAAAAGTAGACAAAGCAGGAAATGATGGAATAATACCACCCACATTGTGGAACTTTATAAGGTCGAAACATCCCAGAACACCGACATTCTACTCACTACCCAAAGTACATAAGGATGTAAAAAACCCCCCAGGAAGACCAATAATATCAGGAAATGGCAATATAATGGAAGGAATAAGTCAAGTAATAGACACCTACTTACGACCTCATGTAACCAGCCTGTCCTCATACATCAGGGACACCATGCATTTACTGCAGATCCTTGAAAATATTACAATCCTGGAAAGTCCTTTGCTAATTACAGTAGACGTGGAAGCGTTATACAATAACATTCCACATGAAAAGGACCTGACGATTGTCAGAAACATCCTTAGCAAACAGAGCTTACACGAAGAAAACTTTAATGCATTTATTATCACAATGCTGGACTTCATCCTTAATAGGAACTACTTCACTTTTGATGGATCTTATTACCTCCAAGTATGCGGTGTTGCCATGGGCACGAGCTGCGCACCGACCTATGCAAACCTCTGAGCTGCGCACCGACCTATGCAAACCTCTACTTAGGCGCCTGGGACCAGAAATTCTTAAGCAGTGAGGAAAACACGAGATACACTGATAAGATCTTGATCTGGCAACGCTTCATAGACGATATCCTGATTGTATGGACAGGACCGGAGGAACTAATTGAAGACTTTTTAAAAACACTAAACAAGAACAACTACAATATGTTTTTTACGGCACACTACAGTGAACATAGGGTACCATTCCTAGATACATGGATATGTAAAGAGGATGATGGAACAATAAAAACGACCTTATACAGGAAAGAGACAGCCAGTAACTCAATACTTCACGCTACCAGCTTCCACCCAACACAACTTAAAAAAGCAATCCCATTCAGTCAGTACCTAAGAATCAAAAGGAACTGTACCAACAGTGATGACTTTAAAAGAGAGACAGACCTCCTAACCACCAGACTGCTAAACAGAGGCTACTCGAAAACTACGCTGAGAAAAGCGTTCAATAAAGTGAGAACAAAAGAGAGAAAAGACATTTTATTTAAGAAAAAGGTAATGGATTCAGAAACACCAGACCAAAAGACACGGATAATAATGCGATATACTAATGAACACAGAAAAATAAAAAATATCCTTAATAAACACTGGACTATACTGAAAGAAGATCCAACAGTAAAAAGATTCATCACAGATCACCCTCCAATAACGTATAGGAAGGCAGGCTCAATAAAAAATTAACTAATACACAGTGAGTTCAAGGATGGCAATCGGAAGGACCCATGCAAAACTAAGGGAACATTTCCCTGCGGGTCATGTGACCAATGCAAAGTGATCAAAAGATGCTTAAGAACCACACTTCCCAACGGGGAAGAATTCGAGCCAAAACATTACGTGAACTGCCGGACAAAGGGGATAGTATACTTAATTAGATGTGAGTGCAAAAGCATTCTATGTAGGGAAAACAAAACAGGAATTCGGAAGAAGGATAAATAAGCACATAAATAGCATGGAGCAATGCAACTTCTATTTGCCCTTAGGACGACACGTTGCCTACCAACACGGATACAGAATGCCGGAGGTGTCATTTATGGCCCTGGAGAGGATACACATCCCCAAACGGGGGGGAGATTGGAACAAAAATCTCCTCCAACTAGAAATGCGATGGATCAAACGCCTCAAAGCAACCAGACCCCCAGGACTCAATGAGTCGGAGAGTTATCGCCCATTTTTGGAGGGCTTCGCATCAGGAAAAACAGACTAATAACCAACAACCACACCAAAACTGGAAGAAAAAGAAAAACCCTCTTACATACATTCACAGAAAACCTTGTTCGCCAGAAAAAACCTCTGAGTAAACCTTCATCGCCCATCTTTGGAGGCCTTCGCACCAGAAAAAAACAGATTAATAACCAACAATCATACCTAAACTGAAAGGAAAAAAAAAAACCCTTTTTTACATCCATTCACAGAAAACCTTGTTCACCAGTAAAAAACCTCAGAGTAAACCTTAAATGGGTTTCTGAAAGGGGAGCAAACAAGCCCCCCCCCCCCTGAAAGAATACAAAAACAGAACAGAAAGAGTGAAAACACAAATTCATATTCCTGCTCTGTGATCCATTCACAAAAATTCAAAAAACTCCGCAATTATGGGGATTTACAAATCCAACATAATAGGAAGTCAGAGGAACCCCACTAGAAGCTATATGAATCCCATAAGTTACACCCAGTAAAACCTATCGCAAAAAATGCCGCCCCTGATCTTTACACCTTTGAAGAAGGTATTGAAAAACTGCTGTTAATACTATAAATTATGATTTGTATATGATGTACTATTATTGTATTGTATAATCGAATACTGTGACATCCATAGTGATTAAACCAAACCCGGAGGAACACCTGGCACGGAAAGCCCCTGCATGTTTACCTAACACAGCAGGGGCTAAAGTATATGAGCAGTGTCATGGAACCGTACACCCCGCAGCATCCACTAGATGGCGGGCACTCGTAAACTGTCCATGTCGGCGGCCGCTCTGAAGTCTGAGCGGTGAACAGCGGGATGCGCGCGCACCCTGCGCACGCGCACTCCACGAGGACACCAACTGTTAGACATCAGTAGTTGAGACGTGCGGCACCTAGTGCGCATGTGCGTCTCACATAAATAGGCCGGGGAACCACCGTCCTCTTCACTTCCCTGCTGACTGGGAGTAGAGAGGACGTGACTGAGCGCAGCATCCACTTCAAGAGTTGAGACTGAGTGAGTAAACAACCAAGACCACGATCTGGAAATGTATTTTTTAACCACTAATCAGGGATACTAATTACAGAGGGAAAATGGTCAGTATAAGACACGCACCGAGGGGACACCTAGTGGAACTCGGCAGGACCGACCCATTTGCTGGAACAGAGCAATTTAGAAAGCTGAAATCCAGGCAACATAAGACAAAATCCCCTGGTCAGTCCTATATATTTATTTATATATTTTTATCTCTCTATATATATACAATTGAAGGGATGATCAGGACTGAGGAAATGATTTAAAATATCTTTCTGAACAGATACGATTTTTGTGCTTCGACTCCAATTTGGAAAAGAACACAGAAATCTCGAGATCGGAGGAGTATTTGAACAGGTGTATGCCCAAAAAGACAGCACTCGTCCAAATACCAATCGTAAGTTAAAAAACCAACATTTATTCCAATACAGAACTATATTGTCACACTCACTCCTAACAGCTCAATATCTTCCAGGATGCAGCCAAAGGTTCTCGCTGTCCCAACGGGAGGATTATAATCACATACGGAGAAAACACTGATGTATGTATATGCAGATATTAAATATTCCTAAGATACCACACCAAATAAAATCAGTGGTATTTACTGAAAGAAAACTAATGATACTATTCGCATAATTACTTTAGAGCTGGTGACAACCACCCTTGAAAAAGGCTCGTCTGAGAGCCGAAACGCGCTGGGAAAAGACGCAGGAGGAATTCTCTAACCGAAGAGAGGATTTCTTCCTAAAAAAGTCACTTTAATCAACACCTGTCACCCATTCCTACTATTGACACCTCTTTCACAAGGGTCTCTAACCCGTCACAACTTATAGTTGTACACTGTATATATGTATCACAATTTTACTATATTAAATTTCTGATTTATCTTACAAAACGGTATTAATACCATTACTTGCCTAAAAAGTCCCCACCTACATAATTCTTGGCTTGAGGTACCAACCCAGAAACACAGTCTTATTATAGGCTTACCTGTAGGTAAAAGTGTCAAAAATGGTCATGCCTTTTGCTGGACCACGAATAAACAGCAGGTACACATCACTGATCACAAAGTTGTCTCTCTTAATTTTTTTTTTTAAAGCCACACAGAACAGGCTTGCTATATGTACACTTTTCTCTGTCCTGTGTAAAAAAAAGGTGCTCTTTCCTATGGGTGCCAGAAGGATCAGCAAGGTGATCTCTGTCCCAGTCTGCAGTGACTCAGTGTGCTGGCTACTTGAAACTGCACAGTATGAGCTGAACACACAGCTTACACAAAGCATGGGGCACAGGAACTGGGGGTGACTCTTTGCTATGACACAGATGGCACCTTGGCATTGGAGAGCGGGACCTAAAACTGTGATAGGAGGCAGGCATTGTGACAGGAGGGGGGTTCATGGGCCGTGGGACAGGAGGGGGTTTCATGGGCAGTGGGACAGGAGGGGGCAGGATAACAAGTGGGGGGGGGCAGTGTAACATAAGAACAGACATCGTGATAGGAGGACACAAGGAGAGTACACACTATTTTCTCTCATGTACAGGGCACTGTGTCTTATGCTTGCACTGGCCCTCACTCTCGATCATTACACACAACACACAGTGATAAAGAATGCTCAGAATTCCCCCCTCACCTCCCCCCCCCCCTCCGGCTCCTCAGGTAGGCTTACTGTGGCTGACTCTGCGTTTGGTCTCTTGCAAGACCTGTTCCTGGTCGGCTGTGTAAAAACAACATGCTCATCGGCCGATCATGGAGCTTCCAGCGCCGATGTCCCACAATTCTCCACTGACACCTCAACACTGTGCAGAGTGATCTGACAGGTTGCCGGCCAGGCTCTGAAGGGGAAGGGGGCACGGCTGGACAAAGTGGACTGCCAGACTCCTTCAGTGGCTCCTTCCTCAGCAAAACTAAGTTCTCTGTAAAGTTCTCCAGGGCAGGGGTGCCCTCAATGTCTACGGGGCAACTCTTCTCCTCCCCCTGCAGGATCCTGGCTGCTCCTGTCCAGTGTCTATTGGCCGAGATGCTGTAACAGAATTTAAGCAGATCTGTAAGAATAAAGCCATGATGCCCTGGTTGATTAGGGTGGCAGAGGAGAGGAGACAGTCACACAGGCTTCAATTACTTACCTGCTCCTGGCTCAGAGACATCTCGACTCGCCCACGCTGCTCCTCGGTCTGACAGCGGGCGGGAACCAGGAAGAGGGAAGGTGACTGATGCACGCACCGACGTACCCCGCCCCACGAGTGCGATGTCAGACGTCCTGAATGTGATTGGTCAAGGCTGGAGTCTGGACCAATCACAGGACTTCACGTGTAGCATCGGGGAGTGTCGGGCGCATTGCTCTGCGCCCCGATGACCCCCAGAAGGCCGCCAAATGGCGCCTCTGCGTGGCACACGTGGGGTGCAAAACCTCACCCCCCCATAGACACCAGTAAGTCCGGCGCCCCTAGTGGGCTGAAAATTATATATATATATATTTTTTTTATTTCTTTTTTTTTCTTTCCACAGATTGAGAGGGCGGCGCCCCTGTGCCCCCTATAGACCGGTCGCCACTGCTGGCTATACTGAATAGCTGGACCCAGGATTGGAGATTTCATCCCACCCGGATCACTTAAAAATCTCCAGGCTCCAGGCCCCAAACTGAACTTTTTAAAACACAGAGGAAACTGAAAAGCCAGTTTCCTCTTAATGCTACAAGCTCCCTGGAGCCCCTCAACCTGCCTGGTTGAGAATTCTGGGTCACGTTCACTTTTTAAACCCTGGCAGGGCAGCACTCTGCCTTGTCCCCATGTTGATGGGGACAAGGACCTCTTCCCGGCAACCCTGGGCAGTGGTTGACGGGGTCTGCGGGTGCGGGGCTTATCGGAATCTGAAAGCCCCCTTTAACAAGGGCATCATACACCTACCCATTCACCAAAAAAGTAAAAACCACAGAACACAGTTCTGACAAGTCTTTTATTAAAAAGAAAAAAAAGTGTCCCTCGATGTAAATCCATCATCAATCACGACACTCACCGCACCTGAGAAATAGAAAAAAATTCAAAATGCTTCAGTCTCTTCGACCTGCCAACGTATAACTGCGGCGGCTGGTTGACAAGTGATTAACATTGGAGTCTATGGGAAATATTGGTCAGCTTGGCATGGCATTGCTCCCGAACTATAAGTTACAGGGACACAAAACTTGGGGAACACCAAGAGGGGACCCAGGGCTACAACATATCTATACATTATAAAAGTGGGGTATGCCTGTTCACTACACTGACTGCACGAAACTAACTCAACTCACTATCCACTAACTACCTGCCTAACCTCTATTATCACACACCATACACGCTATACTGCTGTGTAAGCAGCAGCCTTATATAGTGAGCTGTCCCAGCCCCCCCCCCCCCACACCAACCACCCCCTGCTGGCCAATTTGGGAACCCCCTGCTGGCCAGTTTGGGATTCGGCCGGTGGGTAGAGAGTACCTAGAGCAGAGCTTCAGCCTGGAATGGAGGTCAGGAGGACACCAGGAAGAGGGAGAGTGGGAAGAGGCACCATGGGCCCCTATGTTGTACTTTCCAGCTGGGCCAAAGTTGCCAGTCAGCTCCATTATATCTGAATATCCTCTCTGAAATCTACAATATTGATATGAAGGTCTATGTTCCTCTGCAGGACAATCTTATGAGGACAATACATATGTCAACATCAGTGATCTCGATGTACGGAGGAAGAAGAACACAGCAAAAGCCAAAGGTAAGTTATTATAATGAGGGGTATCCTCTCCATCCATTATAGACAGCTGAGGACCCGAGTCTCCATTTATAGGACACATGTCTACTAATACTAATACTGCAATCTATAAATTGGAGCAACCAGTCAGATATCACCTCTTACTAAATCAGTATAGAGGTAATAAAAGCCAGAATATCCTTTGTTGCCATGCATCAGTATAAATTTCACATGATATATATATATATATATATATATATATATATATATATATATATATATACTGTACACACACACACATATATATATATATATATACAGTATCTCACACAAGTGAGTACACCCTTCACATTTTTGTAAATATATTATTCTATCTTTTCATGTGACAACACTGAAGAAATTACACTTTGCTACAATGTAAAGTAGTGAGTGTACAGCTTGTATAACAGTGTAAATTTGCTGTCCCCTCAAAATAACTCAACACACAGCCATTAATGTCTAAACCGCTGGCAACAAAAGTGAGTACACCCCTAAGTGAAAATGTCCAAATTGGGCCCAATTAGCCATTTTCCCTCCCAGGTGTCAAGACCCTGAAACTGAGCTGCAGCACAGTGACCAAGACCATACAGCGGTTTAACAGGACAGGTTCCACTCAGAACAGGCCTCGCCATGGTCCACCAAAGGAGTTGAGTGCACTTGCTCAGCATCATATGCAGAGGTTGTCTTTGGGAAATAGATGCATGAGTGCTGCCAGCATAGCTGCAGAGGTTGAAGGGTTGGGGGGTCAGCCTGTCAGTGCTCAGACCATACGCCACACACTGCATCAAATTGGTCTACATAGCTGTTGTCCCAGAAGGAAGCCTCTTCTAAAGATGATGCACAAGAAAGCCCACAAACAGTTTGCTGAAGACAAGCAGATTAAGTACATGGATTACTGGAACCATGTCCTGTGGTCTGATGAGACCAAGATAAACTTATTTGGTTCAGATGGTGTCAAGTGTGTGTGGCGGCAACCAGGAGAGGAGTACAAAGACAAGTGTGTCTTGCCTACAGTCAAGCATGGTGGTGGAGTGTCATGGTCTTGGGCTGCATGAGTGCTGCCGGCACTGGGGAGCTACAGTTCATTGAGGGAACCATGAATGCCAACATGTACTGTGACATACTGAAGCAGAGCATGATCCCCTCTCTTCAGAGACTGGGCCGCAGGGCAGTATTCCAACATGATAATGACCCCAAACACACCTCCAAGACGACCACTGCCTTGCTAAAGAAGCTGAGGGTAAAGGGGATGGACTGGCGTGGCCAAGAATGTCTCCAGACCTAAACCCTATTGAGCATATGTGGGGCATCCTCAAACGGAAGGTGGGGGAGCGCAAGGTCTCTAACATCCACCAGCTCCATGATGTCATCATGAAGGAGTGGAAGAGGACTCCAGTGGCAACCTGTGAAGCTCTGGTGAACTCCATGCCCAAGAGGGTTAAGACAGTGCTGGAAAATAATGGTGGCCACACAAAATATTGACAGTTTGGGCTCAATCTGGACATTTCCACTTAGGGGTGTACTCACCTTTGTTGCCAGCCGTTTAGACATTAACCACTTTAAGACTGGAAGGATTTGCCCCCTTCCTGGCCAGGCCCTATTTTGCGATTCGACACTGTGTTACTTTAACGGACAATTGCGCGGGTGTGCAACACTGTACCCAAATAAAATTGATGTCCTTTTTTTCCCCACAAATAGAGCTTTCTTTTGGTGGTATTTGATCACCTTTGCGATTTTTATTTTTTGCGCTATAAACAAAAAAAGAGTGACAATTCTGAAAAAAAAACAAACAATATTTTTCACATTCTTTTATAAGACATTCTCAAAAAAAAAAAAGAAAAAGTAAAAATCAAAATGTTTTAACATGTTAGGCCAATTTCTTTTCTGCTACATATTTTTTGGTAAAAAAAATCGCAATAAGCATATTTTTATTGGTTTGCACGAAAGTTATCGCGTCTACTAACTACGGGAAAGAAATGTAATTTTTATTGTTTTTTTTTTTTATTGTTTACTAGTAATGGCAGCAATCTGGGATTTTTTGCAGGACTGAGACATTGCGGTGGACAGATCGGACCCCTAACTGACATTTGTGACACTTTTGGGGGGGGGGACCAGTGACGTCACTACTGTAATCAGTGCTAAAAATATGCACTGTCACTGTAATAATGACACTGGCAGGGAAGGGGTAAACTTAATGGGTTATCAAGGGGTTAAATGTGAGCCTAGGGGAGTGATTCTAACTGTGGGGGGGGGGCGTGGCTTCTGGAATGACCATAGAGACATTTGATCCTATATAGAAGGATCACAGGCACTCTGTGATCATTTCAGGGAGAAGAACGGTCAGTTGTGTTTACAACAGCTGACCGTTCTTCTCTCTCAGCGGGGGAACGATCGTGGGTGTCAGGCAGTAATCGGAGCCACCTGCCCGCTGCATCGGCTTCCCGCCTCACCCCCTAAACTCCCGAGAGCGAGCGGCGATTTGCTTGGGAGCGGCTGCCTGCCCCAGTACATCTGCGGCGGGTGGTCGTAAACTGGTTAATGGCTGTGTGTTGAGTTATTTTGAGGGGACAGCAAATTTACACTGTTAGGCCCCGTTCACATAGGGGCGACGCTACTTCGCACCGCGACCTCCGAGGTCGCGGTGCGAGCAGCGCGCCGCGACCTCGGAGCGGCCGCCACGGACTTCATAACATTGAAGTCTATGGCGGTCGCCTCCTGGTCGCCCCAAAGAAGCTCCAGACCCTTTTTCTAAGTCGGAGCGACTTGTGTCGCTCCTATTAGAACGGGTCCGCAGCTTCCCTATGGGAGGCGACCTACGGCGACCTGTGAGGCGACCAGGTCGCCTCACAGGTCGCCCTAGTGTGAACGGGGACTTATACAAGCTGTACACTCACTACTTTACATTGTAGCAAAGTGTCATTTCTTCAGTGTTGTCACATGAAAAGATAGAATAAAATATTTACAAAAGGTGAGGGGTGTACTCACTTGGTGAGAAACTGTATATAAAGTCACAAAAAAAGTGCAGCGCTCTTCTTCAATAAGGTGCGTTCTAATTATAGTGCATGAATAAATATCTGAAAACCGTGTGAAAATCATCTCTATATAATACATTTACATGAATTCATCTTTTCTTTTAAATATATATACAGTCCAATGAGTCCATCAATAAATGCATCAAATTCTGTGAAAAAAAGGTTGCAGTCCCCTTAGGGTTGCCACCTCACCCCAACCAAAAACTGCATATATTGATCGTTAACAAGTGCCAGAGTAGCCAAAAGTGTCATGGGTTGAAAAAGGATTATCACCACTACCTTCCGATGTCAGAAAATCCTGCCATTTGGTGAGGAAGCGATCAGCTGACGGTTTATGGTTAAAGTCCGTATTGAGCTGATCCATGTGGAGGAGGTTTGTAAGATCCCTTTTGAGTTGAGTGATAGAGGGGCATATCTGGGATATCCAATTAGCAAGGATGGCTCTCCGGACCACCAATAGGCAAGTCAATATCCAGATACGAGAGAACGATGAGGATCAGTTAGACCAGGTCTGTAACTGTTTGTCCCAATAGCCGAAAATCAATAGAAGGGGATCCTTGGGGAGGTGTAGGAGTGTAATTTCACTAATGAAAGAGATGACTTGATCCCAGAAGGTCGAGATGTAGGTGCATGACCAAAACCTGTGCTTCAGATTGGGCCTGGCGGCAGAACATAGAGGGCAAGTACTTGAAAGGTAATATTAAATTTTTCTGAGATAGCTAATTTTGGGGTGTCACTAGCTGTAAGCCATAATCATCAAAATGCTTGGAATATATCACTCTGTGTGTAACGCATCTATATAAAATATATGAGTTTAACTTTTTGAATTGAATTACTGAAATGAATTAACTTTTTGATATTCTAATTTTATGAGATGCACTTGTATTATAGTGGCTGATACATGCAGGCTCTTTCACTATCCTCTCTGTCTGTAGAGATTCCAGCTGCCAGGAGCACACGGTATCGGGTGGTACTGACCCTGGGGGTCCTTCTAATATTGGCTTTCATTGCTTCGCTCATCCTAACAAGCTTTCTGTTCATTTACAGTGAGTATTTCTATTAATAATGATCGATTTTGATCACTTTTTTATTGTATTTGTATTTACCATTATGGTTCTTGGAGGTCACCACCTAGGGTGGCAAGGCTGGAAAGGCCAGCACCAAAGAGAAGGAGGTGTAAAAAAAAATGAACAGGAGGTGAGTAGGGATAAGCTTTGGGTTGGCCATGAATTCTACCCATTCCGGCCTGTTTGCAGTTTGGCCATTGATCAAATAATATGGTCAGCCCTCCCACCCAAACCCTTGGCTGGTGCAGACGGAAGTCATTAATTTATTGGTGGTATTGCTGCCCTCCAGTAATTGACACCCGGGAACCCCACAGGGTCATTGAAAACAAAATAGAAATAACAGTCAGTGCTCAAAAAGAAGAGAGTTGTAGCTGTTAGCTGTAATACACTACTAGAGATGGGCCGAACAAACATCCCTGTTGGGTTCGCAACAGAACTTCCGAACAGGGGAAATGTTGTAACCCGAATGGCCAACCCCATGGAAGTCTATGGGAGCCAAACAGGAAAAGTCAAAAGTGCCCATTTTGAAGGCTTATATGCAAGTAATTGGCCATAAAAGGGGTATGGTGGTCAATTGGTTGATTACGATAGCCGGCAGTTGTAACAAAACTCACTTTTGTTGCCAGCAGTTTAGACATTAATGGCTGTGTGTTGAGTTATTTTGAGGGGACAGCAAATTTACACTGTTATACAAGCTGTACACTCACTACTTTACATTGTAGCAAAGTGTCATTTCTTTAGTGTTGTCACCTGAAAAGATAGAATAAAATATTTACAAAAATGTGAGGGGTGTACTTACTTTTGTAAGATAATGTAAGCCTTCAAAATGGGCACTTTTGATTTTTGCTGTTCGGCTCCCATAGATTTTAATGGGGTTGGCCATTCGGGTTAGAACATTTGCCCTGTTCCGAAGCTCTGCTGCGAACCCAACAGGGGGGTGTTCGGCCCATATCCACAGCAGCTCAGCCATATTCTGCGTTGCAGTGTGAATGGGACACATAAGAAACAATTATGTACTGTGTGTCTCTGCGGTTACAGAAATGTCACATTGCAGTAAAGCGTCTGTCACCACAGTGTGAAGTAACCTTTAGAGACAAAAGTTTTGCACGCAGCGGTAGTATTTAGATTTTTTTTTCTCTTAAAGTGATACCAAAGTCTTGTTTTTTTTGTTTGAAAATGCCAAACATGTTATACTTTCCTGCTTTGTAATGGTTTTGCACAGAGCAGCCCAGATCCTTCTCTTCTTGGGTCCCTGCTGGAGTTCCTGGCTCCACCCTCCTGCCGAGTGCCTCCATAGCAAGCAGCTTGCTTTGGGGGCTCCCGAGCTGAGCCGCTGATCTGTGTGTTTATTCAGACACAGACCCGAGGTTTGCCCCCGCCCTCTCTCTCCCTTCATTGACTCACTGACTTTGATTGACTGCAGTGGGTGCCCGCTGTGTGTATTAGCCAATGAGGAGGGAGCAGTGCCAGGACAAGGCCATCCATCGCCAAGGGCAAAGATGCCAAACTGCGTACCCTCCTTCCATTACAGTTAGGATCCATGCACCGAAATCCCTGTAAAAAAAACATTGCGCCCTGGGCAGCTGTCCCTCCTGCCCACCCTTGTCCCGGCCCTGGGAGGGAGAGTCTCTCGTGGATTATCTAGATCGAGATGGGGCTCAGGTAATTGTTAGGAGGGCTGAGGGGGGCTACCGCACACAGAAAGCTTTTTAATCCTAATGCATAGAATGCACTTTCTGCCTTTACAACCACTTTAAGGCACCTCTACCTTGGTCAAACAAACAGAAGCAGGGACAGCAATGCAAACTGGGTACCACGGGATGCTGACCATACACTAGTTGAAAGAGCCCTCATTCAATTTTTTAATTATTAGTGGGTTCAAAATAATGTTTATTTTCAACTACAGTGATTAGAAAATTTTGCGTTGAGTTGTGTGCCAGGTTGCGTCCCAGCCAGGAATTTAGCAGCACTCTTCTGGCTCAGTAAACAGTCTAGGTGTTGCCTAATGAGCTTTATTGTAAAGTAACTTGGATGGGCTTAGGGAAGCTGTGGGATACTCCAGAAAACTAAGCAGGAATGTGAAGACTAGGGATGAGCTTTGAGTTCGAGTCGAGGCTATGTTCGACTCAAACATCAGTCATTCGATCATTTGTTGAATGATGAACAATTGTGCTTCTTTGCGGGAAAATCGAGATTCCCATAATGCACAGCTCGCGCAGCACGTTATGTGATTGGCCAAAGCATGCACCCTGACCTCATGCTTTGGCCAATCAAATGATCTCTGCCATGATTGGAGTAAAGGCAGGCTGCCTTTAGCCAATCATGGCTCAGGGGCCAAGTACACGCCCCACACTACATAAAGGCTGCCAGCGCAGCCGCAGCGTTTAGTGTAATTGTGCGGGCGAGGAGACAGAGAGAAGGATGCATGTGAGGCAAGGCGAGAGTAGCTTTTTTTGGAGTTTGTCAGACAGTGTAGAGAGACATTCCTAGCAGTGTAGGGAGGGCCAGGAAAGTGTTTGAGGCAGGAAGAGAATAGTTTCTTTGCAGTTTGTCAGACAGTACAGTGCCAGTGAGACATTCTTAGCAGGGAGGACGCGAGATCTCTCATCTATAGGGCTATCAATTACATCATATCAGTGAGAGTATTGTTAATCAGTCACTTCCACACATCTATAAGCACCACAGATCATCTATAGGGCTATCAATTACATAACATCAATGAGAGTATTGTTAATCGGTCACTTGTGTACATCTATAACCACCACAGCTCATCTATACAATTGCATCAGATCAGTGAGAGTATTGTTAATCGGTCACTTGCGTACATTTATAAGCACCAGAGCTCATCTATAGGGCTATTGATTACATCATATCAGTGAGAGTATTGTTAATTGGTCACTTGCGTACATCTATAAGCAGCACAGCTAATCTATAGGGCTATTGATTACATCATACCAGGTCATTAAGTATCTATTGGACAGTTGCATATACCCTATATTGATCTGTATCAACATCATGTCCGAAAGGCCGACAAGGAGAGGCCAATGCTCACAGGCCACTAAAAGAGGGCAAGCAGCCTCTGTGTCCATTGTGAAAAGTCGTGGTCACAGTCGACATAGTGCATACTCTGCAGGCGGGGCACGCCAGTCCTTTGTTTCCAGTGCTTCCCATGCTATTCAGCCACAACATGTGGAAGAGTTGGTGGAGTGGATCAATATGCCATCTTCATCCTCCTCATCCTCTGACACTCACAGTAGTTTGCCTTCCACCGCAGCTGCCAAACTGGCCCATTCCACAGGCTCCTTCTCCACAGCAACTCCTTCTGTCGCCCCACCATCAAGCATGGAGGAGTCACCTGAACTATTCGATCATAGTGTCAGTGAAATGCTGCTGGAGGATGCATAGCAATTTGAAAGCTGTGATGTTGGTTCAAAGGTTGATGAAGGGAATAACGTGAGCCTAGAGAGAGGGGGTGACAATGACTGACAAGAAACCAGCAATCATATTGCCACAGCTGAAGCATATTGCCAAGTTTGCTCCAGTGATGAGGAGGGAGGGGATGATGAGGTCACTGACTGTACTTAGGTGCCTGACAGGATGGAGGAGGAGGGGGAGGAGGGGGAGGATAAGGAGGACGCAAAACTCCAACAAGGCAGGATGTGCTCCAGGGGCCGCCATAGCAGAAGTCAACCTATTGCGTCACAGCACAGAGCTCCACAGGTGCAGGGTGCTGCAAACTCCCCGCGGACTCACAAAAGTTCATTAGTGTGAGCTTTTTTAAGCACATGTGCAGTAGACCGCAGTGTTGCTGTTTGCAACATCTGTCTAAAGCAAATCAAGCGTGGCCAGAACACCAGCCGCTTGGGCACCACATGACAACCTACCATGCAGTCCGTTGGCAACAGCACCTGAAAGAGGTACCAGATCAAAACAAGCATACATCACCTTGCTCCTCATCTGTGATCTCTAACCCTATTATACCTCATGTCTTCTCTGCCAGCAGCATATGATGTGCTGTGCTCGTTTAGTCAAGTGTCATACTACAAATTAAATGAGTCCAAGTCCACAATTTTAAACCTCGGAGTAAACCCTGTCACGCAGGCCACGCTGCAATCCAGTATTCCTATTCCCTGGACCTCAGACAGCATCCATTACTTGGGTATAGACCTTCCCTCGGACGTCTCAAAATTACTGCCACTCAACCTAAGTAGGCTATTAACTAAGATTACGTCAGACACCTCACAACTGCACACTAAATATCTCTCCTGGAGCGGACGACTAGCGACGTATAAAATGTTTATTTTTCCCCAACTGCTGTACCTATTTAGGGCTCTACCCATCCCTTTCCCGGTCACGCAACTGGCAAAATTGACTAATCACATGAGACGTTTCATCTGGGATAACAAAAGAGTGTGTTGCGCATCCTCTATTCTGACACAAAAGAAACATTTCGGGGGTGCGGCTATGCCGGCTATCCCTACATACTATTGGGCCACTATCCTAGCGCAAATGAGACAATGGGTTACCCCGATGGATAGACCGCTTTGGGCAGACCTAGAAGCAGACATAGCTCCCATTCCTGACCTTCAGGTGATGCTCATTAGTGATAAGTGGATCCCCTAGGATGTGTCGCGTCTACCACCCACCATGCAAGCATCATTCCGAGCATGGCGCAAATCAGCGTCTGCTACCTCGGACCGCGATATCCTCCCTTCGCAGAAATTTCCAATCTCATTACTGAGCGCACACATTCCAGATCTACCGCTCCACCCCTTTCATTCCAGAAATGTGACACTCATAGAGCAATTTTACCATGGAACATCTCTATTCCCTCCTACAGACTTGGTGGCCAAGTACACCCTCCCACCGACACTTCTCTTTCATCTATTTCTCATTCATCACTTTCTATCATTGCACCCCCTGCAGAAGATAATGGTGGATGGCAGGCTCTGGGATCTCTATGACTCCCGGTGCAGGTCACCCCCCAGGCTCTCTCACTACTATCATACCTTACTTGATGACAAGACGTTCTACAAGTCCTCTCAGATGTGCAAATGGGATAGAGACCTTAGGGAAAGCTTTACTATTTCTCAATGGAAACTGGCAATGATGTTAAAAATAGTCAACAGGTGGTTCTATACTCCCTTTCGATTGGCTGTTTTTTCCTCGTCCTATTCTCAACTCTGTTGGAGAGGTTGTGGCCAGGTGGGCACACTTCTCCATACTCTCTGGTCGTGCCCCTCCCTCACCAGTTTTTGGAGTCAGGTATTTAAATTCATGGCATCTCATACTGGTTGCCTGATAAAACCAACCCCGGCCCTAGCCACATTGAACCTAGGTATTGAAGCCATCCCGCAACAATATAGACCATGGTCCACGCATGTGCTTTTGCCCGCTAGGTCGATTATCCTACGGAACTGGAAATCTACTGATTCACCAAATTTGTCAGATGTGACATCTTTGCTTCACGCGAATTATAAACTTGAGAAAGCCTTAGCGACTAATTCTTTAACCCTGCCCAGATTCAGACAGTATTGGGACTTTTGGTTGCCTACTTGACTTGTTATGATTTGTTATCATTGTTATTGTGACTGATATGGTTCTTCTCCAATACTGTATTGTGTATCTACTGTACATTGCTGAATTCTCTTGATGCATTACCAATGCCATTTGCCTTCTCTGTTTTCAAAGACAATGAATTTTAATAAACCTCATGGCAAAATGGCTGCTAGGCTGCCCAATATGACAATATGTATAAAATTATATGTATGGGCCTCATATGACTCCTTTTTAGCCCCAATAGTCCTGACACAAGTACATGCAATTTCAAATTTGTATGGAATTCTTACCAGCAGGTCCCATTCCTGCACCCAGCAAGAGTATCTGCGAGGAATTGGTTACTGTATTCAGGCACCACTAACAGCAAAGGCCAAATTTATGGCACCTGTATAGTACATGCAATTTCAAATTTGTATGGAATTCTTACTAGCAGGTCCCATTCCTGCACCCAGCAAGAGTATCTGCAAGGGCTTGGTTATGGTGTTCAGGCACCACCAACAGCAAAGGCCCAATTATTGGCACCTGTATAACAAGTACATGCGATTTGAAATTTGTATGTATATTTGTATATGACATTTTTTGCTTTAGAAATGTCAGTATAGCTACAGCAGGCTACATACATGGTAGAGATGCACTACTTTACAGGCACATTCAGGGGACCCCCCAGGCACGATATTTGAAGGAATTTCTCATTTTTATAGTTTCACTTTAAGCCTCATTAAAATCAGTAAATCAGTGCTCCTTTAAAAATGATCATTTTTAAAAACTTTTTTTTCATTGCTACATGTTCCACAGGTCAGTAACCGGACCCCCATACACTTTTTTGGGGCAATAACTTGCATTTAAGCCTTCAAAATGAGGCAGTTTGATTTTCAAGGTTTGAATCCCATAGACTTCAATGGGGTTTGTTTATTCGTACAAAGTTTACCTCTGTTTGCGGTGTTCTGGTGCGAATCGAACCGGGGAGGGGGGGGGGGGGGGGAATATTCGGCTGATCACTAGCGAAGACATTCATCACTTTGCAGTTACTTCTTAGAACAGTCTCTTAAGCAGTAGTATATGAAGGGGACACCATCATCATTGTTCCAGGCCAGGCAAGCCTTGATACTAATGCATCAGCAGTTAGCAACAATAGTCCCTAGGATCCCTCTCTCCGGTCTGTACTCCCAGTGTCCCTAGGACTTGGATGTCTCCCTCTAGACTCAGGGAGACAGTCACTTCAGTGTAGCCTCCAGACCAGATCCTTAGTGTAACCCCTTATAGCTCTCTAGGAACTGACTGCAGGGCCGCTGATAGGGGGGACCACCAGCCCTCCTGTAGGGGGCCTTGGCACAGAGGGGGGCCCCAACAGTACAGGGGTTCTTGGTGGTTGGACAGAGGGGCAATTACAAAGGGAAGCCCTGTGCAGCTCTCCGCAACAGCTGAAAGCCAGTTTCTCCCACTCCTGCCAGCTTTCAGCTACTTCAGGGAGAGATACAGACACAGAGCATTCTTCCTGTAATGTAAAAAAACAATTAAAAAGGGGTAATTCACACAAGTTAACTGTTACGTTTGTGTCCGCTAATAATGATTTTAGTGTATTTTTTGCGAAAATATTGTCTTGATATATCCAGGGGGAGGGGTGGGGGGGTCTCTGCCAGGCAGGCTGCACAGGACCCTGTAATTTCTAACAGCAGCCCTGACTGGCAGCATAATACCCCCCCCCCCCCAGCTATTCACAGCTGGGACTTCGATGAGCCCAGCAGAATCTTCAGCTGGACTGTCAGGAAGGGCAGTGGGCCTTCTGGCTGGGAACTTCTCCTCCTGGAAAAATAACCCCGCTCTCCCAGGCTCCAGACTATTTATGCACTCTCCAGCCACCATCAGGGGACCCTCCCCCAGGGATTGGCTGCACCTGCATAAATATTTAGGTTGCTACATTCTGGAGGACAGGGTGAAGCAATCAAACCTGCAAATCTCATAGAAGACTAAAGCAATCACACACTGCTCTGCTGATTACAGGAGAGCCATAGAACGAAATTTGAATAACTCGACTTAGCAGCCTATCTGGGAGGATACTGTAAAACTAGGATAGCTCAGCCGCCACACACCTCACCCTGCCAGAAGGGTTAGCAGGTGAAAGCAGCCTCAGCTTGATTCATTCAGACCACTGGATGGTCTGGATGAATCAAGCTGAGGCTGCTTTTACCTGCTAACCACTTAGACTTGGTGAGGTGTATGCAGTGGTCATGGTGCCACGTTTGTTGTAAATTACACTGTGGAAAATGACCTGCACCCCTTTTTTGTGTGTGTACACAAATAAACAGAATAAAAAATCAATAAAGTGGGCACTGGTACTCGTGTATATAAATAAAATATGGATCTCGTGTAAATCAATATTAAAATACCAACAATATATAATAGTCCAGCAATTGAATAATTGTGAGAAGTGCTCAAATAAGACCTGTGTATCACAATATATACACTATATAATGTGCCAAAATCTATAAAGAAACACTGTGCTGGGGTGATCCTTAAATCATAAGTGAAAATACGCTCAGATATGTGAATGATCCAACGTATAATATGAGTGCCACAATTAGTGCATAATATAATCAAAAAAGGTGTAATTTGTGCAAATACTCTGTAAACAGAGAAATTAATAATAAAGTCCATGCAGTGAATTCAAAGAAGGATGCTCAAATCCTGGTGTTCCACCTCATAATCTTGTGAGCTAAATAGTGATATGCATATGCTCACCAGATATAGGCAGGTCACACAGACCCCACAGCGCTTTGATCAATAATCCAGATCATATGGGTAACCAAACTCCTTTGCCTCACTCCTTCATATGAGATCCCCTGGGTCACCTATTAATCACATATAGAGTGGAAAAATCAAGGAGCCACTCCTTCGCCTCTCTCCTTCATAATGGATTCCCTGGGTTTGGGTCTCAATCAAATACAGAGTGGGAAGACAGGAAGCCAGAAATAGTGTAATACTGTTTATTTAGTCTTTAAAGCAAAAGTAGTAAAAATGGGTGCTCACATAAATCTATGCCCTCCTGGCACAGGAAAGATTGCATGTTGCTATGTGGGAGCTTTTAGGTACCGGAGTCGATCCCCCTGTAATAACCTAGTAGCATGGCAGCGGTCGGCGTGCGTTCCACCGTCCAGCAGGATGTGACGTCGCTGGTTCACAGTTTCCGGGTAAGGCTTAGACCACAATGCATTTTGCATATGAATGCGTCATCAGGAAGTCTAAGCGTTCACCCTCCTGACGAGAAGATATACAGCTGGCGCCGCTCTAATTGGTTGAGTGGTCTCAGTCCATCCAATCGTGGGCAAGCATCTATTCTTATCATTGTTTCCTGATACAAATTTGATATTTGAAAACAATAAAATATTATGATTTGAGTAAGTGTAAAAAATAATATTAGGAAGTGTGAAAACCGCAACAGAAGCGAAAAACGGCATCTTTTAAAACGGCTTACACATAGCAACTATCGCCATCTCTTAAAAATAGTCATAACCCAATATTTATATCAATGGTATACTGCCCAAACAATAAAATCACAATTAAATCACCATAATAATAAAATTCAAATGGTATACATAAAAATCAATATATAAATATGCTAACAGGGCTTTGTATGTGACACAGTGTGCAACACCATCTACTGATCATTCATGATATTGCAGAGGTTTGCAAGATAAAAGCAGATAACTTGGTAAGTTCAAAAAATCATTAATCTACTAAAATCTCAACCAATTTATATGGTCCCAACTTGGATATATAAAATGCAATCTGAATACAATATGAAGAAAAAAAAAAAAAAAAAAAAAAAAAATATATATATATATATATATATATATATATATATATATATATATATATATATATATATATATATCTTTTTTTTTCTTGAATCTTATGGCAAAGTCTATAAGGACAGGAATATGTATACTTGGTGTCCATATATATAAATGTAGAAGAATGGATAATGATGGTATTGGGATTACGGTGAAATGCATACATATCTCGTATGTTTACTCAGTGGAATTATAGTTGTATCGTTACCCTTTTTATTTGTTGCATATGGTATGTCCCCACATAATTGTTGGAGTTTTAATGTAATTACTAGACTAGAGATTTTTTTATTACAGGGTACTGTATTTTTTTCCAAATGTAAGGATCCTATGAGTGAAAAATATATAATATGTATGCTCACTAATAAAGGTGATACCTACAGGTGTATCCTAAATCAAAGAATTGTATACAGGAGACACTGAATTCATGACATTTTGAAAGGTATTTTCTTGTTAGTCTAAAAAAATCGTTTAAAAAGCAATTCAAGTCAATATCTAAGTTGATGAGTTGAGTGTTTTTAAGCGATGAATCCACTGTGTCTCGTTTTGTGAGATTTGTTTCCTCACATCTTTATCCCTCCAGTGATTAAACACCCGGTCAATGCCACAGAATCACAAGAGGGATGGGTGGTACGTCCAATATATTTGAGACCACAGGGGCAAATGCACATATATGTGATGAAATTTAGTCCCACAGGTGATTAATTTTTCTATAGTAAATTCCTTATGGTCCGAGGATGTAAATTTCAGCTTTGTTCTGCTGTGTTAACTGTGCTACACACAGTGACAACAGTTGCTGGCCAATTATTTGTAGAACCGGTGTGATAAAACTGTGTCCCCCAAACCCAATATTACAGATTGAAGTGAGGTGTTATTTAACAGTATACTTTTCTAAGATTGTATTTTAGTCCTGCAAAAATTTGGCCTCTTTAGCTGTGTTAACTGTGCTACACACAGTGACAACAGTTACTGGCCAATTATTTGTAGAACTGGTGTGATAAACCAGTGGCCCCCCAATACCACAGATTGAAACAAGGTGTTATATACATTTTCCCAGATATACTGCGATTCTCTAGAGACTTTTTTTTTTTTTTTTAATTCTTTTTATTTGGTTTTCAAGAAAAATAAACAAGGCAGACATGAACAACAGTATGAACAAAAGTGTACAGATGACAATGTCACACAAAAAAGAAAGGAGAACATCAATGCGTTTGAATAAACAGGTATGGCATATGGCCAATGGAAAGGCCCACAATGAGAGAGTATCTTAATAACTGAACCTTCTGTAGCGATCACTCTTTGAATACATTCAGCTAAAATATACAGCTGGCCGGGGGAGGAGGGGAGGAACATGCATCCCATTCCTACCCTAGCGGGGTTGTCAGTAGATTATATCACTAGGAGGTGTGCGCCATACAGGGAACATGCTGCGCCTCCCTACCATGATACGGGCCCCTCCCCGTTCCGGGCCTAACCCAACATACCGCCAACTATTAACTAGATATAGCGGGAACCTTGCTTGTGAGTATAATCGTTCCAGATTGACCACCTAGCCTGAAACTGTCACATCTTAAATTCAGTGAAAGCTAGAGTTTTTTCGTATAGACTTAGGGACTTCACTACATTTCCACTTACGAGCTATGGATAGTCTAGCAGCAAAGAGAACTACTGTCCTAAATTGGGGAGGGTATCTGTCAATGTTGATACCTAGGAGGGCCTGTTCTACCGTCACCCTATTGAGTATCCCAGTCACAGTTGCTATAAGATTGGATATAGAGGCCCAAAAGCCTCTCAATGATACACAAGACCACAATACATGTAGCAAGGTGCCCACTTGCCCACACTGCCTCCAGCATAAATTAGACACCTCCGGACAGTATTTGGCAATAGTGTATGGCGTTTTGTACCATCTGAGGTGTATTTTCTGAAACCCTTCCCTGAAGTTAGAACATCTGGTATGTGCATGAGTGAGTTTATAGGAACTCAGCCATTGCTCTTCCGTGAACTCCCGTCTGAGCTCGCCCTCCCATTTGTGATGATGGGTGCTTTTCCTAAACAATTTTTTATCATGAAGAGCTGTGTAGAATGTACCTATACCCTTTAAATGTTTGCCAGTCCCGAAACACAAGGAATGGACCTGCTCTGGCATAGAAATGCTAGTTGTGTCCAGGCTAGAAATCAAACGTGAAACTCGGAGGAATGTGAGATATTCCCTAGTAAAGGAGGGGAATCTATCACACCAATTTTTAAAGGAGAGGCGTACTTGGTTTCGTGTGAAGTCATGGATTGTGCGTAGGCCACATGAGGGCCAATGGGCCAGATTCAAATTCGGGGAGAGGAAGGAGAGGGCTGTCAGAGGGACAGGAACATCCACTCTTTGAATTGCCGTGGCACTATGGGCGAAAAAGTATTGCCACGCATGGATCGTGGCAAATACAGTTGGATGTACTACAGAGTATGTGCGTTTAGATAGAGGAATACTGAGTATAAGGTTGGCCAGAGACCCATGTGGCACCACCGACTGTTCTATCTGACTCCAGCTGGGAGCTCGAATTGGTTTCAACCAATGAAGAGATTGAGTGAGGATAGCCGCCATATGATAATCTCTTACGTCTGGAACACCCATTCCCCCCACCTGGGGATGTCTAACTAGGTGCTTGTGAGAACAGCGGGATTTTTTCTTGGCCCAGAGAAACTTGGAGACCAAGGATTGTACCGTGCGATAGTATGACAAAGGTATCCTAATGGGGAGTGCCCTGAATAAATATAGGAGCTTCGGGAATGTCAGTATTTTAAAACGCTGCATTCCTGCCTGACCAAGAGAGGAAGTGTTTACCATATCTGTTGAGGTTGCCCACTAGGGTGGCCAGAAATGGAGTGAAATTAGATTTGAACAGGTCCTTCATACTACTAGTGAGTTTGATACCTAGGTAATCGATGTGACCCTTTCCCCATTGAAAGGGCACTAAATGTTGGATCTCTTGCTGCAAATTGTCATTGATCGCTACCCCTAACATGTGTGACTTGGTGTCGTTGACTTTATAGTAGGAAATAGAGTGAAACTCCTGAAGAACTTCCTGAGCTGCAGTAAGTGAAGTTAATGGAGAGGGCATGGACTAGATAACATCGTCCGCGAACAATGATATCTTATTTGGAGAACCGTGGATGTCTAACCCCCTAATTCCCGGATGACTTCTAATCCGTTCCGCCAAAGGTTCCATCAAAAGGGCAAACACCAATGGGGAAAGTGGGCACCCCTGCCTGGTCCCATTAGTTATGTCAAATTTCGTGGAGAACAGACCTTCCGTGTAGACATAGGCTGAGGGTCTAGTATATAGAGCCATGACCACATCCAAAATCTCACCCCCCATGCCGAAACGTTGCAAAACTTTATGTAAATATCCCCAGTGAATCCTGTCAAAAGCCTTTTCGGCATCAAGGGACAGGAACACAGTGGGTGTGTGGGTGGACTCGGCATGGTGGATAAGATTCAGGAGGCGCCTCGTGGCGTCAGTGGCTTGACGGCCCACGACAAAGCCCACCTGATCTTGCTTTATAAGGTCAGACAGGAACCCAGATAATCGATTAGCCAAGATTTTTGCGTTGACCTTCAGATCCACGTTTAGTAAAGATATGGGTCTGAAGTTCTTTGCGCAGTCCGGGGTTTTCCCCGGCTTAGGTAGTGTTATCACAGTAGCCTCCAGCATCTCTGGAGGAAAGGAGGCAGACGAGACAGCCTTGTGGAACACCCCCTGGAGTCTCAGAGTCAAAATATGCACAAATTGTCTGTAGTATTCTGAAGAGAATCCCTAAGGGTAAAGATAGAATTGCTTTAGATATTTCTGCTTCAGAGATAGTGAGGTTTAACTGTAATAGATCTGAAGAACTCAATTTAGGTAAGGAAATAGACGCTAGGAAGCTGTCTATGTCCTCCGGGGACAGATGGGGAGTGGACAAGTCGTCTTTTAAGTTGTAAAGGGAGCCGTAGTAGTGGCTAAAGGCGTCCGCAATGTCCTTAGGATTGGTCAGAGTCAATCCAGTAGAGTGGTGAGTCAGTTTAGAGATACGTTGTCGGGTACGCTCGTCCTTCAAATGGTTGGCTAAGAGTTTGCCAGCCCTGTTACCGTGAGCAAAGAAGTTGGCTTTAAGTTTACGAACATGAGCCTGATGCTGTCCAATTAAAAGCAGGCGTAAGTCATTTTGGGTGTGTGCTAATTGGTCAGTAATGTTTGGAAGTGGGGTACGTTTGTTAATGGTTTCCAAATGTTGAATTTTTTTAAGAGGTCCTCCATCTGCTGCCTCCTCTGCCTCCGTTTAGCGGCACTTTTAAACATGAGAAAACCACGCATAAACGCCTTATGGGTGTTCCAAACTGTGAATGGGCATGCTTCCCCATTATCATTGATACGGAAGAATTCCTCCAGGGCCACACGGACCTCAGAGGAAGTCCCCGGATCACAAAAAATACTTGTATCATTTTTCCATCTGTTGGCTCTCGTAGAGCATGCTTGGGGGCCAATAGTCACTGAAACTGGTGCGTGGTCCGACCACGTAATTTGGCCTATGGCAGAGTCCACTACTTTCTGAAGCAAAAACATATCCGTTAAGATCAGATCAATCTTGGAGTAGGAGGAATGTACTTTAGAAAAAAAGGAAAAATCCCGCTCTGTAGAATGGTGACATCTCCAGGTCTGAGGAGACTAAAAAGTTGGATAGATCCGATCTGCGGGAGTGCATCGGGTGATCCCTGCAGACGTCCTGGCGAAAATTAGCAACCATGTTCAGGTCTCCCCCGAGGATCACATAGCCCTTGATGTCAGGTTTAATGCGTTTCCACAACTTTTTCAGGTACGAACTTTGGTTCGCATTGGGGGCATAAACATTGAGGATAGAGGAGGCAACATTGTTGATTTCGCACTTTAAGAGGAGAAAGCGGCCATCAGGGTCAGAGTGATGGGAAATGTATTTATACATCACAGAATCTTTGATGAGGATGGCCACCCCCCCTTTTTCTTAGGGCCGTTGGCATAGTAGGCATGTGGGAATTGCTTAACCTTAAGCAGGGGGTGTGCCGCAGCACAGAAATGGGTTTCTTGTATAAGCATGACGTTACATTTTTGCGATTTGAGTTCTCTCCATAACATATGGTGCTTGAACGGACTATTAAGACCGCCGACGTTCAGAGATGTCAGCTTAAAAGACATGGTGGGGTGAAAGTGATGTGGACACTTCAAAAGGAAAGCACAAAAAAAAAAAAAAAAAAACAAACTGGGTAAAAGAAAAAAAAACACACACACAGCGAGAGGCGCAAGAGATAGTTGGCGCCTTTTGGTAAAAATTAGACGATATCCGAATGGAAATCTGAGCAGACTAAAATTCTGCTAACTTGGGGCAATTGGTATAAACACACTTCAAACAGCCGAACAGAACTGCCGGATATCGTAGGATAGACATGTATTGTAGATAGAGGGTCAACTCCTACAAGGTCTATAGGGACACATTTGGGGAGCATTCATTGTTCAGTTGGAAGGAGAATGGTCGGGTCCCCGAGGATGGTGTTGAATGTCTGGGTCATCAGAGTCCAGAATGCCCCACTGGCGGAGCAGGTTAATTCCATATTCCAGGGTCGCTATTTTAAATTCATTGTCCCCCTTTGTAACTAAAAGAGTAGCTGGGTAGTTCCAGCGGTACTGGATATGATGGTTTCTCAGAGGCTTTGTTATGGTCATTAGATTCATTCTACGGTTCATGGTGTGTGCAGAAAGATCCGCATAAAAGGACAAGCCTTGCACGCTATCCGGGAGATCTACAGCCCTCCTCATTCGTGCCATTAGTCTCTCCTTCACAGTATAGAAATGAATCCTAGCGATGGCATCTCTAGGGTACTTGTCTGGAATATGCTTAGGTTTAGGTAACCTGTGGATTCTGTCTATTGCTAGATCAGTGATAGCCGTATTTGGTAGCAACTCCTGCATAATAGAGGTGAGATAGTCTGCCAGATCTTGGGGCTTAACAGTTTCAGGTATGCCCCTTATCTTAATGTTGTTCCTTCTGGAACGATCCTCAAGATCTGCCACTTTTGATTTAAGCCATGTTATTTCATCATCGTGGTCGTTATGGGCATCCACCATGTCGTTAAATGTATTGGCAAACTCCCCCATTTTGTTCTCTATTGTGGACACTCTGTCAGTCACAGCAACCACTGCAGTGTTGCATTGGGGCATTGGGACATCAATTGCAGCATGTCAGAGTGAATAGAAGAGCGCAGTGAAAGCATCATCATGTCCCTTAGCATAGAAGCCATCACAGGCTGGTCGTTTGCGGGGAGAGCCACCATAGTTTCCTGGAATTCCAGAGTGTCATTGATGGTGAGGCCCTGCGGGGAGACAGCTACAGTATGATCAGTCTTTTGTTTAGACTTCACTGGACTGTTAGACTGCGATGCTGGGGAAGACTGCGGAAGGGAACCCATACAACCGTTGTGCATGCCTGAGGTACTCCCTCTATCCTCTGATCCCGGGATTGTATATGCTGGGGTTAGGAGGAGCGTGGCTGGCCGGCGCCATTTTGGCTGTGCGGCCTGTTGTTCGGGGTGAAGAAGTTAAGCATCTTACCCGGTTTTCCGCGATCTTTCCGCTTCGGAGGCATGATCGGAGTGTGCCCAAGGATGTCTGGATCGTAGCTGGGGTGGTATGGAGTGACCCTCTCCATTCTGAATAGCTGTCTGTGTAGCGAGGAGCTGTAAGCTCACGCTGCCATTCACCTCACTAGCCGGCTCCGCCCCCTCTCTAGAGACTTTTGTTACAGGGTAATTAAAAAACATGAGAGTCAGAGGAAGAAGCAGACACTTATGCAGGGGTGGTAGGGGTAGGGCAGGAGCAGTAGGCCGGAGCCAAAGTGTGAAGTTTCAAAAGCCGCGTGCAATTACGTCAAAGGACGCACCAGTGGCTCACTCAGCCTTCCTCTTCTGCACCCTCCTCATCCTCTCTATCTGCACCCTCTTCACTCTCTGCTGTGTGCACCCCCAAAGACACCACCACAAACACCACCACCACCACATACCCTCCGCTTGAGTCACTGGAATTATATTACGATCCATCACAAGATTGGATCAGGAAGAGGAGGTAGCAACAGCCGCCACTCAGCAGACTGACGACAGTACCCAGATCAGCCCAAGGAGGTTGGTCCCCGCTGTTGCTGCCTACTCCGAGACTGCTGGCTTGTCAGAACTGATAGCCCACCAACTACTGCCATATCAACTGGTGGACTCGGAGGCCTTTCGTAAATTTGTGGCCATTGGAACACCACAATGGAAGGTCCCAGGCAGGAAATATTTCTCGCAGAAGGGCCTTCCAGAGCTGTATGGCCATGTTCAGCGGCAAGTGAATATATCTCTGGCACACAGTGTTGGTGCCAAGATACATCTGACCACAGACACATGGTCTAGCAAACACGGGCAGAGAAGGTATATCACTTTTACTGCCCACTGGTTGAACCTTCTGACGGCCATCAAGCATGTAACCCATAGCACCCGTGTAGATTTAGTTGTACTGCCATGGATTGCATGCAGGCCTGCCTCTTCTTCTCCTCCTCCTCCTCCTCCATCCTCCCTCTCCTCCTTGGCTGACTCCTCCTTTTCCGCTGCTACCGTGTCTTCCGCTGTGACGCCCAAGATCCCCAGAACCTATTCCACATGCCAGGTGAGATGTTGCCATGCTGTGCTGCGTCTGTTGTGCCTGGAAGCCAAGAGCCACACTGATCCTGCAATCCTTTCAGCTTTGCGTTCACAGGCAGATCATTGGCTGACACCGCTGAATTTGACAGTTGGTAAAGTGGTGTGCAACAACAGTGCCAATCTGCTGAGCGCGCTGAAACAGTTCAAAATAACACACGTTCCATGCATGACACATGTCCTGAACTTGGTCGTGCAGCGATTCGTTGCCAAATACCCTGGGGTCCAGGATGTCTTGCGGCAGGCCAGGAAAATCTCGGGCCATTTCAGAAGATCTTACACAGCCATGGCTCGCCTTGCTGACATTCAGCGGCGACACAACCTGCCCGTCAGGCGTCATATTTGTGGCTGCCCGACGCGATGGAACTCAACATTGCATATGCTTGATAGGCTGCTCCAGCAGAAACGTGCAGTTAACTTCTGGGGTTCTGGGGATCTTGGGTTTTTTTACCTCGCCAGTGGCTGCCCATGCGGGACGCATGCAGACTTCTGCGGCCATTCGATGAGATCACCAAACTGGTCAGTCACAGCCAGGGCGCCATATGTGACATCATACCTTACGCCTTCTTTCTGGAGCGTGCATTGCGTCGTGTCATTGATCAAGCCGCATAAAAGGCATTTCAAGGCCATTGAATGGTAAATATTTGGGGCCTTTTAGGGCCGACAATTATTTTTTCTGTGAATGCCTAATGTACCTCCAGCCATCAAATACTATGTTCTTAGCTGTCAGTTAAACCCACGTGGGCTAATTTTTGGGGCCTATACAGGCCGATACTTACTTCTGTATCCTGTGAATACCTAATGTACCTCCAGCCATCAAATACTACGTTCTTGGCTGTCAGTTAAACCCATGTGGTCTAATTTTTGGGGCCTATACAGGCCAACACTTACTTCTGTATACTGTGAATGCCTAATGTACCTCCAGCCATCAAATACTATGTTCTTAGCTGTCAGTTAAACCCATGTGGGCTAATTTTTTGGGCCTATAGAGGCCGACACTTACTTCTGGATACTTTGAATGCCTAATGTACCTCCAGCCATCAAATACTACATTCTTAGCTGTCAGGTAAACCCATGTGGGCTAATTTTTGGGGCCAATACTGACTGACACTTACTTCCGTATCCTGTGAATGCCTAATGTACCTCTAGCCATCAAATACTACGTTCTTAGCTGTCAGTTAAACCCATGTGGGCTAATTTTTGGGGCCTGTACAGGCCGACACTTACTTCTGTATACTGTGAATGCCTAATGTACCTCCAGCCATCAAATGATACATTCTTAGCTGTCAGGTAAACCCATGTGGGCTACTTTTTGGGGCCTATAAAGGCCGACACTTACTTCTGTATCCTGTGAATGCCTAATGTACCTCCAGCCATCAAATTCTACGTTCTTAGCTGTCAGTTAAACCCATGTGGGCTAATTTTTGGGGCCTATACAGGCCGACACTTACTTCTGTATACTGTGAATGCCTAATGTACCTCAAGCCATCAAATACTACATTCTTAGCTGTCAGGTAAACCCATGTGGAATAATTTTTGGGGCCTATACTGGCCGACACTTACTTCTGTATCCGTGAATGCCTAATGTACCTTCAGCCAGAGAATACTACGTTCTTAGCTGTCAGGTAAACGCATGTGGGCTAATTTTTGGGGCCTGGAATGGCCGACACACTTCTATCCTGTGAATGCCTAATTTTTCAGACTGGATTTAAAATCAATGGGTCTGTAAATGTTCCGCTAAATTGTGGAATGGATGCGGACCCATTTTACAGATGTGTGAATGGACCCTATATGTATTAGACATGTATTTACCGGCTGCTGTCAGTTCAAAAACAAAATTTAGGGCAACTTTTCCAATTGCAATACTTCTGTTATGACATTGTCCATGTGCTGGGGCTATTTGTGCACAGCTAGTACGTCTTTTGTGGCTGCAAATATAACCTAAAGGTTTTTAAAGTTCGCCTCCCATTAAAGTCAATGGGGCCCGCCGCGAACTTGCGGTTCGCATATTTATGAGAAAAATTTGCGGCTGACGTTCGCGAACCGCCCCTGCCGATGTTCGTCCATCACTAATCCTGAATACACAATTCTGTGGAGGAGGAGGAGGTTGCTGGAAGGATAACCTGAATACATAATTCTGTGGATGAGGAGGTATTAGAAGGAGACCCTGCATATATAATTCTGTAGAGCAGCATTTTCAGAGAGAGAGTCCTTTTGTGTGTGTCAGCAACAACTTTATTTACTGTTTAGCTGCTGGGACCCTCTTGCTTTTAAGGGGGTAGGGCTTATAATTATATCACATTTTCACGTACTTTTTATGTTCTGTTGTTTTTAAAATGAAGGTGAAGTTTACATTTTTAATAAAACTGCTTAAATATACTCCATTGTTGATTTTTTTTTTTTTTTTTTTTAGAAAACTGGCCAGTGTCTCTCCTGTTATATAAATTGTTCTAGTAAAACTGCTTAAATACTGATTATTTCTTAATTAAAAGCTAACTGAGGACTCCATTTCTAAATGTGGTCTTGTAAAAGTACTTAAATACTGTGTATAGGGTCAGCACAATATTTGACTGGCTTATTCCTTGGAAATATTACTCTCTAACGTTATTGTCTCGATTACCAGCTGCCTGATGTCTCTCTGTGAAACTGAATATATCTGTAGGTTTTTATACATTTCCTCATGTGAATAATGCAACAATGTACTGATATCATTTTCTATTTTTCAGCAGTGAAGTTTAGTAAAGATAAAGTAGATATAATTCTGTGGAGGAGGAGGTAGTGGAAGGAGATCCTGCATACATAATTCTAGTGGAAGGAGGGGGTAGTGGAAGGAGATCCCTCATACATAATGTTGTGGAGGAGGGGGTAGCGAAATCAGACTGCATACATCATTTTCTGGAATTATCTAGAGGACGGTCGTTGTCTCTTACCTGGTTGGTGAGCCTGAAGTGTGGCGGAAGGCCTCTCAAATAGCTCAGCAGTCAGATTGGCTTGGCTGATGTGGATGCACAGCAGAAAGCAGGTGCTAGAATATGCTGAGCTGGACTGAAGGAGCTGTAGCAGGCTGGAAGAGCTGGAAGCAGGGTCAGACGAGCCAGGTTGGTAACAGACGGACAGATCAGGCTTATACGACAGGCAGTAGCGTAGTCGGGTCACAGGCAGATTCGGCAATGGATGCAGGATCAATAGGTGCAGCAGGCAGAGACAGAATCTGAGGTGAAGCCAGGGGTCAGGACAAGTAGCAGACATTAAGATCAGGTGTAAAACGCAGGAATCAGGAATGCAGGAATGCAGGAACATACACAGAACGCTGTAGACCAAAAAGCAATTAGCCAGTGCTGACGCTCCGTTTCAATAGGCTGTTTGGCGCCAGCCTTGGTGACAGATGCGCACTCGCAAATGCATGTTTGCCGACGCCTGTTTAGCTCATTCTTGTCTGGCGCATGCGCATACGTGTGCACCTGGATACAGCATCTGTACTATGGCAAAGCCTTTCCTTATGGGCAGCCTCCGGATGCCTAGCTGGCTCTTCTGTGGGTGATTGCAGAAAAACGTAAAAACCCGGTTCATAGCATGTAGATTACGCCCAGGTTCCAAGGAGTTTTCCTCTGGCCCTCTATGACAAAGATGGCTGTACAGCCCTCAGAGGATGGCACAGGCAAAGGTCTGAGCAGACCCCAGGCCTTGTTTCAGGTGCTCTTGCTTCGGGTACAGGTAATGCATGCATTTACGTAGCCCTTACAATCTTTCTCCAGATCAGGCCACCAGAATGTGAGCTGTGCTAATTCCACTGTCTTGCGGATTCTGAAGTGTCCTGCTAAGGGATGGTCATGACAGAACCCCAGTACTGTTACTTGAACATCTTATGGGACAAAGATTTAATCTCCCTTCCAAAGAAGTCCCTCTTTTGCCTTTAAGGGGTCCCTGATAGGACTGGAGGTAACTGCAGATGCTTGCTTCAGCTGTGATACAAGATCAGTCTCTAGCAACAGAAGGTTCCCTGCTGGCAGATAGTATCTGGTGCTGGCAAGCCCTTAGGGTCTTCAAACATGCGTGACAATGCATCAGGCTTGACATTCTTTGACCCGGGTCAGTAGGTAATGTGGAATGAGTACCTTGAAAAGAAGAGTGCCCATGGGGACTTGCGATGTTTTAGATGTTTAGCAGTCCTCAGATGCTCAAGGTTTTTTGTGATCTGTATAGATCAGTATTGGGTGAGCTGCCCCTTCTAGCAGATATCTCCATGCAATGCATACTAGCTCATTATGCCTTTGTCTCACATGTTTTGTTTCCCCCCCAAGGATTACAACCTCTTGAAGAGTTGACACAATCATTTTATATTTCCATTTACACTAAGCATACAGCCATTTAATACTATATCTTCCTATATACCATGGCTGTGCCATGCAAGCATGAAAATATTTGATCTTGTGAGTCATCAAACATCAAGAAATATTCATTTATTTGAAATCTTTTCCATTTTCAGAAAACAAATCTGAAGATGAAATTACACAACTGAAGGCTAATAGTAAGTATTTTATGCTCCCAGATTGTTTTTAACTTGGATTTGCAATTAGTTCTCATGAATACAAAGAAGTAAAATCTAATGAAAAATGCATACATAATTCTGTGGAGGACAAGGTATTGGAAGGAGATACTGCATACATAATTCTGTGGAGGAAGAGGGTAGTGGAAAGAGATTCTGTATACATAATTCTGTGAAGGAGATAGTGGAAGCAGACCGTACATACATGATTCTATGGAGTAGGAGGGTAGTGGAAGGAGATCCTGCATAAATAATTCTGTGAAGGAGGAGGTATTGGAAGGAGATCCTGCATACATAATTCTGTGGAGGAGGAGGTATTGGAAGGAGATTATGCATACATAATTCTTTGGAGGAGATGGATAGGGGATGGAGATCCTGCATACATAATTCTGTGGAGGAGGACGTTGGTGGAAGGAGAACCTGAATACACAATTCTGTGGAGGAGGAGGAGGTTGTTGGAATACATAATTCTGTGGACGAGGAGGTATTGGAAGGAGACCCTGCATATATAATTCTGTGGAGCAGCGTTTTCAGAGAGAGAGACCTTTTTGTGTGTGTCAGCAACAACTTTATTTGCTGTTTAGCTGCTGGGACCCTCTTGCTTTTTTGGGGGGAGGGCTTATAATTATATCACATTTTCATGTACTTTTTATGTTCTGTTGGTTTTTAGATGAAAGTGAAGTTTACATTTTTAATAAAACTGCTTAACCGGTTGCCGACCGCTGCACGTACATATACTGCGGCGGTCAGCCCCGGCCAGGCAAAGTGACGTACCGGTAAGTCACTCACCTGCGAGCCAATAGGGGGCGAGCGCCCCACTCGCTCGCTCTGATCCCCGCGCGTGTGACCGGCGGACTCAATGTCGCGATCGTCAGTTACAGAGGGAGAAAGGCGGGCGGCTAATGTAAACAAAGTCGCCTGTCATTCTCCCCTGTGTAACAGCACAGATCATATGGTCCTGCTATGTAGGACCGTTGATCTCTGCTGTTAAACAAACAGCCACATCTAATCACATTTAGAATCACACCCCTAGGGACACACTTAACCCCTCCTTCTCCAATAAAGTTAACCCCTCCCCTGCCGGTGTAATTTTTACAGTAATAGTGCATATGTATAGCACTGATTACTGTAGTAATGTCACTGGTACCCCCAAAAGTGTCAAAAATGTCAGTCAAGGGTCCGATCGGTCCGCCGCAATGTCGCAGTCCGGCAAAAAAAATCGCAGATCGCCGCCATTACTCGTTAAAAAAAAACCAACAAAAATGACATAAATCTTTCCCTTAGTTAGTAAACGCAATTACTTTTGCGCAAACCAATCAAAATATGCTTTTTGCGATTTTTTTTTTTTTACCAAAAATATGTAGCAGAAAACAAATTGGCCTAAAATGTTAAAAAATTTTGATTTTTACATTTTTTTGGGGGGAATTTCATATAAAAAAAGTGAAAAATATTGTTATTTTTGCAAAATTGTCGCTCTTTTTTTGTTTATAGCGCATGATCAAAAAATTGCACAGGTGATCAAATACCACCAAAAGAAAGCTCTGTTTGTGGGGAAAAAAGAACGTCAATTTCATTTGGGTACAGCGTCGCACGACCGCGCAATTGTCCATTAAATCACGCAGTGCCAAAATGCAAAATACCCCCTGGTCAGGAAGGGGGTAAAATCTTCCGGGGCTTAAGTGGTTATATATACTCCATTGTTGATTTTTTTTTTTTTTAATAAAACTGGCAAGTGTCTCTCCTGTTATATAAATTGTTCTAGTAAAACTGCTTAAATACTGATTATTTCTTAATTAAAAGCTAACTGAGGACTCCATTTCTATATGTGGTCTTGTAAAAGTACTTAAATACTGTGTATCGGGTCAGTACAATAATTGGCTGGCTTATTCCTTGGAAATATTACTCTCTAATGTTATTGTCTCGATTACCAGCTCCCTGATGTCTCTCTGTGAAACTGAATATATCTGTAGGTTTTTATACATTTCCTCATGTGAATACTGCAAAAATGTACGGATATCATTTTCTATTTTTCAGCAGTGAAGTTTAGTAAAAATAAAGCAGATATAATTCTGTGGAGGAGGAGGTAGTGGAAGGAGATCCTGCATACATAATTGTAGTGGAAGGAGGGGGTAGTGGAAGGAGATCCCTCATACATAATTTTGTGGAGGAGGGGTAGTGAAAGGAGACTGCATACATCATTTTCTGGAATTATCTAGAGGAGGGTAGTTGTCTCTTACCTGGTTGGTGAGCCTGAAGTGTGGAGGAAGGCCTCTCATATAGCTCCAGCAGTCAGATTGGCTTGGCTGATGACAGACTGTGGATGCACAGCAGAAAGCAGGTGCTAGAAGATGCTGAGCTGGACTGAAGGAGGTGTAGCAGGCTGGAAGAGCTGGAAGCAGGGTCAGACGAGCCAGGTTGGTAACAGACGGACAGATCAGGCTTATACAACAGACAGTAGCGTAGTCGGGTCACAGGCAGAGTCGGCAATGGATGCAGGATAAATAGGTGCAGCAGGCAGAGACAGAATCCGAGGTGAAGCCATGGGTCAGGACAAGTAGCAGACATGATCAGTCTGAAGCAAGCCGGGTCAAGATCAGATGTCAAACGTAGGAATCAGGAATGCAGGAATGCAGGAACATACACAGAACGCTGTAGACCAAACAGCAATTAGCCAGTGCTGAAGCTCCGTTTCAATAGGTTGTTTGGCGCCAGCCTTGGTGACAGATGCACGCTGGCAAATGCATGTTTGCCGACGTCTGTTTGGCTCGTTCTTGTCTGGCGCATACGTGTGCACCTGGAAACAGCATCTGTACTATGGCAAAGCCTTTCCTTATGGGCAGCCTCCGGATGCCTAGCTGGCTCTTCTGTGGGTGATTGCGGAAAAAAGTACAAACCAGGTCCATAGCATGTAGATTACGCTCAGGTTCCCAGGAGTTTTCCTCTGGCCCACTATGACAAAGATGGCTGTAAAGCCCTCAGAGTATGACCTTAGGCCTTGTTTCAGGTGCTCTTGCTTTGGGTACAGGTAATGCATTCATTTACTTAGCCCTTACAATCTTTCATCAGATCAGGCCACCAGAATGTGCGCTGTGCTAATTCCACTGTCTTGCCGATTCTGAAGTGTCCTGCTAAGGGATGGTCATGACAGAACAACAGTAATGTTACTTGAACATCTTTTGGGACAAAGATTTGATCTCCCTTCCAAAGAAGTCCCTCTTTTGCCTGTAAGGTGTCCCTGATAGGACTGGAGGTAACTGCAGATGCTTGCTTCAGCTGTGATACGAGATCAGTTTGTAGCAACAGAAGGTTCCCTGCTTGCAGGATATTATCTGGTGCTGGCAAGCCCTTAGGGTTCTCAAACATGCGTGACAATGCATCAGGCTTGACATTCTTTGACCCTTGTCTGTAGGTAATGTGGAATGAGTACCTTGAAAAGAAAAGTGCCCATGGGGCCTTGCAAGGTTTTAGACGTTTAGCAGTCCTCAGATAGTCAAGGTTTTTTGTGATCTGTATAGATCAGTATTGGGTGAGCTGCCCCTTCTAACAGATATCGCCATGCAATGCATACTAGCTCATTATGCCTTTGTCTTACATGTTTTGTTCTTCCGCACATTCGTTTGACCCGAACATTGGCTGTTCGAGATTCGACCAGAACCGACCAAAATGCAATGGTACAGGAAATGGGCTTTAAAAGCCTGTGATTGGACCAGAACTATCAGTAAAAGCCAATTTAGGGGACAGGAGAATGCTAGGAATGTGATTGGAGTGACTAGGGGGTCCATAGGCCAATCATTAGTGAATACGCCCCCCAGTAAGTAAGATAGCCCCCGCGAAATTCCTAGCATTGTAATACAGGGACGTGGAAGAGAGTGGAAGCAGTTCTGTGACTTCTGCTACAAAGTGTCATTTAGCAATTTTTAGTGTGAGGAAAGGGATATCTAGTGTAGTTAGGGTGCTATTTTCCACTATAGTTAGTTTTAATAATCTAGTTTCTGTAGGGAAAGTTTTAAGTGTAAAGGGACCGTAGTGTAGTGTAGGGTTAACTGACTCTGACTGCTATGGCAGGGTGACAAAACCCTTCCATATCAGGGTGACCGCTATAGAGAAAAGATCGTTTCTCTTAGGTCTCTTACAGAGCAGCGATATGGCTTCTCGCCTGTCTCCCAGCTTTTTGCTGCAGGCGTTTATAGGGCTTTTTTGAGGACATGTTTGGAGTCAGGCATGACATCTGAACTTCTGTGTAGGGGTATATATACACACACATGTATGTATATATACACATACACATATATAGGTGTGAAAGTAGCAAAACACTATGCTTGCGCTAATGAAATAATTAACACCAATATGTCTCCGCTCCTATCACACCTATATGTGTGTATGTGTATAAATACATATAAGTGTGTGTGTGTATATATACCCCTATACAGAAGTTCAGATGTTTTGCCTGCCTCCAAAGACCCACAAAAAATGCCCAAAAAAAAACGCCTGCAACAACACACCTGGGCATTTTTTTGGGCGCAGGCATTTTTTTGGGCATTTTTTGTGGGTCTTTGGAGGCAGACAAAACATCTAAACTTCTGTATAGGGTAATATATACACACACACTTATATGTATTTATACACATACACACATATAGGTGTGATAGGAGCGGAGACATATTGGTGTTAATTATTTCATTAGTGCAAGCATAGTGTTTTGCTACTTTCACACCTATATATGTGTATGTGTATATATACAGACATGGGTGTATGTATATATACCCCTACACAGAAGTTCAGATGTTTTGCCTGCCTCCAAAGTCCCCCAAAAAATGCCCAAAAAAAACGCTTGCTACAAAACCGGCAAGGTGTGAAAATAGCGGAGCCATATCCCTGTTCTATATTAATTCTAATACAAACAAACTTTTTTTTCTGGTTCTGGACATGCTACAGAGCTGAAACTTCACAGGTACACTTTCTGGACCCCCAAGACACTAAATCCAAAAGAAATCTCATTTGTTTTTCAATAATTTTTTCAATAATTGGCTCTCTATCAAAAATGACAATTTTTAAGAACTTTTTTTTGTGTGATTAATAGTCCCTGGGGCATGACCAAGAACCCTAGGCACTTTTTAGGGGCATTTATTGTATTTTAGGGCTTCAAAATGGTGTTTTTTGATTGCCAAAGTTCGGGTCCCATTGATTTCAATGGGGTTCTGAAATCCGGGCCGAACTCTCGGGAAGTTCGGGTGTTCTGGTCGAACCAAACTTTTGAAAAGTTCGATCATCCCTACTTAAGAAATTACACAATCATTTTATATTTCCATTTACACTAAGCATACAGCCATTTAATACTATATCTTCCTATATACCATGGCTGTGCCTTGCAAGCATGAAAATTTTTGATCTTGTGAGTCATCAAACATCAAGGAATATTCATTTATTTGAAATCTTTTCCATTTTCAGAAACCAAATCTGAAGATGAAATTGCACAACTGAAGGCTAATAGTAAGTATTTTATGCTCCCAGATTGTTTTTAACTTGGATTTGCAAATAGTTCTCATGAATATAAAGAAGTAAAATCTAATGGAAAATGCATACATAATTCTGTGGAGGAGGACGTGGTGGAAGGAGATCCTGCATACATTATTCTGTGGAGGACAAGGTATTGGAAGGAGATACTGCATACATAATTCTGTGGAGGAAGAGGGTAGTGGGAAGATATTCTGCATACATAATTCTTTGAAGGAGATAGTGGAAGCAGACCGTACATACATACATGCTTCTATGGAGTAGGAGGGTAGTGGAAGGAGATCCTGCATAAATAATTCTGTGAAGGAGGTAGTGGAAGGTGATCCTGCATACATAAATCTGTGGAGGAGGAGGTAGTGGAAGGAGATTCTGCAAACATAATGTTGTGGAGAAGGAGGTAGTGGAAGAAGATCCTGAATACATACATCTGTAGATGAGGAGGATAGTAGAAGGAAATTCTGCATACATAATTCATTGGCAGGGGAGGAGGAGGAGGAAGAGGAGGAGGGTAGTGTAAAGAGATCCAGCAAAAATAATTATTTGGAGGAGGATGGTAGTGAAAGGAAACCCTGCATAAATAGTTCTGTGGAGGAGGATGGTGGTAGAAGGAGATTCTGCATACATAATCCTTTGGAGGAGATGGATAGGGGATGGAGATCCTGCATACATTTGTGGAGGAGGAGGTTGGTGGAAGGACATCCTGAATACACAATTCTGTGGAGGAGGAGGTTGTTGGAATACATAATTCTGTGGATGAGGAGGTATTAGAAGGAAACCCTGCATATATAATTCTGTAACAGATATCTCCATGCAATGCATACTAGCTCGTTATGCCTTTGTCTTACATGTTTTGTTCCCCCCCCCCCCAAGGATTACAACCTCTTTAAAAGTTTACACAATCATTTTATATTTCCATTTACACTAAGCATACAGCCATTTAATACTATATCTTCCTATATACCATGGCTGTGCCTTGCAAGCATGAAAATATTTGATCTTGTGAGTCATCAAACATCAAGGAATATTCATTTATTTGAAATCTTTTCCATTTTCAGAAACCAAATCTGAAGATGAAATTGCACAACTGAAGGCTAATAGTAAGTATTTTATGCTCCCAGATTGTTTTTAACTTGGATTTGCAAATAGTTCTCATGAATATAAAGAAGTAAAATCTAATGGAAAATGCATACATAATTCTGTGGAGGAGGACGTGGTGGAAGGAGATCCTGCATACATTATTCTGTGGAGGACAAGGTATTGGAAGGAGATACTGCATACATAATTCTGTGGAGGAAGAGGGTAGTGGGAAGATATTCTGCATACATAATTCTTTGAAGGAGATAGTGGAAGCAGACCGTACATACATACATGCTTCTATGGAGTAGGAGGGTAGTGGAAGGAGATCCTGCATAAATAATTCTGTGAAGGAGGTAGTGGAAGGTGATCCTGCATACATAAATCTGTGGAGGAGGAGGTAGTGGAAGGAGATTCTGCAAACATAATGTTGTGGAGAAGGAGGTAGTGGAAGAAGATCCTGAATACATACATCTGTAGATGAGGAGGATAGTAGAAGGAAATTCTGCATACATAATTCATTGGCAGGGGAGGAGGAGGAGGAAGAGGAGGAGGGTAGTGTAAAGAGATCCAGCAAAAATAATTATTTGGAGGAGGATGGTAGTGAAAGGAAACCCTGCATAAATAGTTCTGTGGAGGAGGATGGTGGTAGAAGGAGATTCTGCATACATAATCCTTTGGAGGAGATGGATAGGGGATGGAGATCCTGCATACATTTGTGGAGGAGGAGGTTGGTGGAAGGACATCCTGAATACACAATTCTGTGGAGGAGGAGGTTGTTGGAATACATAATTCTGTGGATGAGGAGGTATTAGAAGGAGACCCTGCATATATAATTCTGTAACAGATATCTCCATGCAATGCATACTAGCTCGTTATGCCTTTGTCTTACATGTTTTGTTCCCCCCCCCCCCCAAGGATTACAACCTCTTTAAAAGTTTACACAATCATTTTATATTTCCATTTACACTAAGCATACAGCCATTTAATACTATATCTTCCTATATACCATGGCTGTGCCTTGCAAGCATGAAAATATTTGCTCTTGTGAGTCATCAAACATTAAGGAATATTCACTTATTTGAATTATTTTCCATTTTCAGAAAAAAAATCTGAAGATGAAATTATACAACTGCAGGCTAATAGTAAGTATTTTATGCTCCCAGATTGTTTTTAACTTGGATTTGCAATTCGTTCTCATGAATACAAAGAAACAAAATTGAATCGAAAATGCATACATGATTCTGCGGAGGAGAAAGTAGTGGAAGGAGATGCTGCATACATAATTCTGTGGAGGAAGAGGGTAGTGGAGGGAGATCCTGCATACATAATTCTGTGGAGAAGATAGTGGAAGGACACCCTGCATACATAATTCTGTGCAGGAGGAGGTAGTGGAAGGAGATTCTGCATACATAATTCTGTGCAGGAGGAGGTAGTAGTAGGAGATCCTGCCTACATAATTCTGAGGAGGAGGAGATAGTGGAAGGAGATTCTGCATACATAATTCTTTGGAGGAGGAGGTTGGTGGAAGGAGATCCTGAATACACAATTCTGTGGAGGAGGAGGAGGTTGTTGGAATACATAATTCTGTGGATGAGGAGGTATTAGAAGGAGACCCTGCACATATAATTCTGTAGAGCAGCATTTTCAGAGAGAGAGACCTTTTTGTGTGCGTCAGCAACAACTTTATTTGCTGTTTAGCTGCTGGGACCCTCTTGCTTTTTTGGGGGGAGGGCTTATAATTATATCACATTTTCATGTGCTTTTTATGTTCTGTTGTTTTTTAGATAAAGGTGAAGTGTACATTTTTAATAAAACTGCTTAACCTGTTGCCGGCCGCTGCAATTACATATACTGCGGCGGTCAGCCCCGGCCAGGCAAAGTGTCTGTCCACCGCAATGTCGCAGTCCGGCAAAAAAAATTGCAGATCGCCACCATTACTCGTTAAAAATAAAACAACAAAAATGACATAAATCTTTCCCTTAGTTAGTAAACGCAATTACTTTTGCGCAAACCAATCAAAATACGCTTTTTGCGATTTTTTTTTTTTACCAAAAATATGTAGCAGAAAACAAGTTGGCCTAAAATGTTAAAAAATTTTGATTTTTACATTTTTTTTGGGGAATTTCAGATAAAAAAAAGTGAAAAATATTGTTATTTTTGCAAAATTGTCGCTCTTTTTTTGTTTATAGCGCATGATCAAAAAATTGCACAGGTGATCAAATACCACCAAAAGAAAGCTCTGTTTGTGGGAAAAAAAGGACGTCAATTTCATTTGGGTACAGCGTCGCACGACCGCGCAATTGTCCATTAAATCACGCAGTGCTGAATCGCAAAATACCCCCTGGTCAGGAAGGGGGTAAAATCTTCCGTTGCTTAAGTGGTTAAATACACTCCATTGTTGATTTTTTTTTTTAAATAAAACTGGCCAGTTTCTCTCCTGTTATATAAATTGTCCTAGTAAAACTGCTTAAATACTGATTATTTCTTAATTAAAAGCTAACTGAGGACTCCATTTCTATATGTGGTCTTGTAAAAGTACTTAAATACTGTGTATCGGGTCAGTACAATATTTGACTGGCTTATTCCTTGGAAATATTACTCTCTTACATTATTGTCTCGATTACCAGCTGCCTGATGTCTCTCTGTGAAACTGAATATATCTGTAGGTTTTTTTTTCTTTTTTTTTTTTTTTACTTTCAATAGTTTTTATTGAATTTTCAGAAAACAAGAAATACAAAAACAAAAGGGCAGCAAAAATATTGCAAATGTACAGTCTGATATAACAGGAACAGTAAATCACCAAACCATATAAACTGTTGTGGGAAACACAGGTGAAAAACGACAAAATCCGTCCTTGAGAATCCCAACAAATGATGAAGTGGGAGCAAAAGGGAGGACTGATTCTAGAAGCAATAACATGCTGCAAACCAGGCACAGTCAGTCCAAGAGGAGGGGAAGGGGGTGATGACCCTACTGGACAAGGCCCCCCCCAGCCAGCCCCCCGCACCAGAGGACGTGCCCCTAGAAGGTGGCGACACATCCGGCCCCTGAGCGGGAGGACAGAGGCGGAGATCCTGCCCAGAGTACGGGGGGGATACCATAACACATCAGAAAGAAGAAGGAGAGAAAGAAGGGCCAGAAGAAAGGAAGGATAAAGAGGGAAAGGAGAGGATCCTAGGTCAAACCTGAAGGAGTTAACATCACAGATCAACATGAATATATGTAGCCCACGGCTCCCAAGTAGCCTCAAACTGGGCCACCCGGTCAGAGAGAACACCTGAGAGCTTCTCCTGGGTCATGATCCAGGAGATCTTCATTTTTGCTTCCCTAACCGAAACTCGTGGTTTCTTCCATGCCCTGGCTATGGTAAGTTTGGCCTCCAACAGGATAAAGTGTAGCAGTTTCTGGGAAAATTTAGGCAGGCCCGAGATTCTACCGTTAAGTAGGGCTATTAGGGGAGACTGGGCTATTGGACGATTCAACACCTTCCGGGCCATACGAAAGATGGACGACCAAAAGGCTCGGAGCCTCGGACAGGACCACCAGGTATGAAGGAAATCCCCTGACATATCACATCCTCGAAAACATAGAGCAGAGGAATTAGGGTACATGCAAGCTAAACGTTTAGGAACCAAATACCAGCGAGTAAGCAATTTCACATTGGCCTCAATCAAGGAAACATTAACAATACCTTTAAAGGCGCGTCTGAATCGGGTACTCCAGTCATCCAGCTCCCACTCCACTCCAAGGTCCCTTTCCCAATCCAACATGTATTTCGGCTTTTCAGTAGTGTCAGAGAGTGCGCTGTAAATCAGTGATATACCCCCTTTAGGGTCACCGTCCTCCGAGCACCACCGCTCGTAGGGAGCGACCTGTGGAGGGTCAGGCTTAGTATGCCAAATTGAATGTAAAAAATGGGAAATCTGTGTATGGCGGAACCTTTCAGTCAGAGGCATTTTGAGTGAACTGACACAATGTGGGAAAGATAGAGGGCCCAAAGAATTAAAGAAATGACCTATCTATAAAGAGTCCCTTATTGAGCCACCAGCCAAAAGTTCTGATATTTAGACCAGGGGGAAAATCGGGATTATGAAAAATATGCGTAAGTTGTTTCATGGGAGAAATCAAGTTGGGGTGCTTAGACAGGGCATCATGAATGGAAAAGGAGTGCGACAGTGTAGGGGACAGAATTGGAGGCCTAGATTTAGGGGGCCTCCATGCTAGAAAGTCCAACGTGTAAGTCGGGGTTGCTTGTCTTTCAATATGTACCCAGTCCGGTTTGGCAGAGCGCCCATAAATAGCCGAGAATTGGGCAAGCTGGGCCGCTTGGTAGTACCAACGTAGATTAGGGAGGGCAAGCCCTCCTTTGTCCCTTGAACGATAAAGTACCGATTTGGCGAACCTATGACCTCTAGAACCCCAGACAAATTTGATAACTGCCTTTTGAAGCTCCGCCAGGTGTCCGGAGTTAACCGGGTTGGAAGTGCACGGAAAAGATACAAGACCCTGGGGAGCAAAGTCATTTTCACCGCATGAATCCTCCCCAACCAAGACAGTGAGTGCGTGGACCAGGTAGTGAGATCAGCACGAAGCTTTTTGAACAAAGGGGGATAATTGACCGAATATAGTGAGGTAATGGAGGGGGTCAGTTGAGTACCCAGGTATGGGATAGAGTCCGTTTTCCAGGAGAAAGGAAAGGCGGCTTTCGCGGAGGCCAACTGCAATGGGTCTAACGAGACATTCATTGCCCAGGATTTTGACAGGTTGACCTGTAGACCTGACGCAGCACCGAATACTTTAAGTCGTTCAAGAATTACAGGGACGGAGACCACGGGATTAGTGACAAAGAGGAGCATGTCGTCCGCAAACAACGCGCATTTATGTTCCCTGTCCCCACAACGAACCCCCGAGACGTCGCTATCGTGCCGAAGGGCAATAGCCAATGATTCGATCGCAATCGCGAACAACAACGGTGACAGTCTTGGCGGGTTCCTCTGGTTATAGGGAAAGGGTCAGAGTAGCATCCATGAAGACGCACTCTGGCCGATGGCGAGGAGTACAGGGACCGTAGGATGTTCGTGAAACGGGGTCCAAAACCCCATCTCCCGAGCACCCCAAAGATGTAAGGCCACGTTACTGTATCGAAGGCTTTTTGAAAATCAAGGGAAAGGAGAAATCCCTTCTGCGGAGTCCCGCCATCCCAGGCGGAGCCTAGTACCGTGATCAAGTCCACTGCTCGTCGAATTTGATCCGTTCCCTGTCTACCTGGGATAAACCCAGCCTGATCATTATGCACATATTGGGAAATAAAAGCATTCAGTCTGTTCGTGAGTAGCTTAGTGAGGATTTTGACATCATTATTGATGAGGGAAATAGGTCTATAGTTAGAAACATCACTAGGATCCTTAGAGGGTTTGGGGATAACCGAAATAAAAGCAGCATTGAGATCTGGGGACAGCTGGGCACCGGAGGACAATGAGTTGAAAAATTTCATTAGGTGTGGGGCTAGAGTGTCTGCGAACGTTTTGTAATATATCGGCGAAAAACCGTCAGGGCCAGGGGCTGAAGAGGTTTTCAAATTCTTGATGACATCTCGGACCTCAGCTTCAGAAATTGGGTCTTCTAGGCTCTTCCTATGAGAAGAGGAGAGCGTAGGGAGGGGGATCGAGTCCAGGAAACGTTCAGACGCCCCTTGGGCATGTGATCCGTTGTCGTACAGTTCGGAAAATAATTTCTGGAAAGCCGCCATAATTGGGGCTGGATTTTGGGATAAAGCGCCATTAGGCAGTCTGATCTTAGGGAAGGCCCGGACTCGGGCCCTAGGGGTCAGCCTAGAGGCCAAGCGGGTGCCTATCTTGTCACGTTCCGAGTAGAAGCGTGCACCAGTCCAACGAAGATGCTTTTCCGCAGCCGTGGTAAGCGCCATGTTCAGGGCCACCTTGGCTTCGTCTAGGAGACGCAAAGAGTCCGCCATGGGATGCCGCTTGTGACTTTTACGTAAAGAGTGGAAGGAGCGTTCGAGGTTAATTAGATCAAGTCGCCGCTCACGCTTGAGCTTGGATGCCAGTTGAATGATATGCCCCCGGGTGACGGCTTTATGGGCCGCCCAAAGGGAAACCGGGGAGATATCATTCACGTCATTCAGTCGAAAATATTCCTTTATCCCATTTTCGATCATAGTGCAGTGGGCCGGGTTGGTTAGAATCGATTCATTAAGTCGCCAGTACGACGGAGCCGCAGAGCGAGTCAGTATGGAAAAGGAGATGGAGACTATAGAATGGTCAGATAGAGGTGTATCGCGAATGTCAGATTTAAAAACATTGGGGACCAAGGGAGCGGGGACGAAAACATGATCAATCCGAGCATAAGTGCGATGAGGGGCCGAGTAATGGGTGTAGTGCTTAGAGGTAGGATGGTGCTCCCTCCATATGTCGACAAGACCCATGGAGGAGATCGTCTTGGCTACCCTGAGGCTCTGTCGAGGGGGTTGTTTGTATGGAGAAGACAGCGGCCTGGATTTGTCCAGGCTGCGGTCAAATGCCAAATTAGAGTCACCCCCGAGGATCAAGGAACCAACCGCATGTTTAGAGATCAGGTCGGCCAGAGTAGAAAAAAATTTAGTTTGACCCTTGTTAGGGGCATAATACGACACAAATGTGAAAGTCTGCCCTGCTATATCACCTATAGTCCGGGGTCCCTGACTGTCTTGGTGGGGGAGAACTTCACCCTGCCGAAAAGAAGATGGCCACCCCCCTAGTCTTAGAGTCAGAGTTCGCCAAATAGAACAGCGGGTACTTAGCATGGACAAAGGAGGGATTGTATGAGGGGGGAAAATGAGTCTCTTGTAGAAATAAAATGTTGTAATGTGTGGTGTGGTAATATTGAAACAACTTACGCCTCTTGAGGGGGGAGTTGAGACCCTGGACATTATGGGAAGCCAATCTCAGCGGTGGAGCTCGCAGGTCAGAGGAGGCCATAGCACCAATGGATGTGCAGCGTAGACGTGGAGCTTGCGGACGGAACGGTCCGATGAGGGCCCGTGGAGTGGAGCCAGAGCCGGAGGACCACAGCAGCACGTTGACCTAGGACAAGAGGAGAGAAAGAGACAAGAAGGAGGGGGAAAAAGGGAGGGAAGAAAAGGAGAGGGGGGAGGAAGCGGAGAAGCACATGGATAGAAATAGTCATTAGTGAAGACCATAAACAAAACCATACAAATGCATTAACAGTAGCAGCATTATACAACGGTGACAAAAAGTCACATCCAGGGTGGCGCCCGGTCAAACAACGCCCGGACACGAACCCGGATAAATCCACCGGGAACCTGGGAACAGGACCCGGGGTAGCCCCATGGGGGCACAAGAAAGTCATCTCGTGCAACCGCCGGGGCAGGTGGAGTGGCATGACAGCCGCTCCGGCAAAGGCTCAAAAAATGGGGAAAGAGAGCCAAAAGGGACTCCCCCTCCCGGAGGAAGCATCGTGGGGAGAAAAGCTCCCAACAATGCTCCTCCTGCAAAGTAACAGCACCATATTTAAACGAAGCTCAAAAAAAAAAGGCACCAGGAGAGTAACTATAAGACTCATAGAACATTCTCATATACAGAAGATGGTAGAAAAAGAAAAATGTAGGGTACGATACCCATTAATGTCCTGGACAAGGACCAAAAACAGCAAAAATAAAAATTTCAGTCAGTCGTACCAGCCAGCCGAGAACCGGGTCGGCGTGGCAAAAAGAAAAAATGGTAGATCTTCCCAGTGTGGGAAGCAGTTCAGCAAAAAGGTAAAACACTCAGAGCCACGATGTGGGAGTCTCAGGAAGGTCCGGATTCCTTAGAACGCTTGTGTTACTGCTTTTGCCACAGAGGGATCACAGGACTGGACAGTGTGGGGCGCTTGGAGGAGGAAGATTTCTGAGTCCCAGGGATTGGTGCGTCGTGGGAAAGGATACCCAAATGAAGGAGCAATTTCTCGCCGTCAGCCATAGAAGAGAAGCCATAGGTTTTCTGACAGAAAGAGAAGCTGAGGCGAAAAGTGAAAGACCACCAATACTTAACGTTCTTCTCGGTAAGGACCGTGAGCAAGGGTTTGAGGGAACGTCTCCTTTGGATGGTGAACGGTGAAATGTCCGCAAATATTTGGATAGGATGACCCATGGCGGTCAGTTGGGGAGAGGACCTGGACAGTTTCATAATTTCCTCTTTCACTGAATAGAAATGGGGCTTCACGATAATGTCCCTGGGGAGGCCATCCTTACGGGGGGGCTGCAGGGACCTGTGAGCACGGTCCAATTCAAGGCGGCTTGCAGAGATGCCAGGTATCAGATCAGTGATAAAGGATTGCACCGCAGCCGTGACATCCGTTATGGATTCCGGAATCCCCCGGATCCTAAAATTGTAACGACGGGATCTATTCTCCAAATCGTCTATATTGGCTAGCGCCGTCTCAAGCTGGTCCTGGATGTCCTGTATTCTAGCTGTGTTCTGGTTGGTTCTGGCTATAGTATGATCAGCTTTCTGTTCAATGGCTTCTATGCGGGACTCCAGATTCTGCAAGTCCCCCTGAATAGTGGACGTGATCTGAGCAGCCGTGTGGGATAGGCCCCTGGCCAACATTTTTGAGAACATAGCCATCATTCCCTGCATATTAGGGGGGCAATTAGGGTCGGGTGAAAAGTCTGCCATGGGGGAAAGGAGAAGTTCCTCCAGTGTGCGGCCTATATAGGACTCTGTGGAGGCCGGGGAACATGGAGGGGCTGGAGAGGTACTCACGGGGTGAGCAGTACTGTCCCTGGGTGTCTGAGGGGTAGCTGGGGGGTCCGCTATGTCCTCCGAATCCGCAATCCCTCCACGAGGTCCGGGTGGTGGTGCTGCCGCCACCATCTTGGCGTATGAAGGCCGCGGGAGGTCCGGGGTCAGAGACCGCTCCAGGTTCCTCCTGACCGGGACCGCTGACATATAAAGGTGCCCGGATAGTTCAGGGAAGCCGCGGGTGCCTCGATGGAGCCGGAGGTGCCGTGTATGTAGCATAGCGAGCTCTTATATGCCGGAGCGGGACGGAGCTCCTGGATCAGACGTCCATGCCGGGCTGCCGCGCATTATCTGTAGGTTTTTATACATTTCCTCATGTGAATACTGCAAAAATGTACGGATATCATTTTCTATTTTACAGCAGTGAAGTTTAGTAAAAATAAAGCAGATATAATTCTGTGGAGGAGGAGGTAGTGGAAGGAGATCCAGCATACATAATTCTAGTGGAAGGAGGGGGTAGTGGAAGGAGATCCCTCATACATAATATTGTGGAGGAGGGGTAGTGAAAGGAGACTGCATACATCATTTTCTGGAATTATCTAGAGGAGGGTAGTTGTCTCTTATCTGGTTGGTGAGCCTGAAGTGAGGAGGAAGGCCTCTCATATAGCTCCAGCAGTCAGATTGGCTTGGCTGATGACAGACTGTGGATGCACAGCAGAAAGCAGGTGCTAGAAGATACTGAGCTGGACTGAAGGAGCTGTAGCAGGCTGGAAGAGCTGCAAGCAGGGTCAGACGAGCCAGGTTGGTAACAGATGGACAGATCAGGCTTATACAACAGGCAGTAGCGTAGTCGGGTCACAGACAGAGTCGGCAATGGATGCAGGATAAATAGGTGCAGCAGGCAGAGACAGAATCCGAGGTGAAGCCATGGGTCAGGACAAGTAGCAGACATGATCAGTCTGAAGCAAGTCGGGTCAAGATCAGATGTCAAACGCAGGAATCGGGAATGCAGGAATGCAGGAACATACACAGAATGCTGTAGACCAAACAGCAATTAGCCATTGATGAAGCTTCGTTTCAATAGGCTGTTTGGCACCAGCCTTGGTGACAGATGCACGCTCGCAAATGCATGTTTGCCTATGTCTTTTTGGCTCATTCTTGTCTGGCGCATGTGTACATGGAAACAGCATCTGTACTATGGCAAAGACTTTCCTTATGGGCAGCCTCCGGATGCCCAGCTGGCTCTTCTGTGGGTGATTGCGGAAAAACATACAAACCAGGTCCACAGCATGTTGATTACGCTCAGGTTCCCAGGAGTTTTCCTCTGGCCCACTATGACAAAGATGGCTGTACAGCCCTCAGAGGATGGCAGCTCCACTATGAAGTCCATAGAGATAATTTTCCATGGCCTGTCCAGCACAGGCAAAGGTCTGAGCAGACCCCAGGCCTTGTTTCAGGTACTCTTGCTTTGGGTACAGGTAATGCATGCATTTACGTAGCCCTTACAATCTTTCTCATGATCAGGCCACCAGAATGTGCGCTGTGCTGATTCCACTGTCTTGCGGATTCTGAAGTGTCCTGCTAAGGGATGGTCATGACAGAACCCCAGTACTGTTACTTGAACATCTTCTGGGACAAAGATTTGATCTCCCTTCCAAAGAAGTCCCTCTTTTGCCTGTAATGTGTCCTTGATAGGATTGGAGGTAACTGCAAATGCTTGCTTCAGCTGTGATACGAGATCAGTCTGTGGCAACAGAAGGTTCCCTGCTGGCAGGATAGTATCTGGTGCTGGCAAGCCCTTAGGGTCCTCAAACATGCGTGACGATACATCAGGCTTGACATTCTTTGACCCGGGTCTGTAGGTAATGTGGAATGAGTACCTTGAAAAGAAAAGTGCCCATGGGGCCTTGCAAGTTTTTAGACATTTAACAGTTCTCAGATAGTCAAGGTTTTTTGTGATCTGTATAGATCAGTATTGGGTGAGCTGCCCCTTCTAACAGATATCTCCATGCAATGCATACTAGCTCATTATGCCTTTGTCTTACATGTTTTGTCCCCCCCAAGGATTACAACTAGTGTTGAGCGAACACGGACTGTATTATTTGTGTTCGTACCGAATTATTGGATTTTTTGTACCCGAACACGGACACGGACACTTTACTGTATGTTCGGGTAAAAATCCGTGTTCGGTCGTTTTATTTCCGGGTTTTGCATGCTTTGGCGCTCTTTTCATGGCGGGCTTTCAACAGCCAATCAACAATCGTTTAACTGGTGTGCCTTAAGCCATCCCAGCCATGCCTGCAAATGTCTCAGTAGCTGTGATTGGCTGTCTGAAGCATGTGACCAAGTCTTTATAAGTTCCAGGCAGCCGCAGCGGCTTCATTCTGCTGCTTAGATCAGGGACAGAGCACACATCAACGTGCTGGCTGCTGATTAGGGAAAGACAGGAAGGAAAAAACCATTTGTGTCCGGATAGAATTGAGGGACAGGTCGGAGTGTTTAGGCAGGGCGAGTTGTAGGCATTTTAGGGATAGAGTCTGCTGAATTATAGGGTCAGTGTCTTCTACAAAGTACAATCGATATTGCTGTGTGGGGGGTGGGGTCTGCACTCAATCCTGATCTACGATCTCTTCTCAATCCTGTTAGGGAGAGGCTGCTGCTGAATTTTAGGGAAACTGTGTTCTACAAACTACAATCGATATTGCTGTGTGGTGTGGGATAGGAGATAGGCAGGTGTCAGTGATCCACATCCATTTTTCTGTGTGTGAGCTGCAGTGAACACAATCTTTTTGGGCTGCAGTGAACACAATCTTTTTGGGGTGCAGTGAACAAAATCCTTTGTGGGGTGCAGTGAACACAATCTTTGTGGGGTACAGTGAACAGAATCTTTGTGGGGTGCAGTGAACACAATCTTTGGGGGGTACAGTGAACACAATCTTTTTGGGGTGCAGTGAACAAAATCCTTTTAGGGTGCAGTGAACACAATCTTTGTGGGGTGCAGTGAACAAAATACTTTTTGGGGTGCAGTGAACACAATCTTTTTGGGGTGCAGTGAACAAAATCCTTTGTGGGGTGCAGTGAACACAATCTTTGTGGGGTGCAGTGAACACAATCTTTTTGGGGTGCAGTGAACAAAATCCTTTTTGGGGTTCAGTGAACACAATCGTTGTGGGGTGCAGTGAACACAATATTTTTGGGGTGCAGTGAACAAAATCCTTTTTGGGGTGCAGTGAACAACATCCTTTTTGGGGTGCAGTGAACAAAAACCTTTTAGGGTGCAGTGAACACAATCTTTGTGGGGTGCAGTGAACAAAATCCTTTTTGGGGTGCAGTGAACACAATCTTTTTGGGGTGCAGTGAACAAAATCCTTTGTGGGGTGCAGTGAACACAATCTTTGTGGGGTGCAGTGAACACAATCTTTTTGGGGTGCAGTGAACAAAATCCTTTGTGGGGTGCAGTGAACACAATCTTTGTGGGGTGCAGTGAACACAATCTTTTTGGGGTGCAGTGAACAAAATCCTTTTTGGGGTGCAGTGAACAACATCCTTTTTGGGGTGCAGTGAACAAAATCCTTTTAGGGTGCAGTGAACACAATCTTTGTGGGGTGCAGTGAACAAAATCCTTTTTGGGGTGCAGTGAACACAATCTTTTTGGGGTGCAGTGAACAAAATCCTTTATGGGGTGCAGTGAACACAATCTTTGTGGGGTGCAGTGAACACAATCTTTTTGGGGTTCAGTGAACAAAATCCTTTTTGGGGTGCAGTGAACAACATCCTTTTTGGGGTGCAGTGAACAAAATCCTTTTTGGGGTGCAGTGAACACAATCTTTTTGGGGTGTAGTGAACAAAATCCTTTGTGGGGTGCAGTGAACAAAATCTTTATGGGGTGCAGTGAACACAATCTTTTTGGGGTGCAGTAAACAAAATCCTTTTTGGGGTGCAGTGAACAACATCCTTTTTGGGGTGCAGTAAACAAAATCCTTTTTGGGTGCAGTGAACACAATCTTTGTGGGGTACAGTGAACAGAATCTTTGTGGGGTGCAGTGAACACAATCTTTGGGGGGTACAGTGAACACAATCTTTTTGGGGTGCAGTGAACAAAATCCTTTTAGGGTGCAGTGAACACAATCTTTGTGGGGTGCAGTGAACACAATCTTTGTGGGGTGCAGTGAACAAAATCCTTTGTGGGGTGCAGTGAACACAATCTTTGTGGGGTGCAGTGAACACAATCTTTTTGGGGTGCAGTGAACAAAATCCTTTTTGGGGTGCAGTGAACAACATCCTTTTTGGGGTGCAGTGAACACAATCTTTTTGGGGTGCAGTGAACAAAATCCTTTGTGGGGTGCAGTGAACACAATCTTTGTGGGGTGCAGTGAACACAATCTTTTTGGGGTGCAGTGAACAAAATCCTTTGTGGGGTGCAGTGAACACAATCTTTGTGGGGTGCAGTGAACACAATCTTTTTGGGGTGCAGTGAACGAAATCCTTTTTGGGGTGCAGTGAACAACATCCTTTTTGGGGTGCAGTGAACACAATCTTTTTGGGGTGCAGTGAACAAAATCCTTTGTGGGGTGCAGTGAACACAATCTTTGTGGGGTACAGTGAACACAATCTTTGTGGGGTGCAGTGAACACAATCTTTGGGGGGTACAGTGAACACAATCTTTTTGGGGTGCAGTGAACAAAATCCTTTTAGGGTGCAGTGAACACAATCTTTGTGGGGTGCAGTGAACAAAATCCTTTTTGAGGTGCAGTGAACACAATCTTTGTGGGGTGCAGTGAACACAATCTTTGTGGGGTACAGTGAACACAATCTCATACTTCTGAAGATTTGAGGGTGCTGCCTGTTCCATACTCCTCCTCCTACTGCTAAACCATCCTTTTAGGGGTACAAACAATAGTAATTGGGGCCTAGTGTGGTGGTGTACGTGTGAGATACATACACTTTCTTTTTGATCATATTTTCTATTCCGCTATTCAATTAAAACCTTTGGGGATCAATTAAATTGCGTGATAGTCTGTGTCGGTACGTGTGAGATCCACCTTTCCAAGTTTTTGGGGTTCATCTCATACTTCTGAAGATTTGAGGGTGCTGCCTGTTCCATACTCCTCCTACTGCTCAACCATCCTTTTAGGTGTACAAACAATAGTAATTGGGGCCTAGTGTGGTGGTGTACGTGTGAGATACATACACTTTCTTTTTGATCATATTTTCTATTCCGCTATTCAATTAAAACCTTTGGGGATCAATTAAATTGCGTGATAGTCTGTGTCGGTACGTGTGAGATCCACCTTTCCAAGTTTTTGGGGTTCATCTCATACTTCTGAAGATTTGAGGGTGCTGCCTGTTCCATACTCCTCCTCTTACTGCTCAACCATCCTTTTAGTAATTGGGGCCTAGTGTGGTTGTGTACGTGCGAGATACATACCCTTTTTGGATCATATTTCCTATTCCGCTATTCAATAAAAACCTTTCTAGGGCAAGATCTTAAATTACAGAAATATGAGGAGACCGTCAAATAAGGGCCGTGGCCTGGGTCGTGGTGCTGCTGGTAGAGCTCCTGTTGCAAGTAGAGGACGTGGTCGATCTGTGCCAGCTACACGCACAAGTGAAACACCTTCCTCAAGTGTGAGTAGGCGACAGAACCTGCATCAGTATTTGGTAGGGCATCATACGCCCCTAGAAGTGATGAGGCCAGAACAAGTGGAGGCGATAGGAGATTGGTTTGGTGCTGACAGTGCCTCCAGTTCCTTCACATTGTCTCCCACCCAGTCTACTGCAGAAAGGTCACAGTTGGCACCTGCAGCCGATGTCCAACCGTCTTTCACCTCACCCCCTTGCAAATCAGGCAAGCAGTCTGAGCCCCAAGCCATACAGCAGTCTCTTCTTCTTTTTGATGACTCTGTCAGCAGGGTTTCCCAGGGCCATCCACCTAGCCCTGCCCCAGAAGTGGAAGAGATTGAGTGCAGCGATGCCCAACCACTTATTTCTCAAGATGAGTACATGCAAGGACCATGGCAGCACGTCTCCGATGATGACGAAACGCAGGTGCCAACTGCTGCGGCGTTCAGCATTGTGGAGACCGACAAGGAGGGCAGGGGTGAAGACTGGGTGGAAGATGATGTGGAGGACGATGAGGTCCTCGACCCCACATGGAATGAACGTCATGCAGGTGACCTGAGTAGTTTGGAGGAAGAGGCGGTGGTCGCACAGAGCCACCAGCACAGCAGAAGAGGGAGCAGGGTGCAGAAGCGGAGCGGCCGTGCCCTAGACACTACGCCCGCTACTGCCCAACGCAGCAAGGGAACGAGCGCACCAAAGTCAGCTCAAAGGAGTTCTCTAGCGTGGAAGTTCTTTTGAAAATGTGCTGATGACAGGACACGAGTGGTTTGCACCCTGTGCAATCAGAGCTTGAAGCGAGGCATAAACCTTCTCAACCTAAGCACAACCTGCATGATCAGGCATCTAAGTGCAAAGCACGAGCTGCAGTGGAGTAGACACCTTCAAAACCAAGAAACGTCTCTGGCTCATCCTGCTTCCTCTTCTGCTGCAGTCTCGGCCGCTCCAGCCACATCTGTAGTCATACCGGCACCTGCCACCCCGCAAACAGACGATCTGTCAGCAACACCACCACCTGGGTCACCAACAACCATCTCCACAATGTCCCGTGGAAGCGTTCAGCTTTCCATCTCCCAAACACTTGAGAGGAAGAGGAAGTACCCCCCTACCCACCCGCGATCCCTGGCCCTGAATGCCAGCATTTCAAAATTATTGGCCTTTGAAATGCTGTCATTCCGTCTGGTGGAGACACACAGTTTTAAAAACCTTATGTCGGTGGCTGTCCCACAGTACGTCGTGCCCAGCCGCCACTACTTTTCCAGGCAAGCCATCCCTTCCCTGCACAACCAAGTGGGGGAAAAAATCAGGTGTGCACTGCGCAACGCCATCTGTGCCAAGGTCCACCTAACTACCGATACGTGGACCAGTAAGCACGGTCAGGGGCGTTATATCTCCCTAACGGCACACTGGGTAAATGCAGTGGCGGATGGGCCTGAGGCGGATAGCAATTTGGCGCATGTCCTTCCACCACCGAGGATTGCAGGGCGCTTTAGTTTGCCTCCTGTTCCTAACTCCTCCTACTCCGCTTCCTCATCCTCTACCGCCTCCTCATCCGGACAGCGTAACACCTTCACCACCAACTTCAGCACGGCCAGGGGTAAACGACAGCAGGCAGTTTTACAACTTGCCTGTTTGGGGGACAAACCACACACCGCGCAGGAGTTGTGGAGGAGCATGGAACAGCAGACAAATGAGTGGTTGCTGCCAGCGAGCCTCAAGCCCGGCCTGGTGGTGTGCGATAACGGGCGAAATCTCATAGCAGCTCTGGGCCTAGCCGGTTTGACGCACATCCCTTGCCTGGCGCATGTGCTGAATTTGGTGGTGCAGAGGTTCCTTAAAAACGACCCCGATATGTCAGAGCTGCTGCAGAAAATGCGGGCCGTTTGTGCGCACTTTCGGCGTTCTCACCCTGCTGCTGCTCGTCTGGCAGCGCTGCAGCGTAACTTCGGCCTTCCCGCTCACCGCCTCATATGTGACGTGCCCACAAGGTGGAACTCCACCTTGCACATGCTGGAAAGACTGTGCGAGCAGCAGCAGGCCATAGTGGAGTTTCAGCTGCAGCACGCACGCGTGAGTCGCTCTGCGGAACAGCACCACTTCACCACCAATAACCGGGCCTCCATGCGAGACCTGTGTGCCTTGTTGCGCTGTTTTGAGTACTCCACCAACATGGCCAGTGGCAATGACGCCGTTCTCAGCTTAACTATCCCACTTCTATGCCTCCTTGAAAAAACAATTCGGGCGATGATGGAAGAGGATGTGGCACAGGATGAGGAGGAGGAGGAGGATGAAGAGGTAACATTTCCAAGGCTTTCAGGGCAGTCATTCGCAAGGGGCTCCGAGGGTGGGTTCCTGCACACACAAACGCCAGGGACACAATTGTCCAGCAGGGGCACAGTTCTGGAGGATGAGGAGGATGAGGAGGAGGAGGAGCTGGAGGAGGAGATGGAACCATGTTCACAGCAGGGTGGCACCCAGGCCAGCTCATGGCCATCACTGGTGCGTGGCTGGGGGGATACAGAGGACACGGATGATACACCTCCCACAGAGGACAACCTTTCGTTGCCTCTGGGCAGCCTGGCACACATGAGCGATTACATGCTGCAGTGTCTCCACAATGACCGCCGAGTTGCCCACATTCTAACTTGTGCTGATTACTGGGTGGCCACGCTGCTGGATCCCCGTTACAAGGACAACGTACCGTCCTTAATTCACTCACTGGAGCGCGATCGCAAGATGCGCGAGTACAAGCGCACGCTGGTAGACGCCATGCTGCTGGCATTCCCATCTGACAGCGGGGCCGCAGTGGAAGCACAAGGCAGAGGAGGAGGAGGAGGTCGCCAACGCAACCAGGGCACCGCCAGCACCTCAGAAGGCAGGGTTAGCATGGCCGAAATGTGGAAAAGCTTTGTCAGCACGCCACAACAAACAGCAGCACCAGCAGCTCAGATGGAACGTCTTAGCAGGAGGCAGCATTTTACCAACATGGTGGAGCAGTATGTGTGCACACGCCTACATGTAGTGAATGACGGGTCTGCCCCCTTCAACTTCTGGGTCTCCAAATTGGGCACATGGCCTGAACTTGCCCTTTACGCCTTGGAGGTGCTGGCGTGCCCTGCAGCCAGTGTATTATCTGAACGGGTATTTAGCACGGCTGGGAGTGTTATAACAGACAAGCGCAGCCGCCTGTCCAGAGACAATGTGGACAAGCTCACGTTCATTAAAATGAACCAGGCATGGATCCCACGGGACTTTTCCGTACCTTATGCAGAATAGCAATGGATACCGACCTTACCCACCCATTGTTCCATTTTTGCTCTTTCTCACTCTTTTGGGGTGTACCCTCATTTAAAATTTGTGAAAAGAAGCAGTGTTGGCTACCTCGTCCTCCTCCTCAGGGCCAGATTAACGTAGGGGCTATTGGAGCTGCAGCTCCAGGCCCCTACCTTTTATATAGGCCCCGGGTTGGCCATATTCACTGTGACCGCTCTTCTGTCACTTGTAAACACAGAAGTCTGGCTTCTATGCTCGCTTCCCCAGGCAGCACCCTCAGAACCTCCCCACACAGCGCGAAGGCCGGACAAGGAGGGACAGTTGCCGATGCATGGATGTGTTTATGGGCTTCAGAGACAGCATCCCATGTTGAATTAGGCATGCATGGCTGCACCCTTCCTCCTCTGGGTGCATGCCAAGGCACGGCCCTTAAGGCCCTTCAAAATCCTCAGCACCAAGCACATGATGCTCTTAATCCGGCCCTGGTCCTCCTCCACCGCCGCTTCCACCTACACCGCCCATAGGTGTGCGCAGCCTATTGCATTAAGGTGTGCACCCCAAAGTTGAAATACACATGCATGTGTTTGGCTACAGGTACATGGCCCCGATACATTACTCTCCCTGCTGGCAAAGAGAAATAGAGCAGAGCAGGTCCGAGAGAGATCTTTCCCATCTCCTCACTGGCAATGCTATGTGCCCTAGGTGATTAGGGTGTGCCCAGGCACACCCGACACACCCTGTGCGCATGCCTATGTCACCGCCACATCCACCACCACCTCAACCTCCCTCCTACTCCATATGGGCCTCGTCCTTCAGAGATGAAGAAGAACATTGTTTTATTTTTATGTTTTTTTGTTGTTGTTTTAAGTTATTTCCCTATCCACATTTGTTTGCAGAGCACTCACCATGCTCTTAATTACGTTTTGCTGCCATTTGCAGCACTCTAGCCCTTTCCTTTGGTGTTTTAGAGCCATTTTAGTGCCTTAAAGTTCGGGTCCCCATTGACTTCAATGGGGTTCGGTGTCCGGGAAAAGTTCGGTAAAAGTCCGGGACACGGACCCGGACTTTTTTTTAAAGTTCAGCCGAACCCGTCGAACACGGACATCTAGGTGTCCGCTCAACCCTAATTACAACCTCTTTAAGAGTTTACACAATTATTTTATATTTCCATTTACACTAAGCATACAGCCATTTAATACTATATCTTCCTATATACCATGGCTGTGCCTTGCAAGCATGAAAATATTTGCTCTTGTGAGTCATCAAACATTAAGGAATATTCACTTATTTGAATTCTTTTCCATTTTCAGAAATAAAATGTGAAGATAAAATTACCCAACTGCAGGCTAATAGTAAGTATTTTATGCTCCCAGATTGTTTTTAACTTGGATTTGCAATTCGTTCTCATGAATACAAAGAAGTAAAATCTAATGGAAAATGCATACATGATTCTGTGGAGGAGAAAGTAGTGGAAGGAGATGCTGCATACATAATTCTGTGGAGGATGTGGTGGAAGGAGATCCTGCATACATAATTATGTGGAGGACAAGGTATTGGAAGGAGATACTGCATACATAATTCTGTGAAGGAGAAAGTGGAAGCAGACTGTACATACATGATTCTATGGAGTAGGAGGGTAGTGGAAGGAGGTCCTGCATACTTAATTCTGTGGGAGGAGGAGAGTAGTTGGAAAAGGTTCTGCATACATAATTCTGTGGAGAAGATAGTGGAAGAAGACCCTGCATACATTGTTCTGTACAAAAAGAGGAGATAGCAAGGGGGCTATGCAAAAGTAGGGAAGAAACCCACGCGGTTTTAAGGATTAAAAAGTTGTTCTCTTTATTGAAAAGATTAATACGTGAACATATATATCTGCAATAATTCTCACAAGAGACATACAAACACTTAATAAAAATAGCCCAGGCGGTGAACTGGGATAATTGAAATTAACAGGCCACCTGTATGGCATTAACCGCTTGCCGACCGCCGCACGACTATTTACTGCGGCGGTCAGCCCCTCACAGGCAAAGTGACGTAGTACTACGTCGCTTGCCTGTGAGGCTCTAGGGAGCGAGCGCGCGCCGCCGGAGGTGCACTCCCGCTCCCTCTCGCCCCCCCCACACGTGTGACCGGCGGACCCGATGTCCACTGGTCACTCGCGATCGTCGGTTACACCGGGAGAAAGGCAGGCGGCTAATGTAAACACAGCCACCTGTCATTCTCCCCTGTGTAACAGCACAGATGATACGGTCCTGCTATGTAGGACCGTAGATCTCTGCTGTTACATCACAAGCCACATCCAATCACAGTTAGAATCACGCCCCTAGGGACACACTTAACCCCTCCCTCTCCAATAAAGTGAACCCCTTCCCTGCCAGTGTCATTTTTACAGTAACAGTGCATATGTACAGAACTGATTACTGTAGTAATGTCACCGGTACCCCCAAAAGTGTAAAAAATGTCAGTCAAGGGTCCGATCTGTCCGCCGCAATGTTGCAGTCGTGCAAAAAAAATCGTAGATCACCGCCGTCACAAAAATGACAAAAATCTTTCCCTTAGTTAGTAAACGCAATAACTTTTGCGCAAACCGATCAAAATACGCTTTTTGCAATTTTTTTTTTACCAAACATATGTAGCAGAAAACAAATTGGCCTAAAATGTTAAAAAAATTTAGATTTTTACATTTTTTTGAGGGGGAATGTCATATAAAAAATGTGAAAAATATTATTTTTGCAAAATTGTCGCTCTTTTTTTGTTTATAGTGCATGATCAAAAAATCGCACAGGTGATCAAATATCACCAAAAGAAAGCACTGTTTGTGGGAAAAAAAGGACGTCAATTTCATTTGGGTACAGCGTTGCACGACCGCGCAATTGTCCGTTAAAGTCAAAGGGCTAAAATCTTCCGGGGCTTAAGTGGTTAATAAACATATTAATGACACAAACAACTGATGATGGGGCTGAACACAATGTGAGAGAGATTCTGTGTAATTCTGAACTCGATTTTTTACCACAAGGGAATCATCTGCAAAAAGATTCATTAAAAAATCACATTGAAAGCAGCCAGCCCGATCAGCAGGGTCAGGTGAATTTATGGATGAGTTGTGTCAAATTAGTGGTATTATTTGCATAGCCCCCTTGCTATCTCCTCTTTTTGTTACTGGTAACTAGGGATGATCGAACTTTTGAAAAGTTCGGTTCGACCAGAACACCCGAATTTCAGGAAAGTTCGGTTCGGATTCCAGAACCCCATTGAAATCAATGGGACCCGAACTTCTGGAATCAAAAAACACAATTTTGAAGCCCTAAAACCCAATAAATGCCCCTAAAAAGTGCCTAGGGTTCTGGGTCATGCCCCATTAACTATTAATCACACAAAAAAAAGTTCTTAAAAATTGTCATTTTTGATAAAAAAGCCAATTATTGAAAAATTAAAAAACAAAAAAAAAGAGATTTTTTTTATTTTGACTTTGGATTTAGTATCTGGGGGGTCTAAAAGGTGTACATGTGAAGTTTCAGCTCTGTAGCATGTCCAGAACCAGAAAAAAAAAAAGATAATTTGAGAAATGATCATTTCTCTATAGTGGTCACCCTGCCATAGCAGTCACTGCCAGTTGCCCTACACTACATTACGGTCACCCTGACATGGAAGGGTTTGGTCACCCTGCCATAGCAGTCAGTTAACCCTACACTACATTACGGTCCCCTGACACTTAACACTTTAACACAGAAACTAAATTTTTGAAGCTAACTTAAGTGTAAAGGAGCACTCTAACTACACTAGATATCCCTTTCCTCGCACTAATAAATGCTAAATGACACTTTTCAAGTAAAATTAACAGAACTGCTTCCACTCTCTTCCATGTCCAGTATAACAATGCTAGGAATATGGCGGGGGCGATCTTATATACTGGGGGGCGTATTTACTAATGATTGGTCTAGGGACCCCCTAGTCACTCCAATCACATTCCTAGCATTCTCCTGCCCCCTCAATTGGCTTTTGCTAATGGTTCTGGTCCAATCACTGGCTTTTAAAGCCCATTTCCTGAACCATTGCATTTTGGTCGGTTCTGGTTGCCGAATTCCGAACTTTTTGGGCAAAAAGTTCTAAATTCGGCCGAACCTCGTACAGCCAATGTTCGGGTCGAACCGATGGTGGACCCGAACCGTTCGATCATCCCTACTGGTAACCTATTTTTGGGAAATCCCACCTCCAACCCTTCATTTTTGTGTTGGCGGTGAGTAGGTGAGGCTATTATTTCCCTGTGACATCCCAGTTTTTTCTGGGTCCTTTCTAGTTCATATACATTACTCTGGGTTTATTATAAACCTATTCCTTTGTACAGGGTCAATAATACAATGGATAGTTGTGTGCATATACATATATATTGGCAATTATACATATTTTTAGATTTTTTCTGTGTTGCTCATATGGCATACAAGATAGGAGAAGACTTAAATGCTGAAATGAGGATGGCTTTGTAAAGAATTTGAATCCAGTAAGTGATGATGCCGATGAAATAATAAAAGAGAAATTTAAATTACATAAAAAATTAACTATAAATTCTCTTAACAGAAAATGGGATATCACCTCCTTGGAATCATATATTGATAATAAAATCATTCCAAGGGGACTTTGGGAAAGGGTGATTCCTACTTCACACATTCATCAATCAAGATTCCTTGATAAATGGAAAATTCAATGCATCAATCATGGTATTGAAGTGATGCGTTTGATTGTTGAAGAGGAGAAGTTGCAACTAGAGGAACTTACTGAACAGATAGAGGAGAGTCTGAATGCACTGGACCCATATTAAGAAAACCCTGAGTTTATTAAGTATAATAACCTTTTAAAAAAATAAGTAGAAAAGACCCAAAGGAACCTGTGTACCACAAAACAACAAAAAATGACAACGAGATCTTTATGATTGGACCAAAGATGATATCTTTGATCTCAGCAAGACCAGGGGGAGAGGCAGATCCTGTTTCAGAATGCGTTCCCAAAACTATAGGAGTAATACAATCTCAGATAGTGATGATGGGATCCCAGAGAAATCGGTTCATTTTTTAGGGGCAATAGAGAGGCACAGGAGGAGGAACAGTCAATAAAATCAAATACACAAAAACAGTCCAGTGTACCGGCTGTACAAAACACTCACAAGACCCCAGGAAAAATGGGCAGACGCACCCGGAGGCAAAGGGATTAGAATTAGTGAATACCAATCAGTCTGCAGGTGGTAGTAGGAATCAGGACCTCAAATTTATAAATCTATCCAATTTTCCATTGACACAAGATCATATCAAACTCCTTCAAAGGGGCCTATCATTTTCACCTAGTACAGATATGGAGGAATTTGAGGTTTTTAAGGATGTTAACCTTTTCCTCAGAAAAGTATTTTATCAAACATTTATTCCAACTTTAGAAATAACTCCAGAGAGAGAAAGACAGGCCCTTTATGAGTTAGAAGAATTACTTAATGAAAATGAAGAGGAAGATCCCTCTGAAGCTGAGGGTAATGATAGTATCCCCACTAATCCCTGGAAGAGAACGATGAGAATACAAAACAGTTCTAAAAAGATGCCCAACCTTATTGACAATAAATGGATTGGCATCTTTTTGGACCTGATACAAAAGGACCTGAGGTCCCTTAAATGGCAGGATAATACCTGTGATAACCTTGATCACTGTGAAAGGCTGGCTCTTGAGAAACTAAAAAATTTCCCTAATATTGTAATTAAAAGTAGCGATAAAGGGGGTAACATCGTAGTAATGAGGAGTGAGGATTATGAAAATGAAATAAAAAGACAACTGAATGATGTCAATACTTACCTTAGACTGCCTTCCGGTCCTTTTCAGGGACTTGTGGATAACTTGAATTATAAACTTAATTGGGATTTTGAGGCAAATTTATTAACTAGAAGTGAATCTAATTTCCTGAAAGTTGATACTTATAATATTCTAACGTTTTACATTATCCCAAAAATTCACAAGATCCCCTTAAGACCTCCCGGAAGGCCAATTGTTTCAGCGGTTGGTGGGCCCCTGGAAAGGATTGGAAGGTATGTTGATGAGATGATCAAAGACATGAGACATGGTCATGTCCTTACCATCATTTGTACAGGATACTAGGGATGTCCTCTGAAAAATCCAGGATCTACAATTCCCAGAGGGCAGTATTTTAGTGGATGTGGATGTGGAATCACTATATACCTCAATCCCCCACTCCTGCAGTCTTAGAGCGGCGTCCCACTTTTTGGAGGTCCATTACCACCAATATGGGTGCACAAAATGAATTTATAATGGAGCTGCTGAAGTTTATGTTGACTAATAACTTCTTTCAGTTTTTGAATATAAGCTACCAGCAGATCGGTGGAACATCAATGGGTGCCCCGTGGGTGCTGGCATATGCATGCCTACACCTCGGTTTCTGGGAAGAGAAATATTTGTATCCATCCCCATTGTACTTCAGCCATGTGATACACTGGCTGAGGTACATTGATGATATTTTGATCCTTTGGGGCTGTACAGTGGATCAGCTGGAGGAGTTTCAATGTGATTTAAATTGCAATGATTTGGATATCAAATTGAATGGGAGATCCCCATTCTCGATCTGAAAATTATGTCCATCGGCGGCTCCCTTATTACAAAAACCTACAGGAAGGAGACAGCTGCGAATATGTTATGACATGCCACTAGCCATCACCCCAGCTCGCCTAAGAATGGTATTCCAATCGGGCAGTTCCTTCGTATACAGAGGAACTGTGCTGACATTGAACAATTCCGCAAAGAGGCAACTCAGCTCTATCAGAGATTCCGTGAGAGGGGATACTCTCATAGAGTTTTGAGAAGGGCCAAAAAAGAGCTTTGGATACCGATAGAGGAACGTTATTAGCCACTACAAAAACAAATAAAAAGATTGTGAACAAACAACCCCAAGGCCATTCAAGATTTATAACAAAATATGGCAGGTAGTGGGGGAGAGTACAAATGGTACTTCAAAAACATTGGAATATTCTTACCAACAATCCTTGTATTGCACAAATTGTGGGACCTAGGCCCCTGATGGTAGCAAAAAGAGCTTCTAACCTAAAGGACATGCTAGTCCATTCCGAATTTAAGAGAGATCATCGGGGTAATTGGCTCACGGACCTACCGGAAATGTCTGGTATGTTTGCGTGTGGGCATTGCCAAAAGTGCCCTTTGGTGGAAAAAACGCAAGTCTTTACTAATGCTAAACATGATAAAACCTTTGCTATTAAAAAAATCATGAATTGCTCATCCTCCAAGGTAATCTACATGTTGCAATGCCCATGTCAAAAACTCTATATTGGAAAAACAAAACGGCAATTGAGGATACGCTTCGGGGAAACATTTTAGGGATCATCATGGAGGAAGAACTGATGACCTTATAATTAAGGGGATCTATTCTCTGGATTTACCCCCTAGGAGGGGTGATTTTGATAAGGTTTTGCTCCGTAAGGACAAATATTGGATATATACCTTAGATACACTAGTGCCTATGGGGTTAAACACAGAATTTAACCTCAGTATCCTCCTCAATTATTAAATTTAGCAATTACCATTATTACCTCTTCCTATTCCTCAAAACATCCACTAGCAATTATATAGACATGGGTTTCCCTCTGGCCGTGTGCCAAGTATGATACTATCTGTACTGCTGCTGATAATCTCTTCCTTGTTTCTGCTCAGGTATAAACTCACCATAACAACAAACAAACACAGGGGCGCACCGGCCTAGTGCATTATCATTTGGATGGTTTATTTAAAACTAAAAAATTAAAAATACTCACAAATGAGTTCTTGTTAAATGCATATCACATAAGGAACACAGTCCTCAGTAAGGGATCCGAGGGTGGATTGTCCCTTGAATTCTTGAAGGCTAACGCGTTTCGAGGCTTAGCCTCATCCTTAGAGCCTAGGCCCTTGCTTAAATACTATACAATGACATTTGAAACCAGACACAGATCGGGGTAAGGCCCTCCTCCTGGGGACGTGTACAAGAGGTGCCCCCCTACATCATCAGTAGGCAGTGGTAGAGCCCTATGCATTATGGAGGGTGCCTCCCCCTAAGAATATTTTGGTCAGAGGGTACAACACAGTAAAACTGTCTAATGATGTGCAAAGTGGTGATGGAACATAATGCAAGCAATCATAAAACAATCATAAAAAATCATAGAAAATGTATGGCCACGAAGATTTATGATCTTAATTTATAAATGCAAATAAATGAAAATAAATGTAGTCATGAAACATGTGTATCCATGGAGGTTTGTGATCTCAGATTTTAGATGCAAATACATGCAATCATGGAAAGTGTGTAGCTATGGAGGTACTGTATGTGATCCAGGATGGTGATGTGTATTATAGGACAGAAGGTTTTTCTGTCACAAGGCTATTGAGAGAGGTGAGCCATGCTGGGGCAGCCATGATCATGACAGATGTGTATGTGCGTATGCAGGGGGTAGGTTCTGCGTGCTGTTGTGTAGTCCTGCACTGTGGCATAACATCCCCTACCCCGACTGAGGTCTGCGTTCCTTATGTGATATGATTTTAATAAGAACTCGTTTGTGAGTATTTTTAATCTTTATTTTTAAATAAACCATCCAAATAATAATGCACTAGGCCGGTGCGCCCCTGTGTTTGTTTGTTGTTACAGTGTTTCCAGACTTCCCTGGTCGTGTAAGGGGCAGCAAGGTCGTAGCATTCTTCCTGGGTTATCGTGTCCACAGCTCCAGAAAATAGCTGAAAGACCCTAATAAGGTGGACTAAAGTCTACACCACTCTGAGCGCAGGCAACGGGTGCTTTGCACCAAAAAACTTTATAAATTCCCCATAACTCCAAACAATACTGAATTAATTTTTTTAAAAAGTTTTCATTTTTTTTGCAAGTCATTATGTGGGTCATTTATTTATTTATTAATTTGTTATATCCAGTCACTAACTATTCCTCTTTTATTATTATTATTATTATTATTATTATTATTATTATTATACAGGATTTATATAGCACCAACAGTTTGCGCAGTGCTTTACAATATGAGGGAAGACAATACAGTTACAATGCAATTCAATACAGGACGAATTAGAGGGCCCTGCTCGTTAGAGCTTACAGAAGCAATAACCGTGGGGGATGGGTTGATGGAGAAAATGGAGGTATATTTGTTAGGTGTGGGTAGGATTGGCTTCTCTGAAAAGGAGGGTTTTCAGAGATCGCCTAAAAGCTAATAGAGTAGGAGATAATCGGACAGATAAGGGTAAGGAGTTCCATAGGATTGGAGAGGCTCTGGAAAAGTCCTGGAGGCGAGCATGGGAGGAGGTGACGAGGGAGCTAGAGAGCAGGAGGTATTGAGAGAAACGAAGAGAGCGATTAGGTTGGTATTTTGAGACTAGACTAGTGATGTAGCTAGGGGCTAAACTGTGGATGGCTTTGTAAGATAGCCAGTGGAGGGCTTGACAGAGAGGAGCAGCGGACACTGAGCGATTGGTGAGGTGGATGATTCTGGTGGCAGCATTCATGATGGATTGAAGGGGGGATAACCTGTGTAGAGGTAAGCCAATGAGAAGGGAATTGCAGTAGTCGAGGCGCGAGATGACCAGGGAGTGAACTAGGAGCTTTGTTGTGTCTTTGGTTAGAAAGGGGCGTAGTTTGGAGATGTTGCGGAGGCTGAGGCGGCAAGATTTGGACAGTCTTGATTTGGATCCTCTTTTGAAGTTATCATTTTGTGGAGCCATTCCCTGTGTTTTTATCTCTGCTACTTTGTATGCCATGGTGTTGCAACAAGTTAAATGTTTTCTGACAGTCTTTTTGTGAAAGAGGATTGCTAATTAGCCTGATGGTTTGTTCAGTATAAAGGACAGCCCTGAGAACCTCCTCATTGATCTGAAGAAGTTCGCCGATTGGGTGAACGAAATGCGTCATCAGTTGACGTCAGAAACCCCAGGTGGTGAGCCGGCTCAGCCGGGTTGCCCTGCGTCCCATGCGAGCCAAGTTGCATGGCGGAAAGTGATTGCTGATATTAGCCGCAAGCTCTGGATAGGCCGACTGCAAGTTTACCAGGCTACTTTACAGAGGATATCTGCGGGTCATTGCCTCCAATTATTCACGGCTAGAGATGGCCTTGTGGTTCGCCCGGCGGTCGGTTCGCGGCAAATTTTGCTTGTTCGCTTCCCGCCAATTTTTTGAACACATGGCGTTGTTCGCGGCGGCCGTATTAGTTTACATTGGGGAGAACTTTGACCCATGACACAGCCGTCAGGTGGAACGGGACAGCCAATTGAAACATTCCAGCACATGGACAGTCCCCCTACCCTATAAATAGACCTGACCTGGCGGCCATTTCACATTCCGCTTTCTGCCAGTGTAGGGAGAGGTCTGCTGTGCTCGTCAGGGAGAGTTTGCTAGACACAAATAGCTCTGTGAAGATCCACAAAAGTCCTTTTCGGGGCTGGTATTTCGGTATTTGTATTTATACACATACACACATATAGGTGTTATAGCAGAGAAGCCATATGGGTGTTAATTATTTCATTAGCGCAAGCATAAGGTTTCTGCTATTTTCACACCTATATGTGTGTATGTGTATAAATATATATAAGTGTGTGTGTATATATACCCCTATACAGAAGTTCAGATGTTTTGCCTGCCTCCAAAGACGCCCAAAAAATGCCAAAAAAAAACGTACACTTTTTAGACCCCCCAGACACTAAATCCAAAGAAATCTAATTTTTTTTTAAATATTTTTTTCAATAATTGTCTCTCTATCAAAAATGACAATTTTTAAGAACTTTTTTTTTGTGATGAATAGTCCCTGGGGCATGAGCCAGAACCCTAGGCACTTTTTAGGGGCATTTATTGGGTTTTAGGGCTTCAAAATGGTGTTTTTTGATTACAGAAGTTCGGGTCCCATTGATTTCAATAGGGTTCTGAAATCCGGGCCAAACTTTTTAGGAAGTTCGGGTGTTCTGGTCAAACCGAACTTTTGAAAAGTTTGATCATCCCTAATCAGCATCTGCAGTGACAAAAAACACTCTGTTAATGTCCACAAAAGTCATTTAAAGGGCTGCAAATTTGTTGGTATTGCTGTGCAGTGCACTAAAAGGGGGGTAATCCACAGTATAATATATTTTGTAGAAAGCATATTATAGTGGATTAGTAGTATTATTGCAGCATTGCGACAGGTGTGGTGACTGAGCATTGCTGCAGCAATACTACAAATAGTGCCACGCTCCCTGGCCAATTTTTAGAACAACTGGTGTGATAGACCAGTGGCCCCCCCAATACCACATATTGAAGTGGGGTGTTATCTGAGTATACTTTTACAAGTGTATTTGTGTCCTGCAACAATATTGCCTCTTTTGCTGAGATAAGTCTGATGCACACAGTGCCAAACTCTCTGGCCAATTTTTTCAACAACTGGTGTGATAGACCAGTGGCCCCCCAAATACCACATATTGAAGTGGGGTGTTATTTAACAGTATTCTTTTCTAAGAGTGTATTTTAGTCCTGCAAAAATTTGGCCTCTCATGCTGTGTTGACTGTGCTACACACAGTGACAACATATACTGGCCGATTATTTGTAGAACTGGTGTGATAAACCTGTGGCCCGCCAATACCACAGATTGAAGCGGAGTGTTATGTACCTTTTTCCAGATATACTGCGTTTCTCTAGAGACTTTTGTCACAGGGTAATTAAAAAACATTACAGGCAGAGGAAGAGGCAGACACGTACGCAGGGGTGGTAGGGATAGGGCAGGAGCAGTAGGCCGGAGCCAAACTGTGAAGTTTCAAAAGCCACGTGCAATTACGTCAAAGGATGCACCAGACTTGGATGAGTGGCTCACTCAGCCTTCCTCTTCTGCACCCTCCTCATCCTCTCTATCTGCACCCTCTTCACGCGCTGCTGTGTGCATCCCCAAAGACACCACCACATACCCTCCGTTCGAGTCACTGGAATTATTTTCCGATCCATCATAAGACGTTTGCAATGCGCAGCCATTGTTGGAATCGGATCAGGAAGAGAAGGTAACAACAGCCGCCACTCAGCAGTCTGACGACAGTACCCAGTTCAGCCCAAGGAGGTTGGTCCCCGCTGTTGCTGCCTACTCTGAGATCTTGAATGTTAGTGGTGGGGAAGGTGACGTGGATGATGACGAGTCTATGGACATCACGTGGGTGGCCACAAGAGAGGAAGAGGAAGGGAGTTCAGAGGGAGAGACGGACCGGCAGATGGGGAGGAGAGGCCGGCAGAACTTGCATTGCACAAGAGGTACAAAGCAGACTGTAAATGTGTCAGGAGTGAGCCATCAACCATGTACAGTCACATCTGACGCTTCCAGGACGCCAGCACATGGCTCCGCAGTGTGGGCTTTTTTTAATGTGTCCGTTGATGACAATAGTGTTGCCATCTGCAGCCTGTGTAGTAAACGCATAAGTCGCGGTAAGCCCAACACTTACCTAGGGACAACCGCCTTAAGAAGGCACCCGAACTCCCATCACTGAGCCCAGTGGGAGCAACACTGTCAGAATCCACAAAGCCACACTTTCGAGGCTCTCACCGTCAAGCCCCTTCTCCTTCTCTCTCCTCAAATTTGCCCTCCACTCCACCTCCCATGATGCCGTCGTCACGTTGTCCTGGAAAAAGGCAGGCTTCTGTGGTAAATATGATGGAGCATAAAAAAAAATGATGAAGCCGGATAACCCTCTTGCCCAACGTTTGACTGCTGGCTTGTCGGAACTGATAGCCCCCCAACTACTGTCATATCAACTGGTTAACTCGGAGGCCTTTCGTAAATTTGTGGCCATTGGAGCACCACAATGGAAGGTCCCAGGAGGAAAATATTTCTTGCAGAAGGGCATTCCAGAGCTATATGGCCATGTTAACCACTTCCATACCGAGTCATAGTAATATGACGTCGGCATGGTGGTTGTACGGATCCGGGCGGGCGTCATATGACGTCCGCCCGCTCTAGCTGCTACTGCGCGCCCCCGGGGGCGCGCAGCGCGGCGATCAGGGGTGAGGCTCGTCCCTCGGACATAGCCCATCCCTGATCAAGGTAAACAGCCAATAGAAATTGGCTGTTTACCACGTGATCGGCTGTGTCAATCACAGCCGATCACATGAGCGGCTCCAGCACGAGCCGCTCGTTCTCTCTGCAATGCGCGCCCCCGGGGGCGCGCAGAGCAGCGATCGGGGACGAGGCTCGTCCCTCGGACAGAGTCGATCCCCGATCTAGGTAAAGAGCCAATGAAATTGGCTCTTTACCACGTGACCGGCTGTGTCCAATCACAGCCGGTCACAAATGTCAACAGAGAACACGGTAACTAGCTGTCACCGTGTTCTCCTCCTCACACACTGATCCTGTGTGAGGAAGAGAGTGTGGTAACAGCTAGTTACCAATTACAGTGCACCCCAAACACACTGATTGCCCCCCCCCCCCCAATAAAGAGCACCTGTCACTAGCCCATCAAAGTACCCGAGTACCTGTCACCAGCCCATCAGGTACTCTGATGACAGGTACTCGGGTATTCTGATGGGCTGGTGACAGGTATTCAGGTACTCTGATGACAGGTACTCGGGTACTCTGATGACAGGTACTCGGGTACTCTGATGACAGGTACCCGGGTACTCTGATGACAGGTACTCGGGTACTCTGATGACAGGTACTCGGGTACTCTGATGACAGGTACTCTGGTACTCTGATGACAGGTACTCGGTACTCTGATGACAGGTACCCGGGTACTCTGATGACAGGTACTCGGGTACTCTGATGACGGGTACTCTGGTACTCTGATGACAGGTACTCGGGTACTCTGATGACAGGTACCCGGGTACTCTGATGACAGGTACTCGGGTACTCTGATGACAGGTACCCGGTTACTCTGATGACAGGTACTCGGGTACTCTGATGGCGGGTACTCGGGTACTCTGATGATGGGTGCTCGGGTACTCTGATGACGGGTACTCGGGTACTCTGATGACGGATACTCGGGTACTCTGATGACGGATACTCGGGTACTTTGAGTACCTGTCAACGGAGTACCCGTCATCAGAGTACCTGAGTACCTGTCACCTACCCATCAGAGTACCCGAGTACCTTCCACCTGCTCATCAGAGTACCTGACGCCTGAAGTACCCGAGTACTTGCCGCCTGCTCATCAGTACCCATCACTACTCATCAGTACCCATCAGTACCTATCACGTATCAGTATCACCTATCAGTATCAGTACTACTCATCAGTACCTATCACCTGCCTGTCACCTGCCCATCAGAGTACCCGAGTACCTGCCACCTGCTCATCAGTACCAGAGTACCTGTCACCTGCCCAACAAAGTACCCGAGTACCTGTCGCCCTTCATACAGCCACCATGTCTAAGTCCAAAAAGGTTTATATACGTCCTCCGTTTAAACCTAAATACCGGTGTTATGGCAGCAGATAGATTTTTTTAAACGGTGGACGGTTGGCTTTCGGATAAGGGTGGTCCCAGCGGCGGATTCGCCGTGGGATCACCCTTCTGGGATGGCGGAAGAGGTGCCCCCCCCCCTCCCGCCACGTCCGGTCCTTTTCCCCGCTTACCGGACCCGCCGACAGCGGGGAAAACTATCCGGTCCCGGATCCTCACAGACAGGATGTCGAGTGAGGGCAAGCTTGCCCTCACTTGACTCTATGGTCTTGGAGGACCAGAGCTACGGAAAATGTTGTTGCCTAGCAACCGGTTTAAAGGTCCTTTTTTTTTTTTTTCATTTTATATAATAATTTTTTTTTTCTTTCTATCTTTTAGTGTACTTGTGAGATCTGAGGACTTTTTGACCCCAGATCTCACAAAAAAGAGGTCCTGTCGTGCCTTTTTCTATTACAAGTAATGTTTACATTTCTTGTAATAGAAATAAAAATGATCCTTTTTTTTTTTTTTTTGTTAAACGGTGTAAAAATAAAAAATAATAAATAAAATAAATAGTAAAAAAAAAAAAAAAAAAAATGAAAGCACCCTGTCCCCGTTAGCTCGCGCGCAGAAGCGTCGCATACGGAAACCCCGCCCACATATGTAAACGGTGTTCAAACCACACATGTGAGGTATCGCCGCGATCGTTAGAGCAAGGGGAATAATTTGAGCCCTATAACTCCTCTGTAACTCAAAGATGGCAACCTGTAGAAATTTTTAAATTGTCGCCTATGGGGATTTTTAAGTACCAAAGTTTGTCGCCATTCCGTGAGCGTGCGCAATTTTGAAACATGACATGTTGGGTATCTATTTACTCGGCTTAACATTATCTTTCACATTATGGAAAAAAATTGGGCTAACTTTACTGGTTTCTTATTTTTTAATTAAAAAAAGTGATTTTTTTCCAAAAAAAATTGCGTTTGGAAGACCGCTGCGCAAATACGGTGTGATAAAAAATATTGCAATAATCTCCATTTTAATCTCTAGGGTCTCTGCTAAAAAAAAATATATAATGTTTGGGGGTTCTAAGCAGTTTTCTAGCAAAACAACTGATTTTAGCTTGTAAACACCAAATGTCAAAAATAGGCCTAGGCAAGTGGCTAGGATGCATGATGGTGCTCCTTGGATGTTGGGCCCCTCTATATGGCTAGGCTGTGAAAAAGTCTCACACATGTGGTATTGCCATACTCAGGAGGAGTGGCAGAATGAATTTTGGGGTGTCATTTTTGCTGTGTACATGCTATGTGTTAGGAATATCCTATAAATTGACAACTTTGTGTAAAAAAAAAAAAAGTTTTCATTTTTTTCCCACATTTTCCAAAAACCTGTGGAAAAAAATGACATGTTCAAAGGACCCATAATGACTCATAGAATATACGTTGGAGTGTTTGCTTTCCAAAATGGGGTCATTTTGTGGACTTTTCCATTGTATTGGTGCTCTAGGGCCTTGAAAAGTGTGATAGGTAGTAAGAAAGTTTTATGTGTATTTATGCTCCTAGAACGCCTGAAGGTGCTTCTTGGACGTGGAGTATCTTTTTGTGGCCAGGCTGTGTAAAAGTCTCACACATGTGGTATCGCCATACTCGGAAGGAGTAGCAGAATGTATTTTTGGGTGTAATTTTTGCTGTGTACATGCTATGTGTTAGAAATAGCTTATAAATTGACAACTTTGTGGGAAAAAAAAGAAAAAAAAATTTTTTTCTTCATTTTCCCAAGAATTGTGGGAAAAAATTACAACTTCAAAAAACCCACCATGCCTCTTACTAAATACCTTGGACTGTCTACTTTACAAAAAGGGGTCATTTGGGTGGTATTTGTACTGTCCTGACATTTCAGGTTCTCAAGAACGGAGATAGGCAGTCAGTACATCTGGTGTGATCAATTTTCAGTAATTGGTACCATAGCTTCTAGACTAAATAACTTTCACACAGACTAAATAATATACACTAATTTGGGTTAATTTTACCAGAGACATGTAGCAGTATACATTTTGGCCCAAATGTATGAAGAAAAATTAATTTTTTGCAAAATTTTATAATTGAAACTAAAAAAAAGTGTTTTTTTTTCAAAATTTTTGCTCTTTTTTTGCATATATCACGAAAAAAAAAAACCCCAGTTGTGATCAAATACCACCAAAAGAAAGCTCTATTTGTGTGAAAAAAATGATAAAAAATTTGTTTGGTTACAGTGTAGCATGTCTGAGCAATTGTCATTCAAAGTGTGAGAGTGCTGAAAGCTGAAAATTGGTCTGGGCAGGAAGGGTGTCAAACTGCTCTTTATGGAAGTGGTTAAGCAGCAAGTGAATATATCTCTGGCACACTGTGTTGGTGCCAACAAACATCTGACCACAGACACATGGTCTAGCAAACACGGGCAGAGAAAATATATCACTTTTACTGCCCACTGGGTGAACCTTCTAACCACCGTCAAGCATGTAACCCGTGGCACCCATGTAGATTTAGTTGTACCACCACCGATTGCAATCAGGCCTGTCTCTTCTTCTCCTCCTCCTCCTCCTCCTCCTCCTCCATCCTCCCTCTCCTCCTCCTCCTCTTCCGCTGCTACCGTCTCTTCCATTGCGCCGCCCAAAATCCCCAGAACCTATTCCACATGCCAGGTGAGACGTTGCCATGCTGTGCTGCGTCTGTTGTGCCTGGAAGCCAAGAGCCACACTGGTCCTGCACTCCTTTCAGCTTTGCGTTCACAGGCAGATCAGTGGCTGACACCGCTGAATTTGACAGTTGGTAACGTGGTGTGTGACAGCGGTGCCAATCTGCTGGGCGCGCTGAAACAGGGCAAAATAACACACGTGCCATGCATGGCACATGTCCTGAACTTGGTGGTGCAGCGATTCGTTGGCAAATACCCTGGGGTCCAGGACATCTTGCGGCAGGCCAGGAAAATCTCGGGCCATTTCCAAAGATCTTACACAGCTATGGCTCACTTTGCTGACATTCAGCGGCGACACAACCTGCCCCTCAGGCGTCTTATTTGTGACTGCCCGACGCGATGGAACTCAACGTTGCATATGCTTGATAGGCTGCTTCAGCAGAAACGTGCAGTTAACGACTCCCTGTTCGAACTCGGCGGCAGGACAGGTTCTGGGGAGTTTGGGTTTTTTTCACCTCGCCAGTGGCTGCTCATGCGCGACGCATGCAGACTTCTGCAGCCATTCGATGAGATCAGCAAACTGGTCAGTGACAGCCAGGGCGCCATAAGTGACATCATACCTTACGCCTTTTTTCTGGAGCGTGCATTGCGTTGTGTCATTGATCAAGCCGTCGAGGAGCAGGAGCAGGAAGATGAGGAAGTCGCAATGTTGGATGAATTCCCAGGGGCTGCTACTCCATCTGAGACAAATCAACATTAGGAGTCTGAAGAGGGGTCAGAGGAGGATGGTGCAGGGGGGATGAGGAGGAGCAAGGAGAGCATGCTTTAAACCTTTCTGGGATCCCTGGTGTTAACCGTGGATGGGGGGAGGAGAACGAGGACGACATTATCCTGGATGATGAGCTGGAAGCAGGCCACTACACTGCTTCCAGTTTAGTGCGAATGGGGGCCTTCATGCTCCAGTGTTCTAAGGGGGACCCCCATATAAAACGCATAAAGGCCAAGGACCAGTACTGGGTGGCAACGTACTTAGATCCCCGGTACAAACACAAAGTGGCGGAAATGTTACCACAATCACAGAGGGCGGTCAGAATGCAGGGCTTCCAGGCCTTGCTGCAGGAAATGCTGCATTCTGCTTTTCTGTGTGCTGGCAGAGGAATTTCCAGTCACAGAGAGACAGTTGCGGGTAGCAATCTAACAGCGCCTACAAGAAGAGGACGGTTGGAAGATGTCTTGGTCACTTCAGATATGAGATTCTTTTTTTAGCCGAACCATCGACAGCTGTACTCCGGATGAAGCATCAGGGAACGCCTAGACCAACAGGTGTCCGACTACATCGGGTTAACGGCTGATGTGGACGCGCTGAGGAGTGATGAACCCCTGGACTACTGGGTGGGCAGGCTCAACCTCTGGCCAGAGCTTGCACAATTTGCAATGGAACTGTTAGCTTGCCCCTTCCAGTGTCCTGTCCAAAAGGGGGATCGTGACCGATAAGCGCACTCGCCTAGCTCATGACAGTGTTGACTACCTCACATTTATAAAAATGAATGAGGCATGGATCTCAGAGGAATTCAACACATGTGACCAGTAGAACCATGTTTGATTAAAATTCCTCATGACAGCCCACAAATATCCGCCAGACCGCCATCCACCCACAAGAATTCATGGTCCTTGTCTTCAGTAAATACAGCGGCATAAAAGGCATTTTATGTCCATTGAATGCCTAATTTTTGGGGCCTTTCATGGTCGACAATTATTTATCTTGTCAATGCCTAATGTACCTCCAGCCACAGAATACAACGTTCTTAGCTGTCAGGTAAACGCACGTGGGCTAATTTTTTGGGCCTGGAATGGGCGACACTTGCTTATTTATCCTGTGAATGCATAATGTACATTCAGCCACAGAATACAACGTTCTTAGCTGTCAGGTAAAGGCATGTGGGCTAATTTTTGGGGCCTGGAATGGCCAGGCGACACTTACTTCTGTATCCTGTGAATGCCTAATGTACCTTCAGCCACAGAATACAACGTTCTTAGCTGTCAGGTAAATGCATGTGGGCTAATTTTTGGGGCCAGGAATGGGCGACACTTACTTCTGTATCCTGTGAATGCCTAATGTACCTTCAGCCACAGAATACAACGTTCTTAGCTGTCAGGTGAACGCATGTGGGCTAATTTTTGGGGCCTGGAATAGGCGAAGCAATGCTTTCCTTGTGGTAAAAATCTAGTTCAGAATTACACAGAATCTCTCTCACATTGTGTTCAGCCCCATCATCAGTTGTTTGTGTCATTTATATGTTTATTAATGCGAGGTGGCTGGCCCGTTAATTTAAATTATCCCTGTTTACCGTCTGGGCTATTTTTATTAAGTGTTTGTATGTCTCTTGTGTGACTTATTGCCGATATATATGTTCACGTATTAATCTTTTCAATAAAGAAACCAACTTTTTAAGCCTTAACACTGCATGGGTTTCTTCCTTACTTTTGCATAGCCCCCTTGCTATCTCCTCTTTTTGTTACTGGTAACCTACTTTTGGGAAATCCCACACCTCCAACCCTTCTTTTTTGTGTTGGCTGTGAGTAGGTGAGGCTATTATTTCCCTGTGACATCCCAGTTTTTACTAGATCTTTTCTAGTTCATATACATTGTTCTGTGCCGGAAGAGGTAGTGGAAGAAGATCCTGCATACATAATTCTGTGGAGTAGAATGTAGTGGAAGGAGATCCTGCATACATAATTCTGAGGAGGTGGTAGTGGAAGGAGATCCTGCATGCATAATTCTGTGGAGGAGGAGAGTAGTGGAAGGAGACCCTGCATATACAATTTTGTGGAGGAGGAGGTAGTGGAAGGTGATCCTGCATACATAAATCTGTGGATGTGGAGGGTAGAGGAAGGAGATCCTACATACATAATTATGTGGAGGAGGAGGATAGTGGAAGGAGACCCTGCATACATAAATCTGTGGAGGAGGAGGAGGTAGTGCAAGGTTATTCTGCATACATAAATCTGTGGAGGAGGAGGATAGTGGAAGGAGGTTCTGCATAATACATAATTCATTGGAGGAGGAGGGTTGTGAAAGGAAACCCTGCATACATAATTCCGTGGAGGAGGGTAGTGGAAGGAAATCCTACATATCTTATTCTGTGGAGGAGGATGGTGATGGAAGGAGATTCTGCATACATAATTCTTTGGAGGAGAAGGATAGTGGAAGGAGACACTGCATACATAATTCTGTGGAGGAGGAGGTAGTGGAAGGAGACCCTGCATATATAATTTTGTGAAGGAGGAGGTAGTGGAAGGTGATCCTGCATACATAAATCTGTGGAGGTGAAGGGTAGAGGAAGGAGATCCTACATACATAATTATGTGGAGGAGGAGGGTAGTGGAAGGAAATCCTACATATCTAATTCTGTGGATGAGGATAGTGGTGGAAGGAGATTCTGCATACATAATCCTTTGAGGCGAAGGATAGGGGAAGGAGATCCTGCATACGTAGTTCTGTGGAGGAGGAGGTTGGTGAAAGGAGGTCCTGAATACACAATTCTGTGGAGGAGGAGGAGGTAGTGGAAGGAGATCCTGAATACATAATTCTGTGGATGAGGAGGTATTAGAAGGAGACCCTGCATATATAATTCTGTAGAGAAGCGTTTTCAGAGAGAGAGACCTTTTTGTGTATGTCAGCAACAACTTTATTTGCTGTTGGGACCCTCTTGTTTTTTTTCGGGGGAGGGCTTATAATTATATCACATTTTCATGGCCAGTGTCTCTCCTGTTATATAAATTGTCCCAGTAAAACTGCTAAATACTGATTATTTCTTAATTAAAAGCTAACTGAGGTCTCCATTTCTATATGTGGTCTTGTAAAAGTACTTAAATACTGTGTATAGGGTGTGGGGGAGTTGCTCTGGTAAGCAGGATTTGCGGGTGCAGCACAGACGGTTCTTAGAGTAAATCAGGAGTGTTTTATTCACATTTCAGGAACACAAAAGTAACAGTCCTTTTTGGTGTTAATTCACACCCAACAAAAAAGGAAAATGACAGTCTTTGAGGCAGGTTTAAACACCACAACAAGTCCATTCACCTGTGTCTCTTTGGTGCTGCTCACACACAGTAATAGATCGGTTCACCTGTTTGTAGCCTTTCAGGCCTCAGCACCGACTTCTCCAGCCTTCTGGTGTGTGGAGATCATTCTCCCCCACCTGTTAGGCTGTCTGCCTTATAAACCTCAGGCAAGACCCGGCCTGGAGCATGGGTAGCAGCCACCCACCCATACCTTACCTGCTCCCAATAAGAGCCGGCCCGGATTCGGCTTTGCAGCCACACTAAAAATAGAAAAGTGTCAAGCAGCACTAGCTGCTGCTGACACAGAATTATCGGCTCTTATCTCACCGTGGCCAGGAACCACGGTGACACGTATCTTCCGTCGATCACGGATCCATGTGCCCTGCCACATACCTCCCCCCTTTGTTCAACCCTCAGGGGGGGGGAACACATGTCATACAGTGTATGCGAGACAGGGCATCCTCATTTCCCTGTAGGCTGCCTGCCCTGTGTTCCACTGAGAACTTGAAGTTCTGAAGGGACAGGAACCATCTGGTGACCCGAGCATTTCTCTCCTTGGCCTGGCTCATCCATTGGAGAGGGGAATGGTCGGTCACCAGACAAAATTTCCTCCCCAACAGATAATAGCGGAGAGACTCGAGTGCCCATTTGATAGCCAGGCACTCGCTCTCCACTATACTGTATCGGGTCTCTGCTGGGGTGAGCTTCCAGGTGAGGTACACGACAGGATGCTCCTCCCCATTGACCTCTTGTGATAGTACAGCCCCTAGCCCTACTTCCGAGGCATCGGTCTGTACTATAAATCCCTTCTTGAAGTCTGGTGTGACCAAGACTGGGGACCCACATAGTGCCGACTTCAAAGCGGAAAAGGCCTCTTCCGCCTTATCATCCCAGTGAACCACGACGGACTTTCGTCCCTTTAGTAGCCCCGTTAGTGGAGCAGCTAAGGTGGAAAAATGGGGAATGAACCTCACATAATATCCCACCATTCCCAGGAATGACCTGACCTGCTTAGTGGTCACTGGTCGGGGCCAACTACGTATGGCTTCTATTTTGTTTACTTGGGGTTTGATGACTCCTCGCCCAATAACATACCCTAGGTATTTATTCTCCTCTAATCCTATTGAACACTTTTTTGGATTAGCGGTCAGCCCGGCCTTCCTAAGGGCATCCACTACCGCCTGCACCTTAGGCAGATGACTTTCCCAATCCCTGCTGTGGATGACGACATCGTCCAGGTAAGCCGAGGCATACTGACGATGAGGTCGCAGCACTATGTCCTTTAGTCTTTGGAAGGTGGCAGGGGCACCATGCAGGCCAAAGGGTAACACCTTATAGAGATATAGGCCCTGAGGAGTAACATAAGCCATTTTTTCCTTGGCAGACCTCGTTAAGGGTACTTGCCAGTACCCTTTTGTGAGGTCGAACACTGAAAAATTCCGGGCTTGGCCTAATTTCTCAATCAGCTCGTCTACTCGGGGCATAGGATATGCGTCAAACTTGGAGACCTCGTTTAGCTTACGAAAATCATTGCAGAACCGCAACGTCCCGTCTGGTTTGGGTACTAAGACTATGGGACTGGCCCATTCACTTTTAGACTCTTCAGTAACATCCAGTTTTAACATGAGTTGTACTTCTTCCTCAATAGCATGTCGCCGAGCCTCGGGTACCCGATATGGCTTTACCCGGACCTTGACCCGGGGCTCAGTGACAATATCATGTCGGATTAGAGATGTGTGTCCAGGGAGGTCTGAGAACACATCTGTGTTCCGACTAATGAACTCCCTGACTTCCTGGACCTGTTTGGAGGACAGGCTATCTGCAGCTTTTACCGTGGTTACTGCTTCACAGGCTTCAAGAGGAGGGGCTGGACCCTTTTCACCTAGAAAACCTGGCTGGGGCTGTCGTTCTCGGACAAGTCCCTATCTTTCCACGGCTTTAGTAAATTCACGTGGTACACCTGCTCCGGCTTCCGCCGCCCTGGCTGATGTACTTTGTAATTTACTTCCCCTATCTTTTCGAGCACCTTATAGGGATCTTGCCACCTAGCTAGGAACTTGCTATCTACTGTTGGCACTAGTACCACTACCCGATCACCCGGGTTAAAGTTCTGGACCCGAGCCTGTCGATTGTAGATCCTACTCTGGGCTCGTTGGGCTGCCTCCATGTGTTCCCGGACCAATGGCATCACATTTTCCATCCGTTCCTGCATCTGGGTAACATAGTCAACAACACTTTTGTAGGGGGTGGGTTGTTGTTCCCAGGCCTCTTTGGCTATATCCAACAACTCGCGAGGATGCCTACCATATAACAGTTCGAAGGGCGAGAACCCCGTGGAAGCCTGAGGTACTTCTCGCACTGCAAACATCAGATAGGGTAGAAGCAGGTCCCAGTCCTTACCATCCCTGGAAACTACTCTTTTTAACATATTTTTTAATGTTTGGTTAAATCTCTCGACTAAGCCATCTGTCTGGGGATGGTAGATGGATGTACGTAATTGTTTTATGTGGAGCAGCTTACAGAGTTCTCTTATAACCTTGGACATAAACTGTGTCCCTTGGTCAGTCAGGAGCTCTTTAGGCAGTCCCACCCGTGAAAACATTTCCATTAACTCCTTAGCTATAAGCTTGGTGAATGTATGTCGCAGGAGTATTGCCTCCGGGTAGCGAGTGGCATAGTCAAGGATGACTAGAATATGTTGGTGAACCCTGGCAGATTTTGGAACAGGGCCGATTAGATCCATAGCAATTCGTTCGAATGGGATCTCAATTATTGGGAGAGGTATCAGGGGACTACGGAAATGGAGCTGGGGGCTAGTTATCTGACAGACCGGACATGACTTACAATACTCTTCCACTTCTCTGAACACACTGGGCCAATAAAACCTCTGTAGTATGCGGACCTGTGTTTTCTGCCACCCCAAGTGTCCCCCAAGAACATGTTGGTGGGCAAGCTCCATAACAAGCTTGCGGTACGTTGTGGGCATCACCAACTGTTCAACCAGTTCACCCCGGATTTGATTCACTCAATATAACATTTCCTGTTGAACAATAAAACGTGGAAACATCAATTCAGCCCAAGGTTTTTTGGGTTTACCATTAATTATTACAACATTCTCCCAGGCCCTGCTTAGGGACGTATCCAGGTGCTGTGCGGTTCCGAAATTTTCCCGGAGACATTGAGGTCTGCCAACTCAGGGCCAGATGGCAAGTCCTCCACGTCTCCCACCATTACATTTAGTGGGGTGGTGTCCCCCTCTATCACAGAAGCTATGGTCACCCCTACCGAGGGCCCTTCGGACTCAGGCTCCCAGGGCTCTGGCCTCGCACTGGAACCAGGCCATTCTGCTAGGGTTGTCCCTGTCTCAGGCTTGTCAGACCCTTTTACCATAGGCCACAGTGCCGGAAAACCTGGAAAGTCCCTTCCGAGTATTCGTTCATGTGGCAACTTGGTAGCGACAGCCACCTCATGAGTCCACTTGCCGGCCGCTGTGGACAAAGTTACCAGCGCTGTGGGATAGTCCTTTAAGTCTCCATGAATACATACGACCCCGACTCTGCGGCTGGTATACTCAGCAGGCCGTATTAACGCCATTCTTACCAGGGACACCAGACTTCCTGAGTCCAGCAGAGCCACCGCCAAAGTGTCTCCCACTTCCACCTGACACAGATGGTTACTGTCTATCACCTCACCGGTGCCTGTGGCGCATAGCTTTCGTGCATACAACGAGTGGCGGTGTCCATAGTTAGTCTCCATAGGCTCGTCCTGTTGTGGACACTCAGCCCTCACGTGACCTGGCTCCTGACACAGCCAGCAGACTATTGGGGCCAGGCGTGCAGGGAGTACGTCTCGAGTGTGCCTCATTGCCACCAAGCGTTGGGTCTGTGGCGGAGATTTCCGGGGTTTGACTGGCCCCCTCCCCCCTGTACATCCCTGCAAGTTCTTGGTGGCCTCATAGCGCTCCACCAGGTCAACCATATCCAGAGCATTGTCAGGAGAAGCCTGGCCGATCCAGTGCTGGAGGGGATAAGGCAAGGCCCTCCAAAACATGTCAGCCAACAAGCGGTACAGCATAGCAGTGGGATTTAACAGATCAGGCTGCAGCCATTTTTGCAATCTGTGCAGTAAATCGTAATATTGTGGCCTGGCCGGTTCGGCCGCTTTGTAGCCCCACTGGTGCACTCGCTGAGCGCGGACTAAGACATTTACGCCCAGTCTCGCCAGGATCTCACGGTCGGGTAGTCGGCAGCTTGGTCATCTGCCAAATCGAAAAACACCTGCTGGGGTCCGGATGCCAGGAACTGGGCGACCACCTCAGCCCACTGGTCACGAGGTAGCTTCTCCCGGACCGCCACTTTTTCAAATATGGCGAGGTACGTCTCAACGTCATCCGTGGGAGCCATCTTAGGTATCGCTGCACGGACCGCTTTCCGGACATCATGCACTCCCTGAGACACCCCAGACTTCTCCAAAGCCAACACATGTTGCAGCAGCCGTTGATTAGTCTCCTGCTGTGCACACATAGCCTCCTCATGTCTTTTTTGCTGTTGCAGGTTAGTCTCCCGCTGTAACTCCATGGTCTGCTGTTGTCCTAAATTGGCCTGGGTAAGCTGCCTTATCTCTTCCATCTTTTCCGGTGGCTGCAGCTTAGCAGGCTTAATATAAGACATGTACAGTCACGTTCAGCAGAACAAAAATATTTTGGCGTCTTACACCAGCCTCACTGCGCTTGCCCGCATCCTCCACCAAATGTGGGGGAGTTGCTCTGGTAAGCAGGATTTGCGGGTGCAGCACAGACGGTTCTTAGAGTAAATCAGGAGTGTTTTATTCACATTTCAGGAACACATAAGTAACAGTCCTTTTTGGTGTTAATTCACACCCAACAAAAAAGGAAAACGACAGTCTTTGAGGCAGGTTTAAACACAACAACAAGTCCATTCACCTGTGTCTCTTTGGTGCTGCTCACACACAGTAATAGATCGGTTTGTATCTATTACTTTGTTTGTTTGTAGCCTTTCTGGCCTCAGCACCGACTTCTCCAGCCTTCTGGTGTGTGGCTTTGCAGCCACACTAAAAATAGAAAAGTGTCAAGCAGCACTAGCTGCTGCTGACACAGAATCATTGGCTCTTATCTCACCGAGGCCAGGAACCACGGTGACACGTATCTTCCGTCGATCACGGATCCATGTGCCCTGCCACAAGGATCAGTACAATATTTGGCTGGCTTATTCCTTGGAAATATTACCCTCTAATGTTATTGTCTTGATTACCAGCTGCCTGATGTCTCTCTGTGAAACCGAATATATCTTCCACTCATCCCCCTCTCACATGCGGATTAGGTTATAAACTCCTCATAAATCTAATTTTGTGAAGATAGTAGTAGAACAAAGTCTTTGAAAGAGTTTTGGTACCAAAGGAAGGTGATAGCGATTTTTCACAGTGATTTTATTTAGGTCATGATAATCCACACGCAGTCACAGAGAATGGCCTTTTTCCATGAAGAATATTCCCGCACCAGCAGGTGAAGCAGAAGGGTGGATGAACCCTTTCTGAAAGTTCTCATCAATGTATTCCTTCAGAGCCCCCAATTCCCTTTTGGATAGTGGAAAGATCCGGGCCAAAGGGAATTTAGGCCCCCCGAAGAAGTTGAATAGGGCAATTGTAGGATCTGTGTGGGGGAAGGGTATCTGCTCCCCATTTACTGAAAATGTCCAGGTATTCATGATAAGCCTTTGGCCCCCTTTGGCAGAGCTCAGCATCATTGTCCATACATAGCAAGGTAGAAGGTGACACAGCTGGCTTTTACAAGCAGTGTTTTTGGTAGTATGGTGACTGGAGCTTGACACTACCAGACTTCCAACAATGAGCCCAGGTTTGAGGTTCACCCTGGAGCAAGGATATGATGAACCCCACCTTTGTAGTTTCTAATGAGAAAGTCTGTGGTTGTAGTGTAAAGTAGAGCTAATATGCATTGTGAAATGCTCTGAACCTAGTCCGTTCTCCAGAGAACGTTTCAGGAGCTGGCACTTGAGTCTCAGTAGGTGACATTACTACTGCAGGGTCTCTGTTTTTAGCAGCTGCTGTAGTGGAAGCGGAGGCAGAAACAGCAGGGGATGCAGATGAAAATAGGGATTGCACCTGTTCCTCCAGGTGAACGTATCCCTCCTGCAGGGTCTTGACTGCTTGTGTGAGACCTGCGAGATGCTGGCAGACTTCAAGCAAGGGAGAGGGTCCTCCTGCAGGCTCATTCATGGCTGTATAGTCACGTACCTGGTTGGTGAGCCTGATGTGCAGAGGAAGGCCTCTCGTACAGCTCTGGCTCGAGGGCCACTGGTGGTGAGACAGTCAGCGCTGGAGCACGGTGGGATAAGAGTGCCTATGATCAGTCCAAAAGTCTGTGCAGCTGGTAGCTGGGAAGGAAGTGAGGAGTAGCTGACAGCAGGCAGATGAGACAGCAAGCAGATGTGCCAGCAGGATAGGTGGAAGCAGGCAGATTGGGTTGGCTTGGCTGATTACAGACTGTGGATGCACAGCAGGAAGCAGGTGCCAAAAGATGCTGAGCTGGACTGAAGGAGCTGTAGCAGGCTTGAAGAGCTGGAAGCAGGGTCAGCTGTGTGTGCATGTTTGCCCACATCTGTTCGGTTTGTTCTTGGTTGGTGCATGCTCATATGTGTGCGCCTGGAAACAGCATCTGTACTATGACAAAGTCTTTCCTGACAGTAGTGAAAGGAGTTCCTGCATACATAATTCTGTGGAGGAGGAGATAGTGGAAGGGGACCCTGCATACATAATTCTGTGAAGAAGGATGTAGTGGAAGGAAATCCTGCATACCTAATTCTGTGTAGGAGGAGGTAGTGGAAAGAGATCATGTATACATAATTCTTTGGAAGAGGAGGTAGTAGAAGGAGATCCTGCATACATAATTCTGTGGAGGAGAAGGTAGTGGAAGGAGATCCTGCATACATAATTCTTTGGAGGAGGAGGTAGTAGAAGGAGATCCTGCATACATAATTCTGTGGAGGAGGAGGTAGTGGAAGGAGATCCTGCATACATAATTCTGTGGAGGAGGAGGTAGTGGAAGGAGATCCTGCATACATAATTCTATGGAGGAGGAGACCCTGCATATATAATTCTATAGAGGAGCGCTGTCAGGGAGAGAGACATTTTTGTGTGTGTCAGCAACAAGTTTAAGTGCTGTTTAGCTGATGGGACAAACATGTTATACTTATCTCCTCTGTGCAGTTGGTTTTGCACAGAGCAGTCCTGATTCTCCTCTTCTCAGATCCCTCTTTGGCTCTCCTGGCCCCTCCCTCCTGTTGAGTACCCCCACAGCAAGTAGCTTGCTATGGGGGCACCAGAGCTGACCAGCAGCTCCCTCTCCTAATTGGCTGAATGATTTTGATTGACAGCAGTGGGAACCAATCAAGCCGTGCTGCTGTCTCAGCCAATGAGGAGGTGAGTCCCAGGCAGCTTAGACACTCCTGCAACATCGATGGATAAAGATGGGCTCAGGTAAGTATTAGGGGGGCTGAGGGGTGCTTAATGCATTACGATAAAAAACCTTCTGCCTTTACAATCACTTTAACCCCGAAGTGGCATTTTGCGCAAAAAGTGGCCAGCCTACCCTCGCAAGCCGTCCCAAGAGTTGAACTGAATTTGTACTGAGATTGGGTGGGGGGAGGTTAAAAATTATTCAATTAAGAGCTAATAAAAAATGCACATGGTGAAAGTGGGATTTTTTTTTTTTTTTTTGGCCTAAGCAGAGTGCAAAGCAAGAGGGAGACAGCAAAATAAAACAAATCCCCATAAATACCCCAAAAAGTAAATCCACCATAAAACACATAATCCAGTGATATAGATCCTCGTCATTCACAAGGAAAGAGACCAGCGAAATAAAAAAATGGATGACCCTAACATGATGATGGCCACTCACCAAATGACAGCTCCCTGAACTGTCATTGACACATTATTACCCAAATATGATCATATCATATGTTATTGGCAAAATATGGTCATGTGACTATAAAAATAGAATGATGTCACCACTCTTGTTGATGACAGGTAGTGGAGCTGTCTTTCGATGAGTGGTCACCGTTGCGTTAAGGTTATCATGTTTTCTTTGCAATTTTTAAATTTCTGCTATGAGTCTATTTATTTGGCAATCATTTTGTCATTACTTAACATAACAACGCAATACATCCAGTACATTGTTTTTTTTAAGGACAAACAAGGCTTTCTTTTTGTGAATATTGTCCTGCAACAATTTATATATTTTTTTTCGCAATCCTAACACAAATGAACGTAATAAAACTAAACAAAAGGCATTTTTTCTTTTTTTGAACAGTGTTAGTTAAAACATCAATAGCGTTACTGCACATTAAAAGATGACATCTTATTCTGTAATTTGTCCTGTTTAACCACTTGCCACCAGCCCCACTGACAAATGACGGTTGAGCGGTTTGGCTCTCGTTCTGGCTCCCCAGAACGGCCACTCTTGCACACAGATCATAGCCGTGCTGTGTTCCTAGGATATGGCCTGACCCCGATCTTGGTAAAGAGCCAATGATGTGGCTCTTTACTCATGTATTTGGCTGTGTCCAATCACAGCTGGTCACATGTCAATGAGGAAGTGCCGTTTATCGGCACTCCTCGCCTCACACTGTCAGAGTGTGTGGCGAGAAGTGCCGATCAGCGGCTCCTCCTCAGAGAGAAGTCCAGGAAAGGTAATCAGGGCACTTATCATCAGTGCCCTGATTACAGTAAAGTACAACATAGTAAAACAACAGTGCCCAATCAATGCCCATCAGTGACACCAATCAGTGTCCACAGTGACCTCAATCAGTGCCCATTAGTGATGCCAGTGAGTGGCCATCAGTGCCTGCTCATCTGTGTTGCTCATCAGTGCCTATACGTGTCATCTGTCAGTGCCCAACAGTGCTGTAACGAAACTTCAACCCACACTGTACTTTTGAACTTCCATCAGTATACAACTTCCTACAGTCTTGAACATATATACCAGATTTTCCCAGCCGCCCCCATACAAAGCTAGCCGACAACTTAGCTTGTACTGGAATCTCTCTTTTATTGAACAGTTTCACACTCAATTTATACACACTTGAGCACATCCCCATCCTGATCAAATTACCCCATCAGGTCAGGGGTTGCCTGATTACATTATCCTATGCAGATGAAATTATATACAGAAATATAATTAACATATCTGAAGAACAACCAACACAAACAGTATACTATTTCCACTCAGCAACTAACAGATGACAATTATTCAATCAACCTGAGCCAATTAAGTAGCAGACAGCCGTCCTCGAGCTCTGAAATACAACACACATTATCTCCATACACTTCTAAGTATTGCTTTTATTATTTAGGAGTCACAGACTTCATGGCAACAGGCTATAGGTCTCACAGTGTAAAGTGGGATTAAATCTTCATATTTCTTGAGAGATATTGTTGAAAAATATTACTCTCCCATTTGAAGTTATCCAAACCATATTCTCAGTGTCCATTAGGTATCTGTCACTTGGTGTCTGTCTTTCACTCCCAGTGATGGTGAATACCGTCACAAGTGCCATCTGTCAGTGCCCATCAGTGCCGTCCGTCAGTGCCCATCCGTGCTGCCCACCAGTATCACCTATAAGTGCCCATCAGTGCCACCTATCAGTGCCCATCAGTGTGGCATATTAGTGCCTCCTCATCAGTGCCACCTCATCAGTGCCCATCAGTGCCGCCTCCTCAGTGCACATCAGTGAAGGAGAAAAATTACTTATTTACAAAATTTACTGACAGAAATTAGGAAAAAATGTTTTTTTTTTCAAAATTGTCTATCTTTTTTTCTATTTTTAGTAAAAAATAAAAAACCCAGCGGGGAATAAATACCACTAAAATAAATCTCTCTATGTGGGAAAAAAAATGATAAAAATGTTATTTGGGTACAGTGTTGCATGACCGCGCAATTGTCATTTAAAATGTGACAGCGCTGAAAGCTGAAAATTGGCCTGGGCAGGAAGGGGGTGAAAGTGCCCGGTATTGAAGTGATTAAAAGAATACAAAAATTATGATTTTGGTACAAAGCATTGTAAAGTTATTTACAAAAGAAGTAAAGTGTGTTTTTTTCAATTTTGCGCTTTTTTGAGTGTGATACGTGTAAATATATGTAAAAGGTGTAAAAATATTAATAAACAAAGCAAACAAAAACAGAAAAAAAGTTTAAAGTGATTGTAATTTTTTTTTTCAATAAAAATAACAAAGCTGTTATACTTCCCTCCTCTGTGCTGTTGGATTTGCACAGAGCAGCCTGGATCCTCCTCTTCTCAGGTCCCTCTTCTATGCTCCGGGCCCCTCCCTCCTGGCGAGTGCACCTGAGCCGAGTCACAGTTCCCTGTGTCCATTAAGACATGGAGCCGTGGCCCGGGCCCTGCCCTCTCTCTCTCCTGATTGGCTGAATGACTATGATTGATAGCAGCGCAAGCCAATGGTGCCACTGCTGTGTCTCAGCTAATCAGAAGGAGAATCTCGGATGGCCAAGGCACTCATGGACATCGCTGGTCAGAGGTGGGGCTCAGGTAAGTATTAGGGGGGGGGGGGGGCTGCTGCACACAGAAGGCTTTTTATCCTAATGCAAAGAATGCATTAAGATAAAAAAAAAAAACCTTCTGACTTTTTAAACACCTTAACTATTAGTTAATAATAGAAAAAATATCACCAGGAAAATTACAATTGAATGGAGAAGGAGAATATGGAGTTAATTAGTGCTGATTAGAGTAAACTAAGGGGTCAATAAGGGGTTCAACAGAACCCCTTTAATGGTATTCATTTAAATATTAATTTTTTACTTGTCAAGGTTGCTTTAACTCTCTTCACTTTGAGATTGAAGTTCATCACTTTGATCTGTAAATGAATAAACAGAAAGTTACAATGTTTCAATGTAACTTTCTGCATTCCCGTCTGAGCAATGTTGTTGATAAACATTGCCAGATGGCTTTTTTTTTACAGCTCCTGCTGATTAATCACAGCTTCATTACATTGTACATAGACAGGGGAAATCCCGGAAGCAGAGTAGAAGGATGGGATGTACTAGACACTCCCTGTGTACAATGAGGACATGTTTTTGGGCATGTCTAGGATGCCCAGAGTCTGAAAATAGATATAGACATTATGTCAGTAGAATCTACTCCTGATGAAGTGAATGAATATTTAGGAAACGTGTGGAGATTTGGGATGCGCTTTGATTTTGACTACAATTACAACAAATTAGCTTGTTGTTTTTAGATTGACATGTCTTTATCGAATACAAATCTTTGAATTGTCTTTGTATTGTGTTGTACCTCATATAAAGTCCCATGGGCACTTGAAATGTTTTGTTGGATTGTATTATTAGGGATGGGGGTACATAATTTCAAGTACCAGATCACAATATATAGATCACACTTTAAAGATGAACTCCAGGAAGCCTGAAAATCCTCTCTTGCAGTGAGGCAAGGGCAAAGGTTACCTGCTAGTTTAGGTCCAGGGGGCATGAAGAAGCTGATTTAAAGTGGATTTACTTACTGATCCTCTGCTCTTCCATGTTGCTAGACTGGTCCACACAGTGTCTTTTCCCCCATTCTCTAGTGGTCTAAGGTCCTCTGATGTCATAGTTTTCCATTGGACATGAGGACAATGAAGGACAGTCCATTGCCGGAGTATGAGGGAGGGCCATCTGCAGAAAGAGTTAAGGATTGGGTTAGTAGATGTACATCCCCACTGCAAGGGAGAAGTTTCAGATTTGCCGGAGTTGGACTTTAAACTTTTTGAAATTTCAAGGTTGTCTTTTCTCATCCAGGAAACAATATCTGCTGTCCCGCAGGCTGGATATCGATTGGTTCCAAATGTTACTATTTCCAAAAAACTTCGGAAACTTGGGAGAGGAGCCAGGAGGAATGTGCTAAGAATTACAGCATTCTTCTGATTTTGGAGAACAAGGAAGAATTGGTAATTATCTGAGCTCTGGATGCGGTGGTTCTGACAGGTGACATGTTCTCTTTACATGTTGAAAACACAGAGTAGTTACAATGACATATTAAAAAATTTAGAGAGAAAATGTTTTGAAAAAACTTTTTGCTTTAACAAAAGAGGAAGAGACAGGCCTCACTATATATGTGGAGGTAAGGACCAGTTAACCATAGTGGACCTGAGGTTGTCGGACTTTAAAGCGGTAGTATACTCAGACCTTTTTTTTCTCAATTTCAGTTTAAAGCCTGTAATAAGTCATTCTTAATCACATAGCCCGTAAAGCAAATGATAAAAATCATCCTTACATCTCTTATTGATCCCATTCTGCGGCGTTTTTCCTCATGTTTAGCGCCACCATCCTTACTATTGTTTCCGTGTCCTTATCTTTAAAGTATTTCCGCCCTCAGTGTTCGTTCTGTTCCGAAATCCTGCGCATGCGCACTAGCCGCCGAAACCAAGCCTCGTTTTGGTCCATGAACCAGTTTGACAGCCAATAGGAGGCTGTCCACTATCACTCCCCTGTGACGTTGCAAGTCACATGGGCTAGTGTAGAAATTGCTGAATGGGGACGGACGGAGTCTCGCGTGAGCACGGGGCTGACGTCCAGCAAAGGAAATGACCCAGCCCCGGCAGAGACCCTGCATTATTCCGGCAAGTTAATAACTTGCCGGAAAATCAGGCTGAACAGAGCATGCGCGGGTGACGTAATTAGAAATCACTAACAAAATATCTAAGAAACGGAGAAAGTGAGTGGCAAAGGAGAAAGGTAAAAATATTATATGCATAAATACGATTTTAAAAATGTAAGATACTATGAATGAGTATACTACCTGTTTTAAGGGCATGGGTTGACTCTAATGAGCACACATGAAGATAAAATTCAGAAATTTTATTGAATACTTGATAAAAACATCAAACTGACTGCTGAATAAAAGTTACAAACTGCAGGCATCATAATACAAGGACAATATATATTTCAACGCGTTTTGCAATTGAATGAAAGATCGCTTCTTCAGGAACCATCATAGTGATATTGTATCCTTATATCTTTGAAAAGAGACAAAGAGGAAAAAACAAACATATAACATTGTCAGTATGTTTTGCACCAATCTAATCTTTTTATATAAATGTATTCACAGTCATAGATTTTTAACAATGTGACAGTGCTCACCCGTATAACAGACAATCTACTTTTGGCAACTGTTTATCCAGTTGACCCAGTCAGCCTGCCAGACAAGCACACCATCCAACTGGTTCCCCAATGCTGGGGTATATGGCCACCTAGTCCATGGGGGTATTGCAGATCGGACCAGACTTCCTCAGGACCAGAACCAGTGTATCAAGGATAGGACACTCAGGTTTGAAAATGGATATCAAATAAAGGCGGGCCTCTCAGATGGAAAGTGGGGACCACCAAGTGTCTATAAAATACATTAAGTATTTGAAAGCATTATATATGGCTTAAAACAAAACAGCTTGCCTAATATGTATTTACCCATATGCAGGTGTGCTCTGTGTATGTATATAAGAATATACTGCCAATGAAGATGATTAGGGAGCTTAAATGCCACACATGAGGGAGGGCCAATCATAAAGGAATTTCTAAATCTGTCCATCTATATATATCGTTTTTTTCGTAAAGCAGAGGTTTAAGCGGGGAAGCAGAGTGTTCCTCAATGTTAGATACATATATTGTGGACCCACTCTTCCATGAAAACCACACAGGTATAAACATGGTAGGGGGGGCAGACAGGGGAGGTGCATCATCAAGCTGGCATAAATCTATATCCACAGTGGCTAGTCATAGTAAGGGTATAGGGCTGCTTTGTACTGTATATGGTCAACATAAATAAATCCTATTTACCTTGAGCGGTCTGGAGCCTGGTGTGTGTCGTAACGGCGGTAGGAAGCCGACTGCGGTGTCCCCGCCATGTGCACCTATAAGAAGCCAGTACATCCAGAAGTTACCTGCCGGGACGCATCCCTGACGTCACTTCCGGTGCTGGCGCACTGTCACTGGGCATGCGCAAACCACGGTGGACCGCAAACCGGAGCCCACCGTGGCAGCACTGCACATCTCCGATACCTATAAGAGGGATCGGAAGGAGGCATAGACAGGGAGAGCCCCTGTTTACTTCCTGCTTGGCGCCCGGATCTGCAATCATAGGAAGTGGCCTGTAGCGGAGGAATGGGTCTTAGGGAAACCAGATGCCAATTACAATAAGGTCCTTTACATTTATATATAAACCCTTAATATCACAACATTTTTTAAATAATATACAATATTATGCAGTTTTATTATTACAGTATTGGACATATAGCATAATTTCAAAGGGAAAAGGAAAAAAAAAATAATAATTGAATCCCACAATGACAAATAAATAATGATAATACAGTAGCAGGAACATTAGTTGATCAAACACTTAGAGGAAGGGCTTAAACGATACTGCTGTGTTTAGTCCAGGCCAAGATGTGGCCTGTAAGTCATATATCCATTTCGCTTCCTTTTGCAGGATGTGTTTGTCTAGGTCACCGCCACGCGGAGTTTTGGGAATAACCTCCAAGACAGAAAAGCAGACATCATAGCTATGATTTAAACCTATATGTTTACAGATAGGCGTGTAGATTAAACCTGTATCTAAATAGTATAAATGGTCATTGATTCTTTTAGAGAACTTTATTTTTGTCTTGCCAATAAAAAAGGCGCCGCATTGGTAGTTTGCCAAGTACACAACCCCCTCTGTTTGGCAGTCTGCTGAAAATCGAGGTCTTAGGGTAACTCCCCTGGGCAAAGGGAGAGGGGAGCCCTCCCTAACCCAAGGGCACTGGTCACACATCCCACACCTGTGGGTGCTAAATCTACCCACGGCCCCTAAAGGGGGGGCCGGTGGTAGATAATGGCTGTGGACCAGTGAGTCCTTTATTGACCTCGATTTTCTAAAAAAAACTTTTCTGGTCTAATATGAATATATTCAGAGATGATTTGATCATCTGTTAGAAAATGCCAGTTTTTGGAAATAATAGACGTTAGCTGCTGATGATGAGCATTGAACTTAATCACTATCTTTGTGGTTTCCAGGGGTTTTCGATTTTTGGGGGCAAAAATCAAATTTTCCCTCCTTTCTATTTTTGCCTTTTGGTACGCTTTTTTCAGTACTTCGTTACTGTATCCACAAACTTTTAATCTCTCCCTAAGTGCTGCTGCTTCCTGCTCAAAGTCCTCGTCTTTTGTACAGTTCCTACGTAGTCTTAAATATTGGCTATAGGGTATACTCCGCACAAACGATCGTGGATGACCACTATCGTAGTGCAAAATAGTATTCCCCGCCCTTTCCTTGCAGTATAGGGACGTGTAGACTGAGCCATCCTCACACAGGTAAATCCTTGTATCTAAAAAGGGTATGCTGCTTGGTGAACTTCAGAACTTCAGATTGAAGTCATTCACTGATAGGAACTCCATGAAGCTTGTAAGCTCCTGCTGGGATCCTGTCCATACTACCAGCACGTTGTCTATATAACGTCTCCAAAGCAGTATATGGTGGAAAAATGTTGACGCCTTTTCGCCCGAGAACAGGAAGCGCTCCCACCCCCCCAGGTACAGGTTGGCATAAGATGGGGCACAAGCTGTCCCCATCGCTACCCCCTGTACCTGGAGGAATGTATCACCATTAAAGGTGAAGATGTTAGAATGTAAAATGTGGTCGAGCAGTTTGAAGACAAAATCTGCCACCGACCAGTTGGAGTGCTCCTGTTCTCGGAGGAATAAGGACTTGAATGTGGTATCGATAAGTACAATGCCTCTATATCGATGGCCACCAACAGTGAATCTGGGGGCACTGTGAGCCCCTCCAAGGTTTTTAGTAAATCTAAGGTGTCTTTTAAATATGATGGCAACCTCGTCACTTGGGGGCGAAGCTGATTGTCAATATATCTACTGGCCATTTCAGTGATGCTGCCGATACCAGAAACGATTGGGTGTCCGGGAGGTGGACTAAGTTTCTTATGCATTTTGGGCAATGAATAAAATGTGGGCGTAATGGGCCACTTTACATTTAGATATTCGTATAAATCTTGATTGATAGTGTGGTTGGAGAGTGCATTGGAGACGAGGGTCCTAAATGCAAGTGCTTTTTCTGCAATTAATGATGCCAGCACTGGTTTGTACCACTCCTGGTTAGATAGGATAGTCAAGCACATCTCTTCGTATTGACAACGATCCATGATGACCACATTGCCACCCTTGTCAGAGGGTTTGATGATAATGTGGTCATCATGGATCAAGTTGTCAAGCGCTGCCCTCTGTGTCTCAGTGAAGTTGGACACAAAGGGAATGGAAGGGGACAATTTCTCAATATCATTAGTAGTCTGTTCTAAGAATGCCCATACCGCCGGGCAGGTCTGTAGTATAGGGAAATTGGTAGATTTTCTTTAAACTGTGTTTCTTTATAGGGCATCTCAAGCTCATCATCACTGGAGTATGAGGATTCGGAGTCCTCCATCATTTGATAGTTTCATCCAACAATTGGATGAGAATTTTGAGGATTCTGAAGTCCTGTACCTTAAACCATTTGTATGGATCGTCATCTCCCCCTTCTCCACCACCCTTTTCTTTGTTAAACAGGAATTTGAAAGTTAAATTCCTGGCAAAGAGATGAAGGTCTTTGATGATCTCAAATTTGTTAAATTTTTCCAGGGGACAGAAACTAAGACCTAGTCGTAAAACCTCAGTTTCTTCCCTGGATATTTGATATGAGGATAAGTTGATCACATCTAGTCTTGGGGAGGCCAGTTCTATTTCACCATTAATGGATCCAGTGTCCCTGTTCTCATTTCCCCTGGCATCTGCTGCATGGTGGGTGCAACCGATGCTGGACTTGGTCCTAAAGGGATGTCATTTGATGTTGGGGCCATCTGATCCTTTTTGGATCTTTGGTTTTGCTCCTAGATTTGAATGTGTTGGCTGTGGGGATTCTGCATCCACATTGAACATAGAGAGTTGAGAAGATTCAACTCTCTGTCCCTGTATATTCCCATATCCCTTTTCTATACAGTTTTGATGTTTGGGTTTTGGGGTGGTCTCATGAGGTGAGACCATACGTTTTTGAGGTCTACCTGTGTATTGGGGGTCTGTCCTACCTCCCATGCCCCTCTTGGACCGTCTACCTCGTGCTTTTCCCCCTCTCTGTGATGTATTTAGACTCTTTTGGGATGAGGCAGAGGAGGAAATTGACACATCAGACCTCGTAATGTCTGAATTAAATGTGTTCCTATTGGCTTGTGATTTACCTTTCCTAGACCAGGTGCCTCTATGCCATTTGTAGGCATGTCCACCAGTGAAGACTAGTTTGTCCTTGAGAAATTTAAAGTCTTTTTTAAGTATTAGTTTCTTGTTAAACCTTTCTAAGTGTCGGATCAATTCCTGCTCCCTTCTGACAAATTCCGGGCTCACTTGTATGAGGCTGATGTTTTTGTCTACCTCCTCAAGATCTTTAATGTATTTCTCCTTTAGAATTTGCATCATTTTTGCTGAACATGATGTTAATTTTTTTTTTCCATTGTTCACGGAACTGCGGGTCAGATATCTCAAATGATGGAAATATCTGGATGCGCAATCCAACGGGGTTGACATCCTCCCTTAGGTACTTATCAAAGTACCTAATGTGCCAGCCCAAATTGGATTTGTGCTCCAATAATCTCTTAAGCTTTTGGGAATACACTTCTACTCCTATATCTGTAGCTGTGTGCAGAGTACATGTTTGCTGGATGGAGTCCAAGAAATTCTCCCATCCGGAGCCAAATAACTGAGCCATTTGAATCTTAATTGTATAGTAATATGAGAAGGAGGGGAGAAGGAAAAAAAAACACAAAACCACAACCCCCAGCAGATAAACTACTGGGTAAAACAACACCCTTCACTATACTAATTTTGCCTCAATGAATTTATCCATAGATTTTACAATACCTTATGAACACATCAACATTTACATTGGTAGAGAAAAAGTAGTATTAGCTAATTTTCATATAGATTCATTATTGTATGGTTATTTGCAGTTTAGATGACTAGGTTTTGCACCCTAAATTGAATAATATAAATTGGGAACCTGCAAGTAACCTTTAGGCAGCCCTATTGCCCACATCTGTATAAAGCATATAACAAAAGAGGAAGAGACAGGCCTCACTATATATGTGGAGATAAGGACCAGTTAACCATAGTGGACCTGAGGTTGTCAGACTTTAAAGGGCATGGGTTGACTCTAATGAGCACACATGAAGATAAAATTCAGAAATGTTATTGAATACTTGATAAAAACATCAAACTGACTGTTGAATATAAGTTACAAACTGTAGGCGTCATAATACAAGGACATCCTATATATAGTTCAACGCGTTTCACAAGTGAATGAAAGATAGCTTCTTCAGGAACCATCATAGTGATTTTGTATCCTTATATCTTTGAAAAGAGACAAAGAGGAAAAAAAAATAAAACATATCACATTGTCAGTATGTTTTGCACCAATCTAATCTTTTTATATAAATGTATTCACAGTCATACATTTTTAACAATGTGACAGTTGTCACCCATATAACAGACAGTCTAATTTTGGCAACTGTTTATCCGGTTGACCCAATCAGCCTGCCAGACAAGCGCACCATCCAACTGGTTCCCCAATGCTGGTGTATATGCCACCTAGTCCATGGGGGTATTGCAGATCGGACCAGACTTCCTCAGGACCAGAACCAGTGTATCAAGGATAGGACACCCAGGTTTAAAAATGGATATCAAATAAAGGAAAATCTATATCAGTGCATATATCACCGTGAATAATATCCTCACACAGTGAAATACATAATGTACATATATAGTGCAGAAAATAAGTCCATCAAATCAAGTCCAATAAAAATAATCTCCAGTGATCTGCACCTCGGCGATCATTTAGGAAAACCCACCACCAATTACAGTGGCTTCTCACCTTACTTATTGACCCAAGAGTCACTCAGGGTCTAATACAGCTGTCCCCTCACTGGGGTAAAAATATGATGATCACCCAAGGGAATACGGTGAAGATTTCAGGCTCCAGTCCAACTCAATCAAGGGCACATATTAGAGAGAATATATAACAAAATCTAATGCTCTCCGTTGGATCATGTAAAGACAATTTATTTCAGAGATACACTTACAAAAGCCGGCACTTAACATTGCATAATTCAGCGCAGTTCCGTGACAGTCAGGAAGGGATGTGACTAGAATTGAGTGAACACCTGGATGTCCAGGTTAGGCGGGTCTGGCCGAACTTGAAAAAAAAGTCCGGGTTCGTGACCCGGACTTATCCCGAACTTTACTCCGAACCCCATTGAAGTCAATGGTGACCCGAACTTTTGAGCACTAAAATGGCTCTAAAACAAATATGGAAAGGGATAGAGGGCTGAAAATGGCAGCAAACTCATCTTAAGAGCATGACAAGTGCTCTGCAAACAAATGTGGGTAGGGAAATAACTTAAAATAACATAAAAAACATAAAAATAAAAAATAATAATCTTGAATGATGTAGGAGGAGTACAAGGCCCATATGGAGTAGGAGGTTAAGGTGGCGATGGATATGGCAGTGTAGGTGGAAGCGGCGGCGGCGGAGGAGGAGGACGAGGCCCTTGTGGAGTAGGAGGTTGAGGTGGCGGTGGATGTGGCGGTGTAGGTGGAAGCGGCGGTGGAGGAGGACGAGGTAGCCAACACTGGTTTTTGTTTTTAATTCTATTTCTTTTTAAATTAGGGTACACCCCTAAAAGAGTTAGAAAGTAGGGATGATCGACCGGTTCAGGTCGACCATCGGTTCGACCCGAACATTGGCTGTTCGAAATTCGGCCGAATTCCAAACTTTTTGCTGAAAAAGTTCGGAATTCAGCAACCAGAACCGACCAAAATGCAATGGGACAGGAAATGGGCTTTAAATGTGATTGGACCAGAACCATTAGTAAAAGCCAATTGAGGGGGCAGGAGAATGCTAGGAATGTGATTGGAGTGACTAGGGGGTCCAGAGGCCAATCAGTAGTGAATACACCCCCCTGTATATAAGATAGCCCTGCCAAATTCCTAGCATTGTATTACAGGGATGTGGAAGAGAGTGGAAGCAGTTCTGTTACTTCTGCTTCAAAAGTGTCATTTAGCAATTATTAGTGTGAGGAAAGGGATATCTAGTGTAGTTAGGGTGCTATTTTCTACTTTAGTTCGATTCAAAAATCTAGTTTCTGTAGGGAAAGTGTTAAGTGCCAGGGTGACCGTAGTGTAGTGTAGGGTGAACTGACTCTGACTGCTATGGCAGGGAGACAAAACCCTTCCATGTCAGGGTGACCGCTATAGAGAAAAGATCGTTTCTCTTAGGTCACTTACAGAACAGGGATATGGCTTCTCGCCGGTCAGCCTGCTTTTTGCTGCAGGTGTTTATAGGGGTTTTTGAGGACATGTTTGGAGTCAGGCATGACATCTGAACTTCTGTATAGGGGTATATATACACACACATGTATGTATATATATACACCTACAGATATATAGGTGTGAAAGTAGCAGAATACTATGCTTGCGCTAATGAAATAATTAACAGGCATAGGGCTCCACTCCTATAACACCTATATAAGTGTAAGTGTATAAATACATATAAGTGTGTGTGTGTATATATACCCCTATACAGAAGTTCAGATGTTTTACCTGCCTCCAAAGACCCACAAAAAAATGCCCCAAAAAACACCTGCGCCAAAGAAAACCGCCCAGGTGTGTTATTGCAGGCGTTTTTTTGGGCATTTTTTTGGGGTCTTTGGAGGCAGGCAAAACATCTGAACTTCTGTATAGGGGTATATATACACACACACACACTTATATGTATTATACACATACACATATATAGGTGTTATAGGAGCGGAGACATATGCCTGTTAATTATTTCATTAGAGCAAGCATAGTGTTATGCTACTTTCACACCTATATATGTGCAAGTGTATATATACATACATGTATGTGTATATATACACCTATACAGAAGTTCTGATGTCATGCCTGCCTCCAAAGACCCCAAAAAATGCCCAAAAAAAAGCCTGCAATAACACACCTGGGCGTTTTTTTTTTTGGCGCAGGCGTTTTTTTGGGCATTTTTTGGGGGTCTTTGGAGGCAGACAAAACATATGAACTTCTGTATAGGGGTATATATACACACACACTTATATGTATATATACACATACACATATATAGGTGTTATAGGAGCGGAGCCCTATGACCGTTAATTATTTTATTAGCACAAGTATAGTGTTCTGCTACTTTCACACCTATATATGTGTATGTGTATATATACATATAAGTGTGTGTGTATATACCCCTACACAGAAGTTCTGATGTTATGCCTGCCTCCAATAACCCCCAAAAAATGCCCAAAAAAACGCTTGCTACAAAACCGGCAAGGTGTGAAAATAGTGGAGCCATATCCCTGTTCTATATTAATTATAATACAAATGACCTTGTTTTTCTGGTTCTGGACATGCTACAGAGCTGAAAATTCACAGGTACACATTTTAGACCCACCAGACACTAAATCCAAAGAAATCTATTTTTTTTTTTTTCAATAATTGGCTCTCTATCAAAAATGACAATTTTTAAGAACTTTTTTTTGTGTGATTAATAGTCCCTGAGGCATGAACCAGAACCCTAGGCACTTTTTAGGGGCTTCAAAATTGTGTTTTTTGATTCCAGAAGTTCGGGTACCATTGATTTCAATGGGGGTCTGAAATCCGGGCCGAACTTTCTCTAAGTTCGGGTGTTCTGGTCGTACCGAACTTTTGAAAAGTTTGATCATTCCTATTAGAAAGATCAAATACAACAATGGCTGGGTAAGGCCGGTATACATGTCTATTCTGCACAAGGTACGGACAAGTCCTGTGGGATCCATGCCTGGTTCATTTTTTTTTTTAAATCAATATTTCCCATCTATATATTTTCCTTCTGAAATCTAAAGTTGTACTATTTACCCTCCCCCCTCCCTCCCCCATCTCACCTCTCCTATGTCTCACCTTCTCCCTGAATCGTTTTATAATCACATGTTTGTTTAAAATCTTGCCACTTTAACCATATTTCTGCCCAATTTCCTTGTTCCTCTTCCCCCCAGTTTCTTAATAATTCTAATTTTTTTCGTTGTTTCTACCTTCTTGAGACATTCTGTACACGAGGGAGGGTCTTCTTTTTGCCATTTTAGGGGTATCAGGCTTTTTGCCGAGTTTAGCAAGTGAGGAATTAATGTTTTCTTACATTGTTTTATTGACATTTTTGTACCGTGAAATAAGCATCTCCAAGGATCCTCAGGGATGTATTTGTTTGTAATTTTATTAATCAAGGTTAATACTTCCCTCCAGAATTTTTTAATTTTCGGGCACTCCCACCATATATGTGTTATCGTACCCACATCCGCACATCCCCGCCAACAGTTTTTCGAACTCTCCATTTGGTAACTACCCACTTTATCCGGGGTGTTGTAACATCTGGAGATACGTTTGTAATTCATTTCTTCTGTATTTGTATCTATTGCTGAGATGTGCAGGAGTTTTAAACTTTTTTCCCATTGTATCCCCTCACTACATGGCCCCAATTCCCTCTCCCATTTTTCTATGAGTGAAGGCCCTGTCTTCTTCATTTCTCCAATCATAATTTTATAAATATTTGAAATATTATTTACTATCTTATCTGAAACACACATTTGTTCATAAGGCCGTAGTTCTTTCATATCCCTTACTGGCTGAGGTAGTTAGGCTACAAAATGCCTCAACTGACAGTACCTTCACTCATATACTTTCCAGTTCATCTTTTTTTTCTTTTAATTCTGTAAAGGTTATAATTTTTCCCCTGTTCTATTATGTCTCCCACCCGTGCATCCTCATCTTCGATCCATCTACCGTGTTCCCTCTCTTCCCCGGTGCAAAAAATTTTGTATGGAAATACAATTCACCACTAACACCTTTACAAAATACAAAATGTTTTGCCTGGTTCATTTTAATGAATGTGAGCTTGTTCACATTGGCTCTGGACAGGCGGCTGCGCTTGTCTGTGATAACGCCCCCAGCCGTGCTAAATACACGTTCAGATAATACACTGGCTGCGGGGCAGGCCAGCACCTCCAAGGCAGTAAGGGCAAGCTCAGGCCATGTGCCCAATTTGGAGAGCCAGAAGTTGAAGGGGGCAGACCCATCATTCAGTACGTCTAGGCGTGTGCACGCATACTGCTCCACCATTTTAGTGCTGGGTCGTGGTGCTGCTGGTGGAGCTCCTGTTGCAAGGAGAGGACATGGTCGATCTGTGCCAGCTACACGCACAAGTGAAACACCTTTCTCAGCTGCAAGTAGGCGATAGAACCTTACAGCAGTATTTGGCAGGGCCTAATGCGCATCTACAAATGTTGAGGCCAGAACAAGTACAGGCGATAGTAGATTGGGTTGCTGACAGTGCCTCCAGTTCCTTCACATTGTCTCTCACCCAGTCTTCTGCTGAAAGGCCAGAGTTGGCACATGCAGCCGATGTCCATCAATCTTTCACCTCACCCCCTTGCAAATCAGCCAAGCAGTCTGAGCCTCAAGTCATGCAGCACTCTCTTCTTTTTGATGACTCTGTTAGCATGGTTTCCCAGGGCCATCCACCTAGCCCTGCCCCAGAAGTGGAAGAGATTGAGTGCACCGATGCCCAACCACTTATGTCTCAAGATGAGTATATGGGAGGACCATCGCAGCACGTCTCGGATGATGAGGAAACACAGGTGCCAACTGCTGCGGAATTCCGAATTGTGGAGACCGACAAGGGTTGCAGGGGTGAAGACTGGGTGGAAGACGATGTGGAGGACGATGAGGTCCTCGACCCCACATGGAAAGAACATCATGCAGGTGACCTGAGTAGTTTGTAGGAAGAGGCGGTGGTCACACAGAGCCACCAGCACAGCAGAAGAGGGAGCAGGGTGCAAGAGCGGTGCGGCCGTGCCCTAGACACTACGCCTGCTACTGCCCAATGCAGCAAGGTACAGAGCACACCAAAGCCAGCTCAAAGGAGTTCCCTAGCATGGCAGTTCTTCAGACCAAGTGCTGATGACAGGACACGAGTGGTTTGCACGCTGTGCAATCAGAGCCTGAAGCGAGGCATAAACCTTCTCAACCTGAGCACAACCTGCAAGACCAGTCATTTAAGTGCAAAGCACGAGCTGCAGTGGAGTAGACACCTCAAAAACCAAGAAAGGTCTCTGGCTCCTCCTGATTCCTCTTCTGCTGCAGTCTCGGCCTCTTCATCCACCTCTGTAGTGAGACCGGCACCTGCCACCCCGCAAACAGAGGATCTGCCAGCAACACCACCACCTGGATCACCAACAACCATCTCCACAATGTCCCGTGGAAGCATTCAGCATTCTATCTCCCAAACACTGGAGCGGAAGAGGAAGTACCCCCCCTACCCACCCACGATCCCTGGCCCTGAAAGCCAGCATTTCAAAATTCCTGGCCTTTGAAATGCTGTCATTCCGTCTGGTGGAGACGCAGAGTTTTAAAATCCTTATGGCGGTGGCTGTCCCACAGTACATCGTGCCCAGCCGCCACTACTTTTCCAGGCAAGCCATCCCTTCCCTGCACAACCAAATGGGTGACAAAATCAGGTGTGCACTGCGCAATGCCATCTGTCGCAAGGTCCAACTAACTACGGATACGTGGACCAGTAAGCACGGTCAGGGACTCTATATCTCCTTAACAGCACACTGCGTAAATGCAGTGGTGGCTGGGCCTGAGGCGGATAGCAGTTTGGCGCATGTCCTTCCACCACCGAGGATTGCAGTGCGCTTCAGTTTGCCTCCTGTTCCTAACTCCTCCTACTCCGCTTCCTAATCCTCTACTTCCTCCTCATCCGGTCAGCGTAACACCTTCAGCACAGCCAAGCAGTTTTAAAAATTGCCTGTTTGGGGGAAAAACCCCACACTGAGCAGGAGTTGTGGAGGGGCATTGAACAGCAGACCGATGAGTGGTTGGTGCCAGTGAGCCTCAAGCCCGGCCTGGTGGTGTGCGATAATGGGCGAAATCTCGTAGCAGCTCTGGGCCTAGCCGGTTTTACACACATCCCTTGCCTGGCGAATGTGCTGAATTTGGTGGTACAGAGGTTCCTTAGAAAGCACCCCGATATGTTAGAGCTGCTGCAGAAAGTGAGGGCCATCTGTGCGCACTTTCGGCGTTCTCACCCTGCTGCTGCTCGCCTGTTAGCGCTGCAGCGAAACTTCGGCCTTCCCGCTCACCGCCTCATATGTGACGTGCCCACAAGGTGGAACTCCACCTTGCACATGCTGGCCAGACTGTGCGATCAGCAGCAGGCCATAGTGGAGTTTCAGCAGCAGCACGCACGCATAAGTCGCTCTGCTGAACAGCACCACTTCACCACCAATAACTGGGCCTCCATGCGAGACCTGTGTGCCTTGTTGCACTGTAACATATGCAGACTAGGCCGCAATTGAATATTTTTTACCTAAATGGGTGTTTATTGAATAGCAGAATAGAATAACAGTATCTAAAGGGTGTATCTCACACGTACAGATACAGACTAGGCCGCAATTTAATATTTTTTCCCTAAATGGGTGTATATTGAATAGCGGAATAGAACAACAGTATAGAAAGGGTGTATCTCACAGTAAAATATGCAGACTAGGCCGCAATTAATTTTTTTTTCCCTAAATGGGTTTTTATTGCAAAGCGGAATACAACCGTATGCAATGTGTGTATCTCACTTTACCATATGCAGACTAGGCTGCAATTTATTTTTTTCCCCTAAATGTTTTTCTTTTTATAAGCAGAATACAACAACAGTATGCAATGGGTGTATCGCACTGTAACGTATGAATGAAAATCTGAAAAATAATTGTCCCCTTAATTGGTGCTTGTTGAATAGCAGATTTGAAATGCAGTGTCTAAACGCTGTATGTCACAGTAAAATATGAAGGAAAAAAATGTTTTTCTTTTTTAAATGCAGATTAAGCAGACACATATGCACTCAGCTTGCATGAAATGGCCGCTACACACCACACGCCTAACAGGTTGGATACTGTTGTTGTTCTATTCCGCTATTGAATTAAATAAAAACCCATTTGAATGAAAAACTGAAAAATATTTTTTTCCCCTAAATACTGAAAAATAATTATTTTCCCCTTACATTGGTGCTTTTTGAAGCGCAGGTTAGAAAAGCAGTGTCAGTCTAAAGACTGTATGTCAAAGTAAAATATAAAGGAAAAAAGTTTTTTTCTTTTTTAAATGCAGATTAAGCAGACACATATGCACTGAGCTTGCATTAAATGTGCAGCACCGCACACCGCCCACCTAACAGACTGATAAAAGTTTTTTTTTTCTCCTTTCTCCTCCTCACTGGGCTCAGGTCAGGGCATAAAGTTCGTGCACTGCACCCCCACACAATACAATCAATGTAGATCGCTGTCTGATTAAAGAAGATTCTTCATATTCTTTCCCTCAAAGCAATCTCCAGCCTGACCCTACAATAATCTCCTATCTCTCCCTCAGCAGCAGCATCAGGAACCTCTCCCTAGTATAGTTTGAGCAGAGTGATGCGCGGCGCTATGTGACTCTAGCTTATATAGACTCTGGGTCACATGCTGCACTGGCCAATCACAGCCATGCCATTAGTAGGCATGGCTGTGATGGCTTTAAAGGGCACACTAGTTAAACGCTTGCTGTTTGGCTGCCTTGCACCTGTTGAAACCGCGCCATTAAAACATCAAATAACATTACCGAACAACGGACAGTACCTGAACATACAGTGAAATGTTCTGGTTTGGGTCCGGGTACCGAATACCCAAAAGTCCGGTACGATCCCGAACAATACAGTCTGGGTTCGCTCAACCCTAGATGTGACACATCAGCAGTATGGTTGCCCTCAAAGGGCCAGTTGTATCTGAGGCACGCTACGTACAGAGTGCAGCATTCAGGACTGTTATGTACAGAATTCTGATCCAGGGGTGCCCTATGCACAGAGTGCAGGGTTTAGGCGTGTGCTATATACTGAGTGTAGGGTTTAGGCATACACTATGTACTGAGTGCAGGGTTTAGGGGTGCACTATGTATTGAGTGCAGGATTTAGGGGTGCACTATGTACCGAGTGCAGGATTTAGGGGTGCACTATGTACTGAGTGCAGGATTTAGGGGTCCACTATGTACTGAGTGCAGGGTTTAGGCATGTGCTATGTACTGAGTGCAGGATTTAGGCGTGCGCTATGTACTGAGTGCAGGGTTTAGGCGTGCTCTATGTACTGAGAGCAGGTTTTAGGTGTGCACTATGTTCTGAGTGCAGGGTCTAGGGGTGCACTATGTACTGAGGGCAGGGTTTAGGGGTGCACTATGTACTGAGTGCAGGGTTTAGGGGTGCACTATGTACTGAGTACAGGGTTTAGGGGTGCATTATTTTCTGAGTGCAAGGTTTAGGGGCGCACTATGTACTGAGTGCAGAGTTCAGGCGTGCACTATGTACAGAGTGCAGTTGCAGGGTTGCCCTATGCAGAGTGCAGAGTTTAAGGGTGTGCTACATACAGAGTGCAGGGCTCAGGAGTGAGTTAGGTTATGTATATAGTCCAGGGGTGTTCTGTAGTGTGCAACCCCAACTTTCCCTCACCCAAAGCTTCTTTACATCTCTCTCTCATATCTGGCCTGGTTCTAGTACCTCGCTTTGTAGGCTGGTCTGCCTCGCCTTGCAGGGACATCATTCTCTCTCTCAGATTCTGGAGATTTGTTCCAACCATGAGTGCATGCAGGGATCTGTTAGTTCTGGGAGGCGCTGAGAACAAACTGTCCCTTGTTAACACTTCTGGGTTACAAGTCACTATGGGGAGCGTGAATGGAGGGTGAGAGCCGGAGGTGGCAGAATAGAGTTCCGCCACATTACGACTGCAAAACTAGGCGTGGGGGCCACATGACAAGACCTGGTGGGTCGGATTCAGTTGGCAGTCATTGCAAACACACAGTATTTGGGAAGCGATTTTTCAAATGCATTTTTTTAAAAATACTCATTATTGAAATTGAAACCGGGAATAATGGTGGTGGTTGGGGTGATTGAGTGGCTGTTCAGCTGCTAGAATCACTTCTGCCTGAAAAGGAACTGGCAGTTTAAAATTCTGATATGGGGATGTTGTCTGTAGCTGCAGGCATCACCCTGGTATAACCACTGCCAGCTGAGGACATCATATGACAGCCTTCAGTTTTCTATCCTGTTTTCTGAATACTTTGAGGAATCACAAAGTAAATGACTTATTGAGACTTGAGGTGGGGGGCGCTAACAGTGCAAGTATAAGCTGTATTTTTTGCAGTCCCCAACTTCTCCCCCTTAAGCTGCAAAATCAGCGGGCGTAGGGGTGTACCATGAGGCAAACAAGGCGTTTGCCTTGGGTGGCTTTTTTCAAAGGGGCGGCGCCACCCCAGGAAGAAAGGACACTTAAAGGACTGCTGAGAAGCAGTGGCATCGCTACAGGGGTGCGGGGTGTGTGGACCACACCTGGGTAAAACTGGCCAGAGGGGGGACACCAGGGGTGGCTGCAGACTGACAGTTCAGTGAAAGGGGAGGGAAGTGGAAGCAGGAGGTGGTGGTGACTGCAGCTTTTTTTTTTGGAGGGGGGGATGGGAGAGTCTCCTGGTGTTGTATGGGGATATAGGGAAGCCCCCTCTCTCTCTCTCACCCCCTCTCTCTCTCAACCCCCTCCCCTCTCTCTCACCCCTTCCCCTCTTTCTCACCCCCTTCCCCTCCCTCTCACCCCCTTCCCCTCCCCTCTCTCTCTTAGTCCCCGCTCTCTCTCTCTCTCTCACCTCCCTCTCACCTCCCTCTCACCTCCCTCTCTTTCACCCCTTCTCTTTATCTCTCTCACACCCCCTCCCTCTCTCTCTCTCTCTCTCAATTCTCCTGTCTCCCACTCTGCCTCTCTATTTCTCAACCCCCCTCTCTCTCCATGGACCCCACACAGCCACCAGAGGCCCCTCATAGCCACCAGAGACCCAGAATAGCCACCAGAGAACCAGAATAGCCACATGAGAAAAAAAGGGTGGGGCAAATTTAGATGGGGTGCCCAATTTTAGTCTTGCCTAGGGAAGCACAAAACCAAAATACACCACTGAGCGGGCAGGGGTGTTCACATGCTGCTGTCACCATGCACTTCTTGGAATCTGTGGCAAAAACTATTCATGTCATGTCTGGTGGGCAAGAAAATAGGGAAAGGACTGCAGGCACCCTGCAACTGATCTCAATGACCATGGCTGCTGTGCGTTAGCTTGGCATTAACAGGGTTAAAACAGGTGGTAAGGAAGCATCATACCACCTCCTTACTGCCTGTAAAATGTCTCTGCAAAGTTTGTCCATGTCAGGGGGATGTCTCTTGTGTGAGCTTCCATGCTGCTAATGCCTGGAGATCCCACCTGCTAGCTGAATTCAGTGTATATGCAGAGCTGGGAAATGGTCATCTAGAGCCCAGGGCAAACATGCCAAACTCCAACTCCAATTCCCCTCTCCCCTCTCCCAACACAAGTCTCCCTCGCATGATATCCCAGTGCCCAGGGCAGCTGCCTCTCCTGTCCACCTTTGTCCATGCCTTGTGTATATGTGCTGTGCCCTGTCATGGTGTGAAAAGGGTTACTTGTCACCCAGGATTCTCATTTAGGAAGGTTGAGGGACTCCAGGGTTTTCTTTTTATACAGAGGAAACTGCAGTTTCCTCAGTGGTTGGTAAAAGCTGGTTTGGGTCCTGGAGCCCAGAGGCTTCATAAAAATGTGGGTGGTAAGAAGTTTTCAACCCTGGATGAAGTCTCCAATAGGGTTGAGCGAACCCAGACTGTATTGTTTGGGATCGTACCGGAATTTTGGGTATTTATACCTGGACACGGACCCGAACATTTCACTGTATGTTCGGGTACTGTCCGTTGTTCGGTAATGTTATTTGATGTTTTGGCGTGGTTTTAACAGGTGCAAGGCAGCCAATCAGCAAGCGTTTAACTAGTGTACCCTTAGAAGCCATCAAAGCCATGCCTACTAATGAAATCAAGGGAGGAATCCTGCGCTTAATGATAAATGAGATCAAATGACAAATAAAACGTAAACGATGACACAAGCAAAATAGCAGCTAGAACACTGGACTTATAGAAATCCCACTCAAATATGTATCAAATAGTGCAGCGCTAGGAGCATCAAAATAAATTGTGCATTTAAAAGACTAAAAGTGCAGTATAGTTAGTCACTAAACCAAACGAGAGTGTGCATAAAATCATGAGTCCATTGCATCAAAAATTAATTCAGCATGCAGGGGTGGTAGAAAGTCCAATTCAGAATGAAAATCCAAAGATGCGAAGAGCAGAGATGGAAAGACACCCGTGTGTTTAAATAAGGTGGCTGCTTACCGCAAATAGTGGGCCTCCAAATTAATGGACGGGCCACTTAAGCATGAGATGTTAACCCTTATGGGATGGACTTTCTCCTCTGCTTCGATAAACCAGGGTTGATTCCATATATATCTCTACACCTCGCTCAGTCACAAATCCAGATATGACTCCTGTTGGGCATACTTCCTTTCTCCGTAATTGCATCGCACCACATGTTAAACCCAACGCTGACGATGGTGCTCGCAATAAAGGTAACGAAAACCACAAAGGAGCTGATCAGCAGATTTAGGAAGGCGTAAAAGAAAGAGCTGAAAGGGGCTCTGTAGTTTGGAGATTTCTTTTAAACGGTTTGTATTAAAGGCAAAAGAAACATGGTACAGTATTATGCAGTGAAAATATTAGGTACATGCCGTGATAAAACAAGGCGTTTTAAAATATAAAACTGCAACATATAACATTCAAATAACAGATAACTAGGTGATACATCAATGGGATCGACCCGGCATCCCGTCTGAAAAGCAATGAGGGTATACTCAAACTGTGGGTGTGGCCAAGGCCACATTGCGTGGAAGGACCCCCACACAGAAGGGGTCTCAACCAAAAGCTAGGTATAGCTCCCAATGGGGTACGCCGGGGGCCGAGTGGGGGGGGGGCTGTCTGGCAGGGTTGGAAATAAAGTAGGGTAAGTAGGAGAGGGTCACGGGGGGAGGTAACAGCAGGCGCCCAGGGGAATCTCAAGCCCCCTAGGGGCCCAGGTGGGAAAGAGAGCCGGTAATGAGGACGTCCAATCAGGTGAGTACAAGGCTGTCGTCAAGGCCTGGTGGGAGGCAATGGTCAATCCAGGGTCGCCATAGCCGTTCATAGGGGGTCAGGTTGTCCAACAATATTGCTTCTGTTTTAGCATGTAGCATTGCTTGGGTGACCCTGTGTAGCATAGCCAGATGACAGAGCGTGGGGGTTTTCCATGCTTTCGCGATGGTTTGCTTTGCAGCAGTCGTGACATATAGGTAGAGTTTAAATTGACGGTGGGTAAGGACAGGTGGCTTGCGATTCAGGAGAGCAGATGCCGGGTCGGGGGCAAATGAGGTGCCAGACATGGTGGACAGGGTATTGTGTACTTTGGACCAGAAGGCTCGCACCACTGGGCATTCCCACCAGATATGTGCTTGGGTACCTGGGGAGTCGCATCCCCGGAAGCAACGGGGGGAGTACTGAGGTACATATTTAGAGATCCTAGAGGGGACCAGATACCACCTGGTAAGGACTTTGTAATTGGTTTCGAGTGCAACAATATTTGGGGATGCCGATTTGGTAGCTTGCCAAATTTGTATCCAGTCCTCGTCATCAAGCGTGATATGCAGGTCACGTTCCCACTTGGCTGTGTATGTGGGCGGGGTGGTCTCCCGAACAGACAGGAGGTGGGCATAGAGGTCGGAGAGGAGCCCTCGTCTGTGAGGGTCAGTGTTGCATGCGCGTTCAAAAGTCGAGAAGGTGGTGGTGTTCTCCCTAACCGAAGTAGCTTGTGTGAAGAAATGTTTGAGTTGTAGGTAGCGGAATATTTCCCCAGACGGGAGATTGTGAGTTTCCCGCAGGGTAGGGAATGGGTAGAAGGTGCGCGGAGTGAAGAATTGATGGGCCCGTATCAGGCCGGCACTAGTCCAGGCAGAAAAGGAGGTCCGAGAGGACCAGGCCGGGTAGAAGGATGGATTGCGGAGAAAAGAGAGTAGGGGGTTATGAGGAGATTGCAAGTGGAAGCGTCGGCTAAGTCTATCCCAGGTGGTCAAGCTATGTTTCGTGATTGGGTTGGTAATGCTCCGCCGTTGTGCGGGTGGTAGCCAGAGCAGATTGGCCACAGATAATGGATCCCATTCCACTGCTTCTAGGGAAACCCACATCGGAATTTCCTTTGTGGCGTGGTATTTAGGGAGCTGAGCTAGTTGTGCTGCGTAATAATATTTGGCGAAATGCGGTACGCTCAGCCCGCCGCGAATTCGTGGGCGGTATAGCGTCGATCTCGGTAAGCAAGGTTTAGATTTGCTCCAAATAAAGTCCAAAGCTCGTTTTTGTAGGATGCGTAAGAAGTAGGCCGGCACCTGAATAGGGAGGACTCGAAAGAGGTACAGGATTTTGGGTAAAATGGACATCTTGATCACTGTGATTTTCCCCATCCAAGATAGGGGCAGGGAGGACCATTTAGACATGAGGTTCATAAGTGTAGACAGCATGTGGGGGTAATTAGCGGAGTAGAGCCTAGCAGGGTCAGCCGTGAGGTTCACCCCCAGATAGGGGATATACGAGGTTGCCCAAGGGAACGGGAGTGAGGACCTAAGGTGGGTATGGACATCAGTCGGGAGAGATACATTTAGGGCTAGCGATTTCCGAGGATTAACTACAAGGCCCGAGATGGAGCCAAAGATTTCTAGGGTACGTAAGAGGCTAGGAACCGACACCAGGGGGGCAGTAAGAAAAATGAGGACATCGTCCGCAAAGAGGCAGAGTTTATGGTGATGTCCCCCTAGCTCAATTCCCATAATGTTAGGATCAGCGCGTATAAGAATAGCGAGGGGTTCAATAGCTAGGGCAAATAGGAGGGGGGAGAGGGGGCAGCCTTGTCGTGTACCTCTTTCAATGGGGAAGGAGTCCGACCGAAAGCCGGAGTAGTGTACATATGCTCTTGGGTTCCGATAAAGGGCATTCACCCACTGCATAAAATGCGAGCCAAAACCCCAACGACCGAGGACTGAGGTGAGGTAAGGCCAGGATAAGGAGTCAAAGGCTTTGCAAATGTTGAGGGAGAGGAAGCAGGAGGGAATGCGGCGTTGTCTAGCGATGTGGGCTAGGAGAGTAGCCTGTCTGATATTGTCGCCTGCTTGGCGAGACGGGATGAAGCCCGTTTGGTCTGCGTGAACTAATGACCCAATGACGGTATTGAGACGGGTGGAGAGGACTTTGGCTAGTAGTTTTATGTCTATATTCAGTATGGAGATGGGTCTAAAGTTAGACCAAGAAGTGTGGTCGGAGTTGGGTTTAGGAATCATAGAAATAGCAGCCGTTAGTGACTCCTCCCGGAAGAGGTGCCCATCTAGCAGGGAATTGAGCGCCCCTACCAGAGGGGGGATCCGAAAGGGGAGCGAAGCGTTTATAATAAGTAGCGGAGAAGCCGTCTGGGCCTGGGCGCTTACGTGGTTTCAAAGACTTTATGGCTTGCTGCAGTTCCTCAGCTGTGAGGTGCTGTTCCAGCAGTTCCCTGTGGGTGGATGATAGGGAAGGGAGTTGGACAGAAGATAGTAGGGCATCTAGCTGTGTTTGATCGTATCCAGAGGGGTCCTTATAGAGTGCGGAGAGTTTGTCACGAAATTTGCGGAGGATTTTAAGGGGATTGCTGGAGTAGGTGTCCTTGGATAGTTTAAGACGTATGGGTTTCGGAGTGTAGTCGGCTTTACGCAGTGTCAGAGCTAGGAATGTATCAGGTTTATTTGCTTTCATATAGAGAGTGTGTTTAGATTTTCGGAGCGTTTGTTCCGCCGATTCCGACAGGAGGAGGTCTAATTCCAGCCGTGCTTTGTCTAGAGCCTGTCTCGTGGAAGGCTTGGGGGTCGCCTGAAAATCTGCTGAGGCCTTGTAAAAGGCTGATTCTAGCTTGTGGAGCAGGAGGCGCTTTTCTTTGCGCATGTAAGAGGCTCTGCTAATGCAGACCCCCCTAATAACGGGTTTGTGGGCTTCCCACAAAGTCAAGGGGGACGTGTCTGGTTGAGAATTGGTAGTCAGGTAGTCGGTGATGGCTCGTTCTATTTCAAGTTGGTGAGTAGGGTTAGCCAACACGCTGTCATTAATTTGCCAAGAGCGAAGGTTAGGTTTAGGGACCATGGAGGAGAAGGAGGTGATCACTGCATCGTGGTTAGACCAAGAGCATGGTATAATGGTTGAAGTGGAGATAAGTGGGGATGTACCCACGTGTGTAAGTATGTGGTCAATCCGGGAGAATACTTTATGTGGATGAGAGTAGTGGGAGTATTGCCACCGCGTGGGGTTGTGCTCGCGCCACGTGTCCAAGAGAGAGTGTTCATTAAGGAGCTGTTGAAAAGAGAGTCGATGTGGAGTCGTAGGGGCAGGGGATTTGTCAAGCATGGGATAGAGCGTTTGGTTTGAGTCGCCGCAGAGCAGGAGCGTGCCGCTCTCTCGCGTGGTAGAGACGGACAGGAGGTGGGAAAGGAAGGCCTGGGGATTTTTGTTTGGGGCATAGTAGGACACAATTGTGACCTCAGAGTCAAGAAGTCGACCTGTCAGGAGAAGGTAACGACCTTCCGGGTCTTTGATCTCCTTCTGAATCGTAAATGGAGTAGTTCTATGGAACGCAATCAGTACCCCGCTTTGCTTCGTGGGGGCAGAGGCCGTAAAGACCTGTGGATACTGGTGGCCAAAGTGTTTAGGCGTCGATTGTGATGAAAAGTGCGTCTCCTGAAGGCAAGCCACATGAATGGATAGTGAAGAAAACGATCGGAAAGCTTTCACTCTTTTAGAAGGGGAGTTGAAGCCTTGCACATTTAAGGTAAGCACATTCAAGGTGGACATGGTGAGGATTGGAAGTCAGGATAGGGAGGTAGGAGTCAGGCACAAGGGGCTGGAGGCTCCCCCCGGGAGGGGGGGTGGGGCGAGATGGGAAGGTAGGCTGGAGGGAGAGAGAGGATAGGGAAGCTGGGGAAGGGAAGCTTAGGGAATGTCTTGAAAGGTTAGTAAAACCTAAAGGTGTCCTCCGGAAGGAACTGTGGATCCCGCCGGGAGGAATCGAAGGGTCCAATAGATGCCAATCCAATCAGGGCTGGCTCTAGTGGACAAAAAGTGGGGTGCAGTGAGCAGTCCCCGGGTCTAGGACAGCCTAAGAAAAGTATAATGTAATGAGGTAAGTAATTCGAGTCAGTCAAACAGTAAACTCTGAACAATAAAACTTATTAGGGTGGACAGTTATACCCAACTATATAAACAGTAGCAGGCAACCAGGGAATTAAGCCCTGGATGCCCACTGCGTATCAATGCACTCAGACCAGGCAGCGATGGTGTTGGGGGAAGATAAAGCGGCAAGGCATACTATTCGTTAGCTTGCTCAGAAAGTGTAGTGAGAACTTTTACAACCCATCCGTGGGTAGTGTGGGTTTGGCTTAGGGGGGTCAATGTGGAGATTATTAAACAACCACAAATGCCTGGCAAAAGTGCATTGAGCAGCAAAAAAGGCTGCTGGCACGAGAGAGAGAGAAAAAAAAATAAAAAAAAAAAATAAAAAAAATAAAAAAAAAATAAAAGGGGGTTCACAGTTTCTGTTCCAAGGAGGCATCAGTACCGTGGCACCAAAAGGGGTCGGCAGAGCAATAAGGCGCTCGCCGAGGTATTAGAAAGCTGGTGTACGGCATGGTGTCCCATCAGTCCATGGAGTCTTCTGGAGTGTGGATAGGACGTGGAGTCTGTGAAGAGTAGCGGCCTCTCTTGTGGATTCCTGGTTGGGCTTCTTGGCCAGCACGGGCTTGTGTTTTCTGTGGTGAGGAAGATGCTGCACGACGTTTAGAGCCGTCTGCCGATTGTTCTGGGGGTGACAAGTGAAGTTCCCGGAGAGCATGTTGCAGGTCTTCAGATGACCTACATTGGTAGGAGGTACCTTTGTAGGAGAAACGAACCGCAAAGGGAAAGATCCAGCGGTAGATGATCTTATGGTGTTGCAGGGTGAGCAAGTGAGGTTTCATAGCTTTGTGCTTAGCAAGGGTGGCTTGTGATAGGTCTTGAAAGAATTGATAGCGATGACCCTGAAAGTTTAAAGCTTCTCGGTTGCGGGTTGCAGCCATGAGTTGCTCTTTGGAGCGGAAATAATGGAGTTTCACTATGATATCTCTTGGTGGTCCATCATCAGAGCGAGGGGCTAGGGATCTATGGATCCTGTCCATTTCCAATCGCTCAATTGGTATAGAAGGGGCTAGCTCCTGAAATAGTGCTGTTATGGTGGATTGAAGGTCCTCTACCGATTCCGGGATTCCCCTGATCCGGATATTGGATCTCCTGGCTCTGTTCTCGAAGTCCTCCAAGCGGGATTGCAGGGTCAGGTTCTCCTCTCTGAGGGTCTCAAGCTCCTCAGCCTGGTTGCCCGTCGTAACCTCTAGTTCTTCAGTACGCTGTTCCAGTACAGTAGTGCGGAGGCCCACTTCCCTGATTTCACGTGTGAGCCTGTCTGTTATAGCATCGGAGGTCGTTTTCAGGGCCCTGGTGAGCATCCGCTCAAATTTCTGGAGGAGGTCAGTTTGTGAGGCGTCGCTCCGGAGCATAAGTGGGGTCAGTCCAAAGTCTGGGTCACATTCCCCCTCCTGTGGATGGGCCGAAGAATGCATACGGGAGGGAGTGTGGGGTGATCTGTAAGATGGCGGGCCCGCCATTCTGGAAGATGACTTGATCAGCACGTCCCGGACGGATTTAGTTTTTAGTTTTGATTTGGTGCCCCCGTATACCATCTCTGGTCGGACGGGTAGATGGGTCTGGTAGATGTAAAGCAGGTGATGGTGACTCGATGCGGCAGAGCTGTCCTATCCCCGGAGATGCGGAGCTTTAGGCCATCATGTTGTGCCTAGAAGACTCCGCATTTGCCGCCAAAGGAAAGATAGAGCTGGTTGCGGAGGAGGATATGGGCCTTTGAGTGTGGAAACAGCAGCATGGATATCAGATAGTTGATGTGGGGATGAAGGGCTGTAGTGACAACTCTGGATGCCGCCAAGATGGCTGGAACCCCCGTAATGTAGACTGGAGGGAGTTATAAGTCCTTGCGTGGGGTGTTCAGCTGGGTGTTATGGCCGAGGATGGGAACTGTTGGTTCCTGAAGGGGGATAGCTGCCACCTACCGGGAATCCAGCAGCCAGGTCTCGCAATTGGTGAGGAAAGGCTGCGGCTGGTGTTACTAGAAGGCCCCAAAGTCCACACAGGGGTGCCTGGGTATCCACTGTTGCCAGAGGTATATGTGCCTAGTGGTGGTGGTCCAGGTGGGCCCCTGGGGGTATATTGTTAGTTGTGGAAGGCTGGGGGTGTGGTATGGACACTTCGGGCCCCCCTGCCCCCCCCCCCGCCGCAATCACGGTGATTTCAGGCAAGGCCGCGGCTTATAGAGGCAAGTAGGCCCAAGGGATGCTTCGGGGAGGAATCTCCCAGTTGTCACAGTGGTAGATGGCTAGCAGGACGGGCCAGCTGATCACCGTTCGAGTGCGCGTCCGTGGCGCTCCGGATGGCTGATCGCGGCCGCGGGGTGTTTAGGCGAGGCCGCGGCTTCCGGCCGCCGCTAGGCCGCACTGTCCCCGGGAGGCAATCGAGCCATTTTTTCACTCAAAAAGCCTCAAATTATACAGAGGGCACCAGAGAGACACAGTGAGGATCGATTTGTGCCGGTTTCAGGTGGTCAGAATGGTCGGATGGCAATAGATTATATATCCCGGCGCGGAGCTCACTTTTTGGCGTCCTCCTCAGGCGACTTCCGGTCACGTCCCCCCCCCCCGTAGTTTGGAGATTTCAAAGTGTCTTGGGAAGGACCCAAGACAGCCACTGGCATGGCTGTGATTGGCCAGTGCAGCATGTGATCCAGAGTCTATATAAGCTGGAGTCACATAGCGCTGCGCATCACTCTGCTCTAACTATACTAGGGAGAGGTTCCTGATACTGCTGAGGGAGAGATAGGAGGTTATTGTAGGGTCAGGCTGGAGATTGCTTTGAGGCAAAGAATAGGAAGAATCTTCTTTAATCAGACAGGGATCTACATTGATTGTATTGTGTGGGAGGTGCAGGGCACGATCTTTATGCCCTGACCTGAGGCCAGTGAGGAGGAGAAAGGAGAAAAAAAAACTTTTATCAGTCTGTTAGGGGGGCGGCGTGCGGTGCTGCACATTTAATGCAAGCTCAGTGCATATGTGTCTGCTTAATCTGCATTTAAAAAAGAAAAAAACTTTTTTCCTTCATATTTTACTTTGACATACAGTGTTTAGACAGACACTGCTTTTCTAACCTGCTCTTCAAAAAGCACCAATGTAAGGGGAAAATAATTATATTTCAGTATTTAGGGAAAAAAATATATATTTTTCAGTTTTTCATTCAAATGGTTTTTTTTTATTCAATAGCGGAATAGAACAACAACATTATCCAACCTGTTAGGCATGGGGTGTGTAGCGGCCATTAATGCAAGCTGAGTGCATATGTGTCTGCTTAATCTGCATTTAAAAAAGAAAAACATTTTTTTCCTTCATATTTTACTGTGACTTACAGCGTTTAGACACTGCATTTCAAATCTGCTATTCAACAAGCACCAATTAAGGGGACAATTATTTTTCAGATTTTCATTCATGCGTTACAGTGTGATATACCCATTGCATACTGTTGTTGTATTCTGCTTATAAAAAAAAAAAAAACATTTAGGGGGAAAAAAATAGATTGCAGCCTAGTTAGCATATGGTACAGTGAGATAAACCCTTTGCATACTGTTGTATTCTGCTTTGCAATAAAAAACCCATTTAGGGGGATAAAAAGTTAATTGCGGCCTAGTCTGCATATGGTACAGTGAGATACACCCATTGCATACTCTTGTATTCCGCTTTGCAATAAAAACCCATTTAGGGGATAGAAAGCAAATTGCGGCCTAGCCTGCCTATGTTACAGTGAGATACACCCATTGCATACTGTTGTATTCTGCTTTGCAATAAAAACTCATTTAGGGGAAAAAAATTAATTGCGGCCTAGTCTGCATATTTTACTGTAAGATACACCCTTTCTATACTGTTGTTCTATTCCGCTATTCAAAAAACACCCATTTAGGGAAAAAATATTCAATTGCGGCCTAGTCTGTATCTGTTCGTGTGAGATACACCCTTTAGATACTGTTGTTCGTTTCTGCTATTCAATAAACACCCATTTAGGGGAGAAAATATTCAATTGCGGCCTAGTCTGCATATGTTACAGTGAGATACACCCATTGGATACTGTTGTTCTATTCCGCTATTCAATAAACACCCATTTAGGGAAAAAATATTCAATTGCGGCCTAGTCTCCATATGTTACAGCACAACAAGGCACACAGGTCTCGCTTGGAGGCCCAGTTATTGGTGGTAAAGTGGTGCTGTTCCGCAGAGCGACTCATGCGTGCGTGCTGCAGCTGAAACTCCACTATGGCCTGCTGCTGATCGCACAGTCTGGCCAGCATGTGCAAGGTGGAGTTCCACCTTGTGGGCACGTCACATATGAGGCCGTGAGTGGGAAGGCCGAAGTTACGCTGCAGCGCTGACAGGCGAGCATCAGCAGGGTGAGAACGCCAAAAGTGCGCACAGACTGCCCGCACTTTCTGCAGCAGCTCTGACATATCGGGGTAATTTCTAAGGAACCTCTGCACCACCAAATTCAGCACATGCGCCAGGCAAGGGATGTGTGTCAAACCGGCTAGGCCCAGAGCTGCTACGAGATTTCCCCCATTATCGCACACCACCAGGCCGGGCTTGAGGCTCATTGGCACCAACCACTCATCGGTCTGCTGTTGAATGCCCCTCCACAACTCCTGCGCGGTGTGTGGTTTTTCCCCCAAACAGGCAATTATTAAAACTGCCTGCTGTCGTTTACCCCTGGCTGTGCTGAAGTTGGTGTTGAAGGTGTTACGCTGACCGTATGAAGAGGCGGTAGAGGATGAGGAAGCCGAGTAGGAGTTAGGAACAGGAGGCAAACTGAAGTGCACTGCAATCCTCGGTGGTGGAAGGACATGCGCCAAACTGCTATCCGCCTCAGGCCCAGCTGCCACTGCATTTACCCAGTGTGCTGTTAGGGAGATATAATGTCGCTGACCGTGCTTACTGGTCCACGTATCCGTAGTTAGGTGGACCTTGCCACAGATGGCATTGCGCAGTGCACACCTGATTTTGTCACCCACTTGGTTGTGCAGGGAAGAGTATGGCTTGCCTGGAAAAGTAGTGGCGGCTGGGCACGACGTACTGTGGGACAGCCACCGCCATAAGGCTTTTAAAACTCTGCGTCTCCACCAGACAGGATGACAGCATTTCAAAGGCCAGGAATTTTGAAATGCTGGCATTCAGGGCCAGGGATCGCGGGTGGGTAAGGGGTACTTCCTCTTCCGCTCCAGTGTTTGGGAGATAGAAAGCTGAACACTTCCACGGGAGATGGTTGTTGGTGACCCAGGTGGTGGTGTTGCTGGCAGATCCTCTGTTTGCAGGGTGGCAGGTGCCGGTCTCACTACAGAGGTGAATGAAGAGGCCGAGACTGCAGCAGAAGAGGAAGCAAGAGGAGCCAGAGACCTTTCTTGGTTTTTGAGGTGTCTACTCCGCTGCCGCTCATGCTTTGCACTTAGATGCCTGGTCTTGCAGGTTGTGCTCATGTTGAGAAGGTTTATGCCTCGCTTCAGGCTCTGATTGCATAGCGTGCAAACTACTCGTGTCCTGTCATCAGCACATTGTCTGAAGAACTGCCACGCTAGGGAACTCCTTTGAGCTGGCTTTGGTGTGCTCGGTCCCTTGCTGCATTGGGCAGTAGCAGGCGTAGTGTCTAGGGCATGGCCGCTCCGCTTTTGCACCCTGCTCCCTCTTCTGCTGTGCTGGTGGCTCTGTGTGACCACCGCCTCTTCCTCCAAACTACTCAGGTCACCTGCATGACGTTCATTCCATGTGGGGTCGAGGACCTCATCGTCCTCCACATCATCTTCCACCCAGTCTTCACCCTTGCCCTCCTTGTCGGTCTCCACAATTCTGAGTGCCGCAGCAGTTGGCACCTGCGTTTCGTCATCATCGGAGACATGCTGCGATGGTCCTTCCATGTACTCATCTTGAGACATAAGTGGTTGGGCATCGGTGCACTCAATCTCTTCCACTTCTGGGGCAGGGCTTGGTGGATGGCCCTGGGAAACCATGCTAACAGAGTCATCAAAAAGAAGAAGAGACTGATGCCTGACTTGGGGCTCAGACTGCTTGGCTGATTTGCAAGAGGGTGAGGTGAAAGATTGATGGACATCAGCTGCAGGTGCCAACTCTGACCTTTCAGCAGAAAACTGGGTGTGGGAGACCATGTGAAGGAACTGGAGGCACTGTCAGCAACCCAATCTACTATCGCCTGTACTTGTTCTGGCCTCAACATTTGTAGAGGCGCATTAGGCCCTGCCAAATACTGCTGTAAGGTTCTGTCACCTACTCGCAGCTGAGAAAGGTGTTTCACTTGTGCGTGTAGCTGGCACAGATCGACCACGTCCTCTCCTTGCAACAGGAGCTCCACCAGCAGCACCACTACCCAGCACTAACATGGTGGAGCAGTATGTGTGCACACGCCTAGACGTACTGAATGACGGGTCTGCCCCCTTCAACTTCTGGCTCTCCAAATTGGGCACATGGCCTGAGCTCGCCCTTTATGCCTTGGAGGTGCTGGCCTGCCCTGCAGCCAGTGTATTATCTGAACGTACATTTAGCACGGGTGGGGGCGTTATCACAGACAGGCGCAGCCGCCTGTCCAGAGCCAATGTAGAAAAGCTCACGTTCATTAAAATTAACCAGCATGGATCCCACAGGACTTGTCCGTACCTTGTGCAGAATAGACATGTATACCGGCCTTACCCAGCCATTGTTGTATTTGATCTTTCTAACTCTTTTGGGGTGTACCCTAATTTAAAAAGAAATACAATTAAAAACAAAAACCAGTGTTGGCTACGTCGTCCTCCTCCACCGCCGCTTCCACCTACACCGCCACATCCCCCGCCACCTCAAACTCCTACTCCATATGGGCCTCATCCTCCTTCTCCTCCACCGCCGCCGCCGCTTCCACCTACACTGCCATATCCATCGCCACCTCAACCTCCTACTCCATATGGGCCTCGTCCTCCTCCTACATCATTCAAGATTATTATTTTTTATTTGTATGTTTTTTATACTATTTTAAGTTATTTTCCTATCCACATTTGTTTGCAGAGCACTTACCATGCTCTTAAGATGAGTTTTCTGCCATTTGCAGCCCTCTAGCCCTTTCCATGTTTGTTTTAGAGCCATTTTAGTGCTCAAAAGTTTGGGTCACCATTGACTTCAATGGGGTTCGGGGTAAAGTTCGGGTTCAGTCCGGGTCACGAACACGGACTTTTTTTTCAAGTTCGGCCCGACCCGCTGAACCCGGACATCCAGGTGTTCGCTCAACTCTAGTCTCCAATCCTGGATCCAGGTTTCGTGGACAACCAACACACTAATTGTGTATGTGTGTGCAGGGCTTTTATTAGAGGGGTGACAGAGAAATGCTAAAAAATACTCTTAGAGGGATACCCATTTGTTAGCTTGAACTTTGTTTTATTAAAAGTGGGCACCCAAACTTGAAAAATCAAAAGTCCCCATTATGCAAGTTATTGGCCTTAAAAAGTGCTCTGGCCCCCGATCGTCAGCGGGGAAGCCGATGCATGTGTCAGGCGGCTCCGATTGTTGCCTGACACCCGCGATCACTCCCCGCTGAGAGAGAAGGACGGTTCGGCTGTTGTAAACACAGAAAATGATGACAGAGCTCATGTGATCCTTCTATATAGTGTAGCCGGGTCGCACGGCTAATATTGTTCACATTGTTATTATTATTAAAGTTCTGCAAGACAGTGACTTTTGCATTATGGGAGATGTAGTCCGGGAGGAGCCAGGATCATAGACTGCAGAGACAGAGGGACCCTTCTCCCAGGGAGCAACAGGACGCGCGGAGCTTGCTGGGGGTGGCTATATAAAGGAAGGTGGGACTTTGCTTCTTTCTCTTGCCTGGAGAACAGCGCACTGGAAACAAGGGAAAGAGCTGCTGCGGATTGCAGGAACTTAGGCCGAGGCCTAGTGGCGGACACCGGAGTGAAGCCGGGGGTGTGAGTGTGCATAGGAGTCTCGGTAGCGTGGCCAAGCGAAAGGTTGCTGACAGGCAGACAGAGACGCCGATGAGAGCGGGCCTGGTTGCAGAGGGAAGCGGATCTCCCGGTTTGGGTGAGAGACATCCAGTATTTACATCTCTATTACAATACAGACCTAGACTGCTTCTGGGAAGGGCAAACAAATTGTGTACTTTGATAAGGCCACACTGACACTCAGTCAAACTACTGGACACTGCAGATACAAATATATTGCAAGGTGGGTGAACCAGGCCTTAAGCCCTCAATCCAGTTCTAGGCTGTTAACCTGTTGTGACGCACAGGATAAACTGCATTTGCCTCTCTATGGATTACAACTGCTATTGCATTGGGGAATATAGTTCAACCTCCCTTCCTTTGTTGGATTGCAAATACTTTCCTTGGATTGTGGGATTCCTTGCCAGTGAAGATAAGTGAGGCCTCACTCTCCAGGAGATGCTTGCAATTCATCTTAAAGGGGGCCCCCAATAAGCATACAGAGTGCACTCTGCTAGTTGATGTTATAGCATTATACTGTTTACTTTGAATTTAAGTCATTGAGTATAGTAACTTTATCTGCAGTCACTCTCTAACCACATTTGTTAGTTAAAGCCTTTTTCACTGTTGCTGAACACAATCCTCTTAGCATACACACACATGTATTTATGTATGTATGTGTGGCATGTGTTCTGGATCCTGACTGCTGAGCTAAAAGGCATAAATCCTTGGTTGGGAACTCAGGATCCTTTCTCCTTTGCAACTATTGTGTTATTTCTGACTTTTGTCTGAATACTTTGATTTAACTTCAAAAGCCAAAAGAGCAGTAAATTTTTAATTTACTGCAACCTGTGTGGTCTCAATTATTTACCATGACTGAACTGATAGTGTCAGATGGGTTGGAGCAGGTTCAGGGTGTAAGAGGTGATGAGGACGCCCATGTAATAAGCCGCTCCCATGGGGGCAGGGCTACATTTGGGGGCTCGTCCGGAATGTCCAGGAGCTGGAGAAGCAATGAACCCTGCTCTTGCCCAGTCGTGGGCATAGAAACATAGAAACATAGAATGTGTCGGCAGATAAGAACCATTTGGCCCATCTAGTCTGCCCAATATATCTGAATCCTATGAATAGTCCTTGGCCCTATCTTATATGAAGGATAGCCTTATGCCTATCCCATGCATGCTTAAACTCCTTCACTGTATTTACAGCTACCACTTCTGCAGGAAGGTTATTCCATGCATCCACTACTCTCTCAGTAAAGTAATACTTCCTCATATTACTTTTAAACCTTTGCCCCTCTAGTTTAAAACTGTGTCCTCTTGTGGTAGTTTTTCTTCTTTTAAATATGCTCTCCTCCTTTACCGAGTTGATTCCCTTTATGTATTTAAAGGTTTCTATCATATCCCCTCTGTCTCTTCTTTCTTCCAAGCTATACATGTTAACTTGGGCACTGTACCAAGGAGCCAGTTTGGATCAGAGTGTGGTCCTAGAAGTTACGGGATACAAGCACACTGAAACTGAGATCAAGCGTTGGGTGTGAGCCCTAACACCAGGGCAGTCGGCCTACATCCTGGATGCATGGGCTGACTACGCCCTAGACACCGTGCAAGTATTGGTAGAGTGGAAAGGAGAAGTTACAGACATCTTCCAAACTGACCGGGTGATGCTGGACGAGACTGTCCTGACTAGAGTTTTCTCCTCTCTGAAGAAGAATGAGGACAGTGAAGGGAAACCCCCTCCCCTCCAGGGAGCCCTCGCCCAGGGCCCAGCTCTGTGAACAAAGGTGGAGACAAGGTTGCTGTACCTCCTGCTTCTTTCTATGCCGACATGAGTCGGTTGGTGGACAGCCTAGTCCTCAAGGGAGCCACTGGGACTGCACAGAATTATTGTAAGCTACACTTCTTTTCTGGGCAGTCACCTACCCCTACTGGAGAAGAGAGTTTTGAGAACTGGATGACTCAGGCTACTCAGGCTGTGGATGAAAAGACAGAGGCTGAGTGAAAGCTTAAGGGGCCCTGCAGCAGAGGTGATCCGAAACTTACGGATGGGGAATAGCAACTGTACAGCTAATGATTACCTGAAAGCCCTTTTGGACGTGTTTGGTCGGGTGAAGAAAACCACGACCTTCTCTACAAGTTTAATCATACACACCAGCAGAAGGGCGAGAAGTTGTTAGAGTACATCGCCAGGATTGACAAGATGTTACACCAAATTCTTCTGAGAAAGGGTGTCGACCCCAAGGATGCTGACTGAATACGCCTGGATTAAGTGTTACAGGGCGCTCGGCCCAATCATACCATTGTATAGAAGTTATTACTCAGAGGGGTTAAGGATACTCCCACTTATTCAGAGCTTATGCGGGAAGTTCAGGAGGAAGAGGCCTTGCTTGAGGAAAAGAACTACGGTGGGAAAGAGCCGTTAAATAATTAATCAAAAAAAGGAGAAAGCCTCAGCCCGGTTACTACAAGTGGAGAAAAACCTCTCTGATGATGAGAGTGAAGCTGAGGTAGAGTCCGACCATCCTGAGGAAAACTTGGAGAAGAGGAAGGTTGAAGAGAGTTAATCGTTAACCGACTTAATGCTGCCAGTAGCTCAAGCTCAAACACAAATGTGCCAGACTTTTAGGCATGTCATGGAAGCGCAAGGGAAAGCCTCTGAGACGCGGAAATCCTATAAAGGATCCAATCTCTTCTCCCCTCGGGATAGAGGGTGTTTTGCCTGTGGAGAAAAAGGGCATTTCAGGGCCCGATGCCCAAAGAGGGGATTTAGTCCTGAGACCATGGAGGAGTTGTTGAAGGCTATACAAAGGTTTTTCCTTAATAAGAAGGCATAAAACTTCAGGGGACCTCAGTGAAGGAGCCAATTGAGAGTCCCGCTAAAAGCCTGAGCTCCAGCAGTTATCAGGGTAAATACAGTCATGGTGAGATGGGATATGATTCTCCATCTACCCCCGATACCTCTGTTTTTGTGTGGAACCCTCGAGATGGGCAGAGAGGCACAGGGAGTTGGTACCTCCACTCTTCTTCCCCAGAAGGATCCTGGGACCCCCAAGATGAAGTATGTGAAGGTACAAACTATAAAGCTTCCTGGAAGAGCCAAGCTTTAGAAGGTGGAAAGTCTCAGTAATAAGGCCCGCCAAAGATTGTTCCAGCCCCCAAGAGAGGTGGTACCCAAGAATTTAGTAGTGCCATCCACGGTGGTGCCCTTGCAAGTAGAGGGCATTTATACTAAAGCCCTATTAGACACTGGCTCTCAAGTGATCTTGTTGTACAATGACTTCTACAGGAAGCATTTGAAACACATCCCTCTGTGCAAGCTAGAAGAATTGCAGATCTGGGGTCTCGGGACCCAAAAGTTCCTATATGACGGGTATATTCCCGTGAAGATATCATTCCAGCCACGGAAAGGGGCGAAGATGGAAGTGTTTGATACTATGGCTGTAGTGTGCCCTTGGCCCCCAGGTGCTAAACAAAACTATTTAATAATTGGCACCAACACGGACTTGGTTCAACTGATGCTAGTCCCCTTAGTGGCTCAAGGGTCTACCGAGGAAGAGGTACATTCTAAGCTATGAGCAGCTTTCCAACGAGTCCTGCAGGAGCAGCAGACCCCAATTGATGAAGTAAGGACACTCTGGAGGTTGGACACCAAAGAGCGGCTGTTACAGCCGGGAGAAAGAACCTGCATGAAGGCGGTGGTGAAGTTGTCGTGGGACCAGCCGGGGCCTTTTGTGATGGTGGAGGGATATCTGTTGGCTGAAGATAGTGGAATTGAACTGGTGCCAGAAGTGGTCCCGACTAAAGTATTACAGAAAAACGGGGGGAAGATTCCTGTCAGGGTCCAAAACGTCACCGCTCAGCCAGTACGTCTGAAGCCCAGGATGGTGTTAGGACATGTAAATGCTGCTTCTCCACTTACCCCTTCTGAGTTGAAGGATGAGAAGGATGGAGAGAAGAAGTCAGAGAGTTCTTCCCCTGCTCGCCCAGCTGTCCCCTTCAAGTGGGGGGAGCGAGTGAAGACCCAGCTGTCTCGATGGGAGAAACTATTCTCCAGGAATGATTACGATGTGGGCTGTGCTAAAAGTGCCAAACATTGGATCCGCCTCAGTGAGGAAAAGACCTTTAGGGAGAGAGCCCGAAGAATACCTCTGAGTGACCTAGAAGATCTCTGGGAGAAGCTGGCAGAACTGAAGAGATCGGATGTTATACGGGAGTCCCATAGCCCCTATGCCTCCCCCATTGTAGTGGTCCACAAAAAGAATGGGGCTATTCGGATGTGTATCGACTACCGTACCCTGAACTGTCGAACCATTCCAGATCAGTACACCACTCCCCGGATAGAAGATGCTTTGCAGTGCCTGTCAGGAACTAAATGGTTTAGCGTTTTGGATCTGAAGAGTGGGTATTATCAAATACCCATGCATCCTGATGACAGAGAAAGACTGCATTCATTAGCCCCTTAGGCTTCTTTGAATTCTGCCGTATGCCCCAAGGATTGACTGGAGCCCCAGCGACCTTTCAGAGGCTCATGGAGAATACTGTGGGAGACCTGCACTTAATTGAAGTCTTAGTCTACCTTGATGACATCATTGTCTTTGGGAAGACCCTGGAGGAGCATGCAGCTCGTTTGGAGAAGGTATTCCAGAGGCTTCATGAAGGAGGGTTGAAATTGTCCCTAGAGAAGTGCCAATTTTTTCAAACCTCTGTCACCTATTTAGGACATGTGGTGTCGGCAGCTGGGGTATCTCCAGATCCGAAAAAGTTGGAGGCTGTTACTAGGGATGATCGAACTTTTGAAAAGTTTGGTTCGGCCAGAACATCCGAACTTCCCGAAAGTTCGGCCCAGATTTCAGAACCCCATTGAAATCAATGGGACCCGAACTTCGGTAATCAAAAAACACAATTTTGAAGCCCTAAAACCCAATAAATGCCCCTAAAAAGTGCCCAGGGTTCTGGGTCATGCCCCAGGGACTATTAATCACACAAAAAAAAGTTCTTAAAAATTGTCATTTTTGATAGAGAGCCAATTATTGAAAAAATTTACAAAAAAAAAAAAAGAGATTTTTTGATTTTGACTTTGGATTTAGTATCTGGGGGGTCTAAAAAGTGTACCCGTGAAGTTTCAGCTCTGTAGCATGTCCAGAACCAGAAAAAAAAGAGATTGTTTGTATTTTGTCACTTTCAGAGCAGGGATATGGCTCCGCTAATGTCAGCATTTTTTTTTGCTGCAGGCGTTGCTAGTGCTTTTTTGAGGACATGTTTGGAGTCAGGCATGACATCTGAAATTCTGTGTAGGGGTATATATACACACACACACATGTCTGTATATATACACCTGCACATATATAGGTGTTAATGGAGCAGAACACTATACTTTTTCTAATGAAATAATTTGCACCAATATGGCTACGCTCCCAACACACCTATATATGTGTAAATGTAAAATACATATCAGTGTGTGTGTATATATACCCCTATACAGAAGTTCAGATGTTTTGCCTGCCTCCAAAGAACCCAAAAAAATGCCCAAAAAAATGCCTGCAAGAACAAACCTGGGCATTTTTTTTTTTTGGCGCTGGCATTTTTTTGGGTTCTTTGGAGGCAGGCAAAACATCTGAACTTCTGTATAGGGGTATATATATACATATAAGTGTGTGTATATATACCCCTATACAGAAGTTCAGATGTTTTGCCTGCCTCCAAAGAACCCAAAAAAATGCCCAAAAAAATGCCAGCGCCAAAAACAAAATGCCTAGGTTTGTTCTTGCAGGCATTTTTTTGGGCATTTTTTGGGGGTTCTTTGGAGGCAGACATGACATCTGAACTTCTGTTTAGGGGTATATATACACACCTACACATATATAGGTGTGAAAGTAGCACAACACTATACTTTTGCTAATGAAATAATTTGCACTAATATGGCTACGCTCCTAACACACCTATATATGTGTAAGTGTAAAATACATATCAGTGTGTGTGTATATATATACCCCTATACAGAAGTTCAGATGTTTTGCTTGCCTCCAAAGAACCCAAAAAAATGCCCAAAAAAATACCAGCGCCAAAAAAAATGCCCAGGTTTGTTCTTGCAGGCATTTTTTTGGGCATTTTTTTGGGTTCTTTGGAGGCAGGCAAAACATCTGAACTTCTGTATAGGGGTATATATATATACACACACACTGATATGTATTTTACACTTACACATAAATAGGTGTGTTAGGAGCGTATATTAGTGCAAATTATTTAATTAGCAAAAGTATAGTGTTGTGCTACTTTCACACCTATATATGTGCAGGTGTATATATACAGACATGGACATATCATGTACATATAGACATGTTCAGATGTCATGCCTGACTCCAAACATGTCATTAAAAAAGCACTAGCAGGATTTCCACACTTCATTGAGAGGAGGGAGGAGCCTGTCGATGGCGCCAATCCGGTGTGCAAGTTGATGCTGGCGTGTGAGAGCTGTCGGATGAAATGGACTTGATCTCCGGCTCCCCCGACCTCCCCATGCCCGGGAGATACTAAAAACACCCCCCCCCCTGAGATCGTTTACCCCCCCGGTACCTGAAGCCGACTACGGAGAGTGGAAGAAGACCGCCAGCCAGCAAGCTGAGAAAGCCCGCCTTGAGCCCGCCTTGAGCCCGCTGAAGACCCGTTGGAGACTCGGGCGACGCCGGGTGAGAGCCCCTTCTGGCGGGGTCAGAGCCACCGGAAGGAGAAAGCGGAAGGCTCGGCGGATGCTCGGCAAACGCTTACAGCGAGTGAGGACGCCTCTGGAGAGGGAGCGTAGGTCGAGTCCTGTGGGAAAGTGTGACGGTCACAAGGCATAGAGTTGCAGCGTTAAGCCAGGCAGCCAGAGACAGATCACACAGACCCCGGACGAGGTGAACTTGACACCCAGAACTTCCAGAGAGCACCAGCACGGCGGACGAAGATGCGGTGAGAGGGCGAAAGCCCCCCTCTAATTTCTTTCTCCTTTCTCTGTGTAGATTCCTACCCAATGCTAGCCAACACCCATGACATACACTAAGCCATAGAGTCGATGGAAGTGGACATTTAAAATGTTAAGAACACTAACTACAGATAAATAGGGTGATACTGGCTGCTTGAGAGGGATCGGTTCGAAAAAAAAGGGAAAGGAGGATTCTATTCACCCCCCTAGAAACTATCAAATACCCCATACAGACATTTGCTTCAGCACTGTACAGGAAGGAAAGGAAAAGAAAAAAAAAAAAGAAAAGGAAAAAGGACAACAAAGGGAGAAGGTTGATCAGGAAAAAAAAAAAAAAAAAACTTACCACTGAAAGTTTAAAAAAGACCGGACTTCCTATTGGTCATTCCTTTTACCCTATCTTGTGTCACTTAACATTTTTTCAATTTTTTTCTTCTTATATGTATAATTTTTTTTTTTTTGGACTACTGTCCTTGGATTCGTTTTTTTTTTTTTTTTTTAACTATTATAAGATAAGATATTTCTGCAATAAATCTAACTGAAACTAAATCAGTTTAAAGCTCCGGAGCGATCTAACTCAGCCTGTATTCTTCATATGCTTTAAATTTTCTTTTGCGCCCACAAAAAATTGAAATCGAGACCTTATAGAGATCCCTATTAGGGCTACCCAACAGTCTTACGTATATATATTGCTGCTCTATATCTCCACAGAGCAAACCTCTTAAATAGTATACAACATCTCTGAACTGTCACAGATAACTGGAGAAAGTATACAGAGGAAATATCAGTTAGTATAGAATTGAAAATAGGTCTGTATAAGTGAGATAGAGCGGGACAGAACAAATAGGCAAAAACAGATAGGTGCAGGTCTTAGCAGGTCTTAACAAGAGAAGAAAAACAACAAAAAGAGACTTTTTACATCATATCAAGAGAGACTGAGACCAAACATGAAGAATAATACCACAAAAGAAATACCAGGGAAACCTGGAAAGTGTACGGCTAGCCCAGGGACTATCAAAAAATATATGACACCAGAGGGAAAAAGGCTAAGTACATCATTAGAAAGACAACAGGTAGTCAGACCAAAACAGAATACAGAAGCAAACAAAAAAACGAAAGGTCAAGGGAATACGGGCGCAAGTGGAGAGGAAAGCTTGGAAGTATCAAAAGATAGCACTCAGGCACCAGAAGATGATGAAACGAGCAAAGTAGAGGATTTAGGCGTGAAAGAAGCCCCTCCCTCAAAATCAGAGATGCGTGAAATGTTTGCCTGTCTTGAAAAGTCCATCAAAGCTGAAATGGCCACTCTATATGGAGACTTAGGTCATATCCTGGTCAGAGTTGAGGAAACAGAAGACAAGATAGTCCACCATGGAAGGAAATTGAAAAATATAAAGGAACAAATGAAGAAAATGCAAATAGATCAGAGAAATATGTTATATAAAATGGAGGATCAGGAAAATAGGCATAGAAGGAAAAACTTACGAATAAGAGGAATACCGGAGAAGGGACAAGCGGAAAATCTAGAAGAAATATTGGAGAACATCTTTAACCCCCTGCTGGGTAGAGAGATCACAGAAAAAATAGAATTCGAGAGAATACACAGACTAAGGAGACCAATCAATATACCAAAAGACAAAACAAGGGACGTAATTGCAAGATTCCACAAATATGAGACAAGAGCCCAGATCTGGGAGAAAATGAGAGAAAGACCCATTGTAAAATATGAGGGAGAAGAGATTCAGATCTTCCCCGATCTGGCGCAAGAGACGATCAATAGGAAACGCATCCTAAGGCCAGTAGTAGAAGAGCTAAAGAAATTAAACATCCCATATTTCTGGAGTCACCCAGCAGGCCTAGGAGTGCGACGTGATGGGAAAACTTCATTACTCAGATTCCCAGAAGACATCAAAGTATTTTGTGAAGCATTAAAAATACCTCTGATAGTCGTTCCGGGGTGGATAGATCAGGAATCCTCAGAAGAAGACTCAGATGAGGAAGATCCGACCCAGTGGAAAGAGAAGAAAAAACGAAAGAAAAGGAAAAAGAACTAAGAAATGAAATGGATGCTGGGAGGGGGGGGGGACCCGGGTGGGGGGAGATTGGGAGAAACATGGGAAAAAGAGAGATAGACTAAATGAGAAAGGTATCAAACAGCTCTACAGCAGTCAACAAGCCTCTACCATCCAGACCTAGAAATAGGAAAGATGGACGGAAAAGGCGAACATAGCCGGAGCTCCACCTCGGCAACAAGTCGATGGATAGGAGAGAAGGAGACATCGACTATACTGGTTAAGGGAAGGAGGGATGCCAGGCCTCCACAAGGGCAGGGAGGGGGGTGGGTCGGGGTCAGGGAGGGAAGGAGAGGGGGGAGGGGGGAGGGATGAAGGGCAGGAGGGAGGGGGGGGAAAGAGGGAGGGGGAGAAAGGAAAAAAACCCCTAGGGAAAACGATTCAATACCTATAGAAAAAAAAAAAAAAGAGAAGAAAAATAATATCCATCCCATATAAGCAAAGGTTAAATCCAAAAGTTACCGAACCCTATAAACTTAGAGACAATATCATAACTCAGATAAATGATAAGAAAACCCAAATAAATCAGAAATGGTGGCAATCAACATATTATCTTATAATATACGAGGTTTAAACTCACTTGATCTAATGAGAAGAAAAACCATATAAAATAGAAATGGTGGTAATTAATATATTATCTTACAACGTACGAGGCTTAAATTCAATAGATAAAAGGAAAAAATTTTTAAAAGAGATCGTTTACTTGAAAGCAGATATAATATTCCTACAAGAGACCCACATTTCCCACGCATCCAATATTAGGCTATATTCATCAAACCATCCCATCTGGTACTACGCGGACTCCCCGGATAGCAAGTCCAGAGGAGTGGCCATTGGTGTCACCAGAGACCTGGGATTTGCCCTCGAGGAGAGAATAGTAGATCCAGAGGGAAGATACCTCTTTTTAAGGGGGAAAATAGGAGAGGAGGAAATTACATTAGCAAATATATACAGCCCCAATATAAGACAAATAGAGTTCTTGGGGAAAGTAATGAATAAATTATTAATGTTCAAAAAAGGGGGAGTGGTTGTAGCGGGCGACCTAAATCTCTGCCTCGATCCCGAAATAGATTCTACTTCAAAATCTATAAGGATTAATAAAAACCAAAAAAGAAGAATTGAAGAAAAACTCTTAATAAATCAATTGGCAGATCCATGGAGATCTCTCCATCCAAATAGCAGAGACTACACCTGCTACTCAACTGTCCATGGAACTTATTCGAGATTAGATCATATATTAATAGAACACAGATGGCTCGAAAAAATAGTAGAGGCAGAGATCGGGACTAAGACCTGGTCCGACCACACCCCTATTACTCTAAAATTAAAAATGACCAGGGAAAGGCCTAGGATGGATGCCTGGAAAATTAATGAAGAGATCATAAGAGATAAAAAATGGGGAAAAGAAATAGAAAAAGAACTGGAACTCTACTTTCAAGTGAACGATCAAAATGACACACCAAAAAACATGATTTGGGAGGCTCATAAAGCCTATATAAGGGGCATTTTAATTTCAAAAGGAGCACAAAGGAAAAAAGAAAATACAATAAACAAGGATAGACTCTTGGCAGAAGTACATCAATTAGAGCATAAACATAAAAAAAACACAAGATACAAACATATACAATACCCTAGAAAGAAAAAGAGAAGAATTAAGAGATCTCTTAGAGCAGGAAATTAGACAAGAAATGAAAAGATGTACAAAAGAAAAATATACGGAAAGCAATAAGGTGGGAAAAAATCTTGCAAGGATCCTAAAAAAAAGGAAAGCGAGGAACTTTATAGATAAAATAAAAAATAAGAATGGGGACATAATCCAAACAACAACAGGAATCGCTAAAGAATTTCAAAAGTACTATCAAAACCTTTACTCAGTTAAAATAGGGGGATTACAGAGCATAGAACCGGATAGGAGCGAGAAAATGAAAGAATATCTTAGAAACGCCAAATTGACAAGGATAGAGGAAGACAAACTATCAGATCTAGAGAGACCAATATCAGAACAGGAAATCGAGAACGCGATAAAAGGAACTTGCTCGGGAAAAAGCCCGGGGCCTGATGGGTTCACTATTAATTACTATAAAAGATATAAGGAGATACTAATACCTAAATTAAAAGACTACATGAATGGAATTGGTACTCAATATAAGATGAGTAGTGAAGCTCTATCAGCCTCGATAACTGTCATCCATAAAGAGAAGAAGGACCGGTTACTATGCTCGAGTTATAGGCCCATTTCGCTTCTTAATGCGGATACCAAGCTTTTCACAAAAATTATAGCAACTAGGTTTAAGAGTTTGATGAGGAAATGGATACATAGAGACCAAGTAGGGTTTATCCCGGGCCGACAGGGACGGGATAATGGAATTAAAACTATACTCCTAATCAACCAAATGTTAAAAAATAGTCCTTCAAGTATAATATTGTCATTAGACGCACAAAAAGCTTTCGACAGGGTTGATTGGGAGTTTATGTTTAAAACCCTAGAAGAGCTCGGGATAGGCCCTACAATGATGTCTAGGATCAAATCACTCTATAATCAACCATCTGCAAGAGTAAAGATCAATGGGGGAATGTCAGAACCCTTCGAGATGTTTAATGGAACCAGACAAGGGTGTCCATTATCCCCAATGTTATTCGTTCTATCTCTGGAACCATTATTAGCTACGATAAGGAGAAGCTCTGACATTAGGGGTATAAAGAAATGAGAAGAGGAATACAAGATCTCTGCTTTTGCAGATGATATTCTGCTATATATAACCAACCCCATGATTACACTACCAAATATAATAAAAACAATAAAATGCTACGGAGAACTCTCAAATCTAAAAATCAACCAAAAAAAGTCAGAGATACTGAGTATAAATGTGAACAAGAAAGAAGAAGAGAGGTTAAAAAATGAATTCCACTTTAAATGGAGAAAAGATGAAATAAAATACCTTGGGATCAAATTAACATCAACCCCAGAGAAATTATATAAAGTTAATTTCCTCCAAATATTAAATGAAACAAGAGTAGACCTAAATAGAATATCCCTCAGGATCCCCTCGCTGATAGGGAGAATAAATACAATAAAGATGATAATCCCACCCAAAATACTATACATATTCCAAATGATCCCCATCCCGATTCCACAAGTATTTTTTAGAACGCTTAAAGCTCTGATAACCCAGTTTATATGGAAGCACAAAAAACCAAGGATCAGTTACACAATATTAAGGAAAGAAAAGGGCCACGGAGAATTGGCACTACCAGATTTTAAAATGTATTACACAGCATCAATACTTACACAAGTGATAGACTGGAGTAAACAAAATAGTAATAAAGACTGGGTTAAAATAGAAAATACACTTAGTAAAGCACACTTAGCAAAAATTATTTGGATACCCCCAAAGTTTAGAGAATTAAACAGTAATACAGACACAATAACACGACATGCCTTAAAAATTTGGGACGCGACACATACAAAAGAAAATTGGAATCATAACTCACCGTTAATACCACTAGTAAATACAACATTTTTTGCACCGGGAGAAGGAAAAGAATTTGGAAACTGGATAGAAGATAGCGGAGCCCGATTAGGGGATGTAATAGAACAAGGGAGATTTATAACCCTTGAAGAATTAAAACAAAAAAAAGGGGAGTGGAAAATAAATGAATGGAGATATACGCAGCTGAGACATTTTGTTACCACACTACCTCAACCATTAAGAGACTTGAAAGATTTGAGACCTTTTGAACAGCTATGTTACTCAGATAGAGTGGCGAATAATGTCTCAGGTGTCTATAAAATCTTGCTAAAAATAACAAAGGAGGTAGGCCCCATATTAAAAGAGAAATGGGAAAGAGACCTAGGCCCTTGCAGCGAGGACATTAACTGGGGAAAAAGCCTACAGCTCATACACAGATCTGCGAGTGATTCTAACACCGAAGAAATGAATTATAAGTTACTCGCTAGGTGGTACATCACTCCTGATAAATTAGGTAAATTCCAAAGGGAAAGATCTAAAGATTGTTGGAGAGGATGCCAGATGATTGGGACAATAGCACACATTTGGTGGGATTGCCCAAAAATTAAAATATTCTGGAAAGAAGTCTTATCCTTGATAAAAAAAAATCACAAGAAAACATATTCCGGAAGATCCTTGGAAATGTCTGTTCCATGGAACTAATATGTCAGTAAAACACTATAGGAAAAGTTTAGTGCTTCATCTATTAAATGCAGCTAAAAGCCTAATACCTTTAAAATGGCAAAAAGAAGAGCCCCCATCAAGTAAAGAATGGGTGATCAGAGTTGAAAAAACAAGAAAACTAGAGTCTCTAAGGAATTGGGAGGAAGAGGAACAAAGGATCGAATTAGAAATTTGGGATGAATGGCAGAGCTTTAAAGAGACAGAAGAATATAAAGAAATATTAGGAGAAGGATTGATAGAGGCTTATGGGGTTTTAGGGGAAAATAAATAAGGGGGAATATGGGTAAAGGGAAACGGATAAAATGTTTAAATGTGTATTGTACGGACATCCCTCCAGTGATTGGAGGGATGAAGGTTTCGTTTTTGCCCTTTTAATTGTAATATGTGAAAAATTTAATAAAGAAATAAAAAAAAAAAAAACAAAAAGCACTAGCAACCCCTGCAGCATAAAGAATGCTGACAGGAGCGGAGCCATATCCCTGCTCTGAAGTGACACAAGAGAAACGATCTTTTCTCTATAGCGGTCACCCTGATATGGAAGGGTTTTGTCACCCTTCCATAGCAGTCAGAGTCAGTTAACCCTACACTACACTACTGTCCCCTTACACTTAACACTTTCCCTACAGAAACTGAATAAATTAAAGCTAACTATAGTGGAAAAGATCACCCTAACTACACTAGATATCCCTTTCCTCACACTAAAAATTGCTAAATGACACTTTGTAACACATTGTAACAGAAGTAACAGAACAGCATTCCACTCTCTTCCATGTCCCTGTATAAGAATGCTAGGAATTTGGCGGGGGCTATCTTATATACTGGGGGGCGTATTCACTAATGATTGGACTATGGACCCCCTAGTCACTCCAATCACATTCCTAGCATTGTCCTGCCCCCTCAATTGGCTTTTACTGATGGTTCTGGTCCAATCACAGGCTTTTAAAGCCCATTTCCTGAACCATTGCATTCTGGTCGGTTCTGGTTGCCGAATTCCGAACTTTTTTGGCAAAAAGTTCTAAATGCGGCCGAACCTCGAACAGCCAATGTTCGGATCGAACCAATGGTCGACCCGAACCGTTCGATCATCCCTAGCTGTTGCTACCTGGCCTAGGCCTACTAATGTTACAGAGTTGTGGTCCTTCTTGGGATTCTGTTCCTACTACCGGAGGTTTGTCAAGAACTTTTCCCAGATAGCTGGTCCTTTGAATGAGTTGTTGAAGAAGACGGCCGAAGAGGAAGGACCAACTTCACGGAAAACACAGACACTCAAGAAAGGGCCTAAAGGATCTAGAGAGTCTATCCAGGCCCAGTGGGATGTCAGGTGTGAACTTTATGGAAGTTAAAGGAGAGCCTCACTAAGGCTCCAGTCTTGGCCTACGCGGACCCCACAAAACCGTACGAGTTGCACGGGATGCCAGTAGAGAGGATCTAGGAGGAGTTCTGTATCAGGAAGCTGAAGGAAGACTGTGGCCTATTGCGTATATCAGTCATAGTTTATCCCACTCAGAGAAGAACTACCCTGCCCATAAGTGGGAGTTCCTGGCCCTTAAGTGGGCTATAGTGGACAAGTTGAGGGATTACCTCTACGGGGCCGATTTCATGGTCAAGACTGATAATAATCCTTTGACGTATTCAAAGTTCCAGTTCAGCTTGAAATATCGACCTGGTAAGGGGAACCTAGATGCCGATGCTTTGTCCAGAAGGCCTCATCCCGCTGAGAACAAGGAGCAAGACTGGGTGCAGCTCACTTCTGAGGGAGTACAGGCTGCGTGTCAAGGAGTCAAGTACCGCCTAAAGGGAGGTCTGGGGGCTGAAATAACTGGAGTTTCCCCTAAAGGGGTGCCTAAGTGTTATTGTGACCTAACGCAAGTGAGAAGCGAGGAACTTCCTCAGTTATCTAAAGAGGATGTGAGGAAAGCGCAGAGAAGATCCCCTGGGAGATGTAATACAGAGAGCCATGAAGGCCAATGACCCAAAGATGCTAACAGAGAGTCCGGTGGTGGAAGCCAAGGTAGTCCATCGAGATTGGGACCGGATGAAATTGAGAGATGGAGTAGTTTACCGGGTAAATGCTGTAGAAGAACCCGATGGAGTATGTCAGCTATTCTTGCCAGAGAAATACAGATTGACTGTTCTTGCAGCTTTACATGATTCTCATGGGCATCTGGGGCCGGACAGAACCTTTCAGCTGGTCAGACACAGATTCTATTGGCCCTTTATGAGGAAGGAAGTGGAAGCCTATTGTCATTCGTGCATACGCTGCATCCAGAGGAAGACCTTATCACATCGAGCGGCTGCCATGGGCCTGTGTCTCAAACCTGATCTGGGTGGGCATGGAAACATTTTAGTAGTGACTGATCATTTCACCCGATATGCTCAGGCTTTTCCGACTCATGATCAGAAGGCCAGTCAAGTGGCCAAGATATTAGTTGAGAAGTTCTTTGTCCACTACGGGTTGCCAGAGAGAATACATTCTGATCAAGAGACTTTGAGAGCAAGTTGATAAAAAAAACTGTGCGGACTGTTGAATATAAAGAAATCCAGAAGGACTCCCTATCACCCTCAGGGGGATCCTCAGCCGGAGAGATTCAATAGAACTTTGTTGAATATGTTGGGGACGCTGCCCCTTGAAAAGAAGCAGAAATGGAGTGAATATGTCCCAGTGCTAATTCACGCCTACAATAGTACTGTCAACGACTCTACCGGGTTCTCCCCATATTTCCTCATGTTTGGGAGGGAAGCTAGATTGCCTGTTGATTTAGCTTTTGGTACCTTGGTAGATCATACCTCGAAGGGCTCCTACAAGAGTTATGTTGACAGACTCCGAAGAAATTTGAAATGGGCTCATGAGAGAGCGATGGAAGCTTCTGCAGGTAGAGAACAACGGAACAAGAAAAACTTTGACCTGAAAGTGAGGGTGCAAGATCTTCAGCCTGGTGATAAGGTGCTTCTGAGGAATTTGGGAGTGCGAAGGAAACATAAATTGGCTGATCGTTGGCGCTCTCAGCCCTTTGTCATTCACAAGAAGCTTCCTGGATTACCTGTCTATCAAATTCACCCGGATGGCAAGGCAGGACCCCTTAGAACTTGGCATAGGAACCATCTATTGCCCATTTCTGAAGCAGTCAGAACCTCGTCTGAAAGGGATGAAGAGGAGAATACCCCGAGAACCCCTAGGCCACTATCTCAGCCTTCCAGAGGTTCCAGCCCAAAATGTACAGAGCTAATAAATGAAGAAGGGGATAGCGATGATGAAAGTGTCATTTTTGATTGGTGGTGGCCATCTTGTGAAGGATTTTCTCCCAACTCATCTTCACCCACTGTTGAGTGGACCCCTGCCCCTCTCCCAAAAAGAGAGCTCAGTCAGGGGCGTGGTCCCCCTATGAGAAGTGTGGAACCAAGATAGAAGAGGTGCTTGTATTGGCCTCCGAGGACTTATCACCTACTGATAACACTTTTGTGGATTCTCCTGTATTCAGATCAGATGAGTCTGTTATTGAACCTTCAAGTTCCCCTCCTTTTGAGTCATTAGAAGATCTTTATGGAAGTCCAGGCCCCAAAATAATTTAATCTTCTGAGGAAGTGGATTCTTTTGAAAATAGGCCAGAAGTGTCAGTGGATCCTGAGTCTTCAACAAAAGAAAGTGTTGTTGGAAATTATGAGGGGATATCTGCTAGACTACGGAGAGTAATTCATCCTCCTAAGAGACTGACCTATAGTACCTTGGGGGGAAGTTCTGAAGAACAAATCTCTAAGGCACAACGGTCTATATCATCGACTGCCCTCTCTGTTGATGACTCTCAGAGAGAAAGTCCAGTTCCACCCACTGACACTGTTAAGTTGGCTGCTGACTTTTTGTTAGCCTTTTGTGAGAGTGACCCAGATTTATTTGATGGAGTGTATAGTAAATTATTAGATAGAGATTTTATTAGTCAGCTTTAGTTGCAATGAATGCTGTTTTAGATGGTTAACTAAGACTTCATTATAGGTCAACATTTACTTTTCTTGGAGGAGAACCTCCTTTTCTTTGGAGGACCAAAGATGTTCAAGTGGGGGGAGGATGTAGCCGTGTCGGGATTCGAACCTGTGACCAGCCACATCCCAGGCAGTAGCCCTGCTTACTAGGCTACGTCCTCTCTGGACATTCCTCCCTGAACATTCCTCCCTGAAGCCTATTATTTCAACCTTAGTCTTGCCAAGCCTTGCTCATCACCCTTGATTCCCCACACCGGGTACTTCCCTATATAAGTCCAGCCCCTTGCACTCCAGCTTGCTGATGATTGAGTTCCTGAGCCTTGATAAAGCTACCCCTCACCTGCTGCTCTTGTCTACTACCACAAATCCAATGCTGACCAGGAATTGACTACCGACTACTCTTCTGCTTTGTCCCTACCTACTGAACTGCTACCTCTGTTGCCGATTCGGATTGTCTGACCACTCTTACTGCTGCCCGCCCCGACCTTTGGCTCGTCTGACTTCTCTCTGGTTGTCCCTTGTCTGCTCCTCCGCCTTCGGACCGAACCTGCACTCTGCCTGGCTGGGTGATCCTGAGAACCGTGTCCTGGTGTTAGCTTGCAGGGCAGTCTATCCCCACCATCAGCGGCTCTAGTGAAAGCCAGATATCACTTAGTTTCCGCACCTCAGGTGAACCCGTGTCCTCATCAGAGTACTACGTGTTGTCCATCCGGTATCCAGCACTGCTACCACCGTAGCCAACCCGGATTGTCTGACCACGCCTCTGCCAGACTTCCTGCACCTACTGCCTGCCTGCGGTCTTTGCCACTGGGCTCCACTCCTACCTCCGGCCAGCAGTCCTCTGACTCAGGTGAGCCTGTAGGATTGTTACAAGCCGGGGTCGCACGGCTAGTATTGTTCACATTGTTATTATTCTTAAAGTTCTGCAAGACAGTTACTTTTGCATTATGGGAGATATAGTCCGGGAGGAGCCAGGATCATAGACTGCAGAGACAGAGGGACCCTTCTCCCAGGGAGCAACAGGACGCGCGGAGCTTGCTGGGGGTGGCTATATAAAGGAAGGTGGGACTTTGCTTCTTTCTCTTGCCTCGAGAACAGCGCACTGGAAACAAGGGAAAGAGCTGCTGCGGATTGCAGGAACTTAGGCCGAGGCCTAGTGGCGGACACCGGAGTGAAGCCGGCGGTGTGAGTGTGCATAGGAGTCTCAGTAGCATGGCCAAGCGAAAGGTTGCTGACAGGCAGACAGAGACGCCGATGAGAGCGGGCCTGGTTGCAGAGGGAAGCGGATCTCCCGGTTTGGGTGAGAGACATCCAGTATTTACATCTCTATTACAATACAGACCTAGACTGCTTCTGGGAAGGGAAAACAGATTGTGTACTTTAATAAGGCCACACTGACACTCAGTCAAACCACTGTACATTGCAGATGCTAATATAGTGCGAGGTGGGTGAACCAGGTCTTAAGCCCTCAATCCAGTTCTAGGCTGTTAACCTGTTATGACGCACAGGATAAACTGCATTTGCCTCTCTATGGATTAAAACTGCTATTGCATTGGGGAACATAGTTCAACCTCCCTTCCTTTGTTGGATTGCAAATACTTTTCTTGGATTGTGGGATTCCTTGCCGGTGAAGATAAGTGAGGCCTCACACTCCAGGAGATGCTTGCAATTCATCTTAAAGGGGGCCCCTATTAGCATACATAGTGCACTCTGCTAGTTGATGTTATCTTAGCATACATACACATTTATTTATGTATGTATGTGTGGCATGTGTTCTGGATCCTGACTGCTGAGCTAAAAGGCATAAATCCTTGGTTGGGAACTCAGGATCCTTTCTCCTTTGCAACTATTGTGTTATTTCTGACTTTTGTTTGAATACTTTGATTTTACTTCAAAAGCCAAAAGAGCAGTAAATGGTTCATTCACTGCAACCTGTGTGACCTCAATTATTTACCATGACTGAACTGATACTGTCAGATGGGTTGGAGCAGGTTCAGGGTGTAAGAGGTGATGAGGATGCCCATGCAATAAGCCACTCCCACAGGGGCAGGGCTACAATAGGATCACATGTCTCTATGGTCATCTCAGAAGCCACACACCCCACAGTTAGAATCACTCCCCTAGGGTAACATTTAACCCCTTAATCACCTATACTGTTAACCCCTTCCCTGTCAGTGTCATTATTACAGTAACAGTGCATATTTTTAGCACTGATTACTGTAGTAATGTCACTGGTCCCCCAAAAGTTTAGAAAATGTCAGTTAGGGGTCCGATCTGTCCGCCGCAATGTCCCAGTCCCGCAAAAAATTGCAGATCGCCGCCATTACTAGTAAAAAAAAACAAAAATGACATCAATCTTTCCCATAGTTAATAGACGCAATAACTTTTGTGTAAACTAATCCAAATACGCTTATTGCGATTTTTTTTTTTTTTACCAAAAATATGTAGCAGAAAAAAAATTGACCTAAAATGTTAAAAAAAATTGATTTTTAAATTTTTTTTGAGAATGTCATATAGCAGAATGTAAAAAAAATATATATTTTTTTTTTCAAAATTGTCGCTCTTTTTTTGTTTATAGCGCAAAAAAAAAAAAAAAAAAAAATCGCACAGGTGATCAAATACCACCAAAAGAAAGCTCTATTTATGGGAAAAAAAGGACGTTCATTTTATTTGGGTACAGTAGTAGTTCCTGGGGGGTCCCCTTAGTCTGACTGTAAAGTGGCACATCTGTACCATGTATAGAACCTGTTGCAGCAAAACTGACATTTAGAAAGGAACAAAAAATAACATTTAAATTGCAATACAGTACCATTGCCGGCAAAAAAAAAATGTTAAAAGAAACAGTATGGGGGTCCCCTCCAATCCATACCAGGCCCATTGGGTCTGGTATGGATTTTAGGGGGGCCCCCCACGCCAAAAAAAAAAATAGCGTGTCCCCCCCAAAATACATACCAGACCCTTATCTGAGCATGCAGCCTGGCAAAGCAGGAAGGGGGGGGGACAAGTGAGTGCCCCCCTCCTGAACCATATCAGGCCACATGCCCTGAAATGGGGGGTGCTTTAGGGCAGAGGGGCTCTGCCCCCGCCACCCTAAAGCACCTTGTCCCCATGTTGATGGGAACAAGGGCCTCTTTCCAACAGTGGCGTACCTAGAGCATTTGGCACCCAGGGCGGATCCTATATCTGGCACCCCCCCCCCACTTTAAAATGTAAAAACACCCCCAAAAATGTGTAATTTTTCCAAGAATATTTATTGCACAAATTTCATAGCCCCCCTATAACATTGCCCTTTGCAGTCTGCCCCCCCCTGTCTCTCTAATCACAGTTCCCCTTTTGCACTCTCTGCTTCCCCTGCACAGTCCTACCTTTGGCATAAACAGATAGCTAATACTATTATCAATGTGTTTAATTTTGAGCAAGAGATTGGAGAATTCCTAAAGGAGATGGTCACAGACTGCGGACATCGTACAGGAGATAGTCAGAGACTGAGGACATGATACAAGAGATGGTGAGAGACTGAAGACATGATACAAGAGATGGTCAGAGACTATGGACCTAATACAAGAGAAATTAGAGACTGAGGACATGATACAAGAGATGGTCAGAGATTACAGTCGGGATAATAGAGATGGTCAGAGACTGCAGACAACATACAGGAGATGGTCAGAGACTGAGGACATGATACAGGAGATGGTCAGAGACTGAGGACATGATACAGGAGATGGTCAGAGACTGAGGACATGACACAGGAGATGGTTAGAGAGTGAGGACATGATACAGTAGATGGTCAGAGACTGAGGACATGATGCAAGAGCTGGTCAGAGACTGAGGACATGATACAAGAGATGGTCAGAGACTACGGACATAATACAAGAGAAATCAGAGACTGAGGACATGATACAAGAGATGGTCAGAGATTACGGAAGGGATAAAAGAGATGGTCAGAAGAGAGAGATTGTCAGTGTGACAAAATGGAAGTTTTGCCTGTAAGGGAGAGGGTTAGTTGTCAACAATGTCTCTCCAGAGGTGTGAAGTTTTTTGTCCCAAGTTGCCATGCTGCCATGTACTTCTTGTGACAGATACTAATGTCATCAGCTCAACCCTCTGTCTTCTCAGACATCATTGAATATGCTGATGTGTATTGTAGTTTATGAGCTCGAGGACAGCCGTCTTCCAGGTAATTGGCTCAGGCTGATTGAGTCATTGTCATCTGTTAAGAATACTGTTTGTGGCCATTAATCCTTAGAAATATTCATGAACTCCCATTGTTTCTGTTCAGAGGGCTAGATAATTAGTTCAGTTCTTGTATACAATTTCATCTACATGTTATAATGTGTGTAGTAATTTGATGAGAAGGGGGATGTGTCCATGTGTGTATAAATTGACTGTGTGTGAGTTTAATAAAGAGTTCGTTTTATCCCTTCATGAAGTCTGGACTCATGTTTAGGGATTGGGAGCTATTTTCACTTTGTGATGGTATTTTCACTGGGATTTCGGGAGAAGCTGCACGGATCTCTCTCATAGAGACTATAGGATCTGTTACAGTCACTGACTGAAGACATGATACAGGAGATTGTCAGAGACTACAGACATGATACAGGAGATGGTCAGAGACTATAGACATTATACAGGAGATGATCAGAGACTGCAGACATGATACAGGAGATGGTCAGAGACTGTGCACATGATACAGTAGATGGTCAGACACTGCAGATGTGATACAAGAGATGATCAGAGACTGCAGACGTGATACAAGAGATGATCAGAGACTGCGGACATGATACAGTAGATGGTCAGACACTGCAGATGTGATACAAGAGATGATCAGTCTGTGGACATGATACAAGAGATGATCAGAGACTGCGGACATTATAAAAGAGATGATCCGAGACTGTGGACATGATCCAAGAGATGGTCAGAGACTGAGGACATGATCCAAGAGATGGTCAGAGACTGAGGACATGATCCAATAGATGGTCAGAGACTGAGGACATGATCCAAGAAATGGTCAGAGACTGAGGACATGATCCAAAAGATGATCAGAGACTGAGGACATGATAAAAGAGATGGTCAGAGACTGCAGACATGATACAAAAGAAGGTCAGAGACTGCAGACATGATAGAAGAAGCAGATAGAACTGGAGGAGCTGAATGGCGCGGGGAGGGGGGGGGGCAGGGGGGACTGGAGAAAATTAAGAGGGGTTTGAAAAGCATTGCAGGGGTGTTGGAAGGCGCAGGGGGTGGAGAGCACTGAGGGGGACAGGGAAAACCAGGGGGGATAGAGACCACAGGGGAACTGGAAATCACTGAGGGGGTAGCCAGGGAGCACAGGGGGGTGGAGAGCACTGGGGGAGACAGAGAGCATAAGGGGAGATGAAAAGCAATGTGGGGAGCTGAAGAGCACCGGGGGGCTAAAGAGCACTGGGGGGGCTAAAGAGCACGGGGGGGTAAGAGCATGGGGGGATAAAAAGCACGGGGGGCTAAGGAGCACTGGGGGGGCTAAGGAGTGCTGGGGGGACTAAGAGCACTGGGGGGTTAAGTGCATGGGGGGGATTAAGAGCAGGGGGGGTGTTAAGAGCGGAGAGGAGCGTGTTATGAGCACTGGGGGGGTGTTAAGAGCACTGGGGGGGTGTTAAAAGCACTGGGGTGGTGTTAAGAGCAGGGTGGGTGTTAAGAGCACTGGGGGGTGTTAAGAGCAGGGGGGGTGTTAAGAGCAGGGAGGGTGTTAAGAGCACTGGGAGGGGGGTGTTAAGAGCAGGGTGGGTGTTAAGAGCACTGGGGGGTGGGGGCTGGAGAGCACTAGGGGGCCAGCAAGTTGTATTCCTCCTGCAGCCGCTGAATAACTGCAGGAGGGAGAGGAGGAGAATCAGTCATTCAGTGGCAGCAGGACGAATATGGAAAGATGAATTCCTCTATGTGCAGCTGTTCCATCCCCCTTCTATCCAGTCACACACACGAGGCAGCTCACCTTCTTACCGCCGGCCGCCTCTCCCGTGAGCAGCACGGGTTGAAGGAGCTGCCACTGCAGCTGTCTTCACACTGAGATGCGGGCCGGCCTGACACCCCCCCCAGTGCGTGGCACCCGGGGCGAGCCGCCCTCCAGCACCCCCCGTTGGTACGCCACTGCTTCCCAACAACCTTGGGCTGTGGTTGTGGGGGAGTGCGGGCAGGGGGGCTTATTGGAATCTAGAAGCCCCCTTTAACCACTTAAGCCCCGGAGGATTTGGCTGCTAAACGACCAGAGGGTATTTTGCGATTCGGCACTGCGTGACTTTAACGGACAATTGCGCGGTCGTGCGACGCTGTACCTAAACGAATTTGGCGTCCTTTTTTTCCCACAAACATAGCTTTCTTTTGGTTGTATTTGATCACCTGTGCGATTTTTTCATCACGCGCTATAAACAAAAAAAGAGCGTAAAGTTTGCAAAAATAGCAATATTTTTCAAATTTTTTTATATGAAATTCCCCCCCAAAAAAATGTAAAAATCAAAATTTTTTAACATTTTCAGCCAATTTGTTTTATGCTACATATGTTTGGTAAAAAAAATCGCAAAAAGCGTATTTTGATTGGTTTGCGCAAAAGTTATCGCGTTTACTAACAAAGGGAAAGATTTTTGTCATTTTTGGTGGTTTTTTTTTAACGCGTAATGGCGGCGATCTGCGATTTTTTTTGCGGTACTGCGACATTGCGGCGGACAGATCGGACCCTTGACTGACATTTTTGACACTTTTGGGGTTACCAGTGACATTTCTACAGTAATCAGTGCTATACATATGCACTGTTACTGTAAAAATACACTGGTAGTGAAGGGGTTAACTTTATTTGAAAGGGAGGGGCTATGTGTGTCCCTAGGGGCGTGCTTTCTACTGTGATTGGCTGTGGCTTCAGCTGTATGAATGGTGATCAACGGTTCTACATAGTAGAACCGTATGATCATCAATCATACACAGGGGAGAATGACAGGCAGCTTGTTTACACAAGCCGCCTGACTTTCTCCCTCTCCCCCGCCGATCGCAGAGTAACCGGCGGACATCAGGTCCGCCGGTCACACAAGCGGGGGGGTCCGTGACCACGCGGGAGCGGGAGCGCGCGCTCGCTCCCTAGACCCTCACAAGCAAGCGACGTAGACCTACGTTAGTTTGCCTGTGAGGGGCTGACCGCCGACGTAGATAGTCGTGCGGCGGTCGGCAAGTGGTTAACAAGGGGGCTCCAGATCCTACCCCTCATGTTAATGAGTATGGGATACATAGTATCTCTATCCATTCACCAAAAGGTGTCAAAAAGAAATATTGATTGACGATGGATCTACATCGGGGGGACATCGTTTTTTATTTTTACTAAAGAAATTGTCAAAAACTGTGAGTGTTTGTATTTCTTTTTGACACTTTTTTTGGTGAATGAGTAGGGGCACATGAAGGGGGGGGGGGGGCTGCTAGCTTGTCCCCCCCTTTCCTGGTCTGCCAGGCTGCATGCTCGGATAAGGATCTGGTATACATTTTGGGAGGGGCCTCTCGCACCGTTTTCTTTTTTAATGTTGCCTTTTTTTTTTCTTTTCACTTTTTTATTCCCATCCAGCTGAGTGCCCTGCAAATTTGGGTGTTCACTGAATCCTCTCGCCCAACACTATACTGTATATATAAAACCCTTTTATTTGGGGGGGGGGGGGGACTTGTGTGATCCTTTTGCTTTAACCTACCAATTTAAAATCGTGACAATGTGTATTCCAGTGTTACATTTCTGCTAAATATTTTGTCATCCCTAATCTAGAAATCTTTGCTGCCCTTCTGGGAAGGAAATGATAACTGGATTGGACTGCGGCGGGATATGAAGAACAGCAGTCGCTGGCTGTGGGTAGATGGGACCCCTCTCACATTCAAGTGAGTGCAGATCTTTTTTTCAGTAGGAACTGGGGGGGGGGGGAGAATGCAGTTCCGGAAACCTCCAGGACAGAATTTAATTGCCAAAGGGTGCTGGGATGTGCTGGAGGGTCAATTAATGCTGGCTGCTTCTATTGTCACTTGGGGAATCTATTGTTGGGGGGCTCTATTGCTGCTGGTGTGGGGAGAATCTATTGTTTCTGTGGGGTCAATTGTTCATGGAAGAGATTTACTGTTAAGTGAGGGGTATATTGTTGCTGGCTATTGTAGAGTCTATTCATGCTGGATACTGGGAGATATATTGTATATATCCAGCTTTTTGCTGGGGGTATTTTCTTGTTGGGGTGGGGGGGGTGTTCTGTTCTGTACTGGGGGGAGGATAGGCAGAGCTCTGTACTAAGATGGAGGGGTTGATTGAAGAGTTCTGTACTGAAGGGTTGTGAGTAGAGCTCTCTACTAGGAAGGGGATTTGGGGGGAAGGCAATTTTTGGTTGTGCAGTGGCCTGTGTGTTACCCACTCTTGAGCCCCATGCCCTGCATAGTATGCTTTCCTGAGCCCGGTGCTCTGTGCAATTTCATGTAATGACAACCGCAAGACGTGCCGGCTGGCCAAAGACCCAAACAAAGCCAGATTCGGCTCTGATCGGGTCTCTGATGTAGAAACCTAGAAGTGATGTCATCACACCACTTCCAGGTACTGGAGCCCTAAAAGCGCCAGGTTTTTAACAATGGCAGTATTTAAAACAACCAAACTTGGATTTCTTAAATGCTTTTAAGTGCAAAGGAGGTATTTGGGGTCTTTTAGACCCCAGCTCCCTCCATAAAGAGTACCTGTCACTGCCTATTGCTGTCACAAAGGATGTGTACATTGACAGCAAAAAAAGTGATTTAAAAAAAATAAAAATAAATAAATGGACAGTGTAAAAAATAAATTAATAAAATAAATAATAAAAAAAAATTTACAGCGCCAGTCCCTCAGCGCTCACGTGCAGAAGCGAATGCATAGGTAAGTCGCGTCCGCATATGTAAACGGTGTTCAAACCACACATGTGAGGTATCACCACAATCGTTAGATTGAGAGAAATAATTCTAGCACTGGACCTCCTCTGTAACTCTAAACACGTAACCATTAAATTTTTTAAAGCGTCGCCTATGGAGATTTTTAGGTACTGTAGTTTGTCACCATTCCATGAGTGTGCGCAATTCTAAAGCATAACATGTTGGGTATCTATTTACTCAGCGTGACATCATCTTTCACAATATACAAAAAAAATGGGCTAACTTCACTTTTTTATTTTTTTAAATTTATATAAGTGTATTTCTTCCCCAAAAAATTGCATTTGAAAGACCGCTGCGCAAATACCGTGTGGCATAAAACATAGCAACGGCCGCCATTTTATTCTCTAGAGTCTTTGCTAATATATATATATGTATATGTAATGTTTGTGGGTTTTAAGTAATTTTCTAGGAAAAAATACTGATTTTAACTTGTAAGCAACAAGTGTCAGAAAAAGGCTTAGGCATGAAGGGGTTAAATGTAGAGGCCATGCACAGAGGTAGGAGGAGGAGGGGAAGGGGTTAATGTAGAGGTCACATACAATAAGATGATGGAGATGGAGGTGTATAGATATGGTAGGGGAGGGGCTAGCATACAGATCAGAGACAGGTTGGGGCTGACATATAGAGGAGAGGGGTGAAAGACATTTGGGGGTGGATTAGTATATACCTGGCACCAGGCCCGGACTGGCCATAGGGCACACCAGGCTGTTGATGACCGGGCCGTGAGGTGGGATAGGGGCTGACGCGGGCCGCGGTCGCAGCTCGTCTCCCGATGTGAGGCCATGCCTGTGTCTCCCCTTTTGGATCTCCAGTGTCGCCGGTGATGTTTTTGGTAGGGCAAGGGCGCGAGGAGTTGGAGATCTGCTAGGAGAGTGGGACACGCAGGCTGGGTCCTGCCTTTGCCCTGCTGGAGGTGGGACTGTGCAGGGGAGGCGGAGAGTGGGGGGGGCACTGTGGTTGGAAAGAGGAGAGGTATGGATGTGGGCTCACTTTAACTGTGGTGAGACACTGTAATCATTGCGGAGGCCCTTTGCAGTGCAGTCCCGTTTGTTTTTCAGTGCAGGGGACCGGCTCTGCGGCCACCCCCCCACCCCCACCTCCGCCCGTCCCTGGGATGAATTTGAGCAGAGACTGAAAACCAGGTCTTCTCATCCAACATCAGTGCTTGACCTCACAATTTGCTGGAAGAATGGTCAAACATTCCCATAGACACACTCCTAAACTTGTGGACATCCTTCCCAGTAGAGATGAAGCTGTTATAGCTGCAAAGGGTGGGCCAACTCAATATTGAACCCTACAGACTAAGACTGGGATGTCATTAAAGTTCATGTGTGTGTAAAGGCAGGCGTCCCAATACTTTTGACAATATACTGTATGTATATACACTCAACGGCCACTTTATTAGGTACACCTTGCTAGTAGCGGGTTGGACCCCCTGTTCCCTTCATTCTTGGTGGCATAGATTCAACAAGGTGTTGGAAACGTTCCTCAGAGATTTTGCTCCATAGTGACATGATAGCATCGTGCAGTTGCTGCAGATTTGTCGGCTGCACATCCATGATGCCAATCCCCCGTTCCACCACATCCCAAAGGTGCTCTATTGGATGAGATGTGGTGGGTGTGGAGGCCATTGGAGTACAGTGACCTCATTGTCATGGTTGTCGTGGAAATTAATAGGGCTTGGAGCATAAAAACCTGCTTCAGTGCGTTAAAGATTATTACGCACCAAGCTCCATTAATAGCTTGTACTGAAAAGTACAATTGTACCGCTCTTTTGCATAGCGGTTTACCAATCGCTCAGCGACAAAGAAAGGAACAGACGCGCTGGGTCATTTTGATGCCATCTGCCAGGTCCCTCTCCGGATATGTATGTGTGTGCATGCGTGTGTGTGGGTAAGAGCAAGTGTTTGTGTTGCAAGAGTTTCTGTGTGTCTGCATGGATGAAGTGTGTGTGTGTGTGTGTCTTCTGTGTCTTCTGTGTGTCTCAGGGCAGGGCTTGGTTTATTTACAGCAAGTGAACAAAAGGGAGTTACAGGGAGTGGCTTCACAACCACCAATCACAGAAAGTACAATGGGCAGTGCTTATGTAGAAACACAGCCATGTGCAGAGATGAGCAGAAATGGCTGCCATCTTATCACTAACAAGTCTTTCCTGCAACGACAGTTAAAGCAATAATCACTGTGAACAGCGATTATCGGTAAAACCGACACTGGGAGACATTATGACTATTTAACTAAAGCAATGTCTATCAAAATTTCCACAACAGCCCCTCCTCTTTGTCATATGATCCCATGTGTCCCTTGATGAATCTTCTTCTTCTTCCAAATAAACAGAACAGTTCTTCTCATGATAAAACAATCCATTTCAAAAAGTTTATAAAAAGAAAAAGATAACGGGTAAAAACAATCCATCGAAAGGAAACAACACTTGAGTTCCGTTCTTCGGGAGTTGACTTCAGAGGGAGGGCATGAGATGATGGGATGCGTTGACCAGCGGTCAGGCTGGAGTCCTTGGCGTCGGACGCAGGGGCGGAATCTTGGGGCGTCTCGTCTCAGCAATCAGGACGAGGTCATCTGCTCGGGCTTTGGTGACTCAGTCGACCAGACAACAGGATCATATAGGAGGAATAGAAACAAGAACAACATAAGTATTGTAAGCTGGGGAACAGGTAGCAGGTGCAAAGCTCCCTGGGATAAGCAGTTTTTCAGGCACAGATACCAAATCCAGTGTGCTAGTGACAAGCAGTGCGGTGTTTATTGGTGTTATATACAAGTCTATATACAGGTGCTGTACAGTGCCTTTTTAGAAAACAGGCAGTAATAATAATAATAAACAAAAGCCTAGCCGTGTCCCGGCGCTTACTACACAGAATGCAGTCCCTAACTAACACAGACTGAGCAAGCCTACAGCTTGTCAGCTTCAAAACACACACACAGGCAGTTTTACTGACCTTCCACTCTCATAGACAAACGTTGTCTGTGTTCCCAGGCTGAGAGAGCACTGCTGTCTGTCTCAGGTGAGATTAAATTGGTCTGGTGAAGAGGACGAAGATCCGAACTGGATCATGGCTCAGAGATCCCTAAAGGTATAGGAGAGATGCCTGGGTGATGTATAAACCCCGAACAGGACTTTTCCTGGCTCTCTCTGGGACACTCTGCTACATATCCCCCCCCCTTGTTTCAACCCCAGGGTTGGAACACCTGTGGCCAAACAGGAGTGAACACAGGACGGGGCATCTACATTCCCCATCTCAACACCTGGCCTGTGTTTTATAGTGAAGGAGTAATCTTGTAGAGCCAAAAACCACCGGTTCACCCGTCTATTAGTCTCCTTCTTTTGGGCCATCCATTTCAGAGGAGCATGGTCAGTTATCAAATCAAATTGGCGCCCTCACAGATAGTACCTTAGTGCGTCCAAGGCCCACTTTATGGCTAAACATTCCTTTTCAATGACTGCATACTTTCTCTCATGTTCATTCAGCTTTCTGCTCAGGTACACCACAGGGTGTTCTTCCCCATTGTATACCTGTGACAATATGGCCCCAATACCTACATCAGACGCATCCGTCTGAACCAAGAAATCCTTGGAGAAATCAGGGGAGTACAACACTGGCTGTGCACAAAGAGCCTTCTTTAAGACTTGGAAAGACTCCTCTGCTATTGGGGACCATTTCACCATTACTGATTCTTTCCCTTTCGTAAGGTCGGTCAGTGGGGCAGCTAGAGTTGCAAAATTCAGGATAATCCTCCTATAGTACCCTGCAATTCCAAGAAAAGCTCTGACCTGCTTCTTGTTTGCAGGACGTGGCCATTCCTGGATGGCTTCTACTTTGTTTAACTGAGGTTTAATGACTCCACGACCAATAGTGTAGCCCAAATACCTGGCTTCCTCTAAACCAATGGCACATTTTTTTGGGTTTGCTGTAAAACCTTCCTTGAAGAGGGAATCCAGAACAGCCTGTACACGGGGCAAGTGAGACTCCCAGTCAGTGCTATGTACCACTATATCATCCAGATAGGCAGCTGCATACTGTCGGTGAGGTCTTAGGGTCCTGTCCATGGCCCTCTGAAATGTCGCAGGGGCATTTTGCAACCCAAAAGGCATTTTTTTATACTGAAATGAACCCTCTGGGGTAACAAACGCTGTCTTTTCTTTGGCGCTACCAGTCAGGGGTATTTGCCAATATCCTTTGGTCAAGTCTAAAGTAGTTAGATAGCGGGCTTTGCCAAGTCTGTCTATAAGTTCGTCCACTCTGGGCATTGGGTACGTGTCAAACTTTGTCACTGCATTGAGTTTTCTGAAATCGTTAAAAAACCTCCAAGTATCATCCGGTTTTGGGACTAAAACGATGGGGCTAGACCAGTCACTATTGGATTCCTCAATGACATCTAGCTCAAGCATCCTTTTTACTTTGTCACTAATGTCCTTTCTGCTAGCTTCGGGAATTCGGTATGGTTTTAGCTTGACACGGACCCCAGGTTCAGTAACAATATCATGCTGAACCGTGGTACCAGTTAACTCTGAAAACTTCTCTCTATTCCTTATCAGGAACTCTCTAGCTTCTTTCTGTTGGGAATAAGACAGGGTGTCTGGAATCGTGACCTCAGGGACCAGAGGGGACTCAGTACCCCTAGATGTTACAGTGACGGACCTCGCAGTTAAGGCCAGCCTATCCTTCCAGGGCTTTAACAGATTAATATGGTAAATCTGCTCTGGCTTCCTTTTCCCTGGTTGATGCACTTTATAATTGACCTCCCCAACTCTTTCCAATACTTCAAAGGGACCCTGCCACTTAGCTAGGAACTTGCTCTCGACAGTGGGAACTAACACCAGGACCCTGTCACCAGGTGAGAAGACACGGAGTCGGGCTTCCCTGTTGTATATTCTCTGTTGGGCTGCCTGGGCCTGCAGTAAGTGTTCCTTGACCATAGGCATGATTGCTGCAATCCTGTCCTGCATTTGAGCGATGTGTTTAATGACACTTTTGTGGGGTGTCTGCTCCCCCTCCCAGGTTTCCTTGGCTATGTCTAAGAGTCCGCGAGGGTGTCTCCCATAAAGCAATTCAAAAGGAGAGTATCCCGTAGAGGACTGGGGTACTTCCCTGATGGTGAACATCAAGTACGGAATCAAGAAGTCCCAGTTTTTTCCATCCTTGTCCACAACCTTTTTTAACATACTCTTTAATGTTTTATTGAAGCGTTCTACAAGGCCATCAGTTTGAGGGTGGTATACGGAGGTTCTCAACTGGGTCACCTTAAATAACTTGCACAACTCTTTAGTTATTCGTGACATAAATGGAGTGCCCTGGTCCTTAAGGATCTCCTTAGGGACCCCAACGCGACTGAACACCATGAACAACTCTTTAGCAATGTTCTTAGCGGATGCAGTGCGTAAGAGAACTGCCTCGGGGTAACGGGTAGCATAATCCATGATTACAAGAATGTGTTGATGACCCCGGGCAGACTTGGGGAGTTGATCTACGAGGTCCATGGCGATCCTCTCAAAGGGTACTTCAATAATGGGTAAGGGCACTAAAGGACATCGGAAGTGGGGTAGTGGGGCTGACATCTGACATACAGGACAAGATTGACAAAAATTGTCAATATCTTTCTGTATCCCAGGCCAGTAAAACCTGCGTAACACCCTTTCAGTGGTTTTTTCAACCCCTAAATGACCTCCTAGTAAGTGTCCATGAGCCAATTCCAGCACCACTCATCTGTAAGGCTTAGGGACCACCAACTGTTCAACAATTTTATCGTTCTTTTTATATACCCGATACAATAAATCCTCATTGCTGCTGAAAAAAGGAAAACAGGGCCTGTCTCCTGGTTCGCCAGGTACATCATTAACCATTACTACATTCTCCCAGGCCCTGGCAAGGGTAGGGTCTTTTCTCTGCTCGGTACCAAAGTTTTCCTTGTGTACATTAAGATCAGCAAACTCCAATGTAGCCTCAGGGTTAGAAGAAGGTTGTCCACCTGAACTGGCTGTGGGGACTTCCTCAGGCTCCTCCAGTTCTCCTGCCATAACAGAGAAAGGAAGATCTGGGGAACCTTTAGAGGGATCCCTTAAACCCACATTGTCGGTGATAGCCAAGGGTTCTGGCTCCACCACTGAGTCAGTTACGGTGACCGAGTCGGGACCGTCCCACAGTTCCCAAAACTTAGGGAAGTCTCTACCAATGATGGCCTCATGCACTAAGTGGGGCACCAGTCCGACCGGATGGGTCACCGTACCTAAATCAGTTTCAAAGCGAACAGTAGCTATAGGATACTCCCGAGTATCACCATGTACACAGATCACAGCAACTTTTTTTGCATTTAAATTCACTTTTTCAACCATTTCTGCTTTAACCAAAGTCACTAGACTTCCTGAGTCCAGCAAGGCTGCAATAGGCTTATTATTAACAGTCATTTGGCATATGTGTTTTCCTACACCTGGCGCAGCAGCGCATGAAACAGCAGCAAACATAGACTGCCTTCTAAGAGACATGTCACACTGCATGGGTTCATCTGTCAATGGACAGTTTGCTGCCACATGTCCCAGTTCTTGGCAACGGAAACAACTGATGTTACCCCAGTTAGGTTTGTTGACAGGCAATGGCTTCCCTTGTTTGGGACGCCAAACTTCAGCTCGGACACCAAAAGTTCACCCCCCTGTCTCCTTGCCATGCTGACCACCCACTTCCCCTGGAACAGTCTTACCGGTTGTCTGGGGAGACCGTGGCTTTGGGTGGAAAGTCTGTGCGGCTGTAGGGGTGGTGACCAGGTTCTCTGCAGCATAGTACCTCTCAATGAGCTCCACCAGGTTGTCCACCGACTTGGGGTCTCCTTGACTCACCCACTTCTGCAGATGTTTTGGTAATGACCTCAGGAAGCGGTCCATGACCACACGCTCCACAATTTGTGGTCCAGACAAGGACTCCGGCTGTAGCCATTTTCGCGCCAGGTGGATTAGGTCAAATATCTGTGATCTTGGGGGCCTCTCATCTCGGAAGGACCAGCTGTTGACCCGCTGGGCTCGAACGGCCAAGTTGACACCGAGACGTACCAGGATTTCCTGCTTGACTTTCTCATACTCTCCTGCATCCTGGGACTCCAAATCAGAATAGGCCTTCTGCGATTCCCCAGTAAGTAAGGGAGAGATCAATCCTGCCCACTGGGTTTTGGGCCAGCCTTCCCTCTCAGCGGTTCTCTCAAACGTAACCAGAAAGGCCTCTGGGTCATCATCAGCAGTCATCTTGGACAGGAAGCAACCAACATGGATGGCTGAGGAGCGGTCTCTAACTGTTTCTGATTTCACAGCAGACTCCTGTGCAAGTTTCTGCACCACCTCAACCAGCACCTTTCTGTCTGCTTCTGCAGCACTTGCCAGTTTTTCAAACATCAACTGGGTTTGCTTTTGTACAGCACCAATCTGTTGTTGAATCAAAGAGCTTGCTTGCTGCGTTTTTTCCTGTACAACACCAATCTGTTGTTGAAGCAAAGAGTTTGCTTGCTGTTGTGCAGCGTTTGCTCGTTGCGTTTGTTCTTGTACAACACCAATCTGTTGTTTAAACAAAGAGTTCGCTTGCTGTTGTGCAGCGTTTGATTGCTGCTGTGCAGCGTTGGAGACCAGCAACTGTTTGAGGATTTCCTCCATGTTTAGTCACTCCAGGTACTGGCCCTTTAAGTAGTAACTTACTACCAGTGCCCGCAGGCCTCCACCATATGTAAGCTGGGGAACAGGTAGAAGGTGCAAAGCTCTCTGGGATAAGCAGTTTTTCAGGCACAGATACCAAATCCAGTGAGGTAGTGACAAACAGTGCGGTGTTTATTGGTGTTATATACAAGTCTATATACAGGTGCTGTGCAGTGCCTTTTTAGAAAACAAGAAGTAATAATAATAATAAACAAAAGCCTAGCCGTGTCCCGGCGCTTACTACACAGAATGCAGTCCCAAACTAACACAGACTGAGCAAGCCTACAGCTTGTCAGCTTCAAAAGACACACACAGGTAGTTTTACTGACCTTCCACTCTCATAGACAAACGTTGTCTGTGTTACCAGGCTGAGAGAGACCTGCTGTCTGTCTCAGGTGAGATTAAATTGGCCTGGTGAAGAGGACGAAGATCCAAACTGGATCATGGCTCAGAGATCCCTAAAGGTATAGGAGAGATGCCTGGGTGATGTATAAACCCCGAACAGGACTTTTCCTGGCTCTCTCTGGGACACTCTGCTACAGTATATATACTTCTATTTCCTTCAACCAAGATGCAATGGAGAACAAAAAAAAATCCCCAGAACCTCCCAAAGCATTAAAAGGATTCCAACCCTCGCTAGCTATAGCTCTGGCTCTGCCTTGCAATGAAGTTACCTTATCCATATGGGCTTGGACCTTATCACTGGTGTTTGCTATACTGGAAAAGCAGTCTTCCCCTATGAATTCACAGAAAACCCCCTTGGAAGCTAAAAGAAAATCTAGTACCATTTTAAAAACACCCGGAGTTTCATTGGTGAGATGACTGCTATACCTGGTAGATCCTACGAATCTAGTTCCGGTACCAAAACTAAAGTTAAAGCCCAGCCATGGACTACCTGATTGTCCCGATACCCAAATTGTATTGACCAGAAAAGAACAGGAGCCAGCGCTAACATAAAAACTAAAATTGATGTTACCCTCTAGGAATATATCATTAAATTCTGTGGACAAGTGTCTCTTGGTTGTCTTCATGATGATACGAACGTCTGCCATTGCTGGGGTGTAATAGCTAGGTGGGGGTTTGGAGCACACCCAGCCATTAGACCTGTTTGCCGTTTTGGCCAGTTAAAAATGCATTGCCCTTGCTAAAACACCCTTGCTAAATATGTAAATAAAAACGATACTCCTCATTATCATTCTTGGATGAAGTTGACCAGCTTTTTTGCAGTGGCTGGCATGGATCCAAAGCCTCAAGGAAATCGGCGTTGTCAGCTGAACCTGGTAATACCTCAGAATACCTCCGCTCCAATCCCGTCCCTTGACGTTTCCTCACAACGACTCAGTCACCTGGTTGGACAGAATGTACACCGGTTATAGTGTCAGGGTCCGGGAGAGACTCCCGAACCCTATGATGGACCTTTTGGAGCTCCCTTTGCCAGGACTGCACCCACCCCGTCAGCTGAGAATGTAAAAATGACAGCTGCTGAGGAAAGCACAATCCAGGCTCTGGTTGACTCCCAAACAAAACTTTGTAGGGTGAAAACCCATGGGGCATTCCTGTTGGGGTAAAGAGCAATGAAAAAAACATTAGAGCCGTGGCTCTTTCTATTCAGCCGTTCAACCTTACCGCTAATCCCCGAAGCGCCGTACATACCTCTGCAAAGATCTGACCAGTGAAGTGTGATCCGCGATCTGACTCGATCGTTCCAGGCAGCCCCCTTGCGACAAACTATCTCAGACAGGATCTTTTTCATGGTGGCAGTGGCAATGGCATGGTGAACGAGCCAAGCCTCTGGCCACCCAGAAAACATCCGGACAGACCAAGACACGCTCGTTTCCCGGCAAAGTGATATAGTCTATCTGAATGCGCTAAAAGGGATATTCCGGTTTGGGTGAGTGCCTTCTCAGTCTGCGGTAGTAAAGCCAGGGCTAATCCAATTCTCCTCCACCTATGCACACATAACCATCTTTGGCTGGTGCCCGGGGTAATGAGCCGAGTGGGCCATCATTGGAAAAAGGGATCTGGGTAAACACCATTTACCATCAAGACTCCAGATGTCATCTGGACCCTGTGTAGCCCCCAAAACCATCCATCTCCTCTTTTTCCTGCACTTCCGCTTGGGACTGCAGTTTCTTAACACATCAGAGGGGATGGCTAGCATCAGGGTCTCTGTCACCGGGCTCAGAGCACCTTCCTTAGCAGCTCTATCTGCCAAAGCGTTTCCATTGGCTTCCATAGTCGTCTCAGTAGTATGAGCCTTTACCTTCAGAATGGTTATCACGTGTGGCAAGCAAAAGGCAATGAACAGCTCTATTAACTTCGCACGTTTCACCGACCTCCCCAAACTAGTCAAGAACCCTCTTGCCTTCCAGACAGGACCACAATCATGTGCCAGCCCAAAAAGCGTATCTCGAATTTGTATAGAAATTGATCCTCTGATCTCTATGTCTTACCATCTGGGGTGTAGTACCTGGAACCATCGGCAAAAAGGTTAGCAACTGGAATGGGGGTCTCCTTCACTGGGCTGACAGCTGCTGATTGCCACTCCATCAAAGAAAGACAATCGTGTTGTTCCTACTAAAGTTGGAAATTGATGAGATTCAAAAATAGTGCATCGTTTAAGGTTATGAGGACTTTGGGGGTCCTTCAATGTCTATATTCTCTGAGTGGTTAGATGTTGGGTACCTAGAGAAATGCAATGACCTCAAAAAATCAAGCTTCTCCTTGCAAAACTGGCCTAGCCTGCAATAGAGAGGTTCAGTCACTGACACTGTCTGGCCCGTGAGAGCTACAGTGGGAGTTGTATCCCCTGGAAGGGGAACCTTGCCTCTAGGTTTATGAGATCGTAAAACCGTGTTGGCTGCATTGGTGTCAGCGAGGCAAGGGAGGGGCTATTTTAATTCCTCTAGGATGTGAGCTGACATCGGTTTATCAATGCCCTATGATAAGTCATAGTCGTTTCTGACCATACCTACCTTTGAAATGTCCAGATCCTCCGGAATAAATTGCCACTTACCCCACGCACCAGCCAGGTTGGTAGGACAATTATGCATGATGTACCCTGACTTTACACATCCATAGCAGACCTGTTAAAAGAACTTCTACTTTGCCAAAGAGTTAGAAGGAGAGGGTTCAGCTGTTATGACAGCCTGTTGAGAGATAGAGACACTGTGAGGTGGGAGGGCATTACTGTTATACCTGAAGGGTTTCAAATGTACTGTTACTTTAAGGCTGGCTCCACCCAGGAGTGATGACAAGGGTCAAGGGGCAGAGTGGCCATCTTAGAGACATGTAGAGATGTATTGATATACAGAGCTGTCCTGTAATGCCTGTTGTAGTATACAGTGAGTACTGAATAAACAACCGTTGTTTCAGACCAGAGTCCTGTGTCTCTCACAACACGGAGAATATAACACTGGCGACGAGGATGGGATTTACATGGTTACTATCCATGTGAGAAAAGAAAAGAAGAAAAAAAAAAAAAAACTCTGGATTGTCAGCTGGATACAAACACCCACATAGCCCAGCAGGAAAATGTCATTGATTTGGACATTAATTGAATTTGATGGAGAACAGACAACGTGGATTTCCTGGATTGAAAGACTGGAACAATATTTCTGTGCAAATGCCATCCCAGGCGACAGCAAGTAGCAGTATTTCTGACACTGGTTGGTGCTAGGACATATGACACTCTTAGGGATCTCCTTTTCCCTGAAAAACCAGCAACTAAGACTTTGGCAGAGCTCCTGACACTGTTAGGGAATCAGTTCCAGCCTAAACCTCTAGAGATTGCAGAGAGATTCAGGCTTGATCAGCGGCAGCAGCAGCCAGGTGAAGATATTAAGGCTTATGTGCTCGCCCTTCGCAGATTAGCCTCAACCTGTTCTTTTGGGGAGTATTTACCGACTGCACTGAGGGATAAGTTTGTCATGGGACTAAATAGTGAGTCTAGCCAAAAAGAGACTGTTAACAGAGAAAGACCTTACCCTTACAAAGGCAATTGAGATAGCTTCAGTTATGGAAATGGCTGTGAAAGATACAGAGGCATTGAACCCCCAGAGCAGAAGGGAAGAAGTTAAAGAGGAAGTTTTCAGAACAGCAGTCAAGCCAACTGCAGCTAACTGTAAATATAGCCTCTCACCAAACCGGGAGTCAGCTTGCTACCGTTGTGGGAATACAGACCATGATCACAAAGTCTGCCGGTTTAAGGATCAGCTCTGTCATAATTGTGGTAAGGCAGGCCATCTGAAACGAGTCTGCTGTAGTAAGAAGGTGTGAAATAAACAACCTCTGAACACCAGGACAAAGGCATATATGGTGGGAAGATATACATCGTCATCTGAATCGGAGGATGAGGAAGTGCTCCACAGATTGGACATACATCATATGCATTCAGCACCCTCAGCAATGACTGTAGAGGTAACCGTGGAAGGAAAGAAACTCAAGATGGATGTAGACACAGGAGCAGCAGTTTCAGTTATCACTCAAAAGCAATGGAGAAAAATTCTGATCCGAACAACTGTCCGTCCAACACCAATCAAACCGCAGACATACTCAAAGCAGATACTCCACCCACTGGGGTACATGAAAGTACGGGTATCCTACAAGGGTCAGACGAAGAGAATGCCATTATATATCCTAGAACATGGGGGACCCCCTCTCTTTGGGAGAGGCTGGATTGCTCACTTTGGCATGCCAGCCATCTCCATAAACCCCTGCAACACTGTGACATCAGGGGATGAAGAGGGATGGGTGGAATCCCTGAAACAGCGATTCCCACAAGTCTTTGATAACCATTTGGGAAAAATAAAGCATGACTGTGTGAGACTCAGGCTGAAACCCAACGCCCAGCCTAGGTTCTTCAGAGCTCGGACGGTACCTTTCGCACTCCGAGCAGGTATGGAAGCTGAACTAAGCCGGCTGGAGGAACAAGGTGTCATCTCAAAGGTAGAGCACAGCGAGTGGGCATCACCAGTTGTACCAGTAAAGAAAGCGAATGGGGACTTACGTATTTGTGGCGATTTCCGCATGGCACTAAATTCTCAACTGGAGATAGACCAGTATCCCCTACCCAGAGTAGATGACATTTTTGCCTCTCTTGCAGGAGGTCAAAAGTTCACCAAGCTTGATCTCAGGCAAGCTTATTTACAGTTTGAGGTCCACCCTTCGTCCCGCAAGTTTCTAACCATCAACACTCACAAGGGACTGTATGAATACAATCGGATGGTGTTTGGTGTAGCCTCCGCCCCCGCCATTTGGCAACGCAAAATGGATGAGATTTTGGTGGACATGCCTTTCACACAGTGCCTGTTAGATGACATGCTCATCACGGGTCTGACGGACCAGGAACACAAGCGTAATGTGGAACTTGTGCTGGCGAGACTCCAAGAGCAGGGTCTAAAAGTGAACTTGGCGAAATGCCAATTCATGGTACCTAAATTGGAGTTTTGTGGCCACCTTGTGGATGCAGAGGGTATACACACCACTGAAGCCAAAGTTGATGCTTTAGTAAAAGCTCCAGCCCCAACCAACGTCCAACAGCTGCGATCATACCTGGGCTTGCTGAACTATTACCACAAATTCCTGCCAGATCTAGCACACACTTTGTTTCCGTTGAACAAGCTTTTGGAGAAACAATCCAGATGGAACTGGTCGGCTGCATGCCAACGTGCTTTTGATGTTTCTAAGCGAAAGCTGTTGGCGTCACGCATGCTCGTGCACTATGACCTCCAAAGGCCTCTCACCTTGGCTTGTGATGCCTCACCCTATGGTCTAGGGGCTGTGCTATCTCATGTTTTACCAGATGGGTCAGAGAAACTTGTGGCATTCGCCTCCAGGTCCTTGATAAAGGTAGAAGCAATTACTCTCACATTGACAAAGAGGCTCTAGCACTCATATGGGCAATTAAGAAGTTTCATCTTTACCTGTATGGTAGGGAATTCACCATACTGACTGATCATAAACCACTCCTTCAGATCTTTAGCCCTGACAAAGGCATCTCCCAGATGACTGCAGCCCGTCTTCAACGCTATTCCCTATTCTTGGGAGCATATAGCTACAAAATCCAGTATCGCAGCCATGATGCCAATGCTAATGTCCTGTCTAACAAGGACATTAACAGACTCTTCGGAGACACATTCTGGACTTGCTACATACTGGTCATCCCGGGGGCACACGTATGAAACAAAAGGCCTGAGGCTATGTGTGGTGGCCGAATCTCGACTCAGATATCACGACATATGTGAATGCGTGTGCTGGATGTGCACAAACTGCAAGAGACCCTCCTCGAGGGTGCCTCCAGCCCTGGACTTGGCCCACGGTTCCCTGGTTTCGCCTATACTTGGACTTTGCAGGCCCGATCAGAGGACACACCTTTTTGATCATTGTTGATGCACATTCAAAGTGGCCTGAGGTCATTCCTGTTACCCAGCCGACGACTAAGGCGACAATTTCCATACTGTTACATCTCGCTGCTACGTTTGGATACCCCAGATAAATTGTCACAGACAACGGTGCACAATTCACAAGCCAGGAGTTTCAGAGTTTCCTGACTGCCCACAACATCAAACACAAGTTGACCGCACCTTACCACCCGGCTACAAATGGTCAAGCAGAAAGGTTTGTACAGACCTTCAAACGCTATTTCAAAGCTACTGTGGCTACAAGTAAACAACAGTCCCTGTCACCCCAGCAGCTGGACTCTGTAATGTTCCGGTACCTTTGGTACCCTAAATTACACTTTCCACAAGTGTATGCGCCCCACCATTTACTTTTGGAAAGGTGCGCATACACCTTTAAGACTGGAGTTGTCATCACCCAGCGCCGGACTAGATGGCTATTTAAAGCGCCGGTTCTCACTCACATGTGTTCGTTCAAACACCCTTACCTGGATGCTAACCTTGCTTGAAGCTTCCATGCTTGCAAGCTCACCTCGCTGACGGAACCTCGCTGCGCTGATCCCTGTATCCCGCTACTGGATCATCCGCCTCTCCTGAACCACCCTTTGGCTGTATCGCTAATAGTGCTAAGTACCCCGCAGGGGAATTCTCTATAAACTTATACTAAGCTTACACTATCTAGCTCTGCATAGTAAAGACTGTTTATCACATCTGCATAACTAGATTGCTAGCTCTTGAGGCTACTGCTACTTTTCTGCACTGGGTTGATCACTCTTGTATGTCCACCTGCTACTCTGTCATCTGCTACCATACATGACTGCTAAACCTTCCTGCATCCATCTGCTACTGTCTCACCTTCAAGTGTCTATCACCTACCACCTTCACTCAACCTATCCCTCAAACCCTCATCATTGTGTTACCACATACATAAAGTCACACTAGGAACCAGCTTGCTAATTGTGTGTATTTACTGGCTGAAATAAAACCTTCCACACATGATGAGTCATTGAGGTTGGGAATGGTATCTCAGCATATCTCTTACATGACTACTGACGTGGAACTATTTCTGCAGCTGAAAATCCACACCATATAAGAAACGCAGAAGCGTTACAGATTGAACGAACCAAAAAATGGATTCAGCAGAAATAACCACTCAGGTGACACAATTAAAACAGCAAGTATCTGCGTTAATACACGCACTTGCTGAATTAAAAGAAGACAATCAGGCTCTGTCGCAGCAGGTAATTAGACTGACACAACTTACCTCTGCTCAGTCCCCTGAACCCAAGATAAATCCCCCTTTGGTATTTACAGGCGATCGCAAAAAATTTCGCGAATTTAAAAACGCATGTGAGTTACTTTTTTTGCTAAAACCTCGTACCTACCTTACTGATCACATTAAGGTTTGTACTATTATTTCTTACCTATTAAATGATCCTCGAGCCTGGGCAGATTCTCTTTTTGAGAAAAACGACCAGCTTCTCAACTCCTATGCCTTGTTCCTAGCAGAGCTCACTAGCCTATATGATGACCCCAATAGGCAGAGTACTGCTGATCTTCAGTTAAGATCCTTGAAACAAGGAAGGAGGCCTGTAGAAGACTTTGTCGCAGAGTTCAAGAGATGGACCCTTGATTCAGAATGGAATGATGCATCTCTGAAAACCCAATTTAGGCTTGGCCTATCAGAAGCCGTTAAGGACGAGTTCGCCCGAGCGGATCTGCCAAAAACCCTGGATGCACTAATACAACTCAGTATTACCATAGATAGAAGACTACGATAAAGAGAGGCTGAAAAGATGGGAATGCCATTATCCGTTTCCTCTCGGAGTCTGGCCGTTGACCCCGTTCCTATGGAGATAGGAACCATACGCCCACCGCTATCAACTATGGAAAAAGCCAAAAGACGAAATGAAAATCTCTGCTTGTACTGTGCATCCCCGGATCACAAGATAAACGTCTGTCCCCTAGTCAACAAAAAGAAGGGTGAGTGTTCACATGTCTCCCTAGGAGGATTGACAACTTCATTCACTAACCCCTACATTTCTGTTTTTTTGACATTACAGTGGGACCAGAACAGGATTACTACTAAGGCCATGATTGACACAGGATCTTGTGGAAATTATATGGATATATGTTTTGCTGCTTTAAATAAAATTCCTATTATTTCTAAACTCAAACCTGTCTCAGTAAGTCTTATTACCGGTGTTCCGTTATCCTCTGGTCCGATCACCGATCAGACACAAGCACTTCTAGTCACTATTAACGAGTCTCATAGGGAGACTTTTACCTTCGATTTAATACCTTCACCCCACTTTCCCATTGTGTTGGGACTTCCCTGGTTACACACACACCAACCATAGATTGGAAGAAACGGTCCTTGACCTTCCCTTCTTGTTATTGCGAGGATACGTGTAACCTCCCGTTTTCCGGGAAGATTCTGTTTGTGGTGACAGATGAGATTGCACCACTATGTTATCAGGATCTTTTTGAGGTTTTTCTTGAGAAAAATGCTCAAACATTACCTCCTCATCGAGACTATGATTGTAGCATTGATCTACTCCCAAATAGCAAATTGCCGTTCGGTCATGTTTATCCTCTTTCACAGGATGAACTTGCCCATCTCAAAACCTATTTGGATGAGAACTTGGAATAAGGTTTTATTAGACCTTCCACTTCTTCTACAGCAGCAGGACTCTTTTTTGTTCGCAATAAAGATTCAAGTCTCAGACCTATCATCGACTACAGGAAATTGAATGCCATCACAATAAAAGATCGCTATCCTCTACCGCTTATCCCTGAGCTCATTGAGCAGGTGCGTGGAGCTAACTATTTTTCAAAATTAGACCTGAAAGGAGCATACAATCTCATTCAAATCCGTGATGGACACGAGTGGAAGACTGCATTCAGAACTAGATACGGATTGTTCGAATATCTTGTGATGCCATTCGGCCTATGCAATGCCCCTGCAGTTTTCCAACGATTTATAAACGATATTTTTAAAGACTTACTAGATGTCTGTGTTGTGGTATATCTGGACGATATACTTATATATTCACGGACCCTGTCTGAACACATAAGACATGTAAGACTTGTATTATCGAGATTGCTTGCACATAATCTTTATGTGAAGCTGAAGAAATGCTTGTTCCATAAAGATGAGGTACTCTTTCTAGGCTACATCATATCCAAAACAGGAATAGAGATGGACATGAGTAAAATATCCTGCATTCAGGATTGGCCTACACCAACTACACGCAAGGCGCTACAGCGATTCCTGGGATTTTCAAATTTCTACAGGAAGTTCATAAAAAACTTTTCTGCTATTGTGAGACCCCTCACACAGCTCACTAGCATAAAAATACCATTTAAATGGTCAGAAGAAGCAAATAAGGCTTTCCACTTGTTAAAGACAAGGTTTACTTCCGCTCCCATATTACGCCATCCAGACCCATCCCTCCAATACATTCTGGAGGTAGATGCGTCAAACATGGCAGTAGGAGCAATACTCTCCCAACGACCTACCCACACTTCACCACTTCATCCAGTCGCTTTTTTTTCTAAATCCCTGAGCAGTCCCGAGATAAATTACCCCGTGGGTGAAAAGGAACTGCTTGCTATAAAATTGGCTCTGGAGAATTGGCGACATTTACTCGAAGGCACCCAATTACCAATAATTATATACACGGACCATAAAAACCTCCAATATCTTCAGACTAGCAAAACTCTCTCGCATCGACAGGTATGATGGTCACTATTCCTTCTAAGGTTTAACTTCCTAGTGACCTACACACCTGCAGATAAGAACAAAAAGGCGGATGCACTATCACGACTAACTGAAGAAAACTACTTTGAAATCCCTTCCGTTCCTATAATACCTCACAAACGCATTATTGGAGTTGTCCGTTCCTTAAAGGAAGAGGTTCTGCATGGTATAAGTTTGGATTCACCCCCACCACAACTAAATACTGATGCAGAAGGCTTCCTCTACTACAACAACAAACTTTACATACCACCTACCCTACGCACCAAGATCTTGGAATTATCGCATGATGTGCCTATGGCAGGACATATGGGTATGACAAAGACTTTCAATTTGATTTCTCGACAATTCTGGTGGCCTGACATGAAAACATCTATACAAAAATTCGTCTCTTCATGCAATGTCTGTGCCAGGTCCAAAATTGACACTACGAGACCATCCGGTCTACTATGCAGTCTACCAATACCCCAAACTCCATGGGAGGTTTTGTCATTGGACTTCATCGTAGAATTGCCTCCTTCCAAAGGATTTAATACCATCTTGGTGTCAGTGGACCATCTGACAAAGATGGCACATTTCATTGCTATTCGCAGACTACCTTCGTCCAAACAAACGGCAGAACTCCTGATGAAACATGTCTTCAGATTACATGGTATCCCAAAAACTCTTCTGTCTGACCGTGGATCCCAATTTATTTCTAAATTCTGGCAAGAACTATGTCACATACTACGGATTGAGCGGAAGCTCACTTCTCCTTACCATCCGCAGACCAACGGACAGACTGAAAGAGTCAACCAATGCATCGAGCAGTATTTACGTTGTTACACTTCTTACCAACAGGATGATTGGTTGGATCTTCTCCCCCTGGCAGAATTTGCCTACAACAACGCAACTCACAGTACAACCAAGCAGAGTCTGTTCTACTTGAACTATGGGTTCCATCCCTCTATTCTCCCTCCACGCATCCTTCCTTCAAATAACCCAGTAGCCTCAGACTATCTTACCCAAATAAAGGATTCTCTGGGTTTACTAAATACTACCATTGCACACGCTCACAGTCAACAAAAGAAGTACTATGATCTTCGTAGAAGACCTTCTCCACAGTATACTATCGGGGACCTCGTTTGGCTCTCAACAAAAAACTTGAGACTGAAGATCCCTAGCAAAAAGCTTGGACCTCTGTTCTTGGGACCTTTCCCAATCAAGAAACTTATTGGAAAAGCTGCAGTGCAGCTTACATTGCCAATGGACCTAAAAATCCATCCCATTTTCCATGTGTCGTTACTAAAACCCCATGTTCCGGACCAAGGAATAAGGCCTAATATTCCACCTCCCCCTCCTGTACAAGTTGAAGGTGGAGAAGAATACGAGATAAAAGAGATTCTGGATTCTCGTATCTACAGAAGAAGACTTCAGTACTTGGTTAGATGGAAGAACTATGGGCCCCAAGACGACACCTGGCTAAACACCTCTGACATACATGCCCCTAGATTAATCCGCAATTTTCATGCGAGATACCCAGACAAACCAGCTCCAGAGGCCTTCAGGAGCAGGCCTTAAGGGGGGGGTATTGTAATGTTCCGGTACCTTTGGTACCCTAAATTACACTTTCCACAAGTGTATGCGCCCCACCATTTACTTTTGGAAAGGTGCGCATACACCTTTAAGACTGGAGCTGTCATCACCCAGCGCCGGACTAGATGGCTATTTAAAGCGCCGGTTCTCACTCACATGTGTTCGTTCAAACACCCTTACCTGGATGCTAACCTTGCTTGAAGCTTCCATGCTTGCAAGCTCACCTCGCTGACGGAACCTCGCTGCGCTGATCCCTGTATCCCGCTACTGGATCATCCGCCTCTCCTGAACCACCCTTCGGCTGTATCGCTAATAGTGCTAAGTACCCCGCAGGGGAATTCTCTATAAACTTATACTAAGCTTACACTATCTAGCTCTGCATAGTAAAGACTGTTTATCACATCTGCATAACTAGATTGCTAGCTCTTGAGGCTACCCCTACTTTCCTGCACTGGGTTGATCACTCTTGTATGTCCACCTGCTACTCTGTCATCTGCTACCATACATGACTGCTAAACCTTCCTGCATCCATCTGCTACTGTCTCACCTTCAAGTGTCTATCACCTACCACCTTCACTCAACCTATCCCTCAAACCCTCATCATTGTGTTACCACATACATAAAGTCACACTAGGAACCAGCTTACTAATTGTGTGTATTTACTGGCTGAAATAAAACCTTCCACACATGATGAGTCATTGAGGTTGGGAATGGTATCTCAGCATATCTCTTACATGACTACTGACGTGGAACTATTTCTGCAGCTGAAAATCCACACCATATAAGAAACGCAGAAGCGTTACAGACTCCTTCCTTCCTGCTTACAGAACCACACCACATGCAACCACTGGGAAAACTCCAGCTGAACTTCTTTTGGGTCGGCAGCCATGGACTGTTTTGGACATGCTCCCCCCTCAAACGGTCCAGGAACATGTACAGCAGTCCCAAGACAAGAGGGTCGAACACCACGTGATTCCCCGGTTTACAGCCCAGCAAAAGGTATGGGCTCGATCTTATGGCGCTTCCAACACTCGTTGGCTTCCTGCTATCGTCACAGAGACTTTGGGACCCAAAATGTATAGGGTCTGCCTGGAAGATGGGTCCATTTGCAGATGGCATGCAGACCAATTGCGTCCTCGTTCTCAGCTGCCTGAATCCCTGACATCGGCTGCACCTCCAGTGTCTCAAGGATCTGCTCCTACCGGATCAGGAGGCATTGAAACTGATGCTTGGGGGGACTCTGAACTTTTGAACTCAGCTCCAACAGAGCCCTCCAGCCCTGGTCCAGAGGTCGGTTCACCCTCTGAGCTAGGGAATCCCCTCTTGGGCCCGCCGGTGTCCATTCCGGCCAGCCCTGCTTCCTCCGGCCCCAAGGCCCTGGGTGCCCATCCTCAACGATGCTGTCGCCCTCCTGACCGGTTTTAGCTGCAAGACCGGTTACGAGACTATCAACGGGCCCGCCGAAAGTGATCCGCTGCCATGTTCTCCCCGTAGCGTCCCTGGAAGTTGTTCTCACATCCGGACGCGGAAGAAGCCATGTAAATCTCCTGAGTTGGAGGACTGCATGGGACAATTATTAGTTACTGTTTTATGCCTGTTCTTGTTTTGTTGTGTTTTTTTTTTTAGGGATGGAATGGAAGGTGTTACACCTGAAGGGTTTCACATGTACTGTTACTTTAAGGCTGGCTCCACCCAGGAGTGATGACAAGGGTCAAGGGGCAGAGTGGCCATCTTAGAGACATGTAGAGATGTATTGATATACAGAGCTGTCCTGTAATGCCTGTTGCAGTATACAGTGAGTACTAAATAAACAACCGTTGTTCCAGACCAGAGTCCTGTGTCTCTCTCAACACGGAGAATATAACAGTTACCAGTATCAAAGTCTGCACTGTGAGCTGAAGAAAATGGAGATTAAAGTGCAGAGACAGTGACAGGTTCAGTGTCAGCGGATCTGGCTTGTCTTGGTAAAGTTAGCCCAGTAAGAGCTTCCTCCACTTCTCTCACCAGATCGCTGGACTCGGCTATCTCATCAGGCCAAGTGTACATAATGCGGTTCTTCCGGACTGAAACCGCCTCTTGCACGCCTTGCTGATTGACGATAATAGATCTCTGAAGCCACAATTGCGCTACGCTTAGCATCTCTGTTGCCTGGAGCCTAGTTCTGAATTCAATAATGAACTCCTCCCATCTCCAGACATCAAAAACACCTTCCAAAAGGGATGTACCAACTGTTTCCCTTGGTTATTCCCCTTCCTTAGGGGTCTCATGGCCTAAGCCCCAAACGCAGACTTCATGTACCGCGAAAGTTGTTTGGCTAACCTGGGGGACCTGCGTTACCCCCCACTGCATGGATGTAGCATTACCCATGACGATTCGAATCGCTTCCTTGTACCTGGTTTAGGAGCAACACTGCCAGGTGCCAACTTTGACAGTGTTGGCCTGCTTCCGGACTCTGGTTATTTTACATGGCCCTGCGCCGGTCAGCTAGAAGACCTCAACCCGGTGGCTTCGTACGGCTATACAGCTCATCAACCCCCACACGCTCGCCAACTTCCGATTATCTTACACGGCCAAATGTGGGGCGGGTTTCTGTATCTACTCCTCACACGTTGAAGGCTGAAACAAGCGTGTCACAACCACCCGTTTCACGTAGACGGCTCAAAGTACACACGTTCGTTTCGACCTAACCCGTGCAGCCAAACAATCCCGAAAGCACAATGAAAGTCCTCCCTATACAAACCTTGGCTTCAGTCTATTCCTTGATGTTGCATTAAAAAATAAATTGAGATGCCGGTTACTGATTGCACACTGGAAGGTATAACCTCTCTACCTAAAATCCAACCTGCAGTACCGAAAACTACCTCTGTGAGAAACAACCGCTACTCAGCACAAAACAACCCTGAAAAACTGAATCCAATATCAGTCACTTCACAATGTACTCTTATCATTGGAAAAAAAACTTAGTTACGACAAAAATGAGACAAAATACACCACAAAAACAGCTTAACCAAAAACTTACAAAACAAAAAAATAGTTACCCCTGAAAACAGACATAAAAACACAAAAAAACAAAAACTGATGGGTTGAATATGTATATATACATATATATATATATATATATATATATATATTTATGCTAAATATGAACAAAAAGATGAACAAAGCTAGCTAGAAAAACAACTGCAATGATCCTGTAAAAAAAATCTTCCTAGATGCCGGATTTCAATTAAAATGAAAAAACATTACTTTTAAACTGAAATACAGTGCAAAAATAACATCACAAAGTTGCCCTTTAAAACTACCAAAAAAGAGAAAAATGTTTGTTAAAGCACAAAATGGCATTTCAGCCACATGGGTTTCAACACCATTTAACAAAATGTTAATGTGGAGTCCAAAAAAGAGTGGCTGCCACACAAAGGAAATAGCATCATGTTACAAAATGGCTGCCAAGCACATGGTCCACACAAAAGAGTTTGAGCAACCGTGTGGTACTTCGTGCATAACAAAGATATACAAAAAACAAGAAAAAACAGGATTTACAGGATCAGCTGTATTCAGAGACAATAGCTATCCTGGTGGAATGCTGATTTTAGGCTGCACAACACAATCTGCTACTTAAAACAGAAACTTAGTCCTAAACCGTCTGCTCTATGCTCAATTCAAACCTCAGAGTAAAAAGCAAAAACCAGTTTCACTAATAAACGAGTTCCCGCCAAAAAACAATCCAGCACATACACCAACCAATCTGCCGCCCAAACCAACATCGATCGATAATATATTGTTATCTCATCGAACAAAGCTGATATTACAACAGAGATGTTACAAGGCAATATTTAACACATATATATCCCAACCCCAGGATGTATTAACTGGGAACCTTGTATACAGGTTTCTCCCCAATTAATAGACCTGATCCCCAGTCACAAATATTAATAGAAATAACCCCATCGTTATACAAAAAGTGAACGCTGCAAATGAAAAGGTTCTTTTGCTAAGCTTTGTTTCTAGCTTCCACAGCGGACAAAGAAAGTAAGTCTTGGTTTAAAACAACACATTTTCAAAAACTGAAATGAAGTGTCTTACCACATGGCCGGCCTTTATTGTAGCAAACTGGACTCACTCCCCTCCTGTTTTCCGCTGAGAACGCTAGGAACTGTTAGGGCTACCTTGCTCGCCATACTGTCATGGAAATTAATAGGGCTTTGAGCATAAAAACCCGCTTCAGTGCGCTCAAGATTATTACGCACCAAGCTCCATTAATAGCTTGTACTGAAAAGTACAATTGTACCGCTCTTTTGCATAACGGTTTACCAAGCGCTCGGCGACAAAGAAAGGAACAGACGCGCTGGGTCATTTTGATGCCATCTGCCAGGTCTCTCTCCGGATATATTAAAAAAGAATAGCGCACACATGCAAAGGAAATGACTATCAAATATGGAGACAATCCATAAATAAAAATGGGGATTTGGTCCCACCATATGGCCATATCGTGCTCAAGCCCACCACTACGTCAAAGTACCCCATTGTCAGTGGGTCCTACACTATCCATAAAAAAGAGATGAATCCAGCCTCTCTAACCCTTGGAGACAACACTCCTTGCTGGGAGAGATGTGCTAATGCACTACAAGTGACTCCTCCTATATCTACTTGATAGTGGACACTGATAGAGTACAGGTGTGTGTGGGGGGTGGGGTGCTCAACCTCAGAAGTCTGGTCAGACCGAATACATAATAAACAAGCAAAAAATTGGGGGAGAAAACCCTGAACATGTATATCTAAAGCCGGTGCAGCTATGAACCAAGCGACATGTATATTAAAAAAGAATAGCGCACACATGCAAAAGAAATGACTATCAAATATGGAGACGATCCATAAATAAAAATGGGGATTTGGTCCCACCATATGGCCATATCGTGCTCAAGCTTACCACTACGTCAACGTACCCCATTGTCAGTGGGTCCTACATTATCCATAAAAAAAAGGGGTGAATCCAGCCTCTCTAACCCTTGGAGACAACACTCCTTGCTGGGAGAGATGTGCTAATGCACTACAAGGGACTCCTCCTATATCTACTTGATAGTGGACACTGATAGAGTACAGGTGTGTGTGGGGGGTGGGGTGCTCAACCTCAGAAGTCTGATCAGACCGAATACATAATAAACAATCTCCGGATATGTATGTGTGTGCATGCATGTGTGTGGGTAAGAGCAAGTGGTTGTGTTGTAAGAGTTTCTGTGTGTCTGCATGGATGAAATGGCTGTGTGAGCTTGTGTGTGTGTGTGTGTGTGTGTGTGTGTGTGTGTGTGTGTGTGTGTGTGTGCCTTCCTGTGTCTTCTGTGTCTTCTGTGTCTTCTGTGTGTCTCAGGGCAGGGCTTGGTTTATTTACAGCAAGTGAATAAAAGGGAGTTACAGGGAGTGGCTTCACAACCACCAATCACAGAAAGTACAATGGACAGTGCTTATGTAGAAACACAGCCATGTGCAGAGATGAGCAGAAATGGCTGCCATCTTATCACTAACAAGTCTTTCCTGCAACGACAGTTAAAGCAATAATCACTATGAACAGCGATTATCGGTAAAACCGACACTGGGAGACATTATGACTATTTAACTAAAGAAATGTCTATCAAAATTTCCACAACATGATGAAGAAACTAGTGATGAGATGATTGGAGCTTTGTGACATGGTGCATTATCCTGCTGGAAGGAGCCATCAGAAGATGGGCACACTGTAGTCATAAAGGGATGGACATGGTCAGCAACAATACTCAGGTAGGCCGTGGTGTTTAACTGATGCTCAGTTGGTACTAAGGGGTCCAAAGTGTGCCAAGAATATATCCCCCCACACCATTACACCACCAGCCTGATCCGGTGGTACAAGGCAGGATGGATCCATGTGCCAAATTCTGACCCTACCATCTGAATGTCGCAGCTGAAATCGAGACTCATCAGACCAGGCAATGTATTTCCAATCTTCTATTGTCCAATTTTGGTGAGCCTGTGTGAATTGTAGCCTCAGTTTCCTGTTCTTAGCCGACAGGAGTGACACCCAGTGTGGTCTTCTGCAGCTGTAGCCCATCTGCTTCAAGGTTCGATGTATTGTGCATTCAGAGATGGTATTCTGCATATCTTGGGTCTTAGTCCCTCAGCACCCCAACACAGCTCAGACCCTTGCACAGAGCTGACCCTAGCTGACACATTTGATACAAGTGAACTAGCTGGTATAGCTTCACTGTTGGTACCTTCCCCCTCTTTATTTACCCCACCTTTATTCCGAACCCTACCCCCCCCCCCTCCGAAGGTGTTTTATAAACTCTTCCTCCCCCCCTTTTTTTTGCACTAGAAAACACCCTTTACGTATTGAGCATCTCACCACTAACTATGGCCTCCTCTAGAAACCCCACACACAACCCGCAGATACAACACGACAACTCGATCAAATCGGCCTCCATCAAAATACTGTTGTTAAATAGGGATGATCGAATGGTTTGGGTCGACCATCGGTTCGACCCGAACATTGGCTGTTCAAGGTTCGGCCAATTTTAGAACTTTTTGCCCAAAAAGTTCGGAATTCGGCCACCAGAACCAACCAAAATGCAATGAGTCAGGAAGTGGGCTTTAAATGCCCGTGATTCGACCAGAACCATTAGTAAAAGCCAATTGAGGGTGCAGGAGAATGCTAGGAATGTGATTGGAGTGACTAGGGGGTTCCTAGGCCAATCATTACTGAATACGCCCCCCAGTATATAAGATAGCCCCGGCAAATTCCTAGCATTGTAATACAGGGACATGGAAGAGAGTGGAAGCAGTTCTGTTAAATTTGCTTCAAAAGTGTCATTTAGCATTTATTAGTCTGAGGAAAGGGATATCTAGTGTAGTTAGGGTGCTCTTTTACATTTTAGTTATATGCAAAAAATTAGTTTCTGTAGGGAAAGTGTTAAGTGCCAGGGTGGCCGTAGTGTAGTGTAGGGTGAACTGACTCTGACTGCTATGGCAGGGTGACCAAACCCTTCCATATCAGGGTGACCGCTATAGAGAAAAGATTGTTTCTCTTATGTCACATTCAGAGCACTGATATGGATTCTCACCGGTCAGCTTGCTTTTTGGCTGCAGGCGTTTATAGGGATTTTTTGAGGACATGTTTGGAGTCAGGCATGACATCTGAACATGTGTATAGGGGGTATATATACACACCCTGTATGTATATATACACCTGCACATATATAGGTGTGAAAGGAGCAGAAATCTATACTTGCGCTAATTAAATAATTAACACCAATATGGCTCCGCTCCTATCACACCTATATATGTGTAAGTGTAAAATACATATAAGTGTGTGTGTACATATATACCCCTATACAGAAGTTCAGATGTTTTGCCTGCCTCCAAAGAACCCCAAAAAATGCCAAAAAAAAACGCTAGTGGCAAAAAAAAAAAAAACGCCCAGGTGTGTTGTTGCAGGCATTTTTTGGGGGTTTTTGGAGGCAGGCAAAACATCTGAACTTGTGTATAGTGGTATATATACACACATAGTTGTATGTATTTTTACACTTACACATATATAGGTGTTATAGGAGCAGAGCCAAATTAGTGTTAATTATTTAATTAGCGCAAGCATATATTTCTGCTACTATCACACCTATATATGTCTAGGTGTATATATACATATAAGTATGTGTGTATATATACCTGTATACACAAGTTCAGATGTTTTGCCTGCTTCCAAAGACGCCCAAAAAAACGCTAGCGCCAAAAAAAAAAAAAAACGCCCAGGTGTGTTGTTGCAGGCATTTTTTGGGGGTTTTTGGAGGCAGGCAAAACATCTGAACTTGTGTATAGTGGTATATATAGAAACATAGAAACATAGAATGTGTCGGCAGATAAGAACCATTTGGCCCATCTAGTCTGCCCAATATATCTGAATCCTATGAATAGTCCCTGGCCCTATCTTATATGAAGGATAGCCTTATGCCTATCCCATGCATGCTTAAACTCCTTCACTGTATTTGCAGCTACCACTTCTGCAGGAAGGTTATTCCATGCATCCACTACTCTCTCAGTAAAGTAATACTTCCTCATATTACTTTTAAACCTTTGCCCCTCTAATTTAAAACTGTGTCCTCTTGTGGTAGTTTTTCTTCTTTTAAATATGCTCTCCTCCTTTACCGAGTTGATTCCCTTTATGTATTTAAAAGTTTCTATCATATCCCCTCTGTCTCTTCTTTCTTCCAAGCTATACATGTTAAGGTCCTTTAACCTTTCCTGGTAAGTTTTTTCCTGCAATCCATGTACTAGTTTAGTAGCTCTTCTCTGAACTCTCTCTACAGTATCTATATCCTTCTGGAGATATGGCCTCCAGTACTGCGCACAATACTCCAAGTGAGGTCTCACCAGTGTTCTGTACAGCGGCATAAGCACTTCTCTCTTTCTACTGCTTATACCTCTCCCTATACATCCAAGCATTCTGCTGGCATTTCGTGCTGCTCTATTACATTGTCTTCCCACCTTTAAGTCTTCTGAAATAATTACTCCTAAATCCCTTTCCTCAGATACTGAGGTCAGGACTGTGTCAAATATTCTATATTCTGCCCTTGGGTTTTTACGCCCCAGGTGCATTATCTTGCACTTATCCACATTAAATTTCAGTTGCCAGAGTTCTGACCATTCTTCTAGTTTTCCTAAATCCTTTTCCATTTGGCGCTTCCCTCTAGGAACATCAACCCTGTTACATATCTTTGTGTCATCAGCAAAAAGACAAACCTTACCATCGAGGCCTTTTGCAATATCACTTATGAAGATATTAAACAAAATTGGTCCCAGTACAGATCCCTGAGGTACCCCACTGGTAACATGACCTTGTTCTGAATGTTCTCCATTGACTACAACCCTCTGTTGTCTGTCACTCAGCCACTGCCTAATCCACTCAACAATATGGGAGTCCATGCTCAATGACTGCAGTTTATTGATAAGTCTTCTATGTGGGACAGTGTCAAAAGCCTTACTAAAATCTAGATATGCAATGTCTACTGCACCTCCACCGTCTATTATTTTAGTCACCCAGACACACACTTATATGTATTTTACACTTACGCATATATAGGTGTGAAAATAGCGAAGCCATATCCCTGTTCTATAAGTGACATAATACAAACAATCTTTTTTTCTGGTTCTGGACATGCTACAGAGCTGAAACTTCACAGGTACACTTTTTAGACCCCCAGATACTAAATCCAAAGACATTTTTTTTTTTTAATTTTTTTTTTTAATTTTTTCAATAATTGGCTCTCTATCAAAAATGACAATTTTTAAGAACTTTTTTGTGTGATTAATAGTCCCTGGGGCATGACCCAGAACCCTAGGCACTTTTTAGGGGCATTTATTGGGTTTTAGGGCTTCAAAATTGTGTTTTTTGATTACCGAAGTTCGGGTCCCATTGATTTCAATGGGGTTCTGAAATCCGGGCCGAACTTTCGGGAAGTTCGGATGTTCTGGCCGAACTGAACTTTTGAAAAGTTCGATCATCCCTATTGTTAAATACTAAAGGCTTAAACATCCCTGAAAGAAGGTCCCAACTCATACTCCACCTGCGAAAAACTAAAGCAGACACAATCTTTCTCCAGGAAACACATTTCCGTTCAGACAAGATGCCCAAATTGCACATAAAAGACTTTCCCACAATCTACCACTCTACCAATCCCTTAGCCAAAACTAAAGGTGCCTCAATCCTGATATCTAAAAATCTCCCACTGGAAATCACCGATACCCTCTTGGATGCAGAAGGCAGATATGCCATTATTAAGGGTTTCTTGTGGTAAAAGCCTATAACTTTGGTGAACATCTATAGCCCTAACAAGGGTCAAGTAACTTTTCAGAAACCTGGCTACAGTATTGGTCTCCTTCCAGGCGGGTTTCCTCATTTTGGGAGGAGATTTAAATGTGGCCTTCAACCCTCTAGAAGACTCTTTATCGGGCACTTCAGGAACTCTCACTTCATGATTCCTGGTGTGTTATACACCCTAATACAAGGGATTATCCATTTTTCCCCTCCCTATGATTGCTACTCCCGAATCGATTATTTCTTTCTCTCACAAAAAGACCTGCCTCTACTTACCTCAGCCTCAATTGAACCCATGTTCCTTTCCGATCACCATCCGATAACACTTACATTGACCCTACCAAACCAAATTCATTTTACCAAATCAGGCGCTTAGACCCCCTACTCCTTGCGGACCCAGCACATATTCACACCCTTGCTGCCCATATTACCGATTTCGTCGCATTGAATGACACCCCTGATACCACACCCACCATCCAATGGGAATCCCATAAATGCGTAATTAGGGGATTTTTGCTTAAATTATTGGCAACTAAGAAATAAACACAACAAAAATATATCACCACTTTACTAAACCGAATCAAAGCTCTAGAAAAACTGCACAAACTATCCAAGGCTCAAAATACACTTCAAGAGCTAGATTTTACCCGTCAACAGTTGAGAGAAGAATGACTTACTAGGGCTTTAGCGGCTAAAAAAGCTAACACTACAGTACATTCCCTTCACACTCCCTCAGGAGAGAAAATATCTGCTAATGAAGAAATAGCCAATCAGCTTGCTCTATACTATTCAAAGCTTAACAACTTACACGCAGAACCGGAAGGGCATCTAAATCACAACCATAGACAACACGTGATTGCGCAGTTTCCACAGCAAGCAGAGAACATTGATGGACCCCTCACCGCAGAGGAATTTCTAACAACCCTCAAGCAAATGAAAATGGGGAAGAGTCCAGGCCCCGACGGCTTCACTCTTGTCTACTATAAAACCTTTGCACACCTTCTTGTAACCCCCCCTTTTTTTTTTTTTTAATTATATTTTTATTTGCACAAAAGATAATCACATTACAGGAACAATGCAATGGCATTAAACAAACAGAAAAGGGAGTGGTGCCCCCATACAGAGTAAAGAGGCAAAAAACAGTTCATCTACAGAAATAGAAAATCAAGTAGTACAGAACTGTAAAAACTGTGGGTAAGTATCAAAACAACAATTGCATAAATCATACACCTGAGACAAAACAATGAGATCAGGCAGAGTTCAAGACATATGAGTCCCAGTCATCCGAGACAGCATTGAACTTAATAAGCTCATCGTGTACCCTTGCCGTCAAGGACTCCATCTCCCGAATCTCCGAAACCAGCTTCAGAAAAAGGGGTTTATCAAGGGGGGAGTGCTGTAACCAACATAGTGGAATAGTCCTCTTAGCTGCCAATAGGAGGAAAGAAATCAGTTTGGTTGCTGTCTTAGAGATTCTAGGTAACGGTAGGCCCAGCAGGCAATGCAAAGGATCAAGCAGCAATTCCAAACCCACCACGGCTTGAAGCGTAGCCATCACCGTGGACCAGAAAGGTTGTATAAGGGAACATGTCCAAAAAATATGATAAAGAGAGCCCCTCTCCTTCCCACAATGCCAACATAGGGCGGAGTAGGAGGGATTCATTCTGTGAAGGCAGACCGGGGTCCTATACCAAAACAGGAGAATCTTGAGAGCGGTCTCTCTCTGCGCCACGCAACAAGATGATTTCAAAGTGGACGTCCATATTCTATTCCACATAGGCAATGTAATAGGTCGATCCAGTATCCCGGACCACTTACGCATATAAAATTGGTAGTCCTCAGTAAGCGGAGCAGCATCATGTAGGATATTATAAATTGAAGACACCAAGTGGCCCTGGTGAGGACCCCGACCACACAGCAATTCAAAGGCCGTGGGCCTCTCCAGGGTGTGATGACGACAATGTCCTAAAGTAATTGCGGATTTGAAGATAAAAATAAAAAGAATGTTTTGGCAGAGTGAATTTCTCTCAAAGTTTCTCAAAGGTAAAGAAGGAGCGGGACACTGGATGGACCAGATTGCGTATCTGGAAAAGTGGAGGCTGAGTCCAATCCCATAAACGGCTCATCCGAAGTCCATCGGGAAGTAATGGATTAAATAGGACCGTGGTGAGGGGGGTGCATGGCAAAGAGAGAGAGTATTGGCCCATACATTTGTGCCAGATTCCCATAGTAACCAGCATTGAGTCCAGACACATGCCTCTCAGGACACCGTCTGTATGCAAGGCAGGCGACCAAAGCAACGAGCATGGATGCACCAGGTAAATCGCCCCTCTCTCAGTCTCCGACCACCGGTTGGGGGCCAACCAGGAAGACCAGGAGGCCACCACCCTGAGGTGGGAGGCATAATAGTACTTCACTATATCTGGGGCACCCAAACCCCCCCCGTCTCCGAGGAGCGAACACCACTGAGGACGCCACCCTGCGTGCCTTATTATTCCAAATGAACCGCAAGAAAGACCGCTGTAACATTTTAAGTTGAGGCATAGGAATTGCCACAGGGAGGGTAATAAATAAAGCAGTTTCGGCAAAATAGACATTTTCAAAACATTTATACAACAGAGACAGAGGCAGGGTGGTCCATTGCTTGAGGGATATAGATATCTCACGGAATATGGGGACAAAATTAGCGGAGTACAGCTGGGGGTGGGAAGGAGTGAGGTTAACCCCCAAATATTTGAGCGACTGCAAGCACCAGCTATAGGGATATGCGTGTTGCAACTGGGACAGAAGTTCCGGAGGAACATGAAGAGGCAGGGCCTCCGTTTTTGAAGCATTTATCTTATAGCCAGAAATTGCACTAAAAGAGTCTAGTAAGACATGTAAAGATGGTAAGGAGACTAAGGGATTTGTCAGAGTCAACAACACGTCGTCTGCGAATAAGGAAAGCTTATATTCCCTATGTCGCATAGTAACCCCAGCAATATCGGGGTGAGAGCGTATTTCTTCTGCCAATGGCTCTAGGCATAATATAAATAATAAAGGGGAAAGGGGGCAGCCCTGCCGAGTGCCATTGGACATGGGGAACATAGGCGACATAATGGCAGACGACAACGGGACCTGTGCTGTGGCTGGGGAATAAAGAGCTTCTAAAGCCTTATAAAAAGGGCCCCCAAACCCAAACCTCTGCAGTGTGGAGAAAAGATAGGGCCAACTCAGCCTATCAAAAGCTTTCTGGGCGTCTAAACTGAGAACGATTGCAGGGCAAGGGAACCTATTAAATAGAGCGATCAGATCTACAGCTCATCTGGTGTTATCTCCTGCCGAGAGAGAACAAACCCAACCTGATCTCGATCTATCAATTTAGGCAGAAGACCTGCTAGCCTATTAGCCAAGATCTTAGTAAAAATTTTGTAATCAGAATTAAGAAGAGCTATTGGTCTGTAATTATCTGGATGTTTGGGGATGACAGAGATATAAGAGTGCAGAAAGTGAGAGTGGGGTGTCCTGCCCTCCAGCAAGGAAGCATAGAGGTCCAGGAGACGCGAAGCCAGGACCGGTAAAAAGGTTTTGTAGTATATATATGGAAGCCCGTCAGGGCCCGGGGCCTTCCTGGAGGGTAAATCTTTGATCGTGGCTGCCAACTCATCCATCGAGATATCAGCATTCAATTTGTCAAGATCAGCCTTGGAAAGACTGGGCATGTCCAATTCATGAAAAAAGTTCTCAAACTTAGCAGTGGGAAATTGAAAGCGGTTTTCGGGAGTTAAACAATTATACAAATTGCTATAAAATTTGCAGAAAACTCCGGCCATAGTATAAGGGCAGTGGGTGGGGGTACCATCTGGTTGCAACAGGAGATCCGGAACAGATTGCAAAGGCCTGGGTTTAAGCCTGTTAACCAGCATTCTGTGAGGCTTATTGGAGTACTCATAGAATCTCTGCTGAGCCCACATCAAGGATTTTTGTAAGCCCCTTTTTAAAGGCCTTCAACCACCTCCTGAATACTGACTCTACTCACTCCAACCTCCTAGAAGCACATATCTCGGTTATACCCACGCCGGGCAAAGACCCTTCCTAATCATCTAATTATCACCCCATCTCACTTCTTTTTTTTTTTTTAAATGTTTTATTGAAGTTGGTCTCATAACTAGGGTTGAGTGGACACCTAGATGTCCGTGTTCGACGGGTTCGGCCGAACTTTAAAAAAAAGTCCGGGTCCGTGTCCCGGACTTTTACCGAACTTTTCCCGGACACCGAACCCCATTGAAGTCAATGGGGACCCATAACTTTCAGGCACTAAAATGTCTCTAAAACACCAAAGGAAAGGGCTAGAGTGCTGCAAATGGCAGCAAAACATAATTAAGAGCATGGCAAGTGCTCTGCAAACAAATGTGGATAGGGAAATAACTTAAAACAACAAAAAAATAAATAAAAATAAAACAATGTTCTTCATCTCTGAAGGACGAGGCCCATATGGAGTAGGAGGGAGGTTGAGGTGGTGGTGGATGTGGCGGTGTCATAGGCGTGCGCACAGGGTGTGCCGGGTGTGCCTGGGCACACCCTAATCACCTAGAGCACATAGCATTATCACTCTGTTTGCCAGTGAGGAGATGGGAAAGATCTCCCTCGGACCTGCTCTGCTCTATTTCTCTTTGCCAGCAGGGAGAGTAATGTATCGGGGCCATGTACATGTAGGCAAACACATGCATGTGTATTTCAACTTTGGGGTGCACACCCTAATGCAATAGGCTGCGCACACCTATGGGCGGTGTAGGTGGAAGCGGCGGTGGAGGAGGACCAGGGCCGGATTAAGAGCATCATGGGCTTGGTGCTGAGGATTTTGAAGGGCCTTAAGGGCCGTGCCTTGGCATGCACCCAAAAGGGGGAAGGGTGCAGCCATGCATGCCTAATTCCACATGGGATGCTGTCTCTGAAGCCCATAAACACATCCATGCATCGGCAACTGTCCCTCCTTGTCCGGCCTTCGCGCTGTGTGGTGAGGTTCTGAGGGTGCTGCCTGGGGAAGCGAGCATAGAAGCCAGACTTCTGTGTTTACAAGTGACAGAAGAGCGGTAACAGTGAATATGGCCAACCCGGGGCCTATATAAAAGGTAGGGGCCTGGAGCTGCAGCTCCAATAGCCCCTACGTTAATCTGGCCCTGAGGAGGAGGACGAGGTAGCCAACACTGCTTCTTTTCACAAATTGTAAATGAGGGTACACCCCAAAAGAGTGAGAAAGAGCAAAAATGGAACAATGGCTGGGTAAGGTCGGTATCCATTGCTATTCTGAACAAGGTACGGAAAAGTCCCGTGGGATTAATGCCTGGTTCATTATAATGAACGTGAGCTTGTCCACATTGTCTCTGGACAGGCGGCTGCGCTTGTCTGTTATAACGCCCCCAGCCGTGCTAAATACCCGTCCAGATAATACACTGGCTGCAGGGCACGCCAGCACCTCCAAGGCGTAAAGGGCAAGCTCAGGCTATGTGCCCAACTTGGAGACCCAGAAGTTGAAGGGGGCAGACCCCTCATTCAGTACGTCTAGGCGTGTGCACACATACTGCTCCACCATGTTGGTAAAATGCTGCCTCCTGCTAAGACGTTCCATCTGAGCTGCTGGTGCTGCTGTTTGTTGTGGCGTGCTGACAAAGCTTTTCCACATTTCGGCCATGCTAACCCTGCCTTCTGAGGTGCTGGCGGTGCCCTGGTTGCGTTGGCGACCTCCTCCTCCTCCTCTGCCTTGTGCTTCCACTGTGGCCCCGCTGTCAGATGGGAATGCCAGCAGCATCGCGTCTACCAGCGTGCGCTTGTACTCGCGCATCTTGCGATCGCGCTCCAGTGAGTGAATTAAGGACGGTACGTTGTCCTTGTAACGGGGATCCAGCAGCGTGGCCACCCAGTAATCAGCACAAGTTAGAATGTGGGCAACTCGGCGGTCGTTGTGGAGACACTGCAGCATGTAATCGCTCATGTGTGCCAGGCTGCCCAGAGGCAACGAAAGGCTGTCCTCTGTGGGAGGTGTATCGTCCGTGTCCTCTGTATCCCCCCAGCCACGCACCAGTGATGGCCATGAGCTGGCCTGGGTGCCACCCTGCTGTGAACATGGTTCCATCTCCTCCTCCAGCTCCTCCTCCTCCTCATCCTCCAGAACAGTGCCCCTGCTGGACAATTGTGTCCCTGGCGTTTGTGTGTGCAGGAACCCACCCTCGGAGCCCCTTGCGAATGACTGCCCTGAAAGCCTTGGAAATGTTACCTCTTCATCCTCCTCCTCCTCCTCATCCTGTGCCACATCCTCTTCCATCATCGCCCGAATTGTTTTTTCAAGGAGGCATAGAAGTGGGATAGTTAAGCTGAGAATGGCGTCATCGCCACTGGCCATGTTGGTGGAGTACTCAAAACAGCGCAACAAGGCACACAGGTCTCGCATGGAGGCCCAGTTATTGGTGGTGAAGTGGTGCTGTTCCGCAGAGTGACTCACGCGTGCGTGCTGCAGCTGAAACTCCACTATGGCCTGCTGCTGCTCGCACAGTCTTTGCAGCATGTGCAAGGTGGAGTTCCACCTTGTGGGCACGTCACATATGAGGCGGTGAGCTGGAAGGCCGAAGTTACGCTGCAGCGCTGACAGGCGAGCAGCAGCAGGGTGAGAACGCCGAAAGTGCACACAGACGGCCCGCACTTTCTGCAGCAGCTCTGACATATCGGGGTAGTTTTTAAGGAACCTCTGCACCACCAAATTCAGCACATGCGCCAGGCAAGGGATGTGCGTCAAACCGGCTAGGCCCAGAGCTGCTATGAGATTTCGCCCGTTATCGCACACCACCAGGCCGGGCTTGAGGCTCGCTGGCAGCAACCACTCATTTGTCTGCTGTTCCATGCTCCTCCACAACTCCTGCTCGGTGTGTGGTTTGTCCCCCAAACAGGCAAGTTTTAAAACTGCCTGCTGTCGTTTACCCCTGGCCGTGCTGAAGTTGGTGGTGAAGGTGTTACGCTGTCCGGATGAGGAGGCGGTAGAGGATGAGGTAGCGGAGTAGGATGAGTTAGGAACAGGAGGCAAACTGAAGCGCCCTGCAATCCTCGGTGGTGGAAGGACGTGCGCCAAATTGCTATCCGCCTCTGGCCCATCCGCCACTACATTTACCCAGTGTGCCGTTAGGGAGATATAACGCCCCTGACCGTGCTTACTGGTTCCCGTATCGGTAGTTAGGTGGACCTTGGCACAGATGGCGTTGCGCAGTGCACACCTGATTTTTTCCCCCACTTGGTTGTGCAGGGAAGGGATGGCTTGCCTGGAAAAGTAGTGGCGGCTGGGCACGACGTACTGTGGGACAGCCACCGACATAAGCTTTTTAAAACTGTGCGTCTCCACCAGACGGAATGACAGCATTTCAAAGGCCAATAATTGTGAAATGCTGGCATTCAGGGCCAGGGATCGCGGGTGGGTAGGGGGGTACTTCCTCTTCCTCTCAAGTGTTTGGGAGATGGAAAGCTGAACGCTTCCACGGAACATTGTGGAGATGGTTGTTGGTGACCCAGGTGGTGGTGTTGCTGACAGATCGTCTGTTTGCGGGGTGGCAGGTGCCGGTATGACTACAGATGTGGCTGGAGCGGCCGAGACTGCAGCAGAAGAGGAAGCAGGATGAGCCAGAGACGTTTCTTGGTTTTGAAGGTGTGTACTCCACTGCAGCTCGTGCTTTGCACTTAGATGCCTGATCATGCAGGTTGTGCTCAGGTTGAGAAGGTTTATGCCTCGCTTCAGGCTCTGATTGCACAGGGTGAAAACCACTCGTGTCCTGTCATCAGCACATTTTCTAAAGAACTTCCACGCTAGAGAACTCCTTTGAGCTGACTTTGGTGTGCTCGTTCCCTTGCTGCGTTGGGCAGTAGCAGGCGTAGTGTCTAGGGGACAGCTGCTCCGATTCTGCACCCTGCTCCCTCTTCTGCTGTGCTGGTGGCTCTGTGCGACCACCGCCTCTTCCTCCAAACTACTCAGGTCACCTGCATGACGTTCATTCCATGTGGGGTCGAGGACCTCATCGTCCTCCACATCATCTTCCACCCAGTCTTCACCCCTGCCCTCCTTGTCGGTCTCCACAATGCTGAATGCCGCAGCAGTTGGCACCTGCGTTTCGTCATCATCGGAGACGTGCTGCGATGGTCCTTGCATGTACACATCTTGAGAAATAAGTGGTTGGGCATCGCTGCAATCAATCTCTTCAACTTCTGGGGCAGGGCTAGGTGGATGGCCCTGGGAAACCCTGCTGACAAAGTCCTCAAAAAGAAGAAGAGACTGCTGTATGGATTGGGGCTCAGACTGCTTGCCTGATTTGCAAGGGGGTGTGGTGAAAGACGGTTGGACATTGGCTGCAGGTGCCAACTCTGACCTTTCTGCAGTAGACTGGGTGGGAGACAATGTGAAGGAACCGGAGGCACTGTCAGCAACCCAATCTACTATCGCCTGTACTTCTTCAGGCCTCATCAGGTCTAGAGGCGCATGATGCCCTACCAAATACTGATGCAGGTTCTGTCGCCTACTCACACTTGAGGAAGGTGTTTGACTTGTGCGTGTAGCTGGCACAGATCGACCACGTCCTCTCCTTGCAACAGGAGCTCTACCAGCAGCACCACGACCCAGGCCACGGCCCTTATTTGACGGTCTCCTCATATTTCTGTAATTTAAGATCTTGCCCTAGAAAGGTGTTTATTGAATAGCGGAACAAAACAACAACAGTATCGCACGGGTGTATCTCACAGTCAAATATGCAAACTATGCTGCAATTTAATGTTTTTTACACCAAAAGGGTATATATTGAATAGCGGAATAGGATAAAAAAACTGTGTATCTCACACGTACAAACACAGACTAGGCCCGATTAAATTTTTTTCTACCCTAAAGGGAGGATGAGGAAGAGGAGTAGGAGGAGTTGGGAACAGGAGGCAAACTGAAGCGCCCTGCAATCCTTGGCGGGGGAAGGAGATGCGCCAAACTAATTTAAAAGGTGTATCTCACACGTACCGATACAGACTATGCCGTAATTAAATTTTTTACACTCCAAAAGGGTGTATATTGAATAGCGGAAAATAGGAAAAATTTTATAATACGGTGTATCTCACACGTACAAACACAGACTAGGCCCGCCGATTACAATTTTTTGTACCCTAAAGGCAGGATGAGGAAGAGGAGTAGGAGGAGCAGGCAGGAGGCAGACTGAAGCACCCTCAAAACCTCGGCAGTATGAGATGCGCCCCAAAAATTGGAAAGGTGTATCTCACACGTACGGACACAGACTATCACGCAATTTAATTGTTTATACCCAAAGGTTTTAATTAAATAGCGGAATAGAAAATATGATCAAAAAAAGTGTATGTATCTCACACGTACACAACCACACTAGGCCCCAATTACTATTGTTTCTAGCCCTAAAAGGATGGATGAGGAGTAGGAGGAGTATGGAACAGGCAGCACCCTCAAATCTTCAGAAGTATGAGATGAACCCCAAAAACTTGGAAAGGTGGATCTCACACGTACCGACACAGACTATCCCGCAATTTAATTGATCCCCAAAGGTTTTTATTGAATAGCGGAATAGGAAATATGATCAAAAAAAGTGTATGTATCTCACACGTACACCACCACACTAGGCCCCAATTACTATTGTTTGTATCCCTAAAAGGATGGATGAGGAGTAGGAGGAGTATGGAACAGGCAGCACCCTCAAATCTTCAGAAGTATGAGATGAACCCCAAAAACTTGGAAAGGTGGATCTCACACGTACCGACACAGACTATTCCGCAATTTAATTGTTCCCCAAAGGTTTTTATTGAATAGCGGAATAGGAAATATGATCAAAAAATGTGTATGTATCTCACACGTACACCACCACACTAGGCCCCAATTACTATTGTTTGTACCCCTAAAAGGATGGATGAGGAGTAGGAGGAGTATGGAACAGGCAGCACCCTCAAATCTTCAGAAGTATGAGATGAACCTCAAAAACTTGGAAAGGTGGATCTCACACGTACCGACACAGACTATCCCGCAATTTAATTGATCCCCAAAGGTTTTTATTGAATAGCGGAATAGGAAATATGATCATAAAAAGTGTATGTATCTCACACGTACACAACCACACTAGGCCCCAATTACTATTGTTTGTACCCCTAAAAGGATGGATGAGGAGTAGGAGGAGTATGGAACAGGCAGCACCCTCAAATGTTCAGAAGTATGAGATTGTGTTTACTGTACCCCACAAAGATTGTGTTCACTGCACCCCAAAAGGATTTTGTTCACTGCACCCCAAAAAGATTGTGTTCACTGTACCCCACAAAGATTGTGTTCACTGCAGCCTAAAAGGATTTTGTTCACTGCACCCCACAAAGATTGTGTTCACTGCACCCCAAAAGGATTTTGTTCACTGCACCCCACAAAGATTGTGTTCACTGCACCCCAAAATGATTTTGTTTACTGCACCCCACAAAGATTGTGTTCACTGCACCCCAAAAGGATTTTGTTCACTGCACCCCACAAAGATTGTGTTCACTGCACCCAAAAAAGATTGTGTTCACTGTACCCCACAAAGATTGTTCACTGCACCCCACAAAGATTGTGTTCCCTGCACCCCAAAAATATTGTGTTCACTGCACCCCACAAAGTTTGTGTTCACTGCACCCCAAAAGGATTTTGTTCACTGCGCCCCAAAAAGATTGTGTTCACTGTACCCCACAAAGATTGTGTTCACTGCACACTAAAAGGATTTTGTTCACTGCACCCCAAAAAGATTGTGTTCACTGCACCACACAAAGATTGTGTTCACTGCGCCCCAAAAAGATTGTGTTCACTTCACCCCACAAAGATTTTGTTCACTGCACCCCAAAAGGATTGTGTTCACTGCACCCCACAAAGATTGTGTTCACTGCACCCCAAAAGGATTTTGTTCACTGTACCCCACAAAGATTGTGTTCACTGCACCCCACAAAGATTGTGTTCACTGCACCCCAAAAGGATTTGTTCACTGCACCCCACAAAGATTGTGTTCACTGTACCCCACAAAGATTGTTCACTGCACCCCACAAAGATTGTGTTCACTGCACCCCAAAAAGATTGTGTTCACTGCACCCCAAAAGGATTTTGTTCACTGCACCCCAAAAATATTGTGTTCACTGCACCCCAAAAGGATTTTGTTCACTGCACCACAAAAAGATTGTGTTCACTGCACCCCAAAAGGATTTTGTTCACTGCACCCCACAAATATTGTGTTCACTGCACCCCACAAAGATTGTGTTCACTGCACCCCACAAAGATTGTGTTCACTGTACCCCACAAAGATTGTGTTCACTGCACCCCAAAAGGATGTTGTTCATTGCACCCCACAAAGATTGTGTTCACTGTACCCCACAAAGATTGTGTTCACTGTACCCCACAAAGATTGTGTTCACTGCACCCCAAAAGGATTTTGTTCACTGCACCCCACAAAGATTGTGTTCACTTCACCCCACAAAGATTGTGTTCACTGCACCCTAAAAGGATTTTGTTCACTGCAGCCCAAAAAGATTGTGTTAACTGCACCCCACAAAGATTGTGTTCACTGCACCCCAAAAGGATTTCGTTCACTGCACCCCAAAAAGATTGTGTTCACTGCACCAAGATTGTGTTCACTGCACCCCAAAAAGATTGTGTTCACTGCAGCCCACACACAGAAAAATGGATGTGGATCACTGACACCTGCCTATCTCCTATCCCACACCACACAGCAATATCGATTGCAGTTTGTAGAACACCCTTTCCCTAAAATTCAGCAGACTCTATCCCTAAAATGCCTACAACTCGCCCTGCCTAAACCACTCCGACCTGTCCCTCAATTCTATCCGGACACAAATGGTTTTTTCCTGCCTGTCTTTCCCTAATCAGCAGCCAGCACGTTGATGTGTGCTCTGTCCCTGATCTAAGCAGCAGAATGACGCCGCTGCGGCGCTGCCTGGAACTTATAAAGACTTGGTCACATGCTTCAGACGGCCAATCACAGCTACTGATACATTTGCAGGCATGGCTGGGATGGCTTAAGGCACACCAGTTAAACGCTTGTTGATTGGCTGTTGAAAGCCCGCCATGAAAAGCGCGCCAAAGCATGCAAAACCCGGAAATAAAACGACCGAACACGGATTTTTACCCGAATATACAGTAAAGTGTCCGTGTCCGTGTTCGGGTAAAAAAAAGCCAATTATTCGGTACGAACACGAATAATACAGTCCGTGTTCGCTCAACACTACTCATAACATCAGATCAAACAGAATAGCATTTGCGGTAATACAGAACTGCAGTCATAACAACAAGGTAATTGCTCAATGGGTGGTAGCAGAAGGCAGAGGAACTCCATGATTTACACCTGGTATTAATGACAAAACTATGGGGATAAGGAACTATAGAAGTGAGTATAAGGGGTAATAAAGAGGGGGAGAGGGAAGGAGAGAAGGAGGTAAGGTGGGGGAAGAGGGGAAAGGGAAGGGGGGAAAGGGAAGGGGGGGTAGGGAGGGCTAGGGTGAAGTTTAGGCAGGGAGAGGGGGACAAGGCGAGAGAGCAGATGCATCAACAGTGGGAAGTATGGGTAACATGTCCATAGTTGACAGGGGTATCAAGTAAGCTGGATTTAAGTTTGTCTCAAAAATAGATAGAACAGAAGACACTAGCAATACAGGGAGGCCCGACAGGGATTTGCCCAGGGCATATTGAGAAAGTACATCCAGGAGTGCCGGGCATGCATAGGAAATAAACAGGGCTTTTTTTCTCAGAGAATAGGTGCAGAAACTCGCCCCTTCTGAGTTACCCCTTATCTCCACCCACTACCCACCTCTGAGCACTGTCCCATGGTTCCATCCCCTACCCACCTCCCATGCACAACAAAATACCTCACCCAGCAACAAAAGATCCACCCCAGCAACATTAGACCTCCCAGTAGCAACAACAGCTTTCCCAGCAACCAGTATCAATAGATCAGCCAACAATAGACCCCTACCTCAACAAGAGGTCCCTACCAACAACACAAGACCCCCCCAGCAATAATAGATCCACCAGCAGCAACAATAGACCCTCACACAATAACCGATCCCTACCAGTAACAATAGATCCCTAAGCAGCCAGCATCAAGAGACCCTCCAACACACCCCACACCCCTTGCTATTACATACATACATACAGTGCTGGAGGTGCCGGAACTGCGTTCCCCCGTGTTCCTGCTGAAAAAAAGCCCTAGAAATAAATAGGACCTAGGTCATATTGGGTAGGGAGCTGGAGTCTGTGGCAGAGAAGCAGATCCATTTTTGGGGGAACCGTTGTTGGTTTTGCTGTGGGTTCAGGGACAAGCCTGTTAATTCCCTTTTCCAAAGAGTGTGTAGATCTGCTGTTAGTTTGGTAATGGATGGGGCGGGAAGTGTCCATTTGTAACGCTCATGCGTTTTATGTATAATGTGGATTTACAGCTGCAGAAATATTCCACTTCAGTAGTCATGTAGAGAAACGCTGAGACACCAATCCCAACTCCCAAGACTCATCATGTGTGGATGATCTCAATTCAGCAAGTAAATACACACACTCAATAAGATGTTCCTAGAGTGACTTATGTATATAGTAACACAGTGATGATAGGCTGAAGAGACAGGTTGGGTAGAGATGGTAGATGACAAACACTTGAAAGGAATGTTCTTGAAAGTAAGATAGTAGCAGATGGGATGCAGATAGGTTTAGCAATCATGTATGGTAGCAGATGATAGAGTAGCAGGAGAGTACAGGAGAGATCAACCCAGTGCAAGAGCAGATGGTAGTAGGCTCAAGAGCTAGCAATCTTAGATAATGCAGATGTAGTAATAGTCTTTAGTATGCAGCGCTAGATAGTGTAAGCTTTTAGTATGAAGGGTATAGAGGTTTCCCCTGTGGGGTACTTATCACTAGTAGCAATGTAGCAAAGGAGAGGTTCAGCAAGAGCGGATGATCCGGTAGCGGGATACAGGGATCAGCGCAGCGTGGTTCCGACGGCGAGGTATGCTTGCAAGCATGAGAGCTTCAAGGCAGGTTAGCATCAAGGCACACAGCAGGTGTCAGAGCAGGTTGAACGAACACATGTGAGTGAAAGCTGGTGATTTAAATAGCTGTGCAGTCCGGCGCTCAGTGATGACAGCATCAGTCTTAAAGGTGTATGCGCACCTTACCAAAATAGAATGGTGGGGCGCATACACTTAGGAAAAGAGTAATTAGGGTACCCAAGGTACCAGAACATTACAGTACCCCCCCCTTAAGGCTGGCTCCTGAAGGCCTCTGGAGCTGGTTTGTCTGGGTACTTCACATGAAAATTGCGGATTAATCTAGGGGCATGTATGTCAGAGGTGTTTAGCCAGGTGTCGTCTTGGGGCCCATAGTTCTTCCATCGAACTAAGTATTGAAGTCTTCTTCTGTGGATACGAGAATCCAGAATCTCTTTTATCTCATATTCTTCTCCACCTTCAACTTGTACAGGAGGAGGAGGTGGGATAGTAGGCCTTATTCCTTGGTCGGGAACATGGGGCTTCAGTAGTGACACATGGAAAATGGGATGTATTTTGAGGTCTATTGGCAATGTAAGCTGTACTGCAGCTTTTCCAATAAGTCTCTTGATTGGGAAAGGTCCCAAGAACAGAGGTCCAAGCTTTTTGCTAGGGATTTTCAGTCTTAAATTTTTTGTTGAGAGCCAAACGAGGTCCCCAATAGCATACTGAGGAGAAGGTCTTCTGCGAAGATCATAGTACTTCTTTTGTTGACTATGAGCGTGTGCAATGGTAGTATTAAGCAAACCCAGAGAGTCCTTTATTTGGGTAAGATAGTCTGAGGCTACTGGGTTATTTGAAGGAAGGATGCGTGGTGGAAGAATAGAGGGATGAAACCCATAGTTCAAGTAGAACGGACTCTGCTTGGTCGTACTGTGGGTTGCGTTGTTGTAGGCAAATTCTGCCAGAGGGAGAAGATCCACCCAATCATCCTGTTGGTAAGAAGTGTAACAACGTAAATATTGCTCGATGCATTGGTTGACTCTTTCAGTCTGTCCGTTGGTCTGCGGATGGTAAGGAGAAGTGAGCTTCCACTCAATTCGTAGTATGTGACATAGTTCTTGCCAGAACTTGGAAATAAATTGTGATCCACGGTCAGACAGAAGAGTTTTTGGGATACAATGTAACTTAAAGACATGTTTCATCAGGAGTTCTGCCGTTTGTTTGGACGAAGGTAGTCTGCGAATAGCAATGAAATGTGCCATTTTTGTCAGATGGTCCACGGACACCAAGATGGTATTAAATCCTTTGGAAGGGGGTAGTTCTACTATAAAGTCCCAGGACACAACTTCCCATGGAGTTTGGGGTATTGGTAGACTGCATAGTAGACCGGATGGTCTCGTAGTGTCAATTTTGGACCTGGCACAGACATTGCATGAAGAGACAAATTTTTGTATAGATGTTTTCATGTCAGGCCACCAGAATTGCCTGGTAATCAGATTGAGAGTCTTTGTCATACCCATATGTCCTGCCATAGGCACATCATGCGATAATTCCAAGATCTTGGTGCGCATGGTAGGTGGTGTGTAAAGTTTGTCGTTGTGGTACAGGAAGCCTTCTGCATCAGTATTTAGTTGTGGTGGGGGTGAATCCAAACTTATACCATGCAAAACCTCTTCCTTCAAAGTACGGACAACTCCAATAATACGTTTGTGAGGTATTATAGGAACGGAAGGGATTTCGAAGTAGTTTTCTTCAGTTAGTCGTGATAGTGCATCCGCCTTTTTGTTCTTATCTGCAGGTGTGTAGGTCACTAGGAAGTTAAACCTTAGAAAGAATAGTGACCATCTTACCTGTCGGTGAGAGAGAGTTTTGTTAGTCTGAAGATATTGAAGATTTTTATGGTCCGTGTATTGGTAGTCGGGTGCCTTCGAGTAGATGTCGCCAATTCTCCAGAGCCAATTCTCCAGAGCCAATTTTATAGCGAGCAGTTCCTTTTCACCCACGGGGTAATTTATCTCTGGACTGCTTAAGGATTTAGAAAAAAAGGCGACTGGATGAAGTGGTGAAGTGTGAGTTGGTCGTTGGGAAAGTATTGCTCCTACTGCCATGTTTGACGCATCTACTTCCAGAATGTATTGGAGGGATGGGTCTGGATGGCGTAGTATGGGAGCAGAAGTAAACCTTGTCTTTAACAGGTGAAAAGCTTTATTTGCTTCATCTGACCATTTGAATGGTCTTTTAATGCTAGTGAGCTGTGTGAGGGGTCTCACAATGGCAGAGAAGTTTCTGATGAACTTCCTGTAGAAATTCGAAAATCCAAGGAATCGCTGTAGCGCCTTGCGTGTGGTTGGTGTAGGCCAATCCTGAATGCAGGATATCTTACTCATGTCCATCTTGATTCCTGTTTTGGATATGATGTAGCCTAGAAACAGTACTTCTTCTTTATGAAACAAGCATTTTTTCAGTTTCACATAAAGGTTGTTTGCAAGCAATCTCGATAATACTAGTCTTACATGTCTTATGTGTTCAGACAGGGATCGTGAATATATAAGTATATCGTCCAGATATACCACAACACAGACATCTAACAAGTCTCTGAAAATATCGTTTATAAATCGTTGAAAGGCTGCAGGGGCGTTAGCCCGAATGGCATTACAAGATATTCGAACAATCCGTATCTGGTTCTGAATGCAGTCTTCCACTCGTGTCCATCACGGATTCGAATGAGATTGTATGCTCCTTTCAGGTCCAATTTTGAAAAATAGGTAGCTCCACGCACCTGCTCAATGAGCTCAGGGATAAGCGGTAGAGGATAGCGATCTTTTATTGTAATAGCATTCAATTGCCTATAGTCGATGATAGGCCTGAGACTTGAGTCCTTATTGCGGACAAAAAAGAGTCCTGCTGCTGTGGAAGAAGTGGAAGGTCTAATAAAACCTTTTTTCAAATTCTCATCCAAATAGTCTTTGAGATGGGAAAGTTCATCCTGCGAAAGAGGATAAACATCACCGAATGGCAATTTGCTATTTGGGAGTAGATCAGTACTACAATCATAGTCTCGATGGGGAGGTAGTGCTTGAGCATTTTTCTCAAGAAAAACCTCAGAGAGATCCCGATAACATAGTGGTGCAATCTCATCTGTCACCACAGACAGGATCTTCCCGAAAGACTGGAGGTTACACGTACCCTCGCAATAGCAAGAGAGGAAGGCTAGAGTCCGTTCCTTCCAATCTATGGTTGGTTGATGTGTGTGTAACCAGGGAAGTCCCAAAACAATGGGAAAGTGGGGTGAAGGTATTAGATCGAAGGTAGTGGTCTCCATATGAGACCCGTTAGTAGCGACTAGGAGTGCCTGTGTCTGATCAGTGATCGGACCAGAGGATAAAGGAACACCGTTAATAAGACTCACTGAGACAGGTTTAGGTTTAGAAATAATAGGAACTTTATTTAAAGCAGCAAAACGTATGTCAATATAATTTCCACAAGATCCTGTGTCAATCATGGCCTTAGTAGTAATCCTGTTCTGGTCCCACTGCAATGTCAAGCAAACAAAAAGGTAAGGGTTAGTGATTGAAGTTGTCAATCCCCCTAGGAGGACATGTGAACACTCACCCTTCTTTTTGTAGACTAGGGGACAGACGTTTGTCTTGTGATCCGGGGATGCACAGTACAAGCAGAGATTACCAGATCGTCTTCTGGCTCTTTCCATAGTTGATAGAGGTGGGCGTATGGTTCCTACCTCCATAGGAGTGGGGTCAACGGCCGAAATCCGAGAAGAACTGGATAATGGCATTCCCATTTTCTCAGCCTTTCTTTCTCGTAGTCTTCTATCTATGGTGATACTGAGTTGGATCAATGCATCCAGGGTTTTTGGCAGATCCGCTCGGGCGAGCTCGTCTTTAACGGCCTCTGATAGGCCAAGCCTAAATTGGGTTTTCAGAGATGCATCATTCCATTCTGAATCAAGGGTCCATCTCTTGAATTCTGCGACAAAATCTTCCACAGGTCTCCTACCTTGTTTCAAGGATCTTAATTGAAGATCGGCAGTACTCTGCCTATTGGGATCATATAGGCTAGTAAGTTCTGCTAGAGACAAGGCATAGGAGTTGAGAAGCTGATCGCTTTTCTCAAAAAGGGAGTCTGCCCAGGCCCGAGGATCGCCTGTTAGGTAAGAAATAATAGTACAAACCTTAATGTGATCAGTAAGGTAGGTACGGGGTTTTAGCAAGAAAAGTAACTCACATGCGTTTTTAAATTCGCAAAATTTTTTGCGATCGCCTGTAAATACCAAAGGAGGATTTATTTTGGGTTCAGGGGACTGAGCAGTGGTAAGTTGTGTCAGTCTAGTTACCTACTGCGTCAGAGCCTGATTGTCTTCTTTTAATTCAGCAAGTGCGTGTATTAACGCAGTTACTTGCTGTTTTAATTGTGTCACCTGAGTGGTTATTTCTGCTGAATCCATTTTAGGTTCGTTCAATCTGTAACGCTCATGCGTTTTATGTATAATGTGGATTTACAGCTGCAGAAATATTCCTCTTCAGTAGTCATATAGAGAAACGCTGAGACACCAATCCCAACTCCCAAGACTCATCATGTGTGGATGATCTCAATTCAGCAAGTAAATACACACACTCAATAAGATGTTCCTAGAGTGACTTATGTATATAGTAATACAGTGATAATAGGCTGAAGAGACAGGTTGGGTAGAGATGGTAGATGACAAACACTTGAAAGGAATGTTCTTGAAAGTAAGATAGTAGCAGATGGGATGCAGATAGGATTAGCAATCATGTATGGTAGCAGATGATAGAGTAGCAGGTGAACATACAGGAGAGATCAACCCAGTGCAAGAGCAGATGGTAGTAGGCTCAAGAGCTAGCAATCTTAGATAATGCAGATGTAGTAATAGTCTTTAGTATGCAGCGCTAGATAGTGTAAGCTTTTAGTATGAAGGGTATAGAGGTTTCCCCTGTGGGGTACTTATCACTAGTAGCAATGTAGCAGAGGAGAGGTTCGGCAAGAGCGGATGATCCGGTAGCGGGATACAGGGATCAGCGCAGCGTGGTTCCGACGGCGAGGTATGCTTGCAAGCATGAGAGCTTCAAGGCAGGTTAGCATCAAGGCACACAGCAGGTGTCAGAGCAGGTTGAACGAACACATGTGAGTGAAAGCTGGTGATTTAAATAGCTGTGCAGTCCGGCGCTCAGTGATGACAGCATCAGTCTTAAAGGTGTATGTGCACCTTACCAAAAGAGAATGGTGGGGCGCATACACTTAGGAAAAGAGTAATTAGGGTACCCAAGGTACCAGAACATTACACCATTCAGTGTCTCAGTATGACTCTGAGGGCGGTCATAAGGCAGGTGTTTGTGTTGTAGTAGAACCGCGTTCGACCGCCTTGACAGTAAGAAAGCGGCCAAGTCTAGGTAGCCAAACAGCAGAAGGTAGATATCCTTGGGGAGCATGAGGCCAGTAGTCCTAGTAATGAATCTTAAAAGTTTGTCCCAGAAAGAGGAAATTGGAGGACATTGCCAAAGTTTATGTAGAAGAGAAGGGTAATGCTCTTTGCACAGTGTACAATAATGGTGGTGTGCGTCTTGGGACCATCGGAGATGAGGAATGTATGCCCTATGGAGAATCTTAAATTGTTGTTCCCTCCAAAACTCGTTATGAATATAGCAACGGGTGATATGATAGCCCTTCAAAATGTAGAGGTGGGCGGTTTTGGAATAGAGTATCTTGTTCCATGGCTTTGCTACTGAAAGCGAGACCCTCTTGAAAAGTTCCTGATGAAAGGGTTTGTATAAATGACATATTTGCCTTGTTGCAGCCATAAGTCTATAATTTTTTTTTTCTTTATTTGTTTATTAAATTTTCCAAGATATAAAACACACATACATAAATTAAATACATTCAACCATTTATATTTTCACCTTATTGTTCTCCCCCCTTAACCCCCCATTTTCCCTCCCCCCCTTCTCCCCCACCCCTACCCATCCTCCTCTCTTCCTTCCCTCCATTTAGTATAATCCCTTGTTTTTTTAGTCATTCCACTCTTCCTAGATGATTTCCCATTCTTCCCTTTCATCTTCTCCCCCGTTTTTCATATATTCCATCGTTCTTATTTTCTCTACCCTATTTATCCAATCTCCCACCGTCTGGGCCTCCTCCCTCTACCAGAATAGGGGGATGAGGCCCTTTGCAGCATTCATCAAGTGCGGGATTAGTGTTGTTTTATATTGTTTTACTGAGTTCTTTATACCATGTAAAAGACAGAACCACGGTTCATCCGAAACCTCAACATTTGTAATCTTCCTAATCTGAGCCAACACTTCCTTCCAATATTTTTTAATTTTAGGGCAATCCCACCAGATATGTGCCATTGTTCCTACTTCCCCACTAGGGATGATCGAACTTTTTGCTGAAAAAGGAACTGGGCTTTAAAAGCCTGTGATTGGACCAGAACCATCAGTAAAAGCCAATTGAGGGGGCAGGAGAATGCTAGGAATGTGATTGGAGTGACTAGGGGGTCCAGAGGCCAATCATTAGTGAATACGCCCCCCAGTATATAAGATAGCCCCTGCCAAATCTCTACCATTTTAATACAGGGCTGTGGAAGAGAGTGGAAGCAGTTCTGTTACTTCTGCTTCAAAGTGTCATTTAGCAATTATTAGTGTGAGGAAAGGGATATCTAGTGTAGTTAGGGTACTAGTTTCCACTATAGTTAGGTTTAATAATCTAGGTTCTGTAGGGAAAGTGTTAAGTGTCAGGGTACCGTAGTGTAGTGTAGGGTTAACTGACTCTGACTGCTATGGCAGGGTGACAACACCCTTCCATGTCAGGGTGACCGCTATAGAGAAAAGGTTGTTTCTATTAGAATTGCAGTAGAGCAGGATAGTGGCTTCGCTACTTTCACACCTGGCCATTTTTGTTGCACGCGTTTATTGGGCTTTTTTGTGGACGTCTTTGGAGGCAGGCATGACATCTGAACTTCTGTGTAGGGGTATATATATATATATACACACACACGTATGTATATATACACATACACATATATAGGTGTGAAAGTAGCAGGAACCTATGCTTGTGCTAATGAAATAATTAACAGCCATATGGCTTCGCTCCTATCACACCTATATGTGTGTATGTGTATAAATACATATATGTGTATGTGTATATATACCCCTATACAGAAGTTCAGATGTTATGCCTGCCTCCAAAGACGCCCAAAAAATGCCCAAAAAAAAAACGCCTGCAAAAACACACCTGGGCGTTTTTGTTGCAGGCGTTTTTTTGGGCATTTTTTGGGCATCTTTGGAGGCAGGCATGACATCTGAACTTCTGTGTAGGGGTATATACACACACACACACACATGTATGTATATATACACATACACATATATAGGTGTGAAAGTAGCAGAACCCTATTCCTGCGCTAATGAAATTATTAGCAGGCATAGGGCTACGCTCCTATCACACCTATATGTGTGTATGTGTATAAATACATATAAGTGTGTTTGTATATATACCCCTATACAGAAGTTCAGATGTTATGCCTGCTTGTTGCGCAGTGCATACCTGATTTTGTCACCCACTTGCTTGTGCAGGGAAGGGATGGCTTGCCTGGAAAAGTAGTGGCGGCTGAGCACGATGTACTGTGGGACAGCCACCACCATAAGGCTTTTAAAACTCTGTGTCTCCACCAGCCAGAATGACAGCATTTCAAAGGCCAGGAATTTTGAAATGCTGGCATTCAGGGCCAGGGATCGCGGTTGGGTAGGGGGGTACTTCCTCTTCTGCTCCAGTGTTTGGGAGATAGAAAGCTGAACGCTTCCACGGGAAATTGTCGAGATTGTTGTTGGTGACCCAGGTAATGACGTTGCTGGTGGATCCTCTGTTTGCGAGGTGGCAGGTGTCACTGTCACTACAGAGGTGGATGAAGAGGCCGAGACTGCAGCAGCAGAAGAGGAAGCAGGAGCAGCCCGAGACCTTTCTTGGTTTTTGAGGTGTGCACTCCACTGCAGCTCATGCTTTGCACTTAGATGCCTGGTTATGCAGGTTGTGCTCAGGTTGAGAAGGTTTATGCCTCGCTTCAGGCTCTGATTGCACAGCGTGCAAACCACTTGTGTCCTGTCATCATCACATTGTCTGAATAACTGCCACACTAGGGAACTCCTTTGAGCTGGCTTTGGTGTGCTCTGTCCCTTGCTGCATTGGACAGTATCAGGCGTAGTGTCTAGGGCACGGCCGCTCCACTTTTGCACCATGCTCCCTCTTCTGCTGTGCTGGTGGCTCTGTGAGACCACCGCCTCTTCCTCCAAACCAATCAGGTCACCTGCATGACGTTCATTCCATGTGGGGTCAAGGACCTCATCGTCCTCCACATCGTCTTCACACCTGCAACCCTTGTCGGTCTCCACAATTCTGAATTCTGCAGCAGTTGGCACCTGTGTTTCGTCATCATCCGAGACATGCTGCGATGGTCCTCCCATGTACTCATCTGGAGACATAACTGGTTGGGCATCAGTGCACTCAATCTCTTCCACTTCTGGGGCAGGGCTAGGTGGATGGCCCTAGGAAACCATGCTAACAGAGTCATCAAAAAGAAGAAGAGACTGCTGCATGACTTGGGGCTCAGACTGCTTGGCAGATTTGCAAGGGGTGAAGGGAAAGATTGATGGACATCGGCTGCAGGTGCAAGCTCTGACCCTTCAGCAGAAGACTGGGTGGGAGACAATGTGAAGGAACTGGAGACACTGTCAGCAACCCAATCTACTATCGCCTGTACTTGTTCGGGCCTCAACATTTGTAGAGGCTTATTAGGCCCTGCCAAATACCGCTGCAGGTCCTGTCACCTACTGGCAGCTGAGAAAGGTGTTTCACCTGTGCGTGTAGCTGGCACAGATCGACCACGTACTCTCCTTGCAGCAGGAGCTCCACCAGCAACACCACGATCCAGAACACATCCCTTATTTGACCTTCTCCTCATATTTATCAAATTTTGGATCTTCCCCTAAATGGGTTTTTATTGATAAGCGGAATACAACAGTATGCACAAAGGGTGTATCTCACTGTACCATATGTAGACTAGGCCACAATTATTTTTTATCAACCTAAATGGGTTTTTATTGCAAAGCGGAATACAACAGTATGCAATGGGTGTATCTCACTGTAACATATGCAGACTAGGCCGCAATTAACTTTTTATCCCCTAAATGGGTTTTTATTGCAAAGCGGAATACAACAGTATGCAATGGGTGTATCTCACTGTACCATAAGCAGACTAAGCTGAAATTAACTTTTTTCCCCCTAAATGGGTTTTTATTGCAATGCGCAATACAACAGTATGCAATGGGTGTATCTCACTGTACCATATGCAGACTAAGCCGCAATAAACTTTTTTTCCGCCTAAATGGGTTTTTATTGCAATGTGCAATACAACAGTATGCAATGGGTGTATCTCACTGTACCATATGCAGACTAAGCCGCAATTAACTTTTTGTTTCCCTAAATAGGTTTTTATTGCAATGCGCAATACAACAGTATGCAATGGGTGTATCTCACTGTACCATATGCAGACTAAGCCGCAATAAAAAAAAGGATTGTATACCAGCGCTATGGAGTTTTTTTGTGTACTGAATCAGGCTTAAATGGTGGTGTAAGCTGACTCCAACCTACCTCTGAGGTAGTAAAATAGAAAAAGTTGCAAAAATGTTGGAACCGGCGCTACCACTTTAAATCATGCATGTGCAAATAGAAAAGTGCATATAGTGCTTAAGGTGCACGCAATAAGATATAATAAAATAATATAATATAAAGTGTTACGTGCTGTTTATGGGCTGTGCTTAGTGTACCATACTGTAAACATCATATGTTATACATATAAAGTGCCGAGTGCTGATAATTAGTGTTGAGCGAACACGGACTGTATTATTCGTGTTCGTACCGAATAATTGGATTTTTGTTACCCGAACATGGACACTTTACTGTATATTCGGGTAAAAATCCGTGTTCGGTCGTTTTATTTCCGGGTTTTGCATGCTTTGGCGCTCTTTTCATGGCGGGCTTTCAACAGCCAATCAAAAATCGTTTAACTGGTGTGCCTTAAGCCATCCCAGCCATGCCTGCAAATGTCTCAGTAGCTGTGATTGGCCGTCTGAAGCATGTGACCAAGTCTTTATAAGTTCGAGGCAGCCGCAGCGGCGTCATTATGCTGCTTAGATCAGGGACAGAGCACACATCAACGTGCTGGCTGCTGATTAGGGAAAGATAGGCAGGAAAAAACCATTTGTGTCCGGATAGAATTGAGGGACAGGTCGGAGTGTTTAGGCAGGGCGAGTTGTAGGCATTTTAGGGATAGAGTCTGCTAAATTATAGGGTCAGTGTGTTCTACAAACTACAATCGATATTGCTGTGTGGGGTGGGGTCTGCACTTAGTTCTCCTGATCTACGATCTCTTCTCAATCCTGTTAGGGACAGAGTCTGCTGAATTTTAGGGAAAGTGTGTTCTACAAACTACAATCGATATTGCTGTGTGGTGTGGGATAGGAGATAGGCAGGTGTCAGTGATCCACATCCATTTTTCTGTGTGTGGGCTGCAGTGAACACAATCTTTTTGGGGTGCAGTGAACACAATCCTTTTGGAGTGCAGTGAACAAAATCTTTGGGGGGTACAGTGAACACAATCTTTGTGGGGTGCAGTGAACAAAACCTTTGTGGGGGTACAGTGAACACAATCTTTGTGGGGTGCAGTGAAGACAATCCTTGTGGGGTGCAGTGAAGACAATCCTTGTGGGGTGCAGTGAACAAAATCTTTGGGGGGTACAGTGAACACAATCTTTGTGGGGTGCAGTGAACAAAACCTTTGTGGGGTACAGTGAACACAATCTTTGTGGGGTACAGTGAACACAATCTTTGTGGGGTGCAGTGAACAAAACCTTTGTGGGGTGCAGTGAACAAAACCTTTGTGGGGCGCAGTGAACAAAACCTTTGTGGGGTACAGTGAACACAATCTTTGTGGGGTGCAGAGAAGACAATCCTTTTGGGGTGCAGTGAACACAATCTTTGTGGGGTACAGTGAACACAATCTTTGTGGGGTGCAGTGAACACAATCTTTGTGGGGTGCAGTGAACAAAACCTTTGTGGGGTGCAGTGAACACAATCTTTGTGGGGTGCAGTGAAGACAATCCTTGTGGGGTGCAGTGAAGACAATCCTTGTGGGGTGCAGTGAAGACAAACAATCCTTGTGGGGTGCAGTGAACAAAATCTTTGGGGGGTACAGTGAACACAATCTTTGTGGGGTGCAGTGAACAAAACCTTTGTGGGGTACAGTGAACACAATCTTTGTGGGGTGCAGTGAACAAAACCTTTGTGGGGTACAGTGAACACAATCTTTGTGGGGTACAGTGAAGACAATCCTTTTGGAGTGCAGTGAACACAATCTTTGTGGGGTACAGTGAACAAAACCTTTGTGGGGTACAGTGAACACAATCTTTGTGGGGTGCAGAGAAGACAATCCTTTTGGGGTGCAGTGAACACAATCTTTGTGGGGTACAGTGAACACAATCTTTGTGGGGTGCAGTGAACAAAACCTTTGTGGGGTACAGTGAACACAATCTTTGTGGGGTGCAGTGAACAAAACCTTTGTGGGGTACAGTGAACACAATCTTTGTGGGGTACAGTGAACACAATCTTTGTGGGGTACAGTGAACACAATCTCATACTTCTGAAGCTTTGAGGGTGCTGCCTGTTCTATACTCCTCCTCCTCCTCCTCATCCATCCTTTTAGGTGTACAAACAATAGTAATTGGGGCCTAGTGTGCTTCTGTACGTGTGAAAAACATACACTTTTTTTGATCATATTTCCTATTCCGTTATTCAATAAAAACCTTTGGGGCTCAATTAAATTGCGGAATAGTCTGTGTCGGTACGTGTGAGATCCACCTTTCCAAGTTTTTGGGGTTCATCTCATACTTCTGAAGCTTTGAGGGTGCTGCCTGTTCTATACTCCTCCTCCTCCTCTTCCTCATCCATCCTTTTAGGTGTACAAACAATAGTAATTGGGGCCTAGTGTGCTTCTGTACGTGTGAAAAACATACACTTTTTTTTGATCATATTTCCTATTCCGCTATTCAATAAAAACCTTTGGGGCTCAATTAAATTGCGGAATAGTCTGTGTCGGTACGTGTGAGATCCACCTTTCCAAGTTTTTGGGGTTCATCTCATACTTCTGAAGCTTTGAGGGTGCTGCCTGTTCTATACTCCTCCTCCTCCTCCTCCTCCTCATCCATCCTTTTAGGTGTACAAACAATAGTAATTGGGGCCTAGTGTGCTTCTGTACGTTTGAAAAACATACACTTTTTTTTGATCATATTTCCTATTCCGCTATTCAATAAAAACCTTTGGGGCTCAATTAAATTGCGGAATAGTCTGTGTCTGTACGTGTGAGATCCACCTTTCCAAGTTTTTGGGGTTCATCTCATACTTCTGAAGCTTTGAGGGTGCTGCCTGTTCTATACTCCTCCTCCTCCTCCTCCTCATCCATCCTTTTAGGTGTACAAACAATAGTAATTGGGGCCTAGTGTGCTTCTGTACGTGTGAAAAACATACACTTTTTTTTTATCATATTTCCTATTCCGCTATTCAATAAAAACCTTTGGGGCTCAATTAAATTGCGGAATAGTCTGTGTCGGTACGTGTGAGATCCACCTTTCCAAGTTTTTGGGGTTCATCTCATACTTCTGAAGCTTTGAGGGTGCTGCCTGTTCTATACTCCTCCTCCTCCTCATCCATCCTTTTAGGTGTACAAACAATAGTAATTGGGGCCTAGTGTGCTTCTGTACGTGTGAAAAACATACACTTTTTTTTGATCATATTTCCTATTCCGCTATTCAATAAAAACCTTTGTGGCTCAATTAAATTGCGGAATAGTCTGTGTCGGTACGTGTGAGATCCACCTTTCCAAGTTTTTGGGGTTCATCTCATACTTCTGAAGATTTGAGGGTGCTGCCTGTTCCATACTCCTCTTCCTCATCCTCCCTTTAGGGTAGGAAAAAATTTAATCGGGCCTAGTCTGTGTTTGTACGTGTGAGATACACAGTTTTTTATCCTATTCCGCTATTCAATACACACCCTTTTGGTGTAAAAAACATTAAATTGCGGCATAGTTTGCATATTTGACATTTGCATATATTGTGCCTTGTTGCGCTGTTTTGAGTACTCCACCAACATGGCCAGTGGCAATGACGCCGTTCTCAGCTTAACTATCCCACTTCTATGCCTCCTTGAAAAAACAATTCGGGCGATGATGGAAGAGGATGTGGCACAGGATGAGGAGGAGGAGGATAAAGAGGTAACATTTCAAAGGCTTTCAGGGCAGTCATTCACAAGGGGCTCCGAGGGTGGGTTCCTGCACACACAAACGCCAGGGACACAATTGTCCAGCAGGGGCACAGTTCTGGAGGATGAGGAGGATGAGGAGGAGGAGGAGCTGGAGGAGGAGATGGAACCATGTTCACAGCAGGGTGGCACCCAGGCCAGCTCATGGCCATCACTGGTGCGTGGCTGGGGGGATACAGAGGACACGGACGATACACCTCCCACAGAGGACAGCCTTTCGTCGCCTCTGGGCAGCGCGATTACATGCTGCAGTGTCTCCACAACGACCGCCGAGTTGCCCACATTCTAACTTGTGCTGATTACTGGGTGGCCACGCTGCTGGATCCCCGTTACAAGGACAACGTACCATCCTTAATTCACTCACTGGAGCGTGATCGCAAGATGCGCGAGTACAAGCGCACGCTGGTAGACGCGATGCTGCTGGCATTCCCATCTGACAGCGGGGCCACAGTGGAAGCACAAGGCAGAGGAGGAGGAGGAGGAGGTCGCCAACTCAACCAGGGCACCGCCAGCACCTCAGAAGGCAGGGTTAGCATGGCCGAAATGTGGAAAAGCTTTGTCAGCACGCCACAACAAACAGCAGCACCAGCAGCTCAGATGGAACGTCTTAGCAGGAGGCAGCATTTTACCAACATGGTGGAGCAGTATGTGTGCACACGCCTACATGTAGTGAATGACAGGTCTGCCCCCTTCAACTTCTGGGTCTCCAAATTGGGCACATGGCCTGAGCTTGCCCTTTACGCCTTGGAGGTGCTGGCGTGCCCTGCAGCCAGTGTATTATCTGAACGGGTATTTAGCACGGCTGGGGGTGTTATAACAGACAAGCGCAGCCGCCTGTCCAGAGACAATGTGGACAAGCTCACGTTCATTAAAATGAACCAGGCATGGATCCCACGGGACTTTTCTGTACCTTGTTAAGAATAGCAATGGATACCGACCTTACCCAGTCATTGTTCCATTTTTGCTCTTTCTCACTCTTTTGGGGTGTACCCTCATTTAAAATTTGTGAAAAGAAGCAGTGTTGGCTACCTCGTCCTCCTCCTCAGGGCCAGATTAACGTAGGGGCTATTGGAGCTGCAGCTCCATGCAGGCCCCTACCTTTTATATAGGCCCCGGGTTGGCCATATTCACTGTGACCGCTCTTCTGTCACTTGTAAACACAGAAGTCTGGCTTCTATGCTCGCTTCCCCAGGCAGCACCCTCAGAACCTCCCCACACAGCGCGAAGGCCGGACAAGGAGGGACAGTTGCCGATGCATGGATGTGTTTATGGGCTTCAGAGACAGCATCCCATGTTGAATTAGGCATGCATGGCTGCACCCTTCCTCCTCTGGGTGCATGCCAAGGCACGGCCCTTAAGGCCCTTCAAAATCCTCAGCACCAAGACCATGATGCTCTTAATCCGGCCCTGGTCCTCCTCCACCGCCGCTTCCACCTACACCGCCCATAGGTGTGCGCAGCCTATTGCATTAGGGTGTGCACCCCAAAGTTGAAATACATATGCATGTGTTTGCCTACATGTACATGGCCCCGATACATTACTCTCCCTGCTGGCAAAGAGAAATAGAGCAGAGCAGGTGCGAGGGAGATCTTTCCCATCTCCTCACTGGCAAACAGAGCGATAATGCTATGTGCCCTAGGTGATTAGGGTGTGCCCAGGTACACCAGGCACACCCTGTGCGCACGCCTATGACACCGCCACATCCACCACCACCTCAACCTCCCTCCTACTCCATATGGGCCTCGTCCTTCAGAGATGAAGAACATTGTTTTATTTTTCTGTTTTTTTTTGTTGTTTTAAGTTATTTCCCTATCCACATTTGTTTGCAGAGCACTTGCCATGCTCTTAACTACGTTTTGCTGCCATTTGCAGCACTCTAGCCCTTTCCATTGGTGTTTTAGAGCCATTTTAGTGCCTTAAAGTTCGGGTCCCCATTGACTTCAATGGGGTTAGGTGTCCGGGAAAAGTTCGGTAAAAGTCCGGGACACGGACCCGGACTTTTTTTTAAAGTTCGGCCGAACCCGTCGAACACGGACATCTAGGTGTCCGCTCAACCCTACTGATAATGCCAAAATACCACGTGTAGTGATTAAGGAATCAAACAAAGTATGGCGTCGGTAGATGACCCACCAAAACACCGCTGCTTACCACACTCTTTCGGCCGATGCCTCGACACTTCTTCGGTCACTAAAATAAAGGATAAGCCTCCATTGCGTAGCATATGTTATGTCAAACGAATTAACGTAGAATCCACTCACAGTTAGGGAGTTCACTGTCAGCTTGAGAGGTGTTCGCCGGACCGCTTCCGCGGTAATAAAAACCCTTAATGGGTTTTTATTGCAAAGCAGAATACAACAGTATGCAATGGGTGTATCTCACTGTAACATATGCAGACTAGGCCGCAATTAACTTTTTTTTTTTTTTAAAACATTTTATTGAAAATTGTGAACATACACGCGAAAAGGATACAGTCATTAATAACAAAATATTAATGAGATAAAATTGCTGCGCTATAATCATACATAAAACACTTAAATATAAGGTTTGAACCCCATACATGAAAAGCAGCAGACACAAAAAGACATGAAAACGATATCTTCTAGTAGCAATGTGGAAAATGGTGTCGCGCTAATCACGATAAAACAAATTCAGCTGACAGCATGAGTCCCATGTGCAATAAAGAGTCCAAATATATCCAAAGGGGTGCAAATAGGAAGATCCACCACCAAATAGAGTCACTGAATACTCTTACCAGCTCCTTAGACCCCACGGGGTCACACAACGCCCAAAGTGCTGATGTATCTCACAACAGATAGGATCCAGTAACCTCAAACACCTCCTCTTGCTGCGGACTGGAATAAATTCCGATCGTGGGCCTTGGACAGCAAAAAATATAAAACCCAGTGGTGATTAACTACCACCAGAAGAAAGCTCTATCTGCAGTGCCGAGACAAGGTCATTCAGTGTCCAGGGCAGCAAGAGTCTATTGGAATTTATTCCAGTCCGCAGCAAGAGGAGGTGTTTGAGGTTACTCGATCCTATCTGTTGTGAGATACAGCAGCACTTTGGGCGTTGTGTGACCCTGTGGAGTCTAAGGAGCTGGTAAGAGTATTCAGTGACTCTGTTTGGTGGTGGATCTTCCTCTTTGCACCCCTTTGGATATATTTGGACTCCTTATTGCACATGGGACTCATGCTGTCAGCTGAATTTGTTTTATCATGATTAGCGCGACACCATTTTCCACATTAATAACAAAATAACATGGAAGATGCAACAATAGCCAGATGCTCATGGAACATATGAAAACGGCATGTACGCATTACAGATTTACATTCAGACAGAGATAGAACATTCCTGTGAAACAATTAAAACAGGCAGTCCAATAATGAGACCAAAGTAAGTCCAACCCAGCCTAGAATTAGTTTCAGAAATGTTCCGAGGGGTCAAGGCAAATAATGGAACACAAGGACCACTGCGGAGACCAGACACCTCCAAGGGGATCAAACTGTGTCTAAGTCTCCAGAGAGACCACAACAGGAGAGAATCAAGTATCCTCAATAATAGCAGAGGGGCGTGGGAGTGTAGAAGAGACAAGTAACGAGTCTCAGGTGTGTTTAACAGTGTTGGTCATGTAACTTAAAAAAAGTAATTAGTTATAGTTACTAGTTACTTCTCCCAAAAAGTAACTGAGTTAGTGACTGAGTTACTTTTTTACTGATGTAACTCAATTACCAGGGAAAGTAACTATCGCGTTACTTTATAAAAATAATCAAATATGTCAAATAACTTGTATGCCCCTTGTATGTGTGGTATTTGCTTAGTGGTACCTGCATGGTATTTGCTGAGTGGTACCTGCGTGGTATTTTCTTAGTGGTAACTGCGTGGTACACTGGTACGGTACCTGAGTGGTATTTGCTGAGTGGTACTGGCTGGCTGCGTGGTACACTGGTACCTGAGTGGTATTTGCTGAGTGGTACCTGCGTCTGCTGCCTGGAGTGTATGGCTGCTGGTAGTGGCTGGTGTTGGTGTGGCACACTGGTGGTGGGGGTCTGAGTCCCGAGCCCTCCTGTCCTGACTGTGAGTAACCATATTTTTTTTTTGTACCTGTGCTGCTGCTGCAGTGCTGCCTGGCTGGCTGCTGGTGGCTGGCTGCTGCTGGTGGCTGCTGCTGCTGGTGGTGGTGGCTGGCTGCTGCTGCTGGGGATGGTGGTGATGGTGGTGGCTGGCTGGGGATGGTGGTGGCTGGCTGCTGCTGGTGGTTGGCTGGGGATGATGGCGGTGGCTGGCTGGGGATGATGGCGGTGGCTGGCTGGGGATGATGGCGGTGGCTGGCTGGGGATGATGGCGGTGGCTGGCTGGGGATGATGATGGTGGTGGCTGCCTGGGGATGATGATGGTGGTGGCTGCCTGGGGATGATGATGGTGGTGGCTGCCTGGGGATGATGATGGTGGTGGCTGCCTGGGGATGATGATGGTGGTGGCTGCCTGGGGATGATGATGGTGGTGGCTGCCTGGGGATGATGATGGTGGTGGCTGGCTGGGGATGATGGTGGTGGTGGCTGGCTGGGGATGATGGTGGTGGTGGTGGCTGGCTGGGGATGATGGTGGTGGTGGTGGCTGGCTGGGGATGATGGTGGTGGTGGCTGGCTGGGGATGATGGTGGTGGTGGCTGGCTGGGGATGATGGTGGTGGTGGCTGGCTGGGGATGATGGTGGTGGTGGCTGGTTGGGGATGATGGTGGTGGTGGCTGTGGATGATGGTGGCTGGGGATGATGGTGGTGGTGGCTGGGGATGATGGTGGTTGCTGGGGATGATGGTGGTGGCTGGGGATGATGGTGGTGGTGGGTGGCTGGGGATGATGGTGGTGGCTGGGGATGATGTTGGTGGTTACTGGGGATGATGGTGGTGGTGGGTGGCTGGGGATGATGGTGGTGGTGGGTGGCTGGGGATGATGGTGGTGACTGGCTGGGGATGATGGTGGTGACTGGCTGGGGATGATGGTGGTGACTGGCTGGGGATGATGGTGGTGGTGGCTGGGGATGATGGTGGTGGGTGGCTGGGGATGATGGTGGTGGGTGGCTGGGGATGATGGTGGTGGTGGCTGGGGATGGTGGTGGTGGTGGCTGGGGATGATGGTGGTGGTGGCTGGGGATGGTGGTGGCTGGGGATGGTGGTGGTGGTGGCTGGGGATGATGGTGGTGGTGGCTGGGGATGGTGGTGGTGGTGGCTGGGGATGATGGTGGTGGTGGCTGGGGATGGTGGTGGTGGTGACTGGGGATGATGGTGGTTGCTGGGGATGATGGTGGTGGTGGGTGGCTGGGATGATGTTGGTGGTTACTGGGGATGATGTTGGTGGTTACTGGGGATGATGTTGGTGGTTACTGGGGATGATGGTGGTGGTGGGTGGCTGGGGATGATGGTGGTGACTGGCTGGGGATGATGATGGTGGTGGTGGCTGGGGATGATGGTGGTGGTGGCTGGGGATGATGGTGGTGGTGGCTGGGGATGATGATGGTGGTGGTTGGCTGGGGATGATGGTGGTGGGTGGCTGGGGATGATGGTGGTGGTGGCTGGGGATGATGGTGGTGGTGGTGGCTGGGGATGATGGTGGTGGTGGTGGCTGGGGATGGTGGTGGCTGGGGATGGTGGTGGTGGTGGCTGGGGATGGTGGTGGCTGGGGATGATGGTGGTGGTGGCTGGGGATGATGGTGGTGGTGGCTGGGGGTGGTGGTGGCTGGGGATGATGGTGGTGGTGGCTGTGGATGATGGTGGCTGGGGATGATGGTGGTGGTGGCTGGGGATGATGGTGGTGGTGGCTGGGGATGATGGTGGTGGTTGCTGGGGATGATGGTGGTGGTTGCTGGGGATGATGGTGGTGGTGGCTGGGGATGGTGGTGGTGGTGGCTGGGGATGGTGGTGGTGGTGGCTGGGGATGATGGTGGTGGTGGCTGGGGACGATGGTGGTTGTGGCTGGGGATGATGGTGGCTGGGGATGATGGTGGTGGTGGCTGGGGATGGTGGTGGTGGTGGTGGCTGGGGATGGTGGTGGTGGTGGCTGGGAATGATGGTGGTGCTGGCTGGCTGCTGCTGCTGCTGGGCTTGGCGTGCTGTACTCACTCAGTCCGGAGTCCACGCTCGTCCTCTCTGCTCACTCACAGTCTCCTCCGCCTCCTCCTCTCTCGTCCTCGGTCATAGAGGAGAGGGGGAATTACAATTACATCTACTGCCATCTAGTGGCGGTAGATGTAATTGCGGTAACGCAGCCGAAAGTACCGGCAGCGGCGTTACAATGAGAGAACGAGTAATCTGATAGATTACTCGTTACCCTCAAAAGTAACTGCGTTAAGTAACGCCGTTTACTTAAACGCAGTTACTACCAACACTGGTGTTTAATGCGCTATCCAGGAGCAATGTTAAATCGAATAGAGAGTAGATCGTTGTAAGATAGAAAAGAGAGAGACGGGAAAGTGGGTTGGAGGGAAGACAGGGGTAAAGTGAAAGATTGGGAGAAAGATAGGGAAAGCTGGGGGAAGAGAAGAAGAAAAAAAAAGAAAAAAAAAAGGGGGGTGGGGGGAGGGAGGCAGGGAAGGGTGGATTCATGCTAGCTTACGTATGGAAAGCTGCTAGATTCGTGAGTATAAAACCTTACCACTATGTGAAAGTGATTAATCAGAGCCGTCCAGCAATTTGCGATAATCGTCTGAATAGGTAAAGTCTAGCCAAAGGGCCCAAGTGGTGATAAATTTATGAGGGAAATCATGCGTCTGATGAGTCAAGTCCTCCATTTATGCGACTTTGCGAACTCTCTGTAGCCAATCAGCCACAGAAGAGGGGGATGTAGAGAGCCAGTGGCACGGGATACACATCTTGGCAGCATTGATCAGATGAGGGGTCAGCGATTTCTTATAACCTTCTGAGGGATGGAGGTATGGTGGAGGAGGTATTGAGCGGGAGTGAAATCGGGTGTATAGGTGGTGATGCGTGCGATAAGGGCATGAACTTTGCATCAGAAGGGAAGAATGAGGGGACAATCCCACCAAATGTGGAGCAAGGAATCGGTCTGTTTATGGCATCTCCAACATAGCGAGGAGATGTCTGGCGAAAATTTGTGTAGTTTTACCATTTGGCAAAATCTTAAATCCATTTTCTTGTGCAAGAACATTCAAGGAGCCCTTTTGAATGTAGTTGTGTATTCTGTCCCAGTCACTTTCAGATATGGTGAGAGATAGATCTCTTTCCCATTGGTTATATAGTTTGAGTACCCTCGGGGAGCGTGACGAGGACATGATAGAGTAAATAGTTGAAATCAAATGATGTTGGGGACCTTCCTGGACACACAAGGCTTCAAAAGGCATGTAATCCCTGTGCCACTTATCGGGACCAGGGGTGCGTGACAGAAAATCTCTAATTTGCAAATAGTTAACCACTTATGCCCCGGAAGATTTTACCCCCTTCCTGACCAGGGTTTTTTTTGCGATTTTTTTACTGCGTGACTTTAATGGACAATTGCGCGGTCGTGCGATGCTGTACCTAAACAAATTTGACGTCCTTTTTTTCCCACAAACAGAGCTTTCTTTTGGTGGTATTTGATCACCTGTGCGATTTTTACTTTTTGCGCTATAAACAAAAAAAGAGCGTTAATTTTGCAAAAACAACAATATTTTTCAAATTTTTTTATATGAAATTCCCCCCCAAAAAAATGTAAAAATCAAATTTTTTTAACATTTTTGGCCAATTTGTTTCCTGCTACATATGTTTGGTAAAAAAAAATCGCAAAAAGCGAATTTTGATTGGTTTGCGCAAAAGTTATTGCGTTTACTAACTAAGGGAAAGATTTCTGTCATTTTTGGTGGTTTTTTTTAACGCGTAATGGCGGCGATCTGCGATTTTTTTTGTGGTACTGTGACATTGCGGCGGACAGATCGGACCCTTGACTGACATTGACACTTTTGGGGTTACCAGTGACATTACTGCAGTAATCAGTGCTATACATATGCACTGTTACTGCAAAATGACACTGGTAGTGAAGGGGTTAACTTTTTTTGAGAGGGAGGGGTTATGTGTGTCCCTAGGGGCGTGATTCTAACTGTGATTGGCTGTGGCTTGAAGTGTAGGAACAGTGATCAACGGTCCTACATAGCAGAACCGTATGATCACTGTTTCTACACAGGGGAGAATGGCAGGCGGCTTGTTTACATCAGCCGCCTGACTTTCTCCCTCTGCAGCGATGATCGCCGAGTGACCGGCGGACATTGGGTCCGCCAGTCACACGCACGGACTTGCTGGGGAACGAGCCGGGGCGCTCGCCCGCTATTGGCTCCCTAGCAAGTGACAGACTAGTGACGTATATATATATGTCACTTTGCCTGGCAGGGGCTGACTGCCGAAGTATATCGTCGTGCGGCGGTCGGCAACCGGTTAAAGAAGGGGATTCTGATACTCGGGTAACGCTGAGAAAGCTCTTCGTAAGTGAGTGCAATTAACTTTTTATCCCCTAAATGGGTTTTTATTGCAAAGAGCAATACAACAGTATGCAATGGGTGTATCTCACTGTAACATATGCAGACTAAGCCGCAATTAACTTTTTTTTCCCCTAAATGGGTTTTTATTGCAAAGCAGAATACAACAACAGTATCCAATGGGTGTATCTCACTGTAACGTATGAATGAAAATCTGAAAAATAATTGTCCCCTTAATTGGTGCTTGTTGAATAGCAGATTTGAACTGCAGTGTCTAAACGCTGTAAGTCACAGTAAAATATGAAGGGAAAAAGTTTTTTTCTTTTTTAAATGCAGATAAAGCAGACAAATATGCACTCAGCTTGCATGAAATGGTCGCTACACACCGCACGCCTAACAGGTTGGATACTGTTGTTGTTCTATTCTGCTATTGAATAAAAAAAAAACATTTGAATGAAAAACTGAAAAATATTTTTTTCCCCTAAATACTGAAAAATAATTATTTTCCCCTTACATTGGTGCTTTTTGAAGAGCAGGTTAGAAAAGCAGTGTCTGTCTAAACACGGGATGTCAAAGTAAAATATGAAGGAAAAAAGTTTTTTCTTTTTTAAATGCAGATCAAGCAGACACATATGCACTGAGCTTGCATTAAATGCGCAGCACCGCACGCCGCCCACCTAATAGACTGATAACAGTTTTTTTTTTCTCCTTTCTCCTCCTCACTGGGCTCAGGTCAGGGCATAAAGATCGTGCACTGCACCCCCACACAATACAATCAATGTAGATCGCTGTCTGATTAAAGAAGATTCTTCATATTCTTTCCCTCAAAGCAATCTCCAGCCTGACCCTACAATAATCTCCTATCTCTCCCTCAGCAGCAGCAGGAACCTCTCCCTAGTATAGTTATAGCAGAGTGACGCGCAGTGCTATGGGACTCCAGCTTATATAGAGTCTGGGTCACATGCACTGGCCAATCACAGCCATGCTATTAGTAGGCATGGCTGTGATGGCTTCTAAGGGCACACTAGTTAAACGCTTGCTGATTGGCTGCCTTGCACCTGTTGAAACCTCGCCATTAAAACCACGCCAAAACATCAAATAACATTACTGAACAACGGACAGTACCCGAACATACAGTGAAATGTTCGGGTGCGTGTCCGGGTACTGAATACCCAAAAGTCCGGTACGATCCCGAACAATACAGTCCGGGTTCGCTCAACCCTAATCCTAACACATTACCCAGTCCATACCAGTATATATCCTAACATATTACCCAATCCACACCAGTATAGATCCTAACACATTACCCAGTCCATACCAGTATAGATCCTAACACATTACCCAGTCCATTCCAGTATAGATATCCAGCATGATATTTTTCCCCATTGAGATCTGATGTGTTATACAGTATATATATATATATATATATGATTGTTCATCATGAGAACCATGAAGCTGCATTTACTAGTTGTATTTGTATGGTGGACTTAGTGGTGGCCGCTGTCAGCTTCTCATTAGTTGGAATAGGCTGAGAGGCCTCTGCTCTTCGCAGGCCGCAGTCATTCCAGCCGCTGGAATCTGGTGGCTGCATGAAACCGGTCGTGTGAAGGAGACCCAAAAGTGAAATATTCTGACGCTCTCATTTTTCTTCTTTTTGCAGTTTGTGGGGTGAAGGAGAACCCAGCAACCAAGAAGGCAATCAAAACTGCACAGAGATTAGGAAACACAATGGGTTATTGAATGACTACCGGTGTGACTTTAAGCAAAGATCCATATGTAAAGCTCTGTCGAGGTGCTGAGATACGCTCTGTATACTGTGACCTCCCTTCTCTCTATGATATCTGCTTCCATGCTTTCCCAGGAGTTCCATGACAGTACTAGGAGGTTAGGTTGCGGGAAACCATCCACTTTTGCTCTATATTTTATTTCCATTGATTGAACCCATACGCTATGAGGTCTCTATATATCCATTCACTATGCCATTGTCTCCTAGCTGCCATGACCACAACACATATATATAGTTGGTGGCTTTGAAGTGGTTTACTGGAGCTATGAGTGACACTCTCAGCCAAAACTCCGATACAGTTTGTTTTCCAGCCGACGATTCTCTTTCTAACAAAAGCGATCAGAGCAGCTGATTAGCCGCTGGATTGCTTTTAGCAGCAGTGGGAGAGGTCATCCCCTCCCTCCCATATCTTTTCGGTGTTTCTCAGGCTTACCGTTCTTACCAGGATCCGACGGTTTGTGCCGCTATTCATAGAGGTGAACAGTAGACATGTGCAGAAATTTTTTGTTAAATTCATTTAATTTGTGTAATTCGTTTTCGTGATTCGGTTTGTTTATTCAAATTCAAATCGATTGGAATTTTCCAAAATTTGGTCAAAATAAACTCAAGTCGACCGAAATCAAAAAATTTGAATCAATTCCAAATCTATTTGAATGTAAATTGATTCTATTAGAAATTAAAATTTTGGAAGATAGTTATATTCTTTCTATTCCATTCTGTTCCATTGTTTTTTTTTCTTCTATTATATTTAAATTCACATTTAATCTATTTAAAATTGAAATTTGTTTATTCCATTCTATCCGTTCTTTTCTTTTCTTTTCTTTGCTTTACTTTTCTTTTCTATTATTTTATTTTCTATTATTTATTTTGTTCAATTCTTTTCCATTCCACTATTTTATATTCTATTGTATTTAAATTCAAATGTATTCTATTTGAAATTCGAATTTCGAAAGATGGTTAAATTCTTTCTATTCTATTGTTTTCTTTTCTATTATATTTTATTATTTTCTATTCTATTTGAATTTGCATTTATTCTATTTGAAATATGAATTTAGGAAAATGATTGCATTGTTTATTCTATTCCATTCTTTTCTATTATTTTTTTTATATTATTCTATTCTATTCTATTCCATTCTATTATTTTATTTTCTATTCAAATTTATTCTATTTAAAATTTGAATTTCGGAAGATGGTTAAATTCTTTCTATTTTATTCAGTTCTATTGTTTTTTTTTCTATTCTATTTTTATTCTATTCTATTCTTTTCTATTCTATTTAAATTCACATTTATTCTATATGAAATTTGAATTTCAGAAGTATGTATATTGTTTATTCTATTCTTTTCTATTTTCTTTTCTATTATTTATTTTATTCTATGCTTTTCCTTTCTCTTTTACTGTTTTCTATTCTATTGTTTTCGAATTCAAATGTATTCTATTCAAAATTCAAATTTCAGAGGACGGTTACGTTATTTTTATTCTATTGTTTTCTTTTCTATTCAAATTCACATTTGTTCTTTTTGAAACTTGAATTTCAGGAAAATGGGCATATTGTTTATTCTATTCTATTCTTTTCTTTTTTATTATATTCTATTATTTTCTATTCTATTCGAATTTACATTTATTCTATTTGAAATTTTAATTTCAGAAAATGGTTTTATTGTTTTTTCTATTCTTTTATTTTTTATTTTATTTTCTATTATTTTTTTCTATTCTATTCTATACTTTTCTATTCGACCATTCTATTTTCTATTCTATTGTATTCAAATTCAAATTTATTCCATTCAAAATTCACATTTTGGTAGATGGTTATATTCTCTCTATTTCATTCTATTCTATTGTTTTTTTTTCTATTCTACTCTTTAATTTTTTAATATATTCTATTCTTTTCTATTCTATTTGAATTTATTATATTTGAATTTCAAATTTCGGAATATGATTATATTGTTTAGTCTATTCTATTTTATTTAATTTTCTATTCTATTCTCTTCAAATTCACAATTTGAATTTTGGAATATGGTTATATTCATTCTATTCCATTGTTTTTTTTGTCAATTCTATTCTATTCTTTTATTTTATATTTTTTTTTCTATTATATTTTAATGTATTCAGTTTGAATTTTGAATTTCAGAAGATGGCTATATTCTTTCTATTTCATTCTATTCTATTTTATGTTCTATTCTATCCCTTTATTTTCAAATTCACATTTATTCTATTTGAAATTCAAATTTTGGAAAACGATTATATTAATTTATTCTATTCTATTCTTTTCTTTCTATTCAATTACAAATTTTTGTCTTTTCAATTCTATTATTTTCTTTTATAATATATTCTTTTATATTATATTTGAATTTATTCTATTTGAAATTCGAATTTCAGAAGATTATTTTATTCTTTCTATTTTATTCTATTCAATTATATTTTTTTATTCTGTCCCTTTATTTTCTATTTTATTTTATTTTGTATTCTGTTCTGTTCTGGTTTACTCTATTATATTTCATTATTTTCTATTCTATTATTTTCTATTCTATTATATTCCTTTTTTTTCTATTATATTGTATTCTCTTTGGAAATTTGATTTTTAAAAAGAATTCAAATTCAATTCGAAAACTATACGAATTTGAATTTCATCCAAAATTTTGTTTCGTTATTTTAAATCTGTTACTATTGTAATTCTATTCTATCGTAATTTGGAAATTTGGATACATCCACATTTCCGAATTTCAATTAGGAACCAAACGAACTGTACATGTCTAGTAAAGAGAGAACAGATTGTCTCTCCTCCCCTCTATCATCTAGGACAATGATGGCTAATCTTGGCACCCTAGATGTTTTGGAACTACATTTCCCATGATGCCCATGCACTCTGCAGTGTAGTTGAGCATCATGGGGAATGTAGTTCCAAAACATCTGGGGTGCCAAGGTTCCCCATCACTGATCTAGGAGGACCGGAGCCACGTCATGACATCACTTCCAGTCTGGGGCGGAAGTAAACATTTTTTTTTATTTTAGAGAGCAAAAATTCAAACTTTTTTTTTTTACCTCTTCTTTTTTTTATCCACTTAAGCCCCGGAAGATTTTACCCCCCTTCCTGACCAGGCCCTATTTTGCGATTCGGCACTGCGTGAATTTAATGGACAATTGCGCGGTCGTGTGATGCTGTACCCAAATGAAATTGACGTCCTTTTTTTCCCACAAACAGAGCTTTCTTTTGGTGGTATTCACCTGTGCGATTTTTACTTTTTGCGCTTTAAACAAAAAAAGAGCGTACATTTTGAAAAAATAACAATATTTTTCAAATGTTTTTATATGAAATTCCCCCCCAAAAAAATGTAAAATCAAAATTTTTTAGCATTTTTGGCCAATTTGTTTTCTGATACATATGTTTGGTAAAAAAAAAATCGCAATAAGCGTATTTTGATTGATTTGCGCAAAAGTTATTGGGTTTACTAACTAAGGGAAAGATTTCTGTCATTTTTGGTGTTTTTTTTTAACGAGTAATGGCGGCGATCTGCGATTTTTTTTTTACTTGACTGCGACATTGCGGCGGACAGATCGGACCCTTGACTGACATTTTTTACACTTTTGGGGGTACCAGTGACATTACAATGTGTAATGTCAGTGGTAATACGCGCAGACTTGTTAGGGAACGAGCGGGGGCAGCGCGCGTTCGCCCCCTTGAGGCTCACAGGATAGCGACGTAGTCCTAAGTCACTTTGCCTGTACGGGGCTGACCGCCGCAGTAAATAGTCGTGCGGCGGTCGGCAAGCGGTTAAGGTAGAGGAGGAATTTGGAGTCTTATAGACCCCAGGTCTCTCCATAAAGAGGACATGTCATTCCTTATTTCTATTACTAATTTGATTAATCTATTATTATTAAGGGATGTCTACATTTCTTGTAATAGAAATAAAAGTGATAAAAAAATTAAAAAATAAAGCGGCCAAAAAAAAATTAAAAATAAGAAAACAAAGCAAAAGCATATGTACACTTTGTTCGCCCCACACATGTGAGGTATCACTGCAACCGTTACAGCGAGAGCAATAATTCTAGCGCTAAACCTCCTCTGTAACCCTAAACTGGTAACCTGTAAACTTTAAAGCTTCGCCTGTGGAGATTTTTAAGTACCGTAGTTTGTTGTCATTCTACGAATGTGTGCAATTTTACAGTGTGACATTTGAGGTATCCATTTACTCGGCATAACATCATCTAGTTTACAAAAAAATTGCATTATATATTGTGTTTTTTTTTTTTTTTTTGCATAAAATATCCTTAAAGTGTTTTTTCCCCAAAAAATTGCATTTAAAAAATACTGTGCAAATACTGTGTGACATAAAAAAAATTGCGACGATTGTAATTTTATTGCCTAGTGTCTCTGATAAAAAAATAAATAAATAAATATTATTATTATTATATTATAATATTATTAGATATTTAACATAAGAAACACCTGTGCTAAAACCCCATACCCTTATGTTGAAACGATGTCCTTTTTGTTCTGTACTGTATAAATACCCATGCTTGGCATTTAATAAACTAAACATGTTTTGACTCTCAGCTCGTTTCTGTCAAAGTGTGTTCCCTGAGCTCTGACGAGGTATCTCCTGGTGGTCTGACCCTTAAGGAAGAACCCCAATATATCTCAAGAGGCATTAAAGAGAAGGAGACCTCTCGGAGCAGAGGCGGAAACAGGAAATCCAGTACAATTGGGGTGTTCCAGCAGGCCTGGTAGGCTGTAAGGAGGGTCGGATAGTAATGCTGAAATTACCATAGGAGCTTTAAGAGTTCTGTAAAAAACTAGACTTACCAATGCTATTTATTCCTGGCTGGTCAGATAAAAAGGCAGAGGAGGAACAACTGGAAGTCGACCAATGGCCCCTAGTCCCTAAGAAGAATGGGACAAAAAAGAGATAACAAGGACAATTGAGGTTGGTAAGGAGAGGGGTAGTGGAAATTAATGTTGAGAAGATGGGTTCTCAGGTAGACTGAGCGAGCTCTGGATCTTTGTCCCTGGGAGACAGGGATGTGGGCCCATGAGGCTAGTCAGAGCATCATCCCAAAAGTAGAGGCAGTAGACAGCTAGGTGGTGGAGATGGAGAAGGTAGAAGTCTCCTCAAAGAACAAAGATGGGTCCAAAACTCTAACATGTAAGATCTTTGGTATTAGAAGAGAGGTTGGGTGGGAGGGTGGGATGGGGAGACAGGGAGGCGTGTGAGGGAAGTGGGTGGGAAGAGGGAGGAGTCAGGGTAGAACAAACCATGCTAGAGGCTTAAACACTTTTGTGACATTTCTCTCCCTCATCTTGGGTCCGACCCCTGGACTATGGGTCGGGGATCCCCCCTATCCCCCCTCCCTACTTGTGGGGGGGGGGGTAAGCAGCAGGAGCGAAAAAGACAATATGGCTGAACTAAAACTATTGACTTATAATGAGAGGGGATTAAATACTCCAGCAGAAAGGAATAAAATACTGAAGAAGGTTAAACGCTACGCCGCGAGCATAGTCTTTTTACAAGAGACACATTTGACACAAGATACAAATGTGAAACTATACTTGTATCAAAGGGTTAATTTTCATGTTACATATATTCATTTATTGGCAAGTTCATATATTTACCCTTTCAGATTTGTGGATGAAGTACATTAATTAAGACCACACACAAGTAGTATAGTAATAAAAAGATTTACTTAGCTTTGATTAAAGATGGAATACAGATGATAAAACAGATAAATTCAAATTCAGTTTAAATCCAGGGAACCCCTCAACTTCTGTCTAAAGTCATCAGAAAGTTCTGGAATCAACAATCTCTATATCTCCAGGCACATATTCACTTGTATGTCGTGGACGAGGCTCTTCTAATCTTTAGCTGGTATTGTATTTTATACGTGAAAAAAAGGCGCCAATAAGTCGGTTTTATCCAGTTCTAACAAAAGAATAACTGTAATGGTCCTGAGACAATGTGACCATCTGTGAGGTCAGAAAGATCAATGTATGCAGGAATGGCAGAGCCATTCAGTATACAGAAATGTATGTGTATGTGTGTATATATATATATATATATATATATATATATATATATATATATATATATATATATATATATATATATATATATATACACAGAAGTGATGACCTTAAAACTATCATAGTTAATAACAACTAATACCAAGAGAGCTGCGCGCGCAGCTGGACGCGGTGAGTCAGTTGGAGCCGGAGCTGCAGCGGGAAGAAAAATGGCGGAGAACGACAGCTGGGAGGTGGACGACTTTGAGCCTGAAGAGCCAGCACGAAAGGCTCCTCCTGCAGTGACATCCACAGACCGCTGGGAGGGAGAAGATGAAGAGGAGGAAGTCAAGGATAATTGGGATGATGAGGAAGCAGAAAAGGCAGAGGGACAGACAGAGCCCCAGAAAGTAGAAACTAAAATTAGCGAAAAAAAGAAGTTGAATGAAAAAATTAAAGAAAAAGAAAGGAATCTGAAAAAGAAACAAGAAGAACTTAAAAAAAGGGTGAGCAAATAGGCACTGCTTGTTTGTAGAAAAGATGAAGTCCGTTTTGGAGCCATAGCGGGTTTTACTTGGTCGACCACTTTTGATGTAGTTTCTCACACCTGCTTATGGACTTTCTGTGGGTTCATAGCAAAACCCAGATCATCTATTATTGTCACCAGTTTTCTTGTATACTGCCTGTATTTTGTACTAATTTTGTGCTACCCAGCAATGTCTTTATTTTTTGTTTGATGTTCAAAATCTTAATAAAAAAAATTAGACACAGAAAAAAAAAAAAAAAAAAATAAAAAAATAACAACTAGTACCAAGTTCATTGTAAATCAATTATGAATATAGGCCTGTCCTACAATACTCAAAGCACCATCCAGTTTGGTATTATGGAGATTCTCCAACAAAAAGAGCAAAAGGAGTGGTGATAGGAATCGCAAAGGAGGATGGGTTCACATTGGAAGATAGGAAAGTAGCCCCAGCGGGGCGGTATATATTTATAAGGGGGAAAATACAAGAAATAGACTATACACTAATGTGTATAAACCAAATAGGACTGAGGACTGGGAAGCACCAACTTAGAACTCTAGAAATAGGGGCAAGACAAACACCTGGAGATTAAATGAGGAATTATTACAAGAGAGAAACAGAAGAAAATAAAAAAAAAGAACTAGTACAATATTTTAAGCTTAACAAAACTCCAATGGTCCCCAAAAATGTGGGAGCCTGTATTAGAGGCATACTGATCTTTATAGGAGCCAGGAAAAAAGTGAGAGGACCAGGAATATAAGGAAATAAAAATAGAAATATATGAGCTGGAACAAGCACACAAAGAGAAAACGGATACAGAGATACAACACGAGCTAGTATTAAAAAGAGACGAGTTAAAAGAACTAATGGAACAAGAAGCAAGAAGGGCCTTTAATAGGGTCGCCAAGAACAGATATCAATGGGGACCAAATATAACTATGTCAGTTCTGGAGACAACTTACATACCCACATCCAATTATAGTATATAAGAAAAGAAGAGAGGCAGACACAACCATAACATGGTCAAAAGACCTAGTTGTGATATTACCTAATTCAATAGGACTTTAATGGGTATGCAGCTGTCAAAGAAGGTGAGCATGCATAGATAAAAAGTTAAAAGTTGAATCATTTTATTGGAAATACAAAAATGTTAAAAGCATTTTACATCAATATCAATGGACACCAATCATATATACAGACTGCATAGACTGTAGACAGAGACATGATGTGGCAGTTCAACGCGTTTCACAAATTTGTAACAACCAACAGCTGCTTCATCGGGAACCATAAATATGGCTATATCATCTCTACAGACTTGATAGAAAAATGCAGAATAAATATATACATAATAAATTCCATATATATTTGATAGTATATTTCATTGCTAGACATAAAATCCAACAACACACAATTGCTCACCATGAGTAGTTTTTCAAAACATATATATGTGCAGTTATCCAATCAAATGCATTCCGCCAATCCATAGACAACCCATACTATCCAGCTTATCCCCACAGAAGGCGTGAGAATACCGACCAAGGGAACATTCTGATGTGGACTGGACCGAGCCTATACAAGGTGGAAGGATAAACAGGCAGCAAACACCGTGGGACACGGGGCTAACAATCCCAAAGGGGAGATTGATATCTGGGTAGATAAAACAAAAACAATACATGACTATGTCAATTCCAACCATAAATACAGGTGTGTATCTAGTTGTGACCACCATATGCGGAGTTATCCCATGATTGTAAAAAGGACCAAAGGGTAATAACTGGAGTTGAGCAGACACCTGGATGTCCGTGTTCGGCGGGTTCGGCCGAACTTGAAAAAAAAGTCCGGGTCCGTGTCCCGGACTTTTTCCGAACTTTAACCGGACACCGAACCCCATTGAAGTCAACGGGGACCCAAACGTTCAGGCACTAAAATGGCTCTAAAACACCAATGGAAAGGGCTAGAGTGCTGCAAATGGCAACAAAACGTAGTCAAGAGCATGGCAAGTGCTCTGCAAACAAATGTGGATAGGGAAATAACTTAAAACAACAAAAAAAAACAGAAAAATAAAACAATGTTCTTCATCTGTGAAGGACGAGGCCCATATGGAGTAGGAGGGAGGTTAAGGTGGTGGTGGATGTGGCGGTGTCATAGGCGTGCGCACAGGGTGTGCCGGTGGGCCTGGGCACACCCTAATCACCTAGGGCACATTAGTATTATCGCTCTGTTTGCCAGTGAGGAGATGGGAAAGATCTCCCTCGGACCTGCTCTGCCATTAGAGAAGTGCCACACACTTCTATTTCACTTTGCCAGCAGGGAGAGTAATGTACCGGGGCCATATACATGTAGGCAAACACATGCATGTGTATTTAAACTTTGGGGTGCACACCCTAATGCAATAGGCTGCGCACACCTATGGGCGGTGTAGGTGGAAGCGGCGGTGAAGGAGGACGAGGTAGCCAACACTGCTTTTTTTCAGTCATTTTAAATGAGAGTACACCCCAAAAGAGTGAGAAAGATCAAAAATAGAACAATGGTTGGGTAAGGTCGGTATCCATCTCTATTCTGCACAAGGTACGGAAAAGTCCTGTGGGATCCATGCCTGGTTCATTTTAATGAACGTGAGCTTGTCCACATTGTCTCTGGACAGGCGGCTGCGCTTGTCTGTGATAACGCCCCCAGCCGTGCTAAATACACGTTCAGATAATACACTGGCTGCAGGGCACGCCAGCACCTCCAAGGCATAAAGGGCAAACTCAGGCCATGTGCCCAATTTGGAGACCCAGAAGTTGAAGGGGGCAGACCCGTCATTCACTACATGTAGGCGTGTGCACACATACTGCTCCACCATGTTGGTGAAATGCTGCCTCCTGCTAAGACGTTCCATATGAGCTGCTGGTGCTGCTGTTTGTTGTGGCGTGCTGACAAAGCTTTTCCACATTTCGGCCATGCTAACCCTGCCTTCTGAGGTGCTGGCGGTGCCCTGGTTGCGTTGGCGACCTCTTTCTCCTCCTCCTCTTCCTTGGCCTTGTGCTTCCACTGTGGCCCCGCTGTAAGGTGGGAATGCCAGCAGCATCGCGTCTACCAGCGTGCGCTTGTACTCGCGCATCTTGCGATCACGCTCCAGTGAGTGAATTAAGGAACTGTACGTTGTCCTTGTAAAGGGGATCCAGCAGCGTGGCCACCCAGTAATCAGCACAAGTTAGAATGTGGGCAACTCGGCGGTCATTGTGGAGACACTGCAGCATGTAATCGCTCATGTGTGCCAGGCTGCCCAGAGGCAACGAAAGGCTGTCCTCTGTGGGAGGTGTATCGTCTGTGTCCTCTGTATCCCCCCAGCCACGCACCAGTGATGGCCATGAGTTGGCCTGGGTGCCACCCTGCTGTGAACATGCTTCCATCTCCTCCTCCATCTCCTCCTCCTCATCCTCCTCATCCTCCAGAACTGTGCCCCTGCTGGACAATTGTGTCCCTGGCGTTTGTGGGTGCAGGAACCCACCCTCGGAGCCACTTGCGAATGACTGCCCTGAAAGCCTTGGAAATGTTACCTCTTCATCCTCCTCCTCCTCCTACTCATCCTATGCCACATCCTCTTCCATCATCGCCCGAATCGTTTTTTGAAGGAGGCATAGAAGTGGGATAGTTAAGCTGACAATGGCATCATCGGCACCAGCCATGTTGGTGGAGTACTCAAAACAGCGCAACAAGGCACACAGGTCTCGCATGGAGGCCCAGTTATTGGTGGTGAAGTGGTGCTGTTACGCAGAGCGACTCACGCGTGCGTGCTGCAGCTGAAACTCCACTATGGCCTGCTGCTGATCGCACAGTCTTTCCAGCATGTGCAAGGTGGAGTTCTACCTTGTGGGCACATCACATATGAGGCGGTGAGCGGGAAGGCCGAAGTTACGCTGCAGCACTGACAGGCGAGCAGCAGCAGGGTGAGAATGCCGAAAGTGCGCACAGACGGCCCGCACTTTCTGCAGCAGCTCTGACATATCGGGGTAATTTTTAAGGAACCTCTGCACTACCAAATTCAGCACATGCGCCAGGCAAGGGATGTGCATCAAACCGGCTAGGCCCAGAGCTGCTATGAGATTTCGCCAGTTATCGCACACCACCAGGCCGGGCTTGAGGCTTGCTGGCAGCAACCACTCATTTGTCTGCTGTTCCATGCTCCTCCACAACTCCTGCGTGGTGTGTGGTTTTTCCCCCAAACAGGCAAGTTTTAAAACTGCCTGCTGTCGTTTACCCCTGGCTGTGCTGAAGTTGGTGGTGAAGGTGTTACGCTGACCGGATGAGGAAGCGGAGTAGGAGGAGTTAGGAACAGGAGGCAAACTGAAGCGCCCTGCAATCCTCGGTGGTGGAAGGGCATGCGCCAAATTGCTATCCGCCTCAGGCCCATCCGCCACTGCATTTACCCAGTGTGCCGTTAGGGAGATATAACGCCCCTGACCGTGCTTACTGGTCCACGTATCGGTAGTTGGGTGGACCTTGGCACAGATGGCGTTGCGCAGTGCACACCTGATTTTTTCCCCCACTTGGTTGTGCAGGGAAGGGATGGCTTGCCTGGAAAAGTAGTGGTGGCTGGGCACGACGTACTGTGGGACAGCCACCGACATAAGGCTTTTAAAACTGTGCGTCTCCACCAGACGGAATGACAGCATTTCAAAGGCCAAGAATTTTGAAATGCTGGCATTCAGGGCCAGGGATCGCGAGTGGGTAGGGGGGTACCTCCTCTTCCTCTGAAGTGTTTGGGAGATGGAAAGCTGAACGCTTCCAAGTGACATTGTGGAGATGGTTGGTGACCCAGGTGGTGGTGTTGCTGACAGATCGTCTGTTTGAGGGGTGGCAGGTGCCGGTATCACTACAGAGGTGGATGGAGAGGCCGAGACTGCAGCAGAAGAGGAAGCAGGAGGAGCCAGAGACCTAGCAGGCGTAGTGTCTAGGGCACTGCCGCTCCGCTTCTGCACCCTGCTCCCTCTTCTGCTGTGCTGGTGGCTCTGTGCGACCACCGCCTCTTCCTCCAAACTACTCAGGTCACCTGCATGACCTTCATTCCATGTGGGGTCGAGGACCTCATCGTCCTCCACATCATCTTCCACCCAGTCTTCACCCCTGCCCTCCTTGTCGGTCTCCACAATTTTGAGTGCCGCAGCAGTTGGCACCTGCGTTTCGTCATCATCGGAGACGTGCTGCGATGGTCCTTCCATGTACTCATCTTGAGAAATAAGTGGTTGGGCATCGCTGCACTCAATCTCTTCCACTTCTGGGGCAGGGCTAGGTGGATGGCCCTGGGAAACCCTGCTGACAGAGTCATCAAAAAGAAGAAGAGACTGCTGCATGACTTGGGGCTCAGACTGCTTGCCTGATTTGCAAGGGCGTGAGGTGAAAGACGTTTGGACATTGGCTGCAGGTGCCAACTCTGACCTTGGAACTGGAGGCACTGTCAGCAACCCAATCTACTATCGCCTGTACTTCTTCTGGCCTCATCACTTCTAGAGGCGCATGATGCCCTACCAAATACTGCTGCAGGTTCTGTCGCCTACTCACACTTGAGGAAGGTGTTTCACTTGTCTGTGTAGCTGGAGCTCTACCAGCAGCACCACGACCCAGGCCACGGCCCCTATTTGACGGTCTCCTCATATTTCTGTAATTTATGATCTTGCCCTAGAAAGGTGTTTATTGAATAGCGGAACAAAACAACAACAGTATTGCACGGGTGTATCTCACAGTCAAATATGCAAACTATGCCGCAATTAAATTTTTTTTACCCCAAAAGGGTGTTTACTAAATAGCGGAATAGAAAAACAGTATACAAATACAACGGGTGTATCTCACAGTCAAATATGCAAAGTATGACGCAAATTTAATTTTTTTCACCCCAAAAGTGTGTATATTGAATAGCGGAATAGAAAAAAGGATATAAAACGGTGTATCTCACACGTACAAACACAGACTAGGCCCCGATTACAATTTTTTGTACCCTAAAGGGAGGATGATGAAGAGGAGTAGGAGGAGTTCGGAACAGGAGGCAAACTGAAGCGCCCTGCAATCCTTGGCGGTGGAAGGAGATGCGCCAAACAAATTTAAAAGGTGTATCTCACACGTACCGATACAGACTATGCCGTAATTTAATTTTTTACACTCCAAAAGGGTGTATATTGAATAGCGGAATAGGAAAAATTTTATAAAACGGTGTATCTCACACGTACAAACACAGACTAGGCCCCGATTACAATTTTTTGTACCCTAAAGGCAGGATGAGGATGAGGAAGAGGAGTAGGAGGCGTTCGGAACAGGAGGCAAACTGAAGCACCCTGCAATCCTCGGCGGTGGAAGATGCGCCTCAAAAGATTGGAAGGTGTATCTCACACGTACCGATACAGACTATCCCGCAATTTAATTATTTTTACCCCAAGGGTGTAGATTGAATAGCGGAATAGAAAATATGATATCAAAAGCTGTATCTATCTCACACGTACAGACCCAGACTAGGCCCTGATTACTATTTTTTGTACCCTAAAGGCAGGATGAGGAGTAGGAGGAGTTCGGTACAGGCAGGAGGCAAACTGAAGCACCCTGCAATCCTCGGCGGTATAAGATGCGCCCCAAAAATTGGAAAGGTGTATCTCACACGTACCGATACAGACTATCCCGCGATTTAATTCTTTTTACCCCAAGGGTGTAGATTGAATAGCGGAATAGAAAATATGATATCAAAAGGTGTATGTCACGGTTCTCGCCGTGGCTTTCAGACAGTCAGGCGTGGTCACCGTTGAGTGCCTGACATCGGATTTGAACCTGTGTACTTTGACATTCTGTCCTGTTAACCTGCCTCTGAGCCACACTTCAGCTCATATGGATCCAGTCTTGTTAATCTGGTATTCCCTTCAGCACTAGGGGGCTGGACTTCACCTGAGTGTGCTCTTGTCTCTCATTGACCACCTGAAGCTAATTGCTCAATTAAGCAAGCTATAAAACACTGTCTCTCACTGAGAGCATTGTCAGTTCATTGCTGATCCTTTCTTGTTCCTGATCTATGTTCCAGACCTTGTTCCTGTGTTCCTGTTTCCCAAGCGTGTGTTCCAGACTGACTCCGGCTTCCATCCTTACCTTGTTGTTCCTGTGATCCTTATCCGGACTCCTGTCTTCCAGTGACTTCTGTTATTCCTGGACTTCCCTTCCCATTGCATTCCTGCCGGTCTTGCCTATTGGAGCACCGTCCCTGCCAAGCCCCCGTGCACAAATTCACAGGCCAGGTGGCTTTCTTACCTGGTCACCTTGGACTGTGGATATCTGCAAGGGTGAGCGTACATCTCTGCGTTACAGACTCCGACAAAGGTAAGCCCCGTGACATAATGAACTGACCATATGGAGTCCGCAGAGATGTGCAAGCAGCTCACCCAGCAGGTGTCCAGCCTGGCCCAGACTGTGGCTGAATTGCAGCAAGAAGTGCTGATACTTAAAGGCACAGTACGCCCAGCCCTGGAACCTGCACATCCAGAACCCTATGTCCTGTTACCTGACAGATTTGATGGTTCCCGTTCCTCATTTACAAACTTCCGGATGGATTGTGAGCTCCTGTTTGTCCTTAAGCCCAGGACCTATTACAGTGACTTTATCAAGGTTCATTCTGCTATTAATCTGCTTTCCGGAAGGATGAAGACATGGGCATACCAGAAGCTGCAGGAGAAAAGTCCTATCTTGGACAATTGGGAGTCATTTATAATTGCCATGGACTCTCAGTGCCATACCTCCCAGAAAGCTACTCCCAAGCTTGCTCCCGGTTCCCGCAGACCTCGGGTATCTAGAGAAAAAGCAAACCCATACGAATATGACTCTGCCTGGTCACAGTACAAGCCTGCCTGCACTACTCCAGGATACCTTGATCCTCCAGAGGTTAAAGAGGAGCCCATGGAGATTGGTGCCGTGCGCACCAGGCTGTCTTCCAAAGAAAGAGACCGTAGGAGAAACAGTGGCCTTTGTTTCTATTGTGGAGAGAGGGGACATTTTATCACATTTTGTCCAACTCGTCCATCCAGGCCTAAGGCTCTCCCAGTGGATACCATGCAGATCCGTCCTGTCTTCCCAGAAACACAGCCTGGAAACTGCCAAGGTTGCTGCCAGCCCTGTCCCCGTTCTGTGTCTGAAAAGGGCACCCAGACTATGGCAATCGTTGAAACCAATACCCCTGTGGAAGTCTCTCCTCCAGCTCCAGTAACATCTGTACCTCTTTCTAAAGAAATTCCTGTTCTAGCAAGCACCCTTATTACTTCCTGCCCTGACAACGAAGTTCTTTCACCTGACTGCACATATGCTTCTAATGGCACTGTAGTACGTAAGGAGGACCTGAAGTTGTTTGAGGAAGTATTAAAAGCTGCGAATGCCTATCCTGAAAAAGACCTCTGCAAAGAACCTGTTCCTGTCCGGAGGGTGTCTTTAAAGGGGGGGTACTGTCACGGTTCTCGCCGTGGCTTTCAGACAGTCAGGCGTGGTCACCGTTGAGTGCCTGACATCGGATTTGAACCTGTGTACTCTCTGTGTACATTCTGTCCTGTTAACCTGCCTCTGAGCCACACTTCAGCTCATATGGATCCAGTCTTGTTAATTTGGTATTCCCTTCAGCACTAGGGGGCTGGACTTCACCTGAGTGTGCTCTTGTCTCTCATTGACCACCTGAAGCTAATTGCTCAATTAAGCAAGCTATAAAACACTGTCTCTCACTGAGAGCATTGTCAGTTCATTGCTGATCCTTTCTTGTTCCTGTGTTGCTGATCTATGTTCCAGACCTTGTTCCTGTGTTCCTGTTTCCCAAGCGTGTGTTCCAGACTGACTCCGGCTTCCATCCTTACCTTGTTGTTCCTGTGATCCTTATCCGGACTCCTGTCTTCCAGTGACTTCTGTTATTCCTGGACTTCCCTTCCCATTGCATTCCTGCCGGTCTTGCCTATTGGAGCACCGTCCCTGCCAAGCCCCCGTGCACAAATTCACAGCACCAGGTGGCTTTCTTACCTGGTCACCCTGGACTGTGGATATCTGCAAGGGTGAGCGTGCATCTCTGCGTTACAGACTCCGACAAAGGTAAGCCTCGTGACAGTGTATCTATCTCACACGTACAGACCCAGACTAGGCCCTGATTACTATTATTTGTACCCTAAAGGCAGGATGAGGAGTAGGAGGAGTTCGGAACAGGCAGGAGGCAAACTGAAGCACCCTGCAATCCTCGGCGGTATAAGATGCGCCCCAAAAATTGGAAAGGTGTATCTCACACGTACCGATACAGATTATCCCACAATTAAATTATTTTTACCCCAAAGGGTGTAGATTGAATAGCGGAATAGAAAATATGATATAAAATTGGTGATTTTTCAATAGCACATGTGAACACAGCAGTGTCTTATTTCAGTCAGCTCTGCTGCAGGCTATGAAGGGAAAAAAACGAAAATTCCCCTTTAAGTATTGTAATTTTTAAATAGCTTAGTACAGACTATGCCACAATTTAATTTTTTTTTACCCAAAAGGGTGTATATTGAATAGTGGAATAGAAAAAAGTGTATAATATTGAAAATCACTAGCACATGTGAACACAGCAGTGTCTTATGTCAGTCAGCTCTGCTGCAGGCTATGAAGGAAAAAAAAAAAAAGAAAATTTCCCCTTAAAGTTTGTAATTTTTAAATAGATTAGTACAGACTATGCCACAATTAAATTTTTTTAACCCAAAAGGGTGTATATTGAATAGTGGAATAGAAAAAAAAGTGTATAAAATGTAAAATCAGTCAATAATAGCACATGTGAACACAGCAGTGTCTTATCACAGTCAGCACTGAAGCAAAAACGCTGCCTCCCTCCTCCTCAGCGGGCAAAAAGATTGTGTTCACTGCACCACCCCACACACAGCAAAATCAATGTAGAACACTGACCCTGCCTATTCTCCAGCCTCACCCTAATATTGTCGATAAGATCGTTCACTGGCACTGCACAACCAACCCCCCACACAGCAAAATCGATGTAGAACACTGACCCTGCCTATTCTCCAGCCTCGCCTTAAAATGCCCTAATAACTCGCCCTGCCTGCACTCCGACCTGACCCTGCATTATTTTCGGACACAATACAATTTTTCACTGTCTGTCCCTAATCAGCAGCCAGCATGTATGATGTGTGCTCTCTCCCTATACTACAGCAGAATGACGCACCGCGCTGTGACTCTTGAACTTATAAAGACATGGTCACATGCTTCAGATGGCCAATCACAGCTACTAATACATTAGTAGGCATGGCTGGGATGGCTTAAGGCACACCAGTTAAACGCTTTTTGATTGGCTGTTGAAAGCCCGCCATTAAAAGCGCGCCATTACATAAAAACCCAGAAATAAAATGACCGAACACGGATTTTAAACCCGAACATACAGTAAAGTTTTCGGGTCCGTGTTCGGGTAACAAATATCCAATTATTCGGTACGAACACGAATAATACAGTCCGTGTTCGCTCAACACTAGTAATAACCCAAATGGATAGATTGAAGGACTATACATGGATATATATATATATATATATATATATATATATGTATATATATGTTATCTAATCTCCCCCTTTCCACTACACAATATTGTATAGATAGATAGATAGATAGATAGATAGATAGATAGAGAGATATATATATATATATATATATATAGGTTATCTAATCTCCCCCTTCCCACTACACAATATTGGGTGGAAGTGGACAAAGATTATCAAACAATAGAGATACCCTATGTAATTTGTTTTCCAAAGCCCACTCACTGTGTGGGAATATGCTTGGCATAATCAACAATGGCTATCAAATTGTGCACATATTACCAATAAAGTCATGTGTTACCTGCTGCTGATCCAATACCACAACTGTGGCAACATGCTGACAGGAGCCGAATGTCGGCCTCCTGATTGCACTTCCCCCTAAAGAAGCCGGTCCCACCGGAAGTGAAGGGGAAAAAAGCCTGGGAAATATTTAGCTAGAATAGTAACAAATAAAAAAATCAAAACATTTCATAGTGAAAATCAAAAATGGAAAAGGGGAAACAGTTTTTGCCAGAGTCTTTCAAAACTATTACAGCACTCTATATGCAGTACAACAAAAAGACACACAAGAGGGGGAACAAATAAGAATACAAGAAATTCAAGAGTATTTGAGAGCAGTAAAACTTCCTAAAATACCAGAGGAAAGGCTACCATTTTTAGATGAACCAATAACACAGATAGAGATAAGTACTGCATTAACCACTTGCCGACCGCCGCACGACTATTTACGTCGGCAGTCAGCCCCTCACAGGCAAAGCGACGTAGGGCTACGTCGTTAGCCTGTAAGGGTTTTGGGAGCGAGCGCGCCGCCGGATGTGTGCTCCCGCTTGGTCACGGACCCCCCCGCGCGTGTACCCGGCGGACCCTCGCGATCGTCCGTTACACCGGGAGAAAGGCAGGTGGCTAGTGTAAACAAAGCCGCCTGTCATTCTCCCCTGTGTAAGAATGGTGATCAAACTGTTCTACTATGTAGGACCGTTGATCACTGTTCTTACACATCAAGCCACAGCCAATCATAGTTAGAAACACGCCCCTAGGGACACACACCACCCCTCCCTCTCAAAAAAAGTTAACCCCTTCACTACCAGTGTCATTTTTACAGTAACAGTGCATATGTATAGCACTGATTACTGTAGTAATGTCACTGGTAACCCCAAAAGTGTCAAAAATGTCAGTCAAGGGTCCGATCTGTCCGCCCCAATGTCGCAGTCCTGCAAAAAAAAAAAAAAAACGCAGATCGCCGCCATTACGCGTTTTAAAAAAAAACAACAAAAATGACAAAAATCTTTCCCTTTGTTAGTAAACGCAATAACTTTTGCGCACACCAATCAAAATACACTTTTTGCGATTTTTTTTTTTTTTTTTTTACCAAACATATGGTTAAAAAAAAAAATTGGCCTAAAATGTTAAAAAAATATTGATTTTTACATTTTTTTTGGCGAATTTCATATAAAAAATGTGAAAAATATTGTTAATTTTGCAAAATTGATGCTCTTTTTTTGTTTATAGCGCATGATCAAAAAATTGCACAGGTGATCAAATACCACCAAAAGAAAGCTCTGTTTGTGGGAAAAAAAGGACGCCAAATTCGTTTAGGTACAGCTTAGCACGACCACGCAATTGTCCGTTAATGTCACGCAGTGCCGAATCGCAAAATAGGCCCTGGTCAGGAAGGGGGGTTAAATCTTCCGGGGCTTAAGTGGTTAAAAAGTACACCAACCGGTAAGCGCCCAGGCCCAGAGGGATTTACAATAGGTCATTTTAAAAGTTTAAAATGTTATTATGAATCGGGTTTCAAGAACTCGTTTGTCACTTCCTATTCCACTCAACATTTTCTGATTAAGAAAATTATTAAAAAACATTGTCCGGTTTTAATAAATGACCGGATTCTGGGCCCTTTGTTATCCGAACATCCCAAGATCATCTTCAGGGGTGTGCCTTCCTTGAGACACAAAATAGCCCAAAATGTCATCGAAAGACCCATCCAACCTACCTTCTTTGGCGATTTCAAAGGCTTCTATCCATGCCATAGATGCAAAATTTGTGCTCTCAACTCCTTCAAGGAAGGTAAGTTGAGAAATTTACATCCTCTGCAACAGGACGAGAGTATAAGATTGATTCACTTATTACTTGCTCGTCCACTAACGTTGTATATATGCTTCAATGCAAGTGCGGACAACAGTACGTGGGCCGCACGACGAGGAAATTGCAGGTTAGGCTGGGAGAACATGCAGGCAATATTAGGAAGGGCTTCCCAGGCCATAGTGTATCAAAACACTATGACCAGTGTCACCACAATAACCCTAAAAATACACTATTCATAGGGATAGACAAGTTTTCACCTCATTGGAGGGGATCCAATGCTAGGCGAGAGATATCAAAAATGGAGACTCGCTGGATCTACATCCTTAAAACTTACACTCCCTATGGGTTAAATGTGGAATGGGATGTAAATGCTTTTATTAATAATAGTTGATTTTAACATATTTTATCTTTTTAAAATTTGTCCAATTTTTCATGTTTTTATGTATTGAATTTTTTGTCGTGGGATCTTTGTGGTATTGTGTCTATATGTTACTATTGTAGTGACACACATCTTGCTGTATATTTTTCATAAATTAGCACTTTATATATTCACATAAGGCCGTCACTGGCCATTTTTGCCTAGCACTTTATATGGTTTTATGCGTGATCGTCACTGATCTTTTTTACATTTCACTCTACATATTTCACTTTTTATTTACCTTTTATATAAATGTTTTTTTTCATGTGGGGTCATTCCCATATATTTTTCTTTTAATATTCGTTTTTTGTCACAAGTTTTTAGTGCATTCACATATATTTTAGGTGTTTAAATGTCACACTATTTCTTGGCCACTAGATGGCGCTGTTTACAGCTAGATGTAATAGACACACTGCCCTAAAATCTCATTATAATTATTTATTATGAGATTATTTAAATTTATTGCAATTATATAAATTCTTTTATGTTTGTTTTCCTGCAATATTGCACACAATTCCCGCTGTTAATGCTTCTCATGAACAACTGATGAGCGGACTCCCTATTGTGGGTATCATCAGTATCGCACATTAATGTTGTTCTATTTTAAGAGAAATCTATATTACGGGAATGTTCGGGCTTTTATGCTGAAAATATTGATATGTTGTTTCTCAAATGCTCACTCCCTCGTTAATATCAATAACGGGAGGAGCGATGTGTCATATGTTGTCCACTTCCTCCGCTGCCTGGTCATGTGGCCTCCGCTGGTGTTCGTTACTATGGCATCCCGCCGGAGGAGGCGATCGTCACTTCCGCCGGTATTGGATTGGTTGACGAAGGTTACGTCACTTCCGCTCACTTCCGACACCGGATTGGCAGACGGGCGTCTCTTCCGCTCATTGCGGACTGGGAGACGCTCGTCGCCATAACCAATGGCGGACATGCTGCGGCGGACCTCACGGCCAGTAAGCTGAGACATGGGGGTACTTAGGCGTGTGAGTTACGTCTGGGGTCACGCCCAGACGAAGTCTATTGAGACGAAACGTTGGCGACTCCAGATGCAACGTCCACACGCCCCTTGAAACTTTCGCCGGCCTCTACTACCTTGTTTGCCTAGGACAGTCTACGGGACGCCGCACTTCCATCCCTTGTATAACCATTTGACAAGCCTGTCTATTTATGCTACATTGTGAGTACCATTTTTTAATAAATAAGATTGTTATTTTTAAACGGGATCACGCTATGGGCTTCGCTCTCTTTTTCTTACATATTCATTTATGATCGATGAGAAATATTGAGGAGTGTTTATCCTGCACTGATCCCTTTACGCACCTTGAGAAGTGGTCCATTTTTGAATAAGCATCCACGTAACATCAGATCTTCAGTGGTCTTGATTAAATAGCTGGGAGAGGCTGACTCATTAAGTTGATCAGCCATGGAAATCTGGTAAGCTGCTTTACTTACCCCATCACAGAGGTGCTCCTTTCCTTCACATACCCTTGGTGTCACGGGAAGAAACCCTCCCCCTTGGATTATTGTGCATGCGGATTCATGATTTGATTTCACATCATTTTCCTTTGGGACTTATTTATTTGGACACTACCCCTTTTTTCCTATATTCACATCATTGTGATTATTAGTTTTTTCATTCATTTGGACACTATTTTTTATTTGTTGTGATCAATTTTATTTCTAGCGCTACACTTTTACGTTTTATTAGATGGGAAAATTGCTTATAGTAAAATGAAGTGAACCCGTCGAGGCCAGGGGCTGAGCCCTTTTTTAAGGGATTTAATGATCTGTGTGATTCCATCAGGGGTGCAAGGGGCATTTAGTATGTCTATTTGAGAGTAAGATAAGGAGGGAATCTGTAGGTTATCTAACCACGAAGGGTCTGTAGGGGCTGTGACAGATGAAGATCTTGAGAGAAGATTCATATAGAATTTTTGAAAGATTGAAATGAGATCTTTGGGATTCGTGACAATTTGGGTTGATCTGTTTTTAAGTTTAGAGATATGTGGTGGTTTAATAGATTGGCTCAATTTGCGAGAAAACATGGTAAAATACGAGTCGCTGGAGAAGAAGAACTTTGCATTGGACCACCTAAGGGCTTTCTCTTCTCTAAAAGAAAGAAGGGCATCTAGTTCTTTAAGTTTGTCTGAGATAAGTTCCAAGGTTTGTGGGTCTTGTGAGTTCATGTGTGATTTATAGGTGTGGTGGAGATCTTTTGTGAGTGTGAGTATTTTCTCCCACCTAAGTTTGTTTTGAGCAGCAGCCAATTTGATTAATTTACCCTGGAGAACCGATTTATGCGCTACCCATAGCGTCTCAGCATTCATTTCCGGGGTGTTAATTGAGAGTGAAATATTCTTCTATGGTGGAGGCGATCTCCTGTTGGAGTGAGGGATCAGTAATCTGGGCTTCGTTAAGTCTCCATGAATAAGGAGTATGGAACAGACCGATGAATCTCGTGGAGAAGGAAGTTATGTGATGATCCGACCATGATACAGGGTATATGGAAGCAGCGATGGAATTGGATAAAATTATAGGATTAATGTGGGTGAGAGTAGAAAGTATACTCTTTTGCACCTATATTTAATGCTCTCCATGAGTCATTGAGTTGTAAAGAATTTAGGTTGGAGTTAAAAGACTTGGGAAAGGCATTTGAAAATGGGGAATGTTTGCTACGGTCTAAATGTGGCTGTGCAACAGAATTAAAATCTCCCCCTAAGATGATATGTGTGGAATGATATTTTTGTAAGACCTCCAAGAAACGAATGAAAAAGGAGGTTTGTGCATCATTAGGGGCATAGATGTTGGCTATTGTGAGATCTCTACCTGCCAAACGGCCTTTTATAATAATGTAGCGGCTTTCAGGGTCCTTATAAACATGTTGTATTTCCATTGGGAAGGTGTGGTGTAGAAATATTGCCAGACCTTTAGTTTTGGAATCGGAAGCAGTGTAAAATGTTTGGTGGTAGGCTTTGTGGAAAAAGGTAGGGTGATTATTTGTCTTAACCACTTAAGCCCCGGAAGATTTTACCCCCTTCCTGACCAGGGCCTATTTTGCGATTCGGCACTGCGTGACTTTAACGGACAATTGCACGGTCGTGCGACGCTGTACCTAAACAAATTTGACGTCCTTTTTTTCCCACAAACAGAGCTTTCTTTTGGTGGTATTTGATCACCTGTGCAATTTTTACTTTTTGCACTATAAACAAAAAAAACAGCGTCAATTTTGCAAAAATAACAATATTTTTCAAATTTTTATTTATATGAAATTCCCCCCCCCCCCCCCCCCAAAAAAAAAAGTAAAAATCTAAATTAACATTTTGGGCCAATTTTTTTTTACCATATGTTTGGTAAAAAAAATCGCAAAAAGCGTATTTTGATTGGTTTGCGCAAAACTTATTGCGTTTACTAACTAAGGGAAAGATTTTTGTCATTTTTGTTGTTTTTTTTTAACGCGTAATGGCGGCGATCTGCGATTTTTTTGCGGGACTGCGACATTGCGGCGGACAGATCGGACCCCTGACTGACATTTTTGACACTTTTGGGGTTACCAGTGACATTACTACAGTAATCAGTGCTATACATATGCACTGTTACTGTAAAATTACACTGGCAGTGAAGGGGTTAACTTTTTTGAGAGGGAGGGGCTATGTGTGTCTCTAGGGGCGTGATTCTAACTGTGATTGGCTGTGGCTTGAGGTGTAGGAACAGTGATCAACGGTCCTACATAGTAGAACCGTATGATCACTGTTTCTACACAGGGGAGAATGACAAGCGGCTTGTTTACATTAGCCGCCTGCCTTTCCACCTCTCCACCGACGATCGCGAGTGACCAGCGCGGGGGGGTCCATGACCACGCGGGAGCGCGCCTCTGGCGGCGCGCGCTCACTCCCTAGACCCTCACAGGCTAGCGACGTAGCCCTACGTCGCTCTGCCTGTGAGGGGCTGACCGCCGACGTAAATAGTCGTGCGATGGTCGGCAAGTGGTTAAAATGTGTTTCTTTTAACAGAACCACCTTAGCATTAAGATTTTTATAATGGAAAAAGGCTTTTTTGCATTTGATCGGGGAATTAAAGCCCTGTATAGACAATGACTATAGCCATATTAATGTGTAAATATACGATCGTTGGAATATTATTACTAAACTGAAAGGAGTAGAGTGGGGTGATACAAATGTTTGGGCTATAACAGGGCCCAAGTGTATGTGGACGAGAATACCAATTTTGGAATAACCAATCAAGGTTAGTTCGGAAACATAAAACGTATACCGAAATATTGTACCATAACAAAACTGAACAGTATAGTTTAGAATATCAGAAATCATATATGTAGACATAAGTGTGATAGAACACATGAAATTGGATACAGGGTCCAGAGTAGGAGAAAACTCTGGACAACAAAACAAAAGCCAGAGACTAATTCGTCTCAATCTCGGTCTGACCACAGACCCAGAGGGGGCCAGGATCCACAGCCAGAGGAAAAAAGGAAAATAAAGAGGAACAGTTCTCTGTTTTGTGGAGTCCAGAACCCGCCAGATCATGGGTGGAACCGAGTGGGGTGGAATCATGTCGGCATAGAAAAGGGCAACAGCAATAGAGAAACATATTAACCGTGAGAAATTAGATAAAGTTGAGACTTGTTGAGGTCTCGAATGAGGGGAGGCGCAGTGGGATGTAAGGCACAAAATTACATTTTACCTGCATTTCTCATTTTCCCCTTTATTGGCAAAAAAAATTATAGACAAACTGATAAACTAGAGAGATACATAATATTAGCTGAAAAAACAGTAATGGAGATATTGTGAGCATGTTTGCTGACAGCAAAAAAATGCACCGAGGTATTTAGAAGGATATCATAACAGAGTGAGGTAACATTAATGGTCAAGTGTCCATTTAGCAAAAATCTTCAGTACAGTAAAACCCGCAATTAAATAGCTAGAAAAATATAAATCTGCAATAGCGGAAATTTACAGTAAGTAGAGTAAACAATAGGAAAAATAGTGCAGGCACAAAAAGTGGTGTCATATTCAAAAGCGACAGCAGGTGTTCTCAGTGCAATAAATCATTGAGACCTGTGGTGTGGACTTGGCACATAAAAAAGAAACCAGCAGGCTGTAACTGTGTAAAGTCACCACAAGATGTCCTCAGTGTAACATAGGAGTCCAAAACAGTAAAAGCTGAAAACCTGAAAAGGAATTCTTTCTCATTGGCAAAAGAGAAAGAAGATTTTACAGTGTTCAACCACTCATTTTTAACATCAAAATCAATCTTGATATCGAGGGCCAGCTTCATGGTGGAGTCTGCGCCTATCTCTGTGTGGAGTTGGCTCATTCCAAATTGGGATGGGGCGTGGGGTTGAGGGGGTGCGAGGTAAAGTTCCTTGATCCAAATTTAATTAGGATGTCTTGACCTACAGGAATAGATGTTGCAATATAAGTTGAGCCATTATGTTGAATGATCAATTTAAAGGGAAAGCCCCAACGATAACGGATTATGGCTGAGGATAAGACTGAAGTAATTTCTTTCATTTTCCTTCTCCGATCCAACGTAGCCTGTGAGACATCAGGGTAAATCTGGATAGGAAAACCGTCTAATTTGAGGTTGCGTGTGTTACATGAGGCTCTTAAAATGTCCTCTTTGATAAGAAAGTCTTTCATGCAGAGTACAATGTCTCTGGGGGGTTTGTCTGGGGGGGTTTGGCTCTAAGGGCACAATCACAGGTAAATGCTTGTGGAGTTTGATCAGGGAGAAGGCTCTGGAATAATTTAGTGGCGAATGCTATCAGGTCCATGACCTATTCAGGGGCACCTCTGATTCTGAGGTTATTCCTCCTATTCCTATTATCAAGGTCTTCAACATGGGCTTGAAGCTGGGAGAAAGCGGAGGAAAGAGCATCATGTTCCCTGGATAGGTCATTAAAAGCAATGGTTAATTCGTCATGCTTATTTTCAAGGAGGTCTGTACGAGTGCCAAGAGCTGCAATTTCTTGGGACAGTGTAGTGGTGGATTTTTGTATCTCTGTCTGGAATTTATTCAGTAATTTGGAGCAGAGAGTCTCTAGACTGTTATCCAGGTCCTGTTTTGTGAGGTGGTTGTGCTCATTGTTAGCTGCAGAGCTGGCAGTAGGTTGAGAAGGCTCTGACATGAGAGAAATGGAAGCTGGAGTTTCGGCAGGGGAGGAGGGTGAAGACTCGGCGCTATGATGTGCCATGCTGAATTTTTCTTGTGATCTTAGGAGGTACTGTGTGAGTGTTTTCTGGGGTCCCCTCCATTTTTTTTTTGCGTGAAGTTGGCATACATGGTGTCTGAGTCCCAGGGGTGTGTATATAGTGAACAAACGGTGTTCATCTGGCCCTGGTATAGCGGTTTTATGCCATGTGCATAGCGGAGCTTACTTCAGATGCGGCCGATCTGCTCCTTGTAAAGCATGTGCCCCTGCATAATCACATCTTGTATGTAAATAGGAATGTCTCAGGTCCCTTATAAGTAATAGAGTGAACTGCCAGCAATTGAGTTCCTATATTGTTGAAATGACTGTGCAATACTCTGCAGGCAGAGTGAGATACAAACAAGGGTAGATATGTGGCACTACTGACAGAGAGGATAGCTAGGAGCATACCTCCCAACTTTTGAAATGGGAACGAGGGACACCAATTAGCAAAAGTATGTAGGCATAGGACACACCCCCCTGCCACGCCCCCTTAAAGGAGAAGTATACAAAAAAAGATAAGTTCAGCCCACAAGTTTTTTTTTTTTTTTTTTTACAACTATTATTCTTTTATATTGGCTTTTGGCATTTACAAATGCAGAAATTTAGAAATTGGATGAAAGGTTTAGCACTGAGAAACACTTTTTGAAAGCTATTTAGAGCATTTTATATACAGCTATAAAGATAAGACCAAAATGAGGGACAAATGAGGAGGAAAGAGGGACAGAGGGACAATGTCTAAAATCAGGGACAGTCCCTCAAAATCAGGGACAGTTGGGAGCTATGTAGGAGGGCCTCAGTGTCTGTAGGAATTCAATGGGCCAAATGCAGAGGTGGATGGAGATTGACAGAAAGGCAGTCTCTATATTGATGATATGGGCTGTGGGCCTCTGTAAATTAATAAAGATAGCGCTTGGGGGGTGCATAGGCCGCAGATTTCCTGCGCTGTGGGTAGAGCATAGTAGATCACTTATCAACCCTCCAGGGGTGGTTGCCCTTGCTCTCTATTCAGCGTCAGGGTGTTGATGGAGGTCAAGATCCCTGGATCTGAGCTGTGAGGGCCAAGTAGGCCTTATCATGGCCAAGATGGCTGCCGGCGGCGGGAGGGAAGGAGGATCGAATGGAATAAGGGTAGCGCGGGATGCAGTGGAGACTAGGGATGATCGAACGGTTCGGGTCGACCATCGGTTCGACCCGAACATTGGCTGTTCGAGGTTCGGCCGAATTTAGAACTTTTTGCCCAAAAAGTTCGGAATTCGGCAACCAGAACCGACCAAAATGCAATGGTTCAGGAAATGGGCTTTAAAAGCCAGTGATTGGACCAGAACCTTCAGTAAAAAACAATTGAGGGGGCAGGAGAATGCTAGGAATGTGATTGGAGTGACTAGGGGGTCCATAGTCCAATCATTAGTGAATACGCCCCCAGTATATAAGATAGCCCCCGCCAAATTCCTAGCATTCTTATACAGGGACATGAAAGAGAGTGGAATGCTGTTCTGTTACAATGTGTTACAAAGTGTCATTTAGCAATTTTTAGTGTGAGGAAAGGGATATCTAGTGTAGTTAGGTGCTATTTTTCACTATAGTTAGCTTTAATTTATTCAGTTTCTGTAGGGAAAGTGTTAAGTGTAAGGGGACCGTAGTGTAGTGTAGGGTTAACTGACTGTGACTGCTATGGAAGGGTGACAAAACCCTTCCATAGCAGGGTGACCGCTATAGAGAAAAGATCGTTTCTCTTGTGTCACTTCAGAGCAGGAATATGGCTTCGCTCCCGTCAGCATTCTTTATGCTGCAGGGGTTGCTAGTGCTTTTTTGAGGACATGTTTGGAGTCAGGCATGACATCTGAACATGTGTATAGGGGGTATATATACACACCCATGTCTGTATATATACACCTGCACATATATAGGTGTTAAAGGAGCAGAACACTATACTTTTGCTAATGAAATAATTTGCAAATATGGCTAGGCTCCTAACACACCTATATATGTGTAAGTGTAATATACATATCAGTGTGTGTGTGTATATATATACCCCTATACAGAAGTTCAGATGTTTTGCCTGCCTGCATTTTTTTGGGCATTTTTTTTTGGGTTCTTTGGAGGCAGGCAAAACATCTGAACTTCTGTATAGGGGTATATATATACACACACTTATATGTATTTTACATTTACACATATATAGGTGTGTTGGGAGCGGAGCCATATTAGTACAAATTATTTCATTAGCAAAAGTATAGTGTTCTGCTCCTTTCACACCTATATATGTGTATGGGTATATATACATATAAGTGTGTGTTTTTATATACCCCTATACAGAAGTTCAGATGTTTTGCCTGCCTCCAAAGAACCCCAAAAAATGCCAAAAAAAATGCCTAGGTTTGTTCTTTTGTTCTTTTGTTTTTTGGGCATTTTTTTGGGTTCTTTGGAGGCAGGCAAAACATCTGAACTTCTGTATAGGGGTATATATATATATATATATATATATATATATATATATATATATATATATATATATATATATACACACACACTGATATGTATTTTACATTTACACATATAGCCAAGGCATGAGCAGCAAAGGCCCAGTTTATGGTGTGCATAATACATGTATATCTGGAGATGCTTAATAGCAAGTGTCCATTAGTCAGCTTTCCATACACTAGCTTTAAGAGAGCCTCAGAAGGGCTGACAATCCAGGAACAGTATCAGTAGAGAAACACTGCCCCCCCTCCAGCTATAACCTACATAGAGCAGACAAGGCATAGAGGTATGAGGCTGCAAATAACTTGTTGCAGAAATAAACAAATCTCAGTTTAAGGGAGAACTCCGCATTGTTAAAGCGGAGTTCCGGCCACAAAATCGACATAATCGATTTTGGGCCATTCGCTTGCTTTTGGTCACCTGAAAAAGAAAAGGATAGTTACAATTTTTTTTTGTTTACTTACCTTGTTATTGAAGAAAAATATACTCACCTTTCTTCCACTTCCTCCCTCTGCGGCCGTGGCCCGCGCTGTCACTTCCTCTTTGCATTGATTCCTGGGAGCTGAACGTCATCGCTCCCAGGAATCAATGCGCCTGCACTGGGCCCGCTCGTCACTTCCGGTGTGGCGCCTCATTCCCTGCTAAACAGCTTCTGGGCATGCCCAGAAGCTGTGGAGGGATGACGCGCCCCCGCACCGGAAGTGACGAGAGGGGCTGGTGCAGGTGCATTCTGGGAGAAGAGGACCCAGAAGAGGACGCGCTGGCTTCAGCTGCCCACATCCGAGATGGCAGCGCTGGAGAAGAAATTTTCAAGGTAAGTATTTCTTCTAAAAGGTAAGTGCGACCCGGGACAGTTCAGAGGCTATCCATTGTGGAATGTACTAGCCCTGACTGTCCCAGGGGTATTTTTATTGAAAAAAGAAATTTTGTGGCTGGAACTCCGCTTTAAGAAAATAAATATTATAACATGTACAATTGTTACTCAAGCCATGCAGTAATTTATTAAATAACCTTCCCAATACAAACTGCAGCTGCTGAAGTTTAAGCTGTTCAGAGAGACAAAGTAACAGTTGTTTGTTTGCTAGGTGAGAGAAAACTCCTAAGGCCCCTTTCACACGATCAGACTGATCAGGTTCTCCTGTTCGTTTTTCAGGCGGACCTGATCAGGCTATAGAGATGTACCGAACGGTTCGCCGGCGAGCGGTTCCCGGCGAACTTCGAACGTTCGCGTTCGCCGCTGCGGGCGAACATATGCGATGTTTGGTCCGCCTCCTATACATCATCATTGAGGCAAACTTTGACCCTGAACATCACAGTCAGCAGACACATTCCAGACCAATCAGCATACCTCCTATAAATAAGCAAGGGCAGCATCCATTTTAGATAATTTCTGTGTTACTGAGAGCAGGGAAAGTGCTGGTGCTGCTGCTGTTATAGCTAGGGACAGTTCCCGGTCTTGTTAGCCAGTGTTCTTGGTACACTCCTGCTGTAAGGACAGCACCCCAAAAAGCCCTTCCTAGGGCTGGTATTTGAGGTTTATTTTGGATATATATATATATATATCTATTGTCCCCAAAAGCCCTTTTGAGGGCTGGTATTTGTGTAATTTTTTTTGTTCTGTGATATATATATATATATATATATATATATATATTGTCCCCAAAGCCCCTTTGAGGGCTGGTATTTGAGTATTTTTTTAATATATATATATATATATATATATATATATATATATATATATGTAGCATGTCCAGAACCAGAAAAAAAAGATCATATAGGTGTAAAAGGGGTTCCCACCATCCCTGCTCTACTGAAAAATTATCTTTTTTTTCTGGTTCTGGACATGCTACAGAGCTGAAACTTCACAGGTACACTTTTTAGACCCCCTAGACACTAAATCACACAAAAAAAGTTCTTAAAAATTGTCATTTTTGATAGAGAGACAATTATTGGAAAACTTAAAAAAAAAATTTCTTTGGATTTATTGTCTGGGGGGGTCTAAAAAGTGTACCTGTGAAGTTTCAGCTCTGTAGCATGTCCAGAACCAGAAAAAAAATAGAATTAGGGTTAGGGCTAGGGTTAGGGTTAGGGCTAGGGTTAGGGTCAGGGCTAAGGTTAGGGTTATTTTTAGTGCTTAGGGTTAGAGTTAGAGGGGTAGGGCTACTAACTCTAACCCTAAGTATCTCACCGTAACCCTAACCCTAGCCCCTAACACTAAACCTAACCCTAACCCTCTAACCATAACCCTCTAACCTTAACCCTAACCCTCTAAGCCTAGCCATAAAAATAACCCTAAACCTAACCCTAACCCTAACCCTAACCCTAGCCCTAGCCCTAACCCTAACCCTAGCCCTAACCCTAATTCGTAATTTTTTCTGGTTCCGGAGATGCTACAGAGCTGAAACTTCACAGGTACACTTTTTAGACCCCCCAGATGCTAAATCCAAAGAAATTTTTTTTTTTTTTTTTTTTTTTTTTTAATTTTTCCAATCATTGGCTCTCTATCAAAAAGGACAATTTTTAATAACTTTTTTTTGTGTGATTTAGTGTCTGGGGGGGTCTAAAAAGTGTACCTGTGAAGTTTCAGCTCTGTAGCATGTCCAGAACCAGAAAAAAAAATAGAATTAGGGTTAGGGCTAGGGATAGGGTTAGGGTTAGGGCTAGGGTTAGGGTCAGGGCTAAGGTTAGGGTTATTTTAAGTGCTTAGGGTTAGAGGGTTAGAGTTAGAGGGGTAGGGGTAGGGCTACTAACTCCAACCCTAAGTATCTCACCGTAACCCTAACCCTAGCCCCTAACACTAAACCTAACCCTAACCCTCTAACCATAACCCTAACCCTCTAACCTTAACCCTAACCCTCTAAGCCTAGCCATAAAAATAACCCTAACCCTAACCCTAGCCCTAACCCTAACCCTAACCCTAGCCCTAACCCTAGCCCTAAGCCTAACCCTAGCCCTAACCCTAATTCGTATTTTTTTCTGGTTCCGGACATGCTACAGAGCTGAAACTTCACAGGTACACTTTTTAGACCCCCCAGATGCTAAATCCAAAGAATTTTTTAATTTTTTTTAAATTTTTCCAATAATTGTCTCTCTATCAAAAAATTACAATTTTTAAGAACTTTTTTTTGTGTGATCCCTCTCCGGCATGCCACAGTCCAGGTGTTTGTCCCCTTGAAACAACTTTTCCATTACTATTGTGGCCAGAAAGAGTCCCTGTGGGTTTTAAAATTCGCCTGCCTAAGTCTATGGCGGTTCGCAATGTTCGCCGGTTCGCGAACATTCACAGATGTTCGCGTTCGCCGTTCGCGAACGACGAATTTTATGTTGGCGACATCACTATCTGGCCACCCATTCTCCTCTATGGGGAGGCGGATGTCAGTGGAGATATGTCTGCTGACACTTTCATCCGATCGCTAAAAACAGATGGATGGCGATACGTTCGCTATCTGTCCAGCGGTTCAGATCGGATGAAAATGGACATGCGTCTAAAGGGATGCAGGCCCAGCAGCTTTCCTCATTTGAGCCCTGCAACTGCAAAAGGTAGGAATCTGCAACAAAGTGTGTTAAAATCCTTGTAATGTACAGAGATCACCCAGAGGGAAATGTTTTTTTTCTCAACAAAAGTGGAGTTACGCTTCAATGAAAACCACTACCTATCTGAAATAAAACAATTCAAATCAAACTCAAAATTCAAGCCAGCAGGAACCATGACCTTGGTTTCAAAGATCCAAAACATTTCACTGCCGTTAAAATGTTGAAAAAAAATCCCCCCCCCCCCCAATGTCTTATCACTTTCTCAATGCCCCAAAATTAGAGGCAACTGGGATCCCCATTGTCTCTAAAGAGTTTTGATACACTATGGGTCTTAACCCCTTTCCAGATGTTGTTAACATGTTCTCCTATTTCGGACATGAAGGGCTCCCGAGGTCCTACCAATATACTGTAACCCGCACTCACATTCTAACATATAGACCACACCTTGGGTGGTACAAGTGATCAAATTTCTAATGCAGTATTGTTTCCCAGTCACTGATGCTACAAAATCTTTACGTTTTTTATTAATCACTTTCGAGCTCAAACAGGCCGAGCATTTGCAGGCATAAAAGCTCGACAAAAAAGAAAAAAATGACTGTTTGTGTTCTTAGGAGGGTCAATAACTCCTGGGGCCAAGTTATCCCGAAGTGTTGGAGCCTTTCTGTAAATAAATTGGGAACGACTAGGTAATAATGGCCCAAGTATCCTGTCCTGCCTAAGTATGGCCCAATGTTTGGTCACTATCTTCTCAGATTTCCTGTATTGGACATTATAATCCAAAATCATAGGAAAATCATTACTGTTTCCATTTTTATGAACACTGGTATTTGAAACAATCATGTTCGTATCCAAAGCTTTAACACTCTCAGTTTCTCTGTCTATGGAATATTTAACATACCCCTTTTGATTGAATCTGTGGGCTAATACCCTACTGACAGTGGCAGTTCTACATTAAATTGCTCCCCGGGCAAGACTCCCTCCTGGCGCCCCCCCACCCCAAAAAAAAAATAATACCATGACAACATAACAATAAATGCAGAGTGCCACAGCATTGCCCCCAATAAATGCAGAGTGCCACCGCAATGCCCCCAATAAATGCAGAGTGCCACAGCAATGCCCCCAATAAATGCAGAGTGCCACACTTCAATGTAGAGATGCCAGCGTGCCACCTTTCAATGCAGAGCGCCAGCATTCCCCCCGTGAGACCCGTCCGTGCACTCCCTGATTGGCCAGGAGGAGGATCTGTGTTCCCCGCGAGACCCGTCCGTGCACTTACCTCACTTCTCTCCAGTTCAGTCCCCGGATTCCCCGTGTCTCCTTAGTCCTCCCGCGGCGCCTCCTCCTCAGCCAATGGCGTGGGGTTTGCCTTTCGGCCAATCAGGAAGCGGGAGGACCCGCTCCCTGATTGGCCAGGAGGAGGATCAGTGTGACAATAGCGAATTTTCATTTGCTATTGTCACACAATGGGCGGGCTTGGGGGGGAGCAATGCTCTGCACCTCGGCTCGGCTGCCACAGTGAAATTATTCAAAGTTCCTCGGGCGGCTCGGTACCATTTGATCCACGGACCGGTACCAGTCTGCGGCACAGCCCGGGGGTTGGGGAACACTGTCATGCTGCCCCCCACGCTGCCCCGTTCGCCCATGCCTAAAACCGCCACTGCCTACTGAGCTAAATAATCATCTTCAGAAGAGCAATTCCGTCTAAGACGTAAAAACTGTCCCCTGGGGATATTGCATAACCATATTTTATGGTGACAACTATCCAATGGAATATACACATTCCTGTCCGTAGGCTTAAAATGGTTACGAGTTCAAAAGCTATCTCCTTCTTTAAAGATTTCTGAGTCAAGAAAAACCATAGGATTTAAATCAATATTCCATGTAAGGGTAATGTTTTTATTGTTGTTATTCCATTTACTCATAAAAGATTCCAAATACAATGCAAATGCAAGTTATTGCCCCAAAAAAGTGTATGGGGGGTCCGGGTACTGACCTGGGGAACATGTAGCAATGAAGAAAAAGTTTTTAAAAACAATTGTTTTTAACCACTTACCGACCGCCCACCGTCAATTTATGTCGGTCCTTTGGCGCTAAATACCGGGGTTATGGCAGCAGATAGCTGCCACAACCCCAATATTTTTTTTCAACGGCGGGCGATTGGTTATTAGATAAGGATGGTCCCAGTGGCGGATTCACCGCAGGACCCTTAGGGTGCGGCGGAAGAGGTGCCGCCCCCCCTCCTTCCGCGTCCCGGGGGAAACCATCCGGTCCCAGATCCTCAGAGACAGGAAGTCGAGTGAGGGCAAGATGGCCCTCACTCGACTCTATGGTCTTGGAGGACCAGAGCGACGTCAAACAGCGTTGAAAATCAGCTGTTTTTTTTTTTGTGCCTTGTGAGATCTGGGGTCAAAAAGACCTCAGACCTCACAACTAAAGAGGACCTGTCATGCCTATTTCTATTACAAGAGATGTTTACATTCCTTGCAATAGGAATAAAAATAATCATTTTTTTTTTTAAACTGTGTAAAAATAAAAAATAATAAATAAAATAAATGGGAAAAAAAATTTAAAGCACCCTGTCCCCGTTAGCTTGCGCGCAGAAGCGAACGTATGCAGAAGTCCCGCCCACATATGTAAACGGTGTGCAAACCACACATGTGAGGTATCGCCACGATCGTTAGAGCAATAATTTGAGCCCTAGACCTCCTCTGTAACTCTAAGCTGGTAACCTGTAGAAATGTTTAAAATGTCACCTATGGGGATTTTTAAGTACCAAAGTTTGTTGCCATTCCGTGCAATTTTGAAGCATGACATGTTGGGTATCTAACTCAGCGTAACATTGTATGTCACATTATGGAAAACAATTGGGCTAACTTTACTGTTTTCTTATTTTTTAATTCAAAAAAGTGAATTTTTCAATCTTCATTTTATTCTCTAGGGTCTCTGCTAAAAAAAAATATATAATGTTTGGGGGTTCTAAGTAGTTTTCTAGCATACATAAATGATTTTAGCTTGTAAACACCAAGTGTCAAAAAGTGGCCCGGTCTTAAAGTAGTTAAAGGAGCACTGATTTACTGATTTTATTGAGGCTTAAAGTGAAACTAGAAAAATGAATAATTCCTTCAAATATCATAAAGTAGTGCATCTCTACATTGTCTGTAGCCTGCTGCAGCTATACTGACATTTCTAAAGCAAAAAATGTCATATATAAATATACATACAAGTTTCAAATTGCATGTACTTGTCATACAGGTGCTGAAAAATTGGGCCTTGGTTGTTGATGGTGCCTGAACACCGTAACCCCTCGCAGTTACTCTTGCTAGGCGCCAGAATGGGACCTGCTAGTAAGAATTTCAAACAAATTTGAAATCGCATGTACTTGCCACTTGTCATAGAGGTGCAGAAAAATTGTGCCTTGGGTGTTGGTGGGGCCTAAACACCGCAACTCCTCACAGTTAATCTTGTTGGGTGCAGGAATGGGCCCTGCTAGTAAAAATTCCATACTAATTTCAAATTGTCAAAGATCGAGTGTTGTACGTGTTCTTATCAGTGATCTAGTGGGTGTGCTGTGCTGTCATCTTACCTGGCCAAGGTTGGGTTAGCGGCTATGCAAACTGGACCTAAAAGGTTAGTATCGGCGGGAACTGAAATTGAAATTGGGCCTTGGTTGGTGGTGGTGCCTGAACAACGCAACCCCTCACAGTTACTCTTGCTGGGTGCAGGAATGGGACCTGCTGTTAAGAATTCCATACAAATGTGACATTGAATATACTATACAGGTGCCAAAAATTGAGCCTTCGCTGTTGGTGGTGCCTGAAAACCGCAACCTAGCTCTTCACATTTACTCTTGCTGGGTGCAGGAACGCGACCTGCTGGTAAGAAATTCATATGAATTTGAAACGGCATGTGCTATACAGGTGCCAAAAATTGGGCCTTTACTGTTGGTGGTGCCTAAACACAGTAACCAAAGACTCGCAGATACTTTTGCTGGGTGCAGGAACGGGACCTGCTGGTAAGAATTCCATACAAATTTTAAATTGCATGTACTTGTCATACAGGTACAAAAATATTGGGCCATTGGTGTTGTTGGTGCCTGAACACCGTAACCTCTCACAGATAGCAGGGCACAGGGACAGGGCCTGCTGTTAAAAATGACATACGACATTTCAATTGTATGCACCTGTCATACAAGTGCAGAAAAATTAGGCCTTGGGGGTTGGTAGTGACCTAAACCAAAAACATTGTTGGAAGCTAGCAGAATTAAGGCAGAGGAATAGGATAGGCAGCATCAGGGGTTTGATAGCTCTTGTTGATCCAGGACTGGTTCATTTTGATAAAAGTCAGCTGGTCAACAGAGTCTGTAGACAGACGCACTCTTTTGTCCGTCACAAAACATGCAGCAGCACTGAACATCCATTCGGAAAGCATGCAGGAAGCAGGACAGGCCAGTAGCTCCATTGCATATTAAGCAAGTTCTGGCCAGTGGTCCATCCTCAAGACCCAGTAACCCAGTGGATGCTCAGCTGGAAAGGTCTCCAAGTCTTCTCTTGCATCTAGATAATCATGCACCATATGATGGAGACACTGCTGATGGTTGCTTAAACCTAACAGCCCTGGGTGCTGCTGAGGACAAAAGAATTGTTTAAAGGCATCAGTCAGCTGGCCACCTTCTCCACCGCTCCTCCTTTGGCTGAACAATGCCTCAGAAACACATCCAGAGAATGTTAACCTCCCAGTGTCTGGAAAGGTAGTACACAATTTTTTTTTCAAGGCCCCCTTAAGATGTTTCATCCTCTGCTCCCTCTGCAAAGCCAAGGTGAGCTCTGCAACTTTACCCTTCTAATGTGGATCAAGAAGGGTTGCCAATGAGTAAATATCCCTCTCTTTGATAGCATGAATCCTCGGGTCCTTTTGCAGGCTTTGCAGATTTAGGGAGCCCATGCAATGTAAGTTGGAGGAGGCACTAGCTTCTGAGTCCTCTGGGTCACTAAAGATGACATTGTCAGCAGGAGCAACCTCTCCACAACCACATACAACTCCTGGGGTTTCTGGGGAATCAAAACCATCCCTTGAAGACTGCTGTATGCTATCCTCTACTTCCATGCTGCTTTTGTGGCCCTGCAGGACTGATATCTGCATAAAGGGGGCCTTGTGAGGAAAGTCCTCCTCTTCCTGCCACTGTTCTGCCTCAAGTGCCCTGTCCATGTGTAAGGTTCTGGCACTCTCAGTGCCTCCTATCACATTTATTCCGGGTGATTTCCATCTACCTAGACAGAAGAAACACATATAGGTGTGTTTCCCTTTAAGGCTGAAGCTGTCATCACCCAGCGCCGGACTAGATGGCTATTTAGGGCGTCGGTTCTGACTCACATGTGTTCGTTCAAACACCAGTACCTGGATACTAATCTTGCTTGAAGCTTCCATGCTTGCAAGCTCTCCTCGCTGACGAACCTCGCTGCGCTGATCCCTGCATCCTGCTACTGGATCATCCGCATCTCCTGAGCGATCCTTCGGCTATCGCTATTAGTGCTAAGTACCCCACAGGGGAAATCTCTATAGACTTGTACTAGGCTTACACTATTTAGCTCTGCATAGCAAGGACTGTCTTTTACATCTGCATAACTAGATTGCTAGCTCTTGAGGCTACTGCTACTATTTCCTGCACTGGGTTGATCTCTCCTGTATGCACCTGCTACTCTGTCATCTGTTATCATACATGATCGCTAACGCTTCCTGCATCCATCTGCACTGTCTCACCTCAAGTGTCTGTCACCTACCACTTCCACTCAAACCTATCCCTAAGACCTTTATCATTGTCTCACCACATGTATATAAAGTCACACTAGGAACCAGCTTAATTACTGTGTGTATTTACTGGCTGAAATAAGACCTTCCATACATGATGAGTCATTGAGGTTGGGATTGGTATCTCAGCATATCTCTTACATGACTGATTGAACGAACCTAAAAAATGGATTCAGCAGAAGTAGCCACTCAGATGATACAATTAAAACAGCAGGTATCTGCGTTAATACACGCACTTGCTGAATTGAAAAACGACAATCAGGCTCTGTTGCAGCAGGTAATTAGACTGACACAACTTACATCTGCACAGTCTCCTGAACCCAAGATAAATCCCCCTTTGGTATTTACAGGCGATCGCAAAAAATTTCGTGAATTTAAAAACGCATGTGAGTTACTTTTTTTGCTAAAACCTCGTACCTACCTTACTGATCACATTAAGGTTTGTACTATTATTTCTTACCTATCAGGCGATCCTCGAGCCTGGGCAGATTCTCTTTTTGAAAAAAACGACCAGCTTCTCAACTCCTATGCCTTGTTCCTGGCAGAGCTCACTAGCCTATATGATGACCCCAATAGGCAGAGTACTGCCGATCTTCAGTTAAGATCCTTGAAACAAGGAAAAAGGCCTGTAGAAGACTTTGTCGCAGAATTCAAGAGATGGACCCTTGATTCAGGATGGAATGATGCATCTCTGAAAACCCAATTTAGGCTTGGCCTATCAGAAGCCGTCAAGGACGAGCTCGCCCGAGCAGAGATGCCAAAAACCCTGGATACATTGATACAACTCAGTATCACCATAGATAGAAGACTACGAGAAAGGAAGTCTGAAAAAATGGAAATGCCATTATCCAGTTCTTCTCAGAATTCAGCTATTGACCCCACTCCTAAACCCGCTCCAGGTAACCACAGACCCCGGCTACCTAAGGAAAAAAGGAGACCTAGTAGATATGGTGATCCTGCCTGGTCATGGTCCGAGCCTGCCTCAAACAGTCGACCTTGTCACTCTGACACATCCCATTTGGACCCTGATCCTACAGAGATGGATGAGGAGCCTATGGAGATTGGTGCCATACATGCTAGGTTGTCCTCAGAAGAAAAAAGAGATCACAGGAGAATCTGTGGCCTTTGTTTTTATTGTGGTGAAGGGGGACATTTCATTACATTCTGCCCAACCAGACCCCATAGGCCTAAGGCTCTCCCAATGGAGGCCAGGCGAATCCGAAGGGTCTTCCCTGAAAAACAGCCTGGAAATTATCAAGGCTGTTGCCAGCCCTATCCCCATTCTATATCAGTGAAGGACACCCAGAAATTAACAAATATTGGAATAGATATTCCTTCAACTCCAGTGAACTTTATACCACGTTCAAAAAACCCTCCTGTACCACCTCCTGAGGATACTCCTATTTTTGCAAGCACATTTCTGGCTTCCGATGAAAATACAGAGATTCTTGCACCTGACTGCGTACGTGCTTCTAATGGCACGGTGGTATGTAGGAAGGATCTGAGGATGTTTGAAGAAGCATTGGTTGCTAGGTCTACTAGGATTACTTCGGATGGTTATGCGTCCGATTCTAGTGAGGGGTCCATGTAGCAGACACCCTAACAACAAGTGATCCGATTCTCATCGGTTACCAACCTGATCCGATTTTTATATCGGCAACAAGGGATCCGATTCTCATCGGCTACCAACCTGATCCGATTTTCATATCGGCAACAAGGGATCCGATTCTCAGATCGGTTACCAACCTGATCCGATTCTCATATCGGCAACCATTTTTTTTTTTTTTCCGATTTTCATATCGGAGACCAGTCTTATCCGATTCTCGTATCGGCAACCAGTATTATCCGATTCTCATATCGGCAACCAATTTTTTTTTTCTTCCCGATTTTCATATCGGCAACCAGTCTTATCCGATTCTCGCATCGGAGACCAGTCTCATTCCGATTCTCATATCGGCGACAAAAAAAAAAAAAAAGAGAAATTTTTTTTTTTCCTTCCGATTTTCGCATCGACAACCAGTCTCATGTGATTCTTATATCAACAACCAGCCTTAGAGGCCTTCCGGAGCCGGCCTTACGGGGGGGGGGGGGGGGGTAATGTAAGGTTCTGGCACTCTCAGTGCCTCCTATCACATTTATTCCGGGTGATTTCCATCTACCTAGACAGAAGAAACACATATAAGTGTGTTTCCCTTTAAGGCTGAAGCTGTCATCACCCAGCGCCGGACTAGATGGCTATTTAGGGCGTCGGTTCTCACTCACATGTGTTCGTTCAAACACCAGTACCTGGATACTAATCTTGCTTGAAGCTTCCATGCTTGCAAGCTCTCCTCGCTGACGAACCTCGCTGCGCTGATCCCTGCATCCTGCTACTGGATCATCCGCATCTCCTGAGCGATCCTTCGGCTATCAGTGCTAAGTACCCCACAGGGGAAATCTCTATAGACTTGTACTAGGCTTACACTATTTAGCTCTGCATAGCAAGGACTGTCTTTTACATCTGCATAACTAGATTGCTAGCTCTTGAGGCTACTGCTACTATTTCCTGCACTGGGTTGATCTCTCCTGTATGCACCTGCTACTCTGTCATCTGTTATCATACATGATCGCTAACCCTTCCTGCATCCATCTGCACTGTCTCACCTCAAGTGTCTGTCACCTACCACTTCCACTCAAACCTATCCCTAAGACCTTTATCATTGTCTCACCACATGTATATAAAGTCACACTAGGAACCAGCTTAATTACTGTGTGTATTTACTGGCTGAAATAAGACCTTCCATACATGATGAGTCATTGAGGTTGGGATTGGTATCTCAGCATATCTCTTACATGACTACTGACGTGGAACTACTTCTGCAGCTGAAAATCCACACCTTATAAGAAACGCAAGGAGCGTTACACCATGATTCCACGCAGCTTGTGCTCCAGCAGGTAGACTAGCAGGATAGTGTCACTGATGCATGCCTCGTCCCGGCTCACCATCCTTGTGGCCTCCTCAAATGGTGACAGAATGATGCATGCATCCTTAATCAAAAGCCATCCTGTCCTTGTGCCATATTCACATAGGTACTCATTGATGGCCTTCTCCTGTGTGTGCAGCCTCTGCAGCATTGCCAACGTTGAGTTCCACCTGGTGGGCATGTCACAAATGAGGCGGTTGGTGGGAAGGTTGAATTCCCCTTGAATGTCAGATAAGTGAGCACTGGCATTGAACGAATGGCGGAAATGGTCACAGACTTTTCTGGCCTGCCTCAGGAGAGCTTGGAAGCCGGGGTATCTGCTCACGAAACGCTGCACCACCAGATTCAGAACATTTGCCAAGCATGGAACATGTTTCAACTGTCCCTGTCGAATGGCGGAGAGAAGGTTGGTGACATTGTCGCATACAATCATTCCTGGCTCAACCTGTCGTGGTGTCAACTATCTCTGAGCCTGCCCCTGCAGACCAGACAGAATCTCTGCACCGGTGTGAATCCTATCCCCTAGACAGACCAACTGAAGCACAGCATGGCATCTTTTAGCCTGACTGCTTGCGTAGCCCCCTTGAATGCTCAGGGAGCACTGCTGCTTCAGAGGACAATCGAGCAGAAGAGGACATGGAGGAGGAGGAGGAGGTGGTGAAGTAGCAAGATGTGGCAGAACCAGCACCAGCTTTTTGGAGGTGTGCTGGCAAAACAAGCTGCAACACCGAACCCTGTCCTGCATCCTTTCCAGCTGCCAGTAGAGTTACCCAGTGCGCCGTGAAAGAAATGTAACATCCCTGTCCATGCCTGCTGGACCAAGAGTCAGCAGTAATGTGCACCTTCATGCTTACCACTTAGTCCAACGAGGCCAAAACACTACCTTCCACATGACGGTAGAGAGCCGGAATGGCCTTACACAAAAAGAAATGCCTTTTTTGGGACCTGCCACTGTAGTGCAGCACATTCCACAAATTTGGAGCAGAGTCCCCAAAAAATAGTGGCACGGTGGTACAAAACCCCAGTCATACTGGCTAAATTCATACCTGGTTGCTCACCTCTTTGCTGGCGAGGCTGCGGCCAAGCAGCGAATATTTTCCACGTGTTTTGGTCTTGCGTGGGTATTTCTAGTTACTGGGAGAAGATGTTCCAAATAATGGCGGAAATCTCAGGAATGCTCAAGCAACCATCCCCTTCTCTCGGGGTTCTCCATATAGGAATTCAAGACTACCCGAGAGAATTTCGCAACATAATCATTCATATCCTTCTTGCAGCAAAACAGGTCATAGCAAGGCACTGGAAAGACAGTTTAGCCCCTAGTCACAGCGTGGTATTAATCCAGGTAAATCTCAACTACCATTATGAACGTCTGTTGGTGGCTAGGACCAAATCGTCCACTGACGCTTATGACAAGCCGTGGGCGGCTTGGACGTCATGGTATCCACGTAACCCAACTTAGGGAGTATATGCTATTGGTATTCTGTTCTTAAATCCTGTGAAGATGTATGGTATACCTAGACAAGTCTGTTAAGATTCTGCATGTTCATGAACATCTGTTGTATGTAAACCATTGCTCACTTAATTACAATGTGTTTATTATGCGAGCGAGTGACTGTTAACGCTCAAATGTTTATTATATGTTACTTGTTAAAACTTCAATAAAGAATATTTGGAGAAAAAAAAAATTTGGAGCAGAGTCTATCTGATGAAACAACAGCAACTGTAATGCTAGAAATTTGGCCAAGCTAGCATTAAGACGCTGAGAATGTGGATGGCTGGGACAGTATTTCATTCTACGGTTCAAAAACTGAGGTAGTGAAATTTGCCTGCTGCTCAAATCAAGCAGTGGTGTACTGCTGGCAGATTGGGTGCAAGTCTCTGTGCTACTCATTGCTATACCATCATCCCTCTCAATGCTGGTATTTGAGAAGGCATGAGGTATATTAGGGTTAGAGATCACAGATGAGGAGCAAGTTGATGTATGCTTGTTTTGATCTGGTGCCTCTTTCAGGTGATGTTGAGAACAGACTGCATGGCAGTTAGTCATATGCCTTGTCTACTGCACAGGTGCTGAAAAAAGCCCACACTAATGAACTTTTGTGAGTCCGCGGGGAGTTTGCAGCACCCTGCACCCGTGGAGCTCTGTGCTGTGATGCAGTAGGTTGGCTACTGCTATTGAGCACATCCTGCCTCATTGGAGTTGTGCGCCCTCCTCATCCTCCCTCTCCTCCTTCTCCTCCTCCTCCTTCTCTATCCTGTGAGGCACCCAAGTACAGTCAGTGACCTCATCATCCCCTCCCTCCTTGTCACTGGAGCAAACTTGGCAATATGCTTCAGCTGTGGCAACATGACTGCTGGTTTCTTGTACATCATTGTAACCCTCTACTACTAATACTCTAGGCTCACGTTATTCCCTTCATCAACCTTCAAACCAACATCACAGAATTCCAATTGCTGTGCAAGTGACCAACTAACAATACTCTCACTGATGTGATGTAATCGATACCCCTATAGATGAGAAATCTCTCTCCCTCCCTGCTAGGAATGAATGACTAGCACTGCACTGTCTGGCAAACTGAAACACGTTCCTTGCCCTCCCTGTCTGACAAACTGCCAAGAAACAAATCTCTCCCTGCCTCAAACACGTTCCTGGCCCTCCCTACACTGCTAGGAATGAATCACTCACTGGCGCTGCACTGTCTGACAAATTGCAAAGAAACAAATCTCTCCCTGCCTCAAACACATTCCTGGCCTCCCTTACACTGCTAGGAATGTCTCTCTGCACTGTCTGACAAATTCCAAAAAAAGCTGCTCTTGCTCTGCCTCACGCGTGCCTCTCCCTGTCTCCTCACCCGTACAATCACACTGCACGCTGCGGCTGCACGGGCAACCTTTATGTAGTGTGGGGCGTGTACTTGGCCCCTGAGCCATGATTGGCTAAAGGCAGCCTGCCTTTAGTCCAATCATAGCAGAGATTATTTGATTGGCCAAAGCATGAGCTCAGGGTGCATGCTTTGGCCAATCACATAACGTGCTGCACGCATTATGGGAATCTCAAATTTCCAGCGAAGAAGCACATTTGTTCATCATTCGACGAACAATCGAACGACAGAGGTTCGAGTTGAACTTAGCTTCGACTCAAACTTGAAGCTCATCCATAGTGAACATCCCTAGAGAATCTCTTCTTTTCTGGCCATGAGGCGGCATGCTTGGATCAGGGTCTGGTATGGATTTGCTAGGCTGTAGACGACGATAAGTAATTCTCACCAGTAAAACTGCGTTTAGGGGATTCAAGTGAATGTTTTAGTCCAACATGTGCTCTGATAGCTGGTTCCTTCTTTCAGTCTCTAAGATGTAGTCTGAGCTCCCAGGATGCACCTGTTATTCTTCCTCAAACTGAAGGATGATGGTAACTTTTGTTAAAGGTGAACAGTTTTTAGTTTCTGCAAGATAGGTGTTTATAGAATACTGAACCATAAAGAAAATACTCTAAAACACTAACAGCGCTAAGAAAGAGGACATGTATGAACAATCAACAGTCCATGAAACCACTCTAATACATGGTCCAATCTGAGACTTCTAAGTCTTTCTGAATCCGTTGTTCAGGGCAAAAGGTGTGAGGGCACTGGGCTGAAACCACCAAACTTCCACCACCGACAAGTGCTCCCCCCTAGTAATGGGAACTCACCAGACAACCAGTGAAAAATAGCCCTTCACAATATCCACCACTCTCAGGATATACGACTCAAGATCCGGACCACTTAGCTTTCTCCTTCAAATGTTACTCCGTTCAACCCAGCATGAAAATGAACAGAGTAGGGGCAAACAATAGTGTAATTCCGCATATAAAATTTATTCAAGCAAAATAAAAGCACATATTAAGCCCCTCTCCCCTTCAGATGTCTACTTACAGGAAGACCAATTGAGTGAAGGCATATAGCACAATACGCTGGATGACCACCAGTTCCAAAAGACCCCTTAGGTGCTGTGGAAGATGTCCGGCATATGAATCGAATGATGGGCGACCGCGCACTCCAGCTCTGACGCGTTTCGTCGTCATGCATTTATAAGGACGCCGGCGCATGCGCCTCCGCGCTGCGCCAGGCAGTCCTCCGGAAATACACAGTGTGCCGACACTTCCGGTCTCCATGTTGGAATCGTTCACTTCCGCCCGGCACGCCAGTCACCATACTGACGTCCGCCTGGAAGTGCGTCACCAACAACATCCGGGTCGCTGAGCGCGATGTGTATCCCAACACATCCGCTCCACGTTAGGACTGCGACCATGACTTATCGACGTCACTGCCAATCGTCGCAGCACCTCCAGATTCATAACAAGCCACCGGAAATGACACTTACTCATGTCATTTCTAACAGTGGTGAAATATTCGGCCGTAGCTTAAGACCACTACGATATATTTAGTGACACATTCCCACATTTTCATGCGGCATCACTGTATTAAACTAAATGCCTTTCACTGTACAATGCTTATACACATAAAAAGACACATTAAATATTAAGAATGAAAAATTAAAAACGGCATCATGTATCTATTAGAAGCAACTCAAATTCAATAAAAAAGTAGCCAATAAAACTCCACATAAACAGTGATCAGATAAAATTTCTAATGTAAGGATATAAACTTACACCAAATAACATATAAATTAATTATGCTAAAAGCCTGTAAACTCAGGTAGTCAGATTAAATTACAACCGATACATTAAAATAAACTATAAGAGTTAATATAACGGACATCAAAAAAGAAACAGTTAGAACCAGATACCATCTCCATCCATACAGGTGCTAAACGGGACCAGACCATATCCATATATCAATAATTGCTGATAAAGCAATTAATGTCCAAATCCACGTTTAAACCCTTAGGATGCAAAGACTCAGTGAGATATATCCAGTGTGTTTCACGCTTAGATATTTCATGGACCCGATTAGAGCCTCTCCACACTGGTGCTACCTTCTCCACCCCCCAGAATTTCAGATGGGTGGGGTCACTATTATGAAAATCCTGGAAATGGAGGGACAGGTTGTGATCTTTAAATACATTACGGATGTTAGTTATATGTTCAGAGATCCTGACTGTAATCGTTCTCTTGGTCCTACCTATGTAGAACAAATTACACGGGCATTGTATGCAGTACACCACATGTGTGCTGCTACAGGTAATTGTGTCCTTTATTTCAAAGGTTTGCCCGTTGGACGGGGACACAAAACTAGTAAAATTTCTCAGATGTGTGTTCACCTGCTTGCAGGTTTTACACCTCCTGCAGGCAAAAAAGTCAGGTGTGCTCTCCCAGAACATTGTCGGCCTCTTTGGGGGATCCAAAACTTTTTTAACTATCTGATCACCGAATGTTGGTCCCTTCCTATATATGAATGTTGGGGTGTCAGGCAGTACCCCACTCAAAACTTTATCCATACATAGGACCGGCCAATGTCTTTTAAAGATCTGTTCTACCTCCCGATGTTGGGCACTGAATTGAGAAATGAAGCTCCATTCATGCCCGTGTGTATCACGCTTCTCAGTGTCTCTCAGACAGTCTTCCTGAGACAGCGTACCTATTTCCGCTATCGTGTGATCTAGTTTGGTGACTTGATAGCCTTTTTCAATGAATCTCTGTTTTAGGATATGGGACTGAACGTGAAAATCATCATCAGCAGTACAGTTCCTTCTAACTCGAAGGAACTGACCCCTGGGGATGTTGGACAGCCACTGCTGATGGTGTCCACTCTGGACGGGGAGATATCCATTCCGATCGGTGGGCTTGAAGTAAACTTGAGTCTTCAGCCCACCCTCAAGAAGGGATATCTCCACGTCCAGATAATGGATCTTAGTCCGGCTCCAGTTGAAGTCCAGCTTTATGTTATTTGTGTTGTTGTTAAGTTTTTCACAAAACTTCTCTAGAGAGGTCCCTGCCCAAATAAAGAATAAGTCGTCAATATAACGACGATACATAATCAATTCTTCATATTGGGCAGCAAAAATGGACCGGTCCTCCCATTCACCCATAAAGATGTTAGCCAGACTTGGGGCGAACTTAGCCCCCATAGCCACACCTCTTTGTTGCCGGTAAAAATTGCTGTCAAACCAAAAATAATTATGCGCTAAACAAAAAACGAGGGCATCTTTCAAAAACCGTTTTTGTATATCGGGAATCTCATCCCTTTTACTGAAGGCCCAATTGAAAGCGAGCAACGCGTCATCGTGTTGGATAATCGTATACAATGACGAAACATCCCCTGTGACCAGGAAGATGTCTCAATTGCTCGGTAGAGTTACCTCCTTAAGTGCTCCCAACAGAGCCTTAGTGTCCCGTAGATATGATCTTAACTATACAACACTGTTTTGCAGGAAAAAGTCAAGGTATTCCCCCAGCCTTGACGTTACCGATTGAATTCCATTGACAATTGGTCTTGCTGGAGGGTTGACCATGTCCTTATGGACTTTCGGTAACGTATAAATTGTTGGGATACGGCTGTAACTGGGTGCCAAATATTGCTTTTCCTTCTTGCATAAAATATGACTCTCATACCCCTTTTCAACAAGGGCACTTAATTCAAGTCTATATTGTAATGTGGGATACTTGCTTAGGATCTTGTATGTGTCCGTATCTGCCAACATTGTAGAGAGTTGGGTGTGGTAATACTCCTTCTTCAGGAGGACCACCCCCCCTCCTTTGTCTGCAGGCCTCACAATGACGTTCTTTCTCTTTTCAAGGGCCTCTAAGCCTTCCTGAATATGTCTCAGAGTTTTTAGTTTCTGCAAAAACAGTAAATTTACCACCTGCTCCATCTTGTGGTCAAATCTGATATTGTAGGCAAACAACTTAACCACTTGCCAACCGACCGCCGCAGATATACTGCGGCAGGCTGGCCCAGGTGCGGGAACCAACGTATAGGTACGTCGGTTCGGAGGAGCGCTCCTGGGGGTGCGCACGTGGCCCCATTAGGCAACGGGAAAGCCGATCCATGGAGCTGACGGCTGCGATTGCCGCCGGGCACCCGCGATCGTTCCCCATGGAAAAAGAACAGCGGTCTGCTGTTGTAAACACAGCAGAGCGTTGTTCTCTCTGGAATGAACACAGAGCGCCTGTGATCCTCCAATTTAGGAACACAGGTCTCTGTGTTGATTCCACAAGTCCCTCCCCCATACAGTTATAAAACACCCCCTAAGCTCACACTTAACCCTTTGATCACCCCTGGTGTTAACCCTTCCCTGCCAGTGTCATTAGTACAGTAACAGTGCATATTTTTTAGCACTGATTACTGTAGTAATGTCACTGGTCCCCCCAAAAGTGTCAAAAATGTCAGTTAGGTGTCAGATCTGTCCGCTGCAATGTTGCAGTCCAGCTAAAATTTGCTGATCGCCGCCATTACTAGTAAAAAAAATTAACAAAAATAAAAATTTCAAAAATCTTTCCCCTAGTTTGTAGACGCAATAACTTTTGTGCAAACCATTTAAAATACGCATATTGGGATTTTTTTTACCAATAAATATGTAGCAGAATACAAATTGACCTAAAAGAATGAAAACATTTTTATTTTTATTTTTATTTTTTAATCGGAAATGTTATATAGCAGAAAGTAAAAAATATTATTTATTTTTTTCAGAATTGTCGCTCTTTTTTTGTTTATAGCGAAAAAAATAAAAATCGCACAAGTGATCAAATACCACCAAAAGAAATCTCTATTTGTGGAGAAAAAAGGACATCGATTTTATTTTGGTACAGCATCGCACCACCGCGCAATTGTTCGTTAAACTAATGCAGTGCAGAATCGCAAAAAATGGCCAGGTCATTAGGTGGGCAAATCCTTCCAGGCCAGAACTGGTTAAAATCATGCCGGAAGCAGAACACCCGCTGTGACGGACCCTGGACATCCCGACTGGGTATCTCCACCAAGAAGCTGCTTCCTAAGCTCTGGAACACAAGATCTATGAATCTGGCTATAGTTACCCCAAGAACTCTAAGCAGTACAACTTTTGGAGTGAACCAGAATAAAACTGTTTATTCAAACACAGGCACAAAGAGATATACACTTTGGGACTTAGCAGCCAATCCACATACACATATACATCCCATAATAGTTTGATCTTAAGGCAGACAGAAACAATAGAACAATGGAATACAGGCACTTAACAATAACAAACCCCACCCCACCTCACTATCTAGCAAGGGTCTATGAGAGACTCCAACAACACTTAAGCAATCTGAAAAGTCAAATTGTCTATCTCTATATATCTCTTGAGGTACATTGTCTGGAAATATTATTGTCCCAAGTGAAATAGGCCCTTCACTCTTTCAACACACACCACATATATAGAACCCAGGGTAACAGGAAATGCGGTGTGGTTGTACAGCGAGTCTAATTAGTGAAGACCCGATGTGGGTTCTTGGTCACCCTGTGCCCCTAATAGACACAGGGTGACTTACACATAAGAGGGGTCGTGGAAGCAGGACAAGGAGTTTCCTGACCTCTCTAAAGTAATCTGGGTTCCACAAGCCCCCCAGGCAAAGTGACTCACGTGGCATATCTCCCCTTTCGGCAGGAGACTAACTTCAAAGTTAGTCCGTAGTTCCAGTCCCCCAATGTCTTTACCCACACAGTACCCCAAAAAAATTTGTCCGGAACAGATCGTTACTCACCCAGCCAACCTTTGCCTCTCTCGTAGAACATAACCCCTGCTGGGGAGAAGCATGGACTGGCCCTTCTCCCTGAAGTTCATTTAGCCACTGGAGAGATGACAGGGTGGTTGGGCTCACTCCATCATCCTGTTGGGAAGCTGGGCCAACTACCCAGCATCCCTGGGGTATCCAGGACGAGACCGTAGTCCTGTCCACTTTTTCTCGATGAAAACCCACCAGTGCTTGTTCAACAAGGCTGACATCCTCCTGTCCCAATGCCAGACCTTTTTCTGGGGTTGTGTTGGTGGAAACCGAAGTCCCCTCCACTACCACAGGAAATCCATCTTCTGTGTCCCTAATAGACACAGGGTGACTTACACATAGGAGGGGCCGGGGAAGCTGGACAAGGAGTTTCCTGACCTCTCTAAAGTAATCTGGGTTCCATGAGCTCCCCCGGCCAAAGTGACTTACTTCACACCTGCACTTTTTTTAAACAATTCTCACCTCCTTATTAGCATTCACCTATCAGCCAAGAATCCCCGGCTGACAGCTGAATGGGCCAGATGAGAAGGAGTCACTGGTTGTTAGGAGGCTGGCAGCTGCAGGCTTCCGATCAACCATCCTAGGCGGGAAGTTGTCACATTTAGTGGTGGTAATATCACTGCTAAATATATCACTTCTTACTGCAGCCAGATGTTCAGCTTAGCTGAACACCCATTCATTTTGGCCATTCAAAGAACCACCAAATAGGCTTAAAATGGTCCAATCATTGGTTCAGACCAACCCAAAGCTAATCCCTAATGGGCAGTGATGTACACCATTGTATTATAGATTGTTCCAAGGCCAGAAACCCCTCTGAGTTCAAATATCCAGGTCAGTAATAATTTACAGAAAATACAGAAATTCATATACTTCCTCTTTGCTTATCAGTATCATTTCTTGTTCCTAAAATCAAAATGTTGTAAAGGGCAACACCTTCTTTTAACAAAATTCTAAAGAAAACAAGCACAGATATTAAAGCCGCAGATTGTGAAGAACACAGAATCCTGTTTGTCCGCAGAGCGCAATGAGGAGAAGTGAAAATCTGGAGATGGACTCAGGTAGGTCATAGATGTGATCATTGATGAATAGTGAAGGAGGTGGGAACCCCGACCAAAAATTGTAATATCCTAAAAGGTGTGCAATTAATGAGCTCCTCTTATTTGCTCCCTTTTGGCCTGGTAAAAATACCAATGAAAATGCTGTGTTATATTTGTTGGGGGGGGGGGGGGGGGACTCTTGTCGATCCTGCCAGTGACATGATTACAGAATTAGTCAGGCTGAAAAAAGACCAAAGTCTTTCAAGTTCAACAATCAGAAAAAATAAATAAATAAATAGAAATATACGAAGCTCTTTACTACAATTGATCCAGAGGAAGTCAAAAAAAACAAAAAACAATCTTTATAAAGAATGGTCCAAAGTGCCCCACCGGGGGGAAACAAACATTCCTAATCCCACAGGGGGCAGATCATTTCCTGGATTTACAATTTGTGTAGTTATTACCTTTACATGTTAGTAAACAATGGCATAAATACATAACTAGTCAGGCTGAAAAAAGACACAAATCCATCTAATTTAACCAGTAAAAGGGGGGGGGGGACAACACATACAATCCTAATATACTGTACCTGCGGTTGACCCAGCGGAATGCAAAAAATTCCTTCCTGATCCCCCGAGAGGCAATCGGATATTCCCTGGATCAACTTTACCTATAAATATTAGTACCCATTTATATACTGTATACCCAGGAAAGAATCCTAGTATGCTAGCCAGAACAGAGGGAGTCTATTCCACATTTTCACAGCTCTTACTGAGAAGAAGCCTTTCCATATTTGGAAGATTTCCAAAATCTCTTTTCCTCCAGACATAAAGAGTGCCCCCTTGTCCTCTGTGATGACCTTAAAATCAATGAGTCAACACCAAGTTCACTATATGAGCCGCTTATGTATTTAAACATAGAGATCATATCTACCTTTATGTATTTATACACGGAAATCACATCCCCCCCCTTATGTATTTATACATGGAGATCATATCCCCTCCTTATGTATTTATACATGGAGATCATATCCCCCTTATGTATTTATACATGGAGATCATATCCCCCCTTATGTATTTATACATGGAGATCATATCCCCCCTTATGTATTTATACATGGAGATCATATCCCCCCTTATGTATTTATACATGGCGATCATATCCCCCCTTATGTATTTATACATGGAGATCATATCCCCCTTATGTATTTATACATGGTGATCATATCCCCCCTTATTTATTTATACATGGAGATCATATCCCCCCTTATGTATTTATACATGGCGATCATATCCCCCCTTATGTATTTATGCATGGAGATCATATCCCCCTTATGTATTTATACATGGAGATCATATCCCCCCTTATGTATTTATCCATGGTGATCATATCCCCCCTTATGTATTTATACATGGTGATCATATCCTCCCTTATGTATTTATACATGGAGATCATATCCCCTTATGTATTTATACATGGAGATCATATCCCCCCTTATGTATTTATACATGGAGATCATATCCCCCCTTATGTATTTATACATGGAGATCATATCCCCCCTTATGTATTTATACATGGAGATCATATCCTCCCTTATGTATTTATACATGGTGATCATATCCCCCCTTATGTATTTATACATGGTGATCATATCCCCCCTTATGTATTTATACATGGTGATCATATCCCCCCTTATGTATTTATACATGGAGATCATATCCCCCCCTTATGTATTTATACATTGAGATCATATCCCCCTTACGTATTTATACATGGAGACCATATCCCCCTTATTTATAAGTGTATTGTTTTCCAAAAAAACTGTGTTTAAAAACCCCCCTGCGCATATACCGTATGACATAAAAAATTGCAACAATTGCCATTTTATTCCCTAGGGTCTCTGCTAAAAAAAAAAAATATATATATATGTTATATTTGGGGGTTCTGAGTAATTTTCTAGCAAAAACAAATACTGTAGTAAACTTGTATATAAAAAGTGGTAGAAAAAGCTTGGTGTGGTTATTGCATACACTGATAATCTTCTATATTTCACACTCCTCATTTCCCTCACTTCCTCTTTTCTTTCTTCTGTTCCTCTCTTCTGCCTTCTTTAACCACTTCAGCCCCAGAAGGATCCCCCCCCCCACACACTTATTGACCAGGTCACATTTTGCGATTTGGCACTTGTGAAATTAACGGACAATTGCGCGGTCGTGCGACGCTGTACCCAAATAAAATTGACGTCCTTTTTTCCCACAAACAGAGCTTTCTTTTGGTGGTATTTGATCACCTGTGCGATGTTATTGTTTTTGCACTAAAAACAAAAAAAGAGCGACAATTTTGAAAAAACACCCAATATTTTTTATATTCTGGTATAAAAAAATAAAAAAAAAATCTCAATTTTTTTTTCAGTTTGAAAAAATTTGTATTCTGCTACATATTTTTGGTAAAAAAAACCCCCAAAAAGCGTATAATAATTGGTTTGCACAAAAGTTATAGCGTTTACTAACTACGGGATAGATTTATGGACTTTTTATTTATTTATTTTTCATTAGTAATGGCGGCGATCTGCGATTTTTATCAGGACTGTGACATTGCAGAGGACAAATCTGACACTTTTTGGGGACCCAGTAACATTAATACAGTGATCAGTGCTAAATAATATGCACTGTTCCTGTATAAATGACACCGGCAGGGAAGGGGTTAACACTAGGGGTTATCAGGGGGTTAAATGTGTTCCCTAGGTGTGCTTTCTAACTGTGTGGGGGGATGGGTTGGACCGAGGCACAGAGAGATCGGTGATTAAGCTTAGCTGAATCACACAATCTTTTCCTGCCTCTCTGACAGGAGAGCCGTCTTACATTGTTTACATTTCCGACGGCTCTCCTGTCAGTTTCCCCGAAGATCGTGGGAGGCCGGCGGTGACTGAGCCCACTTCTCCCGCGGTTTAGCTCCTGCTGTGTCTAATCAGTAAACACATACAATTCTTACTTATACATTGCTATGTGATTCCATATATCAGGGTACGTATCGCTGGTGAAATAATGAGGACCTGTCATTACACCAATACAAGTCTGACACGTCACAAAACACCTCAATAGTATCATATTTCAGAAAAGCTCCACTTTTTGTCACTAAAAAGCCGCCCTTAAGTTACAGTCAGTGACTTTGTCTAGGCTGAGATGATGTCATCAGTCTGCTGCAGCCAGAAGGAAGTATTTCCCACTCTCCCAAGTCACAAGGTGGGAGGCAGAATCAGGGGTTGATCTGTGTCAGATATTTGTGAACAATGCCAAGGGACTGACCCCCATATATTATCTATACACTGACCCCCCCATATATTATCTATACACTGACCCCCAATATATTATATATACACTGACCCCCATATATTATCTATACACTGACCCCCCCATATATTATATATACACTGACCCCCATATATTATATATACACTGACCCCCAATGTATTATCTATACACTGACCCCCAATATATTATCTATACACTGACCCCCAATATATTATCTATACACTGACCCCCTTATATTATATATACACTGACCCCCAATATATTATATATACACTGACCCCCCATATATTATATATACACTGACCCCCAATATATTATATATACACTGACCCCCAATATATTATATATACACTGACCCCCCATATATTATATATACACTGACCCCCATATATTATCTATACACTGACCCCCCAATATATTATCTATACACTGACCCCCCAATATATTATCTATACACTGACCCCCAATATATTATATATACACTGACCCCCCATATATTATATATACACTGACCCCCATGTATTATCTATACACTCACCCCCATGTATTATATATACACTGACCCCCAATATATTATATATACACTGACCCCCAATATATTATATATACACTGACCCCCAATATATTATCTATACACTGACCCCCATATATTATCTATACACTGACCCCCAATATATTATATATACACTGACCCCCCATATATTATATATACACTGACCCCCATGTATTATCTATACACTCACCCCCATGTATTATATATACACTGACCCCCAATATATTATATATACACTGACCCCCCATGTATTATATATACACTGACCCCCAATATATTATATATACACTGACCCCCCCATATATTATCTATACACTGACCCCCAATATATTATATATACACTGACCCCCATATATTATATATACACTGACCCCCATGTATTATCTATACACTGACCCCCATATATTATCTATACACTGACCCCCAATATATTATCTATACACTAACCCCCATATATTATATATACACTGACCCCCCATATATTATATATACACTGACCCCCATATATTATCTATACACTGACCCCCAATATATTATCTATACACTGACCCCCATATATTATCTATACACTGACCCCCCAATATATTATCTATACACTGACCCCCAATATATTATATATACACTGACCCCCATATATATTATCTATACACTGACCCCCAATATATTATATATACACTGACCTCCAATATATTATATATACACTGACCCCCCAATATATTATCTATACACTGACCCCCATATATTATCTATACACTGACCCCCAATATATTATCTATACACTGACCCCCATATATTATCTATACACTGACCCCCAATATATTATATATACACTGACCCCCCATATATTATATATACACTGACCTCCAATATATTATATATACACTGACCCCCCATATATTATATATACACTGACCCCCCATATATTATATATACACTGACCCCCATATATTATATATACACTGACCCCCCAATATATTATCTATACACTGACCCCCAATATATTATCTATACACTGACCCCCAATATATTATCTATACACTGACCCCCCATATATTATATATACACTGACCCCCATATATTATATATACACTGACCCCCATATATTATCTATACACTGACCCCCATATATTATATATACACTGACCCCCATATATTATATATACACTGACCCCCCGTGTATTATCTATACACTGACCCCCATGTATTATATATACACTGACCCCCATGTATTATATATACACTGACCCCCCATGTATTATATATACACTGACCCCCATATATTATCTATACACTGAACCCCAATATATTATCTATACACTGACCCCCCATGTATTATATATACACTGACCCCCATGTATTATATATACTCAGACCCCATATAATATATATATACACTGACCCCCATATATTATATATACACTGACCCCCCATGTATTATCTATACACTGACCCCCATGTATTATATATACACTGACCCCCATGTATTATATATACACTGACCCCCAATATATTATCTATACACTGACCCCCCCCCATGTATTATCTATACACTGACCCCCCAATATATTATCTATACACTGACCCCCCCATATATTATATATACACTGACCCCCCATGTATTATCTATACACTGACCCCCATGTATTATATATACACTGACCCCCAATATATTATCTATACACTGACCCCCCCATGTATTATATATACACTGACCCCCCATGTATTATCTATACACTGACCCCCATGTATTATATATACACTGACCCCCAATATATTATCTATACACTGACCCCCCCATGTATTATATATACACTGACCCCCCAATATATTATCTATACACTGACCCCCATATATTATATATACACTGACCCCCATGTATTATATATACACTGACCCCCCATGTATTATATATACACTGACCCCCCATATATTATATATACACTGACCCCCCATATATTATCTATACACTGACCCCCATGTATTATATATACACTGACCCCGAATATATTATCTATACACTGACCCCCCCATGTATTATATATACACTGACCCCCCAATATATTATCTATACACTGACCCCCATATATTATATATACACTGACCCCCATGTATTATATATACACTGACCCCCATATATTATATATACACTGACCCCCCAATATCATATCTATACACTGACCCCCATATATTATATATACACTGACCCCTATATATTATATATACACTGACCCCCCCAATATATTATCTGTACACTAACCCCCCAATATATTATCTATACACTGACCCCCCATGTATTATATATACACTGACCCCCATGTATTATATATACACTGGACCCCCAATATATTATCTATACATTGACTCCCATGTATTATATATACACTGACCCCCCCAATATATTATATATACACTGACCCCCCAATATATTATCTATACACTGACTCCCAATATATTATCTATACACTGACCCCCATATATTATATATACACTGACCCCATATATTATATATACACTGACCCCCATATTATATATACACTCACCCCCATATATTATATATACACTGACTCTCATGTATAATATATACACTGACCCCCCAATATATTATACTGTATCTGACAAAAGTAAGTACACCTCTCACATTTTTGTAAATATTTTATTCTAACTTTTCATGTGACAACACTGAAGAAATGACACTTTGCTACAATGTAAAGTAGTGAGTGTACAGCTTGTATAAGTGCCGGTTCACATTTGTGCGATGCGGGAACGCTGCGAATATGCAGCGTGATCCCGCATCGCATCCGCACCTCTGGCAGTTCACACTGCCATATGTGATACGCAGGGGGTGTCAATTAAAAGTTAACGACACCCTCAGTTGTGATCGCATATCTGCAACTTCGCACAGAATCGGATCCCACTAGTGTGAACAACCATGCGATCCGATTCTGCTGCGGATAAAAAAAAGCCTCATGTGTGTCTTTATTGCGGATGCGGTGCAAATTCAGCCATACAAAGTGTATGGCTGAAATTCGCACCGCACATAAGATCGCAGGTAATTAACAAGCAGCGCGCTCCGAATTACATGCGATCTCCGCAATCGCACAAATGTGAACCGAGACTAACAGTGTAAATTTGCTGTCCCCTCAAAATAACTCAACACACAGCCATTAATGTCTAAACCGCTGGCAACAAAAGTGAGTACACCCCTAAGTGAAAATGTCCAAATTGGGCCCAAAGTGTCAATAATATGTGTGGCCGCCATTATTTTCCAGCACCGTTTTCCACTCCTCCGTGATGACATCACAGAGCTGGTGGATGTTAGAGACCTTGCGCTCCTCCACCTTCCATTTGAGGATGTCCCACAGATGCTCAATAGAATTTAGGTCTGGAGACATGCTTGGCCAGTCCATCAGCTTTACCCTCAGCTTCTTTATCAAGGCAGTGGTCATTTTGGTGATGTGTTTGGGGTAATGTTGGAATATTGCCCTGTGGCCCAGTCTCTGAAGGGAGGGGATCATGCTCTGCTTCAGTATGTCACAGTACATGTTGGCATTCATGGTTCCCTCAATGAACTGTAACTCCTCAGTGCCGGCAGCACTCATGCAGCCCCAGACCATGACACTCCACCACCATGCTTGACTGTAGGCAAGACACACTTGTCTTTGTACTCCTCACCTGGTTGCCACCACACACGCTTGACACCATCTGAACCAAATAAGTTTATCTTGGTCTCATCAGACCACAGGAGATGGTTCCAGTAATCCATGTCCTTAGTCTGCTTGTCTTCAGAAAACTGTTTCCAGGACTTTCTTGTGCATCATCTTTAGAAGAGGCTTCCTTCTGGGATGACAGCCATGCAGACCAATTTGAGGCAGTGTGCGGCGTATGGTCTGAGCACTGACAGACTGACCCCCCCACCCCTCCAACCTCTGCAGCAATGCTGGCAGCACTCATACGTCTATTTACCAAAGACAACCTCTGGATATGACGCTGAGCACGTGCACTCAACGTCTTTTGTCGATCATGGCGAGGCCTGTTCTGAGTGGAACCTTTCCTGTTAAACCGCTGTATGGTATTGGCACTGTGCTGCAGCTCAGTTTCAGGGTCTTGGCAATCTTCTTATAGCCTAGGCCATCTTTATGTAGAGCAACAATTCTTTTTTCAGATCCTCAGAGAGTTCTTTGCCATGAGGTGCCATGTTGAACTTCCAGTGACCAGTATGAGAGAGTGAGAGCGATAACACCAAATTTAACACACCTGCTCCCCATTCACACCTGAGACCTTGTAACACTAACGAGTCACATGACACCGGGGAAGAAAAATGGCTAATTGAGCCCAATTTGGACATTTTCACTTACGGGTGTACTCACTTTTGTTGCCAGCGGTTTAGACATGAATGGCTGTGTTGAGTTATTTTTAGGGGGCAGCAAATTTACACTGTTATACAAGCTGTACACTCACTACTTTACATTGTAGCTGAAGTGTCATTTCTTCAGTGTTGTCACATGAAAAGATAGAATAAAATATTTACAAAAATGTGAGGGGTGTACTTACTTATGTGAGATACTGTACACTGACCCATATGTGTTATATATACACTGATCCTCCGCTCACCACATGTATTATATATACACTGAACTCCAATATGTTATATACTGTATACACTGACCCCCATGTATTATATATACACTGACCCTCCAATATATTATATATACACTGACCCCCCCCATGTATTATATATACACTGACCTCCATGTATTATATATACACTGACACCCATGTATTATATATACACTGACCCCCCATGTATTATATATACACTGACCCCCCCATGTACCCATGTATTATATATACACTCACCCCCATGTATTATATATACACTGACCCCCATATATTATATATACACTGACCCCCAATATATTATATATACACTGACCCCTATATATTATATATACACGGACCCCCCCCATATATTATATATACACTGACCCCCCATGTATTATATATACACTCACCCCCATGTATTATATATACATTGACCCCCATATATTATATATACACTGACCCCCAATATATTATATATACACTGACCCCCATATATTATATATACACTGACCCGCATGTATTATATATACACTGACCCCCCCCCCCATATATTATATATACACTGACCCCCATGTATTATATATACACTGACCCCCCCCCCCATATATTATATATACACTGACCCCCATGTATTATATATACACTGACCCCCCCCCATATATTATATATACACTGACCCCCATGTATTATATATATACACTGACCCCCCCATGTGTTATATATACACTGACCCCCATATATTATATATACACTGACCCCTATGTATTATATATACACTGACCCCTATGTATTATATATACACTGACCCCCCATGTATTACATATACACTGACCTCCGTGTATTATATATACACTGACCCCCATGTATTATATATATACACTGACCCCTATATATTATATATACACTCACCCCCATGTATTTTATATACACTCACCCCCATGTATTATATATACACTGACCCCATGTATTATATATACACTGACCCCCATGTATTATATATACACTGACCCCCCCCCATATATTATATATACACTGACCCCCATGTATTATATATACACTGACCCCCATGTATTATATATACACTGACCCCCATATATTATATATACACTGACCCCCATATATTATATATACACTGACCCCCCCATGTATTATATATACACTGACCCCCATGTATTATATATACACTAACCCCCATATATTATATATACACTGATCCTCCAATATATTATATATACACTGACCCCCATATATTATATATACACTGACCCCCATATATTATATATTCACTCACCCCCATGTATTATATATACACTCACCCCCATGTATTATATATACACTGACCCCCATATATTATATATTCACTCACCCCCATATATTATATATACACTCACCCCCATATATTATATATACACTCACCCCCATGTATTATATATACACTCACCCCCATGTATTATATATACACTGACCCCCATATATTATATATACACTCACCCCCATATATTATATATACACTCACCCCCATATATTATATATACACTCACCCCCATGTATTGTATATACACTGACTCCCATGTATGAAGCACAGAGCAGACAGAAAGCTCTGGGTGAATGTTGGTAATGATGATTTCCCGGTCTGTGTGAATGATGAGTGTATGTGTCCCCGTGTGACCTGTCCCCCCTCCCTGGATGTGTAGGGAGGTGTCCCAGATGTTGTAGAACTATAAGTGCTGCACTCCAGATAAACTTCCTTCCTCATCTCATTCCATTCCAGCCTGGCAGAAAGTGTGCTACCCCAGGTATAAATTTCACCATCCCCATCCTACCAGATCTGATCATCTCACACAAAGGACCAGTGCTGTCTGGGCAGCATGGACACACACAACTTCTGCAGCTCCAAAAGAAGGAGGGCAGGGAGACTCTACGCGGCATGCCTCCGCTCGCTTGCTACCCTTTGATTATTTTTAGGTTGCATTCAAAATGCTTCACTGCTGCTCCTGCCACATAATTTACATGTCTGCATATTGTGGTCCCCCTGCCGAGCTGTACACGTGACCAGGGCTCTGGGGCAGTGAGTTGGGAGGACCTGATCAGGCCAATCACCGACCAATATTATCATACCAACAGCAGTGCGGCCACTTTATGGGGGCGCCAAACAGATTTTCCCCCCGACCCAGTCCACCCCATAAGACTCAGGGGCATCTTTTGGTGCTGCCCGCCCCCCCTGCAAAGTGCCGCCCTAGGCCTCGGCCTTGTTGGCCTAGGCCAAGATAAAGCATTGTCTCTGAGCCGGCATCTCAGTCAGAATGAGACAAAGATGGTGCCGTTCCTCTGGAGAAAAAAAGCAAGCGTTACGGTGGGGGGTCCTGTGATCTCTGTGAGAGAAGTGATATCTAGACAAGTGACTTGACATATTGCTCTTATCATGGAGACATATCAATGTGCTACATCCACTTTACCGTCACCCTACAAGATTATTATTAGAGCGTAGCTGGCATATGGATCTTTGATGGGGGGGGGGGAATACTGATTGGAGAGTATACATCGCTCTCATAGAGCTCCATTATATCTGAATATCCTCCCTGAAATCTACAATATTGATATGAATGTCTATGTTCCTCTGCAGGAAAATCTTATGAGGACAATTCATATGCAAACATGAGTGATCTCGATGTACGGAGGATGAAGAACACACCAACAGCCAAAGGTAAGTTATTATAATGAGGGGTATCTTCTCCATCCAGCTGAGGACCCGAGTCTCCATTTATAGGACACATGTCTACTAAAACTGCTAAACTGGATCTATAAACCAGAGCAACCAATCACATATCACCTCTTACTATATCTGTATAGAGGTAATAAAAGCTAGAATCTCATTCATTGCCATGCTTCAGTATAAATTCCACATCTAAATACATTATATATGATAAAATTGAATATATATACATATACATACATATATATATATATATATACATACCTACATACATATACATATATGTACATACATACATACATATATATATATATATATATATATATATATATATATATATATATATATATATATATATATATACAATGCCTTGCGAAAGTATTCAGCCCCCTTGAACTTTTCGACCTTTTGCCACATTTCAGGCTTCAAACATAAAGACATAAAACTGTAATTTTTTGTGAAGAATCAACAACAAGTGGGACACAATCATGAAGTGGAACGAAATTTATTGGATATTTCAAACTTTTTTAACAAATAAAAAACTGAAAATTTGGGCGTGCTAAATTTTTCAGCCCCCTTAAGTTAATACTTTGTAGCGCCGCCTTTTGCTGCGATTACAGCTGTAAGTCGCTTGGGGTATGTCTCTATCAGTTTTGCACATCGAGAGACTGAAATTTTTGCCCATTCCTCCTTGCAAAACAGCTCGAGCTCAGTGAGGTTGGATGGAGAGCGTTTGTGAACAGCAGTTTTCAGTTCTTTCCACAGATTCTCGATTGGATTCAGGTCTGGACTTTGACTTGGCCATTCTAACACCTGGATATGTTTATTTGTTAACCATTCCATTGTAGATTTTGCTTTATGTTTTGGATCATTGTATTGTTGGAAGACAAATCTCAGTCCCAGTCTCAGGTCTTTTGCAGACTCCATCAGGTTTTCTTCCAGAATGGTCCTGTATTTGGCTCCATCCATCTTCCCATCAATTTTAACCATCTTCCCTGTCCCTGCTGAAGAAAAGCAGGCCCAAACCATGATGCTGCCACCACCATGTTTGACAGTGGGGATGGTGTGTTCAGGGTAATGAGCTGTGCTGCTTTTACGCCAAACATAACCTTTTGTATTGTTGCCAAAAAGTTTGATTTTGGTTTCATCTGACCAGAGCCCCTTCTTCTACATGTTTGGTGTCTCCCAGGTGGCTTATGGCAAACTTTAAATTACACTTTTTATGGATATCTTTAAGAAATGGCTTTCTTCTTGCCACTCTTCCATAAAGGCCAGATTTGTGCAGTATACGACTGATTGTTGTCCTATGGACAGAGTCTCCCACCTCAGCTGTAGATCTCTGCAGTTCATCCAGAGTGATCATGGGCCTCTTGGCTGCATCTCTGATCAGTCTTCTCCTTGTATGAGCTGAAAGTTTAGAGGGACGGCCAGGTCTTCGTAGATTTTCAGTGGTCTGATACCTTCCATTTCAATATTATCGCTTGCACAGTGCTCCTTGGGATGTTTAAAGCTTGGGAAATCTTTTTGTATCCAAATCCGGCTTTAAACTTCTCCACAACAGTATCTCGGACCTGCCTGGTGTGTTCCTTGTTCTTCATGACGCTCTCTGCGCTTTAAACGGACCTCTGAGACTATCACAGTGCAGGTGCATTTATACGGAGACTTGATTACACACAGGTGGATTCTATTTATCATCATTAGTCATTTAGGTCAAAATTGGATCATTCAGAGATCCTCACTGAACTTCTGGAGAGAGTTTGCTGCACTGAAAGTAAAGGGGCTGAATAATTTTGCACGCCCAATTTTTCAGTTTTTTATTTGTTAACAAAGTTTGAAATATCCAATAAATTCCATTCCACTTCATGATTGTGTCCCACTTGTTGATTCTTCACAAAAAAATTACAGTTTTATATCTTTATGTTTGAAGCCTGAAATGTGGCAAAAGGTCGCTAAGTTCAAGGGGGCCAAATACTTTTGCAAGACACTATATATATATATATATATATATATATATATATATATATATATACACATTATAGTGTACAGGTGCATATCATAAAATTAGAATATCATCAAAAAGTTAATTTATTTCTGAAATTCAATTCAAAAAGTGAAACTCATATATTTTCTATAGAGTGATATATTTCAGGAATTTCTTTCTTTTGATTTTGATGATTATGGCTTACAGCTAGAGATGGCCTTGCGGTTCGCCCGGTGGTCGGTTTGCGGCGAACTTTGCTTGTTCGCTGTCCGCCGATCATGCGAACATATGGCGATGTTCGCGGCCGCCATATTCTTTTACATTGTGAAGAACTTTGACCCATGACACATCCATCAGGTGGTACAGCACAGCAAATTGAGACATTTCAGCACATGGACATACCCCCTACCTTATAAATAGATCTGAGCTGGCAGCCATTTCACATTCTGCTTTTTGTCAGTGTAGGGAGAGGTTTGCTGTGTGGAGCAGGGACAGATTGTCAGTGACACAGGTGGCTCGGTTATAGGTCCACAAAGGACTGGTATTTGGTTTAGGGGTACTATCTATATTCTCTCTTTTGTCAGTGTAGGGAGAGGTTTGCTGTGGGGAGCAGGGACAGACTGTCAGTGCCGGTTCACACTGATGCGATGCGGGAACACGGCGAATATATCTGCGTGTTCCCGCATCCGCAGCAGAGGCAGTTCACACTGCCATATGCGATACGCTGGGGGTGTCAATTCAAAGTTAACGACACCCCCCAGCTCAGATCTCATATCGCAGTGTGATCTGACAGTTCGCACATAGTCGGATCGCACTGGTGTGACCCACCATGCGATCTGATTCTGCTGCGGACCAAAAAAAGGGTCCTGTGTGTGTTCACTGCGATTGCGGTGCAAATTCAGCAATACAAACTGTATGACAGACATCGTATGTCATTTTAGGAGCAGTGCGCTCCGAATTACATGCGATCTCTGTGATCGCATCAGTGTGAACCGGCACTGAGTGACACAAATCGCTCGGTATTAGGTCCACAAAAGTCCTTTAAAGGACTGGTATAGGTGTACTATTGTTTGGTGTGCATTATATAGGGGTGTAATACACTTATAATATACTTTCTTTTATATAAAGCATATTATAGTGGATTTGGGTACTGCAGAAATTTTGCCTCTTTCGCTGCGTTAACTCTGCTACACACAGTGACAAAAGTTACTAGAAAATATTTTTCATAACTGGTGTGATAAAGCAGTGGCCCCCCAAAATGACAGATTGTAGCGGGTGTTATATAACAATATACTTTCATAATAGTGTATTTTGGTACTGCAGAAATTTTCCTCTTTTGCTGCGTTAACTCTGCTACACACAGTGACAAAAGTTACTTTGAATTTTTTTTATAACTGGTGTGATAGACCAGTGGCCCCCCAAAACAACAGATTGAAGCGGGGTGTTATATACCTTCTTCCACATATACTGCGCTTCTCTAGAGACTTTTGTCACAGGGTCATTTAAAAAATGACAGGTGTAGGAAAAGGCAGGCTCTTACACAGGGGTGGTAGGGGTAGGGCAGGAGCACCAGGCCGGAGCCAAAGTGGGAAGTTGTAGAAGGTGCGTTCGATTAAGTCAAAGGATGCACCAGACTTGGTTGAGTGCCTCACTCAGCCTTCTTCTTCTGCATCCTCCTCATCCTCTCTATCTGTACCCTCTTCACTCTCTGCTGTGTGCAACCCCAAAGACACCACCACCAACACCACCACCACCATATACCCTCCGCTTGAGTCACTGGAATTATTTTCCGATCCATCACAAGACATTTACGATGCGCAGCCATTGTTGGCATCAGATCAAGAAGAGGATGTAGCAACAGCCGCCACTCAGCAGTCTGACGACAGTACCCAGATCAGCCGAAGGAGGTTGGTCCCTGCTGTTGCTGCCTACTTTGACATCTCTAATGTTAGTGGTGGGGAAGGTGACGTCGATGATGCAGAGGCAAAATTTCTGCAGTACCCAAATACACTATTATGAAAGTATATTGTTATATAACACCCCTGCTTCCATCTGTCGTTTTGGGGGGCCAGTGGTCTATCAAACTTCCAAAGAGAAAAAGTGACCGCACTCAGAGATCAGTGAACTTGAAGTGTTTATTCCCATTCATAAAAGACAACGGTGCATTGAACAGACATGAACACGGTTGACATGTTTCACGACTCTGTAGGTCGCTTACTTATAACCAATGAGTAAGCGACCTACAGAGTCGTGAAACATGTCAACCGTGTCCATGTCTGTTCGATGCACCGTTGTCTTTTATGAATGGGAATAAACACTTCAAGTTCGTTCATCTCTGAGTGCGGTCACTTTTTCTCTTTGGAAGTTTGATCACTGGACGGCGGATCCGACCAGCACCTGGATATCTGTGCCTCACCTGAGCGGCTTTCCCTGTGTTGCTTGAATGATCTCACTGGTCTATCACACCAATTATAATAATTTTTCTAATTGCGTTTGTCACTCTTTGTAGTTGTAGTATCGCTGCAGAACCGCTCAACAGTCACAATGCTGCACAATACAAATCCACTATAATATGCTTTCTATATTCATCCAGCATTGCAACTTCCTCATCTTCCTGCTCCTGCTCCTTGATGGCTTGTTTAATGACACGACGCAATGCAGGCTCCAGAAAGAAGACGTAAGGTACAATGTCACTGATGGCACCCTGGCTGCGACTGACTTGGTGATCTCATCAAATGGCCTGCAGAAGTCTGCATGCGTCGCGCATGAGCAGCCACTGGCGCAAGTGAAAAAAAACCAAGCTCCCCAGAACCTGTCCTGCTGCAGAGTTCGTAAAGGTAGTCGTTAACTGCACGTTGCTGCTGGAGCAGCCTATCAAGCATATACAACGTTGAGTTCAATCGCGTCGGGCAGTCACAAATAAGATGTTTGAGGGCAGGTTGTGTCGCTGCTGAATGTCAGCAAGGCGAGCCATGGCTGTGTAAGATCTTATGAAATAGGCCAAGATTTTCCTGGCCTGCCGCAAGACGTCCTGGACCCCAGGGTATTTGACAATGAATCGCTGCACGACCAAGTTCAGGACGTGTGCCATGCATGGCACGTGTGTAATTTTGCCCTGTTTCTGCACGCTCAGCAGATTGGCACTGTTGTCGCACACCACTTTGCCATACCAACTGTAAAATTGAGCGGTGTTAGCCACTGATCTGCCTGTGAATGCAAAGCTGAAAGGAGTGCAGGACCAGTGTGGCTCTTGGCTTCCAGGCACAACAGACGCAGCACAGCATGGCAACGTCTCACCTGGCATGCTGAATAGGTTCTGGGGATCTTGGGAGGCGTAGCAGAAGAGATGGAAGCAGCGGAAAAGGAGGAGTCAGCCGAGGAGGAGAGGGGAGAGGGAGGATGGAGTGAGGAGGAGACTTATGCGTTGACTGCAAAGGCTCCAACATCAGGGAACGCATAGACCGACAGGTGTCCGACTACATTGGGTTAACGGCCAATGTGGATGCTCTGAGAAGTGATGAACCCCTGGACTACTGGGTGGGCAGGCTTGACCTCTGGCCAGAGCTTGCACAATTTGCAATGGACCTGTTGGCTTGCCCCTCGTCCAGTGTCCTGTCCGAAAGGACGTTCAGCGCAGCAGGGGGGGTCGTGACCGTTAAGCACACTCGCCTAGCTCACGACAGTGTTGACTACCTCAAATTCAACACATGTGACCAGTAGACCATGTTTGATTCAAATTCCTCATGACAGACCACAAATATTCGCCACCACCCATAACAATTCATGGTCCCTGTCTTAGGTAAATACAGCGGCATAAAAAGGCCTTTTATGTCCATTGAATGCCTAATTGCTACAGTCTGTCCCTGCTCCACACAGCAACCTCTCCCTACACTGACAAAAGACTTTGTGGACCTATTAGCTAGCGACTTTTGTCACTATGCAGTCTGTCCCTGCTCCACACAGCAACCTCCAGCCACAGAATACAAAGTTATTTTCTGTCAGGTGAACGCCTGTTGGCCAATTTTTGGGGCCTGTACTGGCCGACACTTACTTCTGTATCCTGTGAATGCCTAATGTACCTCCAGCCACAGAAGACAACATTCTTTTCTGTCAGGTTGAACGCCCGTTGGCTAATTTTTGGGGCCTGACTTGCTTCTTTATCCTGTGAATGCCTAATTTTTCAGACTCAGACTTTCAGGCATTGAAAATCAATGGGTTTGTAAAATTGTTCTAAATTGTGGAAAGGATGATGCGGACCCATTTTACAGACGTGCAAATGGACCCTGTATGTATTTGACATGTATTTACTTGCTGCTGTCAGTTCTGGCTGATTTAGAAAAAAAAAAAATACATATTTATGTGTCCCGTGTGCACAGCTAGTAAGTATTTTGTGGCTGCAAATATGACCTGGCGGTTTTTAATGTTCACCTGCCATTAAAGTGAATTGGGTCTGCCACAAACTTGCGTTCGCTAACCGCTCCGTCCGATGTTCGTCCATCACTACTTACAGCTTGTGACACCCCAAAGTTCAGTATCTCAGAAAATGTAAATATTATATAAGACCAATAAAAAAAAAGTATTTTTAATACAGAAATGTTGGCTTACTGAAAAGTATGTCCATGTACAGTATAGTATGCACTCAATACTTGGTCGGGGCTCCTTTTGCATGAATTGCTGCATCAATGTGGTGCGTCATGGAGGCGATCAGCCTGTGGCACTGCTGAGGTGTTATGGAAGCTCAGGTTGCTTTGATAGCGGCCTTTAGCTTATCTGCATTGTTGGGTCTGGTGTCTCTCATCTTCCTATTGACAATACCCCACAGATTCTCTATGTGGTTTAGGTCAGGCGAGTTTGCTGGCTAATCAAGCACAGTGATACCATGATCATGTGACCAGGTATTGGTAGTTTTGGAAATGTGGGCGGTGCCAAGTCCTGCTGGAAAATGAAACCAGCATCTCTATAAAGCTGGTCAGCAGAGGGAAGCATGAAGTGCTCTATAATTTCCTGCTAGAGGGCTGCGCTGACTTTGGACTTGATAAAACATAGTGGACCAACACCAGCAGATGACATGGCTCCCCATATCATCACAGACTGTGGAAAATTTTGCATTTCATTGGGAAATCAAAGTCCCAGAGTCTGGAGGAAGAGTGGAGAGGCACAGAATCCAACTTGAATGAGGTTCAGTGAGAAGTTTCCACAGTCATATAAAATGCATGTGAGATAAGAATTCTGGAGGATTATTATAGCAGCTGATACATGCAGGCTCTTTCACTGTTCTCTCTGTCTGTAGAGATTCCGGCTGCTAGGAGCACATATTACTGGGTGTTACTGATGCTGGGGGTCCTCCTAATATTGGCATTCATCACTTTGGTCATCCTAACAAGCTTCCTGTTCCATAACTGTGAGTATTTCTATTAATATTTTATCAATTTTTATCACTTTGTTATTGTATCTGTATTTACCATTATGGTTCTTGGAGGTCACCACCTAGGGTGGCAAGGCTGGAAAGACTAGCACCAAGGAGAAGGGGGTGTAAAGGAAAAGGAAGCTGGAGACAGAGGTGAGTAGGGATAAGCTTTGGGTTCGCCACAAATTCTACCCATTCCAGCCTGTTTGCAGTTTGGCAATTGTGCAACCAAGTGCAGCTCAAAGAAATTAAATGTGCTAACTGAGTTACGCGCGTGACGTCACCCCGCCACATTGATTCTGTGGTGTGGCGGCAAGGAATGCGAGTGCACGGCGGCATTTTTCGCCCTTTTGCCTAGTTTTTATATATCAGTGGTCCTCAACTCCAGGCCTCAGGGCCCACTAACAGGTCAGATTTTAAGTATTACCTTGGGGAGATGCAGACAAGAATACTGCAATCACTGAGCAGCAAATTATATCACCTGGGATGTATTTCAGTTTTTCAGTTATCTTGCAAACCTGGCCTGTTAATGGGCCCTGAGGACCAGGGTTGAGGACCACTGTTATATACCATTCTGATTCTTGTAGTTAGGACCGCAACAATGGGGGGGGGGGTAAAGGGCGGCTGCTGCGGTGCCGGTATCATGTGTGGTTGGGGGGCACCACGTCTAGAGTTATGGCCACTGCAAACTGACAGGAGTAGTGACAGCAGCATCACTACTCCGGTCAGCTAAGCGTGAGTCCTGCTGCTGCTGATTGCTTATGCATCAGGACTGTCAGATCAGGACTGTGTGGGGTTTTCAAACCTGTAAAGTCCTGATCTGACAGGTATTCCCTGCCACGATCCCATGTAGTAGTGGGCATCTCTCGCCGGCTGCCTAGCAGAACTGTTAAGTCCACTTTCTCTAGGCACCTCTTAAACTTGAATTTGCCAAGCTTAGGGGAGGCCTGGTGGGGTTTCACACAGCCACTGCTGCACTGCATCTGAGGTCTGTGCTCAGTCTAAGAGTGTGCTCAGGGGAGGAAAAGAGGATTAGTGAAAGGTTTAGGGGGATATGTGCTAAGAGGGGGGACTGAAGAGGGGATTTCTCCTCATTGTGCTCATGAGGATTTCTTATAGGAATCAGGATTTGTGGGCATTTGTGCTGGGGGCTTTGTGCTAAGAAGGGAACATTTTGTTTTAGGGGGAGAGGATTAGTGTTAGAAGGGGATTTTGGGTGGATTTGTGCTGGGGGAGGGTTTGTACTCATGGGTGGGGAAACTGGGGAGGGGGGACTTGGGGGAGGGGCTTTCTGCTAGGAGGAGAGACTGCAATGGGGTCAAAGATTTATGCTAGGAGGGGGATTTTTACTGGGAGTAGGGGGAGTTTTGGCTTGCAAAGGGAGTATAAACTAAGGGGGTTAACGTGCAGAGAAGTGCTTGATTAGTTTTTTTTTTTTTGGGGGGGGGTGATTTTTGCTGGCACATAATACTTATACATCTTGGGGGGGGGGGGGGGGGGCAGTTTGACATCCTCACCCTGGGCACTGAATTGCCTTGTCCCAGCACTGCTTGTAATCAGTCGTTTATTTTAACAAATACTGAACTATGAATTATACATTTATCTATGGTATACGGTGAGCTTATACGAACGCCCTGAATGGATGTAAGCCCAGGAGCGGAGGATACAGAAGGATTGTTTTTGACCAGTGGAGATCTATATGAATCTTGGATGCCAGGAAGATCTGAGGCTTAGCATCTATCGCTCAGTGGAATGAGCGTTCATGCTGTTTATAATTTTGCAGCCAATTTGATGAGTGTTTAATTTGCTCACTTGGTAAAGGAGAGTTCACAACATTCTTGGTGTCTTTTGAAGCACTTTAATGGGGATTAGAGTTGGGCAGAACACCTCCCAACTCTCGAACATCACAAAAGTTCGGACCCAAACCACAAACTCTATTAAAGTCTATGGCACCCTGTAACGGAACCGCCGACCCACACTGTACTTGTGGTGTTCCGTCAGTATACGGCTTCCTCCAAGTCATGAACATATATACCAAATTTTCCCAGCCACCCTCATACAAAGCTAGCCAACAACTTAGCTTGTACAAGTTTTGGAACCTTCTCCTTTATTTAACAGTTTCACGCTCAATTTATACACACATGAGCACATCCCCCTCCTGTTCAAATTACTACACACAGGTCAGGGGTTGTCTGACTACATTATCCTATGCAGATGAAATTGTATACAGAAATAGAATTAACATATCTAAAGAACAACCAACACAACCATCACAGACAGTACATTTCCACTCAGCAACTAATAGAAGACAGTGATTCAATCAACCTGAGGCAATTAAGTAGCAGACGGCCGTCCTCGAGCTCCTGCAATACAATACACAAACAATAGGTGTAAATACAGAACCCATTGTAGATAACAGGTTAGTATATCAGCATATTCAACAATGTCTGGAAGACAGGTGATTGAGCTGATGATATTAGCACATTGTCTGTCTTTCATTCCCAGTGACAGTGAGTACTGTCACAGATCCGAACTTGAAAAATCAAAAGTTGCCATTTTGAAGGCTTATATGCAAGTTATTGACCTTAAAAAGGGTATGGGGGCCTCGCTACTGCCCTGGGGGACATGTATCAATGGAAAAACATTTTTTTTTTTTTAAAGATCATTTTTAAAAGGAGCAATGATGCTCAAGTGAAACAATAAAATTAAAAATTCCTTTCACTATAATGCCTGGGGGCTCCCCTTAGTCTGCCTGTAACCATGTATAGAACCTGCTGAAGCAAAACATATACAGAGTATAGAGAAAAAAAATGACATTTAAATTGATTTTCCCAGCAAGCTTTCTTTATTTTGTAAACAACAGCTTGGGGAGCCAGTCTGTATTTAGTCCACTCGGAACAAGATTAGAGATTTTTTGGATAAATTCTAGTGTCCCTTTGACAGACTTTGGTTGGAAATAACACATTTTTGCACTATAGTGAGCAATCTTTATGTGAAGAAGCCAAATTATAACACACTCAGGCCAAGATAAAAAAAAAAAAACCCTTCTTAAATAAAGCCTGGTGTCTGTTTTACAGACTATGGATATAAGTAACTGGTGCGGAAAAATTGGGCTTTGGGTGCCCGTGGTGACTTCACACACCATATAGAGATACTTTTGAAAAAAATATTTTTCTTAACAAAATATACAAAAACAATGTCCAACAATAACCTCAAAAGAGAAGTTTCAAAATAAATTTATAAACTAATTTGGAAATTGCTTTATTTTCTCATCTCAATATCTTCTTCTACTCTTCGTATATAAAATACATTATTACTCCCTATTAGAACTTCTCCAAGATGTCCAGACAATGCCCTATAAATATACTCTTCTGTATTGGCGAAATGCATGTTCATGTAGGCATCCAATGAGACCAGGTATCCCTTGTATTCCATACCTCACTTCAGTTTCACCATTACTGGCTTACTAGTAAAACCATTAAGGAATGGTTTTGGGTTTAGTGGCAAACTTATTCTGCCGCTGAAGCTGCCGGTGATCTACAGACCAGTGAAAGGAAGAAAAAATTTCCTCGCAGAATGTCCGAGAATACACCGCTGGAGAGAGCAGGAAATGGCTAGAGGTACTCTGGATGAAAGCAAGAATTGTCCTTTCTGTAAAAAAAAAAAAAAAAAAAAGGTATATGCCCCTGTCAACCAGGTGTGGAAAAATTGGTCTTTGGGTGTTGGTGGTACCTTCAGATTGTACCCTATAGAGGTACATTTGATTAAAGCAAGAATTGGCCTTGCTGTAAAAGAAAAAAATTAATTATATGCACCTGTCAAACCTATACCAAAAAATTACTTTAACCCTCCTCTTATGTTAGAATTCCTTTACTATCCATGATGTTAGGGTCAGTTTTGACCCGTGTTTTAAATCAGCCATAAAATACCCTCTGAATAATTATTTATCATCAAATTTGTTTCTTACCTCTTGGTTACCTTGTTAGGCTTCTTTATCCTTGAAAAGATTGGTTTTAATATTTTTGGTGTGACCCCTAGACCTTTCTTTTGATAGCATACCTCTCATTGTCAAATTTAAAAAATGGTAAAATAAAGTCAGCAACTCTGAAATGAATTTGTCCTATGTTTCTTCACTTTATTTAGAGAAGCAGACAAGCAGGAAAAGAGATAGGCCCCTCCCTAACTACAGCTCACAGGGTTGAGAGGAGATTGGCTGTCACTGTTACTAAGCAGAGAGAGTGTTTATGATTTCAGTTTTGGAACTTATTAGTGTCCTAAAATCCTATATTATAACTGGGTCAGAATTGACCCTAACACCATGAACGTCTTAATTTTCACCACAGTATTTTATAATTTAGTGAAAAGGATTATTTTTCTATTACATTGTTTAAATAGAGGTTCCTGACAAAGTAAAAAAATCTTGATGCAATAAACAAATTTATGTGATACTTATAGACATTCAAAACCTGAAAACGGGTCAGTTTTGACCCTAACACAAGAGGAGGGTTAAGATAAAACCAACACAAAGCTAGACAGCCTAAACAGTCTTTTAGAGATTCCAGATCCCAAAAACGCTGCTGCTAATCCAGGACTGATTCATTTTGACAAATGTCAGCCGGTCAATGGAGTCTGTGGACAGACACACTCTTTTATCTGTCACAAAACCTCCAGCAGCACTAAATGCCCATTCAGAGAGCACGCTGGATGCTGACCAACCCAGCAGTTCAGTTGTATACTGGGCAAGTCCCGGCCAGTGGTCTATTCTAATGACCCAGTAACCCAGTGGAAAGTGGAAAGCTCTCCATGTCTGTTTTCGCCTCTAGATAATCTTCCACCATATGATGCAGGCGCTGCCGATGGGATGTGGAAGCTGACAGCCCTGGGCGGCAAGGACTATAAAATGTTTTAGTTGCATTACTTAGGTGGCCCCCTTCTCCACTGCTTCTCCTTTGACCAACAGAAGCCTCAAAACTAGCTTTTCGATAAGACTGTAACCTGCCAGAGACTGAAAAGGTGTTACATAAGCCCCTCTTTAGGTGTCCTCAAGCTATTTTATCCTGTGCTTCCTCTGCAAGGGCAGGATGAGTTCCAAGACTTTCTCCTTGTAACGGTGGTCAAGTAGGGTTGCCAACCAATATTGAACCTTCTCCTTTTTGCCACGAATTCTCGGTTCCTTTCACAGACTGTGAAGAATAAGGGAGCCCATGCATCACAAGTTTGTGGAGGCATGAGAAGAGTCCTCGGGGTCACTGAGGATTCTATTATCTGGAACTGCTTCCCCCCAGCCACAAACTACACCCAAGGTTTCTGGGGACTGAAAACCATCTCTTAAGGTTTGACGCATGTCTTCCTCTGCTTCATGGCTTACAAAACTGTCATAATCCTCTGTCTTCTCCTCCTATCTCTCCTCTTTTGTGTGTTCTGTGGCATCGCAAAAATGGTGACTGCATAAAGCGGGCCTTAAGAGAAAAGGAAGCCCTTTTCTTCCGCCTCCTGCTCTGCCTTGAGTGCCCTGTCTGTAATGCCATGCAGAGTCTGCTCCAGTAGGAACACAAGATGCATGCATTGCCATGGCTCACCATCCTTATGGCCTCCTGAAATGGTGACAGTACAGTACATGCATCCTTTATCTGCAGCCATTGGCGTGGGGAAAAAAATCAAGCCGGCCGGAGCCTCTCCTTCTGCCATACTCACACAGGTACTCACTGATGTTTCTCTGCTGCATGTGCAGCTGCTGCAGCATTTCTAAAGTTGAGTTCCACCTGGTGGAGATGTCACAAATCAGGTGGTTTACGGGCAGGTGGAATTCCCACTGAATTTCAGCCAGCTGAGAACTGGCTGCGTATGGCTGCCTGAAATGGCTACAGATCTTGCAACCCTGGGTACCTGTTCAAGAAATGCCGCACTACCAAATTGAGGACATGTGCCAGGCATGGCACATCTGTCAACTTTCCCTGTTAAAGGGCTGTCAGAAGGTTTGTGCCATAATCGCACACCACCATTTCTGGCTCAAGCTTCCATGGCATGACCCACCTCTGGGCCTGCCCCTGCAGAGCTGAAATAATATCTACTCCGGTGTGGCTCCTGTCCTCTAGACAGACCAGCTGAAGCACTGCATGGTATCTTTTAGCCTGACTCAATGAATAGCCCCTCAAATGCTTAGGGGCTACTGGTGGTCATTATGACTTTGTCCAATCATGGCTCTGACTGTGTTCTGATTGGGCAAAGCCTTGCACCTGACCAGCAGTCAGGTGCATTGCTTTATCCAATTAGGTCCCTAGAATGCACTGTGCAGTGCATTGTGGGGTGTTTGACGGGCGAACATTCCCCTGTGCGCCCTGAAAATTCCGGTGTTTGAACGAGCGAACAGACAATGTTTGGGCCGAACTTTTGCTTGGCTCGAAATGTTTGCCCATCTCTAATGGTGATATGGAAGACGGGCATACATTTCAGTAGATGCTGATTCAGCTATTCTTGTTTTTTTTTTTTTTTGGGGGGGGGGGACATTTAATTTATTTGAGCTGCACTTGGGACTTTTTTTACTATTGCACTTTACACATTATATGTTTTCTGTAGCGTTGCAATTTTGTATTATACCATATATTCTAGAAAATTCTATTATTTTGTATTCTGTTCTTTTAATTTTCTATTCTATTCTATGCTTTTATTTTGTAGTATATTCTAATAATGTATCTATTCTATACTATTCTATTATTTTATTTTATAGTCTATTGTATTAATTTATTCTATTCTATTCTTCTTTGCCCTGGGTGCTAGATTACCTTGTCTCAGCACTGGGACGAATCTGCCGTTGGGACCACCCTTATGATGAAGCGGACCGCCCGCCATTTAAGAAAACACCAGGGTTATGGCAGCTATCTGCTGCCATATTCCCTGGTATTGAACATCAAAGTACGGACATAAATACACGGTGGGCGGTCCGTAAGTGGTTAAGCAATATTCACACATGTGAATACTTTTAACATCAAGGAAATTCACTAATATGTTTTCCATTTCCTTTTCAGACAAAAGCATACAAGAAGAAATGTCACATCTGAAGGATACCGGTGAGTATAAAATTTTGAAGATCCTGCATACATATTTCTGTGGAGGAGGAGATAGTGGAAGGAGATCCTGCATACATTATTCAGTGGGGGAGGAGGTAACGGAAGGAGACCCTGCATACATAATTCTGTGGAGGAGGAGAGTAGTAGAAGGAGATCCTGCATACATAATTCTGTGGAGGAGGAGGTAGTGGAAGGAGATCCTGCACACACATAATTCTGTGGAGGAGGAGTTAGTGGAAGGAGATCCTGCATACATAATTCTGTGAAGGAGGAGGGTAGTGGAAGGAGATCCTGCATACATAAATCTGTGGAGGAGGAGGTAGTGGAAAGAGATCCTGCATACATAGTTCTGTGGGGGAGGAGGTAACGGAAGGAGACCCTGCATACATAATTCTGTGGAGGAGGAGAGTAGTGGAAGGAGATCCTGCATACATAATTCTGTGGAGGAGGTAATGTAAGGAAGATCCTACATATAATTTTGAGAAATTTATCAGCCAACCATAAGTGTGCGTATGGTGTGTGATGGGTGTGCCTGAGCATACACTAATCACCCAATGTGCCATTACCAGATCTAGGGTGCCGTTGTGCCCACCCAAAGCCCCCACCACTCCTGATGCTGTGCTGGCCATTTCCCATCCCTGTATTATACACAGACTGAGCACAGTTACTAAGATCTGCTCCCCCACACAGCACACACTGTAGCTGAAATCTGATTCCCTTACACACAACTATGATCTGCACAGTGCGTAGATGATTACTGTGTTGAATTTCTGACCTGTGAAATTCCCTGGTCGTAATGGCAACTCAGCTGCAGTAGCCAGCCATTCACTGTGCAGATAGTAGCTGGCAATCAGATTTCAGCTACAGCATGTGCTGTGTGGGGAGGAGGAGATCTTGATACCTGTGCTCAGTGTACTGTGCAGGGATGGGAGAAAGAACTTTGCTTAGTGCCCTGCCAGCGGTGACACGTTTCCTCTTTCTTGTCAGCTGTGACTCCTGTTTACTGCCCTGCCAGTAGTGACCCTTTACCTCCACCCTGCTGACCCCAGTCCTTGGCTCAGTTGACCCCTGTACACTGTCCTGCTGACCCCTATCCTTGGTTCTGCTGACCCCTGTCCTCCCTACCAACCCCTGCTCTCCTCCAGCTGACCCCTGTCCTCTGCCCTGCTGACCCCCGTCCTTCATCCTGCTAGCCCCTGTCCTCCACCCTGCTGACTCCTGTCCTCCGCCCTGCTGACCCCAGTACACTGCCTTACCAATTCTTGTACACTCCCCTTCTGACCTCCCATCCTCTGCTCTGCTGACTTCTGTCCTTTGCCCTGCTGAAGTGAAGCAAGGGCAAGGGTTACCCGCTAGTTTAGGTTCAGGGGCATGAAAAAGTAGATTTAACAACTTCACGCAAAATCACGTACCTGTACGTCTTTTACTGAAGTGGTTGTACCGGGGTGATGCCTGGGTCTCCCATCCCATCGGGTCTACGATGTAGTTACCAGGAAGTGACATCACAGCATAACTTCCAGTTTACTCGGCAGCCAACTGCCCCAGTTTAAAAAAATCCAAAGTATTCAAAAACGCTGATCTTGCCATTTTGAATACTTTGAAGTGTAGAGGAGGGGTTTGGGGTCTTACAGACCCCAGATCCCTCAATAAAGAGTACCTGTCACTGCCTATTACTGTCACAAGGCATGTGTACATTCCTTGTCACAGCAATAAAAGTGATCAAAAAATTTATTTTATTTTTTTTAAAGAAAGGGACAGTGTAAAAAAAATAAAATAAAAAAATAAATAAGAAAAAATAAAAAGTAAAGCGCCGTCCCTCCGTGCTCACGTGCCAAAGCAAACGCATACATAAGTCACGCCCGCAAATATAAACGGTGTTCAAGCCACACATGTGAGGTATCACCGTGATCGTTAGAGTGAGAGTAAAAATACTAGCACTAGATCTCCTCTGTACTCTAAACTTATAACTGTTAAATAGTTGTAAAGCGTTTTTTAGGTACAATAGTTTGTCGCCATTCCGCGAGTGTGCACAATTTTAAAGCGTGAAATATTAGATATCTATTTTTTGCGTAACATCATCTTTTACATTATAAAAAAAAATTGGGCTAACTTTGCTGTTTAGGTTTTTTTATTTTATTCATTTAATTGCGTTTAGAAGACCGCTGCACAAATACAGTGTGACATAAAATATTGCAACGACCGCCATTTTATTCTCTTGGGTTTCTGCTAAAAAACATATATATATAATTTGTTGGGGTTCTAAGTAATTTTCTAGCAAAAAATATTGATTTTATCTTGTAAACAACAAGTGTCAGAAATAGGCCTGGTCTTGAACTGGTTAAGGTGGATTCACTTACTGAGCCTCAGCTCCTCCGTGTTGCTAGACTGGTCTACACAGTGTCTTTTCCCCCCATTCTCCAGTAGTCTAAGGTCCTCTGAGGTCATCAAGGGTGATGTAGGGTCCACTTCCTTCTAATAGACATGAGGATGCCAAAGGAGAGTCCACTGCCGTAGCATTGGGAGTGCCATCTGCAGAAAGTGTTGGTAAGGACACTAACCATCTGCTGAAAGGATTGGGTTAGTAAAAGTGATTCTCCACTGCAAGGAATACGTTTCAGATTTCCCGGAGTTGGGCTTTAAGCTTCTGTAAATTTCAAGGTTGTCCATTCTCCCCCCAGGAAACAGTTCCTGCTGCCCCAAGGGCTGGATACCACTTGGCTCCAAATGCTACTACTTACACCAAACTTTGGAAACTTGGGAGAGGAGTCGGGAGGAATGTACTAAGACTTACAGCATTCTTCTGATCCTGAAGAACAAGGATGAATTGGTAACTTCTTCTTTTTTTTCTTTTCTTTTTCCACGGTGGTGCAAAACCTAGAATTAAAAAAACCCGCAAGTGAACAAAAAACGTGCATGTGAAACACACGCTAAAAAGTTCACTTAAGGGTGTGCTTTAATCAACCCCCTGAAGGAGCAGAACCTCTACCCTGATCCCCTCCAGCGCAAGGCATTTTTACAATGGTCTGCCTAGCCAGAAGGCCTGGCAGATACCGTTCTTCTAGGTCAGCCAAAGCCAATCATCAAATACTTGGTCGAGGGGCTTTCATGAAAAGAGACCCCTCCACCAGGGGCAGGGGAGGAAGGAACCTGAGGGCCACACATCCTCCTCCTAGACATCAGTTCAAGCCCAAGGATTCACACCCTTTATCCATGAGAAAAACACACACAAAAGTAGTGACAATCAGTGGGAGAAAAAATAAATGGAAAATAAAAAAGTGGCTGTGCCGATTGTGCACTGGCTAGGCCCTGAGGCCTGGTAGACAAAAATTGCCCCCAGACTTAGCCAAAGGGCCTATCCCTAAAAGGATGCAAAAGGGAGGCGTTTATTGACTGAGACCATGTGCCTTTTCACACAGTAGGGTCCCACATCCAAGTGATACTAGGAGCACCCCTAGGGCAACCACTCCCAGGGGGCACAGACACCGCAGACCTTCTGCCTTCCCAGCCCATGGCCAGACAAGGTAGAATGTTCAAACCAGGAGGTAATGGGCTCTTCCAGCTTTCCCGAGGGAAATTCTCCCATGCCCCAACTGCCTGTGGGCGACCCGGTTTCTGTTCCAGTAGGTACTAACCTTCCAAGCCCCAAGTAGAGATTCATAGCCACCACTCCAACCTTGGTCAGGTCAGAAGGACAGCACAGAACCTCAACTAGATCACTGTTAAGAACAGATACTACACTTGATCTTAGCCAAAAGGGCGAGAAGCCATGAATTGGTAACTGTCTGAGCTCTGGGTGCAGTGATCCTTGATAGGTGACATGTTCTCTTTATGTGTTGCAAAGTAGTTACAGTGACATATTAAAACATTTAGGGGGAAAATACAACTTTTTGCCAATTTTTTTACAAGTTTAAAAACTGTAGTTTTCTATCCTGTTTTCTGCGTATTTGAAAGACCCCAAAGTAAATGATTTATTTAGATTTGCGGTTGGTGGGGTTCTAACAATGCATGCTTGAGCTGTGTTTTTAGGACCTCCCAACTTAGGCTGCAAAAGCAGCAGGTGTGGGTATTCACTTGCTGTTGTCTGTGGCAACTGCCACCAAACGTGATCCATTCAAGAAGATGGGAAAGCACCGCAGACACCCTGCAACTGTTCTCAATGCCCAATGCTCAAGGCTCAGTGTGAGGGGGGGGAGGGGTCTTTTGTGAGAGCTTCTAGGCTGCTGATGCTTGGAGATCCCACCTGCTAGCTGAATGCAGTGTTGGTACAAGGTAATCTAGAACCCAGGGCAAACATGCCAAACTGCCCCCCCCCCTCCCCAAGATGTGTAAGAAAAAATCCCCCCCCCCCAAAAAAAAAAAATATTGAGCACTAATCTGAATGCTTACTCCCTAAGCATACATAACCCATTGCTGAACCCCCCCCCCAGCACAAATATTTGCCATCCTTGTCCACAAATACCCCACACACAAATGTGTTTGCCCCCTTCCCCCCAAAAACAATTCACTTCTCCTAGCACAAATCCTCTATCCCTCAAATATCCCCTCCAAGGCCACATCGCCCCCCCCCCCCTCCTAGCACACATACCCTTCAATAATCCCTTCCAGCACAAATCGGCCCCCCCTCCAAAAAAAAAAGCACAATCCCCTCTACCATATCACCCCTTCTAGTACAACCCTAACAAATCCCCGCTCCTAGCATAAATCCTGTTCCCCCCATCCTTCTTCCAACATAAGTCCCCTTAAAGTACCACTCCTAGGAATTCTTACCCCCTACTGCCCCTTCACCTTACATGATAGCACAGACACGGCCAGTACAAGGGGTGGGCAGGGGGAGGGGGGGGCAACTGCCCTGGGCGGTATCTAAATCTGTGATGAGGGGGGCGCACTGGGAGCTTCCACCGCTTCTCCTTCCTGACAGGCGTGACAGCAGACTAAGGACATGGATTACTGGAACCATGTCCTGTGGTCTGATGAGACCAAGATAAACTTATTTGGTTCAATATTGTAAAGCGTGTGTGGCGGCAACCAGGTGAGGAGCCAAGTGTGTCTTGCATGGTGGTGGGAGTGTCATGGTCTGGGGCTGCATGAGTGCTGTCGGCACTGGGGAGCTACAGTTCATTGAGGGAACCATGAATGCCAACATGTACTGTGACATACTGAAGCAGAGCATGATCCCCTCCCTTCGGAGACTGGGCCACAGGGCAGTATTCCAACATGATAACAACCCCAAACACACCTCCAAGACGACCACTGTCTTGCTAAAAAAGCTGAGGGTAAAGGTGATGGACTGGCCAAGCATGTCTCCAGACCTAAACCCTATTGAGCATCTGTGGGGCATCCTGAAACGGAAGGTGGAGGAGCGCAAGGTCTCTAACATCCATCCACTTGGTGATGGTGTCATGGAGGAGTGGAAGAGGACTCCAGTGGCAACCTGTGAAGCTCTGGTTAACTCCATGCCCAAGAGGGTTAAGGCAGTGCTGGAAATGAATGGTGGCCACACAAAATATTGACACTTTGTGGCCAAATTGGACATTGTCACTTAGGGGTGTACTCACTTTTGTTGCCAGCGGTTTAGACATTAATGGCTGTGTGTTGAGTTATTTTGAGGGGACAGCAAATTTACACTGTTATACAAGCTGTACACTCACTACTTTACATTGTAGCAAAGTGTCATTTCTTCAGTGTTGTCACATGAAAAGATAGAATAAAATATTTACAAAAACGTGATGGGGTGTACTTACTTTTGTGAGATGCTATATATTTTATTTTTTTTTTTCATTTTTAACTGCCCTGTTGGGGGGCTTTGATGAAATATTGGGACTCTAAACAGACCCCAGATTTTTCACTTTTGAGACACTATGTGATTTTTTTTATCACTTCAATGGGTCAAGTTCAACAAGGAGTATAATTCATGTTGCAGCAGTGAAGCAAAACATGACAGCCCCAACATGTGTACTTCCCCAGGCACTCCCTCTGCCGCTAAAGGGTGTAGCGGTTGAGGCAGTTTGCCCCTGCCCGGCCATCATAATTTAACCACAACCACTCATCACTGCGGCACCACATGCCACTTCCTCCCTGACATGTCCCTCATTTCAACCTGGGGGTGGGGGGGCGTAGTTTGCCCTGGGGACTGGATGACCTTGTCTCGGAAATGAGCGCAGTGCCCAGGGCAGCTGCTCCTCATGCCCAGCATTGTCCCAGCCCTGTGTATATGTGCTTTGCCCTGTCATGGTGTGGAAAGGGCTTTTGTGTCTCATTCAGGTAGGTTGAGGGGCTTCAAGGTACTTTTTTTACATGGTGGAAACTGGAGTTTCCTCAGAGGTTAGTACAACCTGGTTTGGGTCCTGGAGCCTGAAGGCTTCATAGAGACTTGGGTGGGACAAAGTCTCCAATCCTGGATGAAGTCTCTAATCCTGGATCCAGGTTTTGTGGACAACCAACACACTAATTGTATAGGTGTGTGCAGGGCTTTTATTAGAGATGTGACAGAGAAATGCTGAAAAAAAAACTACTCTCTAATTTTTTTTGGGGGGTGGGGGGGGGGGGGGGAGACTTGTGTGATCCTTCTACTTTAACCTACCAATGTCAAACTGTGACAATGTTTCTTCCAGTGTAACATTTCTGCTAATTCATTTTTCATCGCTAATCTAGGATTTCTTGCTGCCCTTCCTGGAAGGAGAAAGATACTGGATAGGACTGCGACGGGACATCCAGAATAGCAGTCGCTGGCTGTGGGTAGATGGGACCCCTCTCACATTCAGGTGAGTACATCCTGCCATTAAGGGGAATCAGTCGGTAAGAAATAAGAAACAAAGTATAACCACTCTACGTCCCCATCCCACTACGGGCTTGTTTACACTAGTGTTAGCTCTCTGAAAATTGATCCTAGGAGGCATAATGTCATGGTGCGTCCCTACTTAGTCAAATAAGTCGCATTTCTAGGGTGGTACTGCCTGCCGAGATCAAAAGGGGGGCAAATTTTTGCTACAGATATGTGTATATCATCATCCGCTGTCTTTGCAGCTTTAAGGGGAGCTTCAGTTACCCCCCCCCCAAAAAAAAAAATTAAATTCAGCAGCTACAAAAAATGTAGCTGCAGACTTTAAATATAAGGTCACTTACCTGTCCAGGAGTCCAGTGCTGTCCTCACCGGAACACTCCTGAACCCTGCATCCTTTGCAATACACACTCCTGAACCCTGCATCCTTTGCAATACACACTCCTGAACCCTACACCCTGTGCAATACACACTCCTGCACCCTGCACCCTGTGCAATACACACTCCTGAACCCTGAATCCTGTGCAATATGCACTCCTGAGCTTTGCATCCTGTGCAATACACACTCCTGAGTCCTGCACCCTGTGCAATACACACTCATGTGTCCTGCACCCTCTGCAATACACACTGCTGAGTCCTGCACCCTCTGCAATACACACTCCTAAACCCTACACCCTGTGCAACACACACTCCTGAACCCTGCAACTTGTACAATACACACTCCTAAGTCCTGCACTCTGTGCAGTACACACTCCTGAACCCTGCACCCTGTGCAATACACACTCCGGGAACCCTGCACCCTGTGCAATACACACTCCTGAACCCTGCCCCCCGTGCAATACACACTCCTGAACCCTTCACCCTGTGCAGTATACACTCCTGAAGCCTACACCCTGTGCAATACACACTCCTGAAGCCTACACCCTGTGCAATACACACTCCTGAAGCCTACACCCTGTGCAATACACACTCCTGAATCCTGCACAGTATGTGTTCCTGTGCCCTGCATCTTGTCCAATATGCACTAGTGAGTTCTCCACAGACTGGCCACGGACACAGAGTAATTTTTCCCAAAAGAGACTAATGCAGCACCGTGTTTGCTCTTAGCAACACGACTGATGCAGGGACATTTTCTTCCTTCCTGTGACACCACTGAGGCAGGGACATTTTGTTTCCTTCTAGTGACCTAACCAATGCAGCGACATTTTCCCCTCTGATACCCCACCATTTTTCCTTTTAGCAACACCACCAACACCAGTAAATTTTTTTTTTCGTTAAGTGACACCACCAACACTAGCATATTTTTTTTCCATTCAGTGACACCGCCGACACAGGAATATTTTTTTCCATTCAGTGACACCACCCATGCCCACATTGCCTATGCAACAACATGAACAAACAACTGAAAATGCTGAGCCACCTGGCTCCCTTGTTAGCATTACCACTGCTATTCTCACTAGTCCCTCTGACTGTGTTGCCCAGCTCTCCTGGTTCTTTTGGCTCACTTAGCCTTTAGTCGCATAGCCCTACTGCACAGCCCACTCCTGGTCTCTGGATTGGGGTTCTCCTGATCCCCGATAGGAACCGACTTGACTCCTGGAATGAGACCTCATGTCTCCTGGCTGGGGCTCCACTGACCCCTGGGTGAAACCCTCTGTCTTTTGACTCCTGGTTGGGTCTCCTCTGACCACTAGTGAAACCCTGTGTCTCTTGACTCCTGGCTGGGGCTCCTCTGACCCCTGGGTGAGACCCTCTGTCTCTTGACTCCTGGCTGAGGCTCCTCTGATCACAGGTGAGACCCTCTGTCTCTTGACTCCTGGCTGGGGCTCCTATGACCCCTGGTGAGATCCTTTGTCCCCCAACTCCTGGCTTGGGCATCTCTGACCCCTGGTGAGACCTTCTGTCCCCCAAATCCTGGATTGAGACATCCTGCCTCCTGGCTGTGGCATCTCTGACCACTGGGTGAGACCTTCTGTCCCCTGATTTCTGGCTGGGGCTCCTCTGACCCCTGGGTGGGACCATCTGTCTTTTTGACTCCTGGCTGGGACTCTTCTGACCACTAGTGAGACCCTTTGTCTCTTGACTCCTGACTGGGGCTCCTCTGACACCTGGGTGAGACCCTCTGTCTCTTGACTCCTGGCTGGGGCTCTTCTGACCACTTATGAGGCCCTGTGTCTCTTGACTCCTGACTGGGGCTCATCTGACACCTGGATGAGACCCCCCGTCTCTTGACTCCTAGCTGGGGCTCCACTGACTACTGGTGAGACCTTCTGTCCCCTGACTCCTGGCTGGGGCTCCTCTGACCCCTGGTGAGATCCTCTGTCCCCCAACTTCTGACTGGGGCTCCTCTGATCCCTGGGTGAGACCCTCTGTCTTTTGATTCCTGGCTGGGGCACCTCTTAACACTGGTGAGACCCTGTGTCTCTTGACCCCTGGCTGGGGCTCCTCTGACCCCTGGGAGAGACCCTGTGTCTCTTTACCCCTGGCTGGGGCTCCTCTGACCACTGGGTGAGACCATCTTCCTCTTGACCACTGGCTGAGGATCCCCTGACCCCTGGTGAGATCCTCTGTCTCTTGACACCTGGCTGGGGCTCCTCTGACCCCTAGATAATACCTTCTCACTCCAATATTGGAGCTGTCTCCAAACTTGGAGCCCTAAGCTTAAAGTGGGAGTAAATGCCCATCTCTGACTTGTACCTATAGTTAAGCCTATAATAAGACTTACCTATAGTTACTGTAAATATCTCATAAACGTGCACTGTTTAGGAGATATTTACTGTACATGCAGCCAGTGACGTCACTAGCGCATGCGTTCTGAAGGAAAGGCATAGTTGCCAACATTCTGAAAAAACTTATAGGGACACTTTTTTGTCTGTAGGTGGAGCCTTATTTTAATTAAGGGTGGGGCATTAAATTGGAGGTGTGGCCGAGTTTTAGAGGAGTAATGCAGTAAAAAATAGGCATGGTTTAAACTATGCTAAATAGTGGGCGTTGCTTAAATGGGTGTGGTTAAATAGAGTCTGAGCTGAAGGAAGGATGGAAGGAGAAGGAAAAGAGAGAGAGAAGAGAGAGAGAGAGAGAGAGAGAGAAAGGGATGGAGGGAGAGAGAAAGAAAACAAAAAGTGCTAGGGAGGGAAGGAGAGAGAAGGAAGGAAAGTAAGAGGGATGGAGGAACAGCAGGCCCAGATCCTACACCACAATCGCAATATGTGTATACCAAAAAGTTTAACAATCAGCCTCCTATCCCTTGATCCTATCAAACAGATGCAAGAGATGGTCAGAGAGTGTGTGGACGTGATACAGGAGATGGTCAGAGAGTGTGTGGACGTGATACAGGAGATGGTCAGAGAGTGTGTGGACGTGATACAGGAGATGGTCAGAGAGTGTGTGGACGTGATACAGGAGATGGTCAGAGAGTGTGCGGACATAGTACAGGAGATAAATAAATCCAGAAAATGTGTGCAATAAATACAAAGTGCAATAGTGCCAAATATTATAAATGTGAACAAATAAAAAATTATAGGTTAAAAGTAATATTTACAATAATGAAAATAAGGTGCAAATCGGGCACATATAATAATGATAATAAGTCGTGCACACCAAAATGAGTGAATATAAATGCAACTGTAAATATGTATACAGTAGCCACCCTGTATGCAATGACATAAAGTGCTGAGTGTGCAGAAGTAAACACAATAGGTATAACTGTAAAAAAACAAAGTGAAAATATAGCAACTGTTACTAAGCAGATACATACAATTATTGCTTAATAAAGTGCTGATGGCGTTTTCCCGTGATCAGAGAAATATTGCACTCTCCAGAGGTGCACTCTATCAAGTCCACTATGAGTGATCCAATGGTATCCTTTGTGGTGACAATCAATCTCATCCTGGCTCCATCAACCTCCCCAATCCCATCCCAGCTCCATCTATTCCCTGATTTCATCTGGCTCTATCCACCACCCTATCCCATCCCAGCTTCATCTATTCCCTCCATACCATCCCAGCTCCATCCACCACCCTGATCCAATCCTGGCTCCATCCATTCCCCCAATCCCATCCCAGATCCATCTATCCCACTGATCCCATTCTGGCTCCATCCACCACCCTGATCCCATCCTTTCTCCATCCATTCCCCCAATTCCATCCATTCCCCCAATCTCATTCCAGCTCCATTTATTCCCCCGATCCTATCCCAGCTTCATCTATTCCTCCGATCCCATCCCAGTTCCATCTATTCCCTTGATCCCATTCCCGCTCCATCCATTCCCCAGATTCCATCCCAGCTTCATCTATTCCTCTGATCCCATTACAGCTCCATCCATTCCCCCGATTCCATCCATGCCCCGTGATTCCATTTCGGCTCCATCCATTACCCCTATCCCATCCACCACCCTGATCCCAACCCATCTCCATCTGTTCCCCTGATCCCATCCCGACTCCATCCACCACCCCAATCCCATCCCGTGTTAATCTATTCCACCAATTTCATCCCAACTCTATTCATTTCCCCCATCCCATCCTGGCTCCATGTATTCCTCTGATCCCGTTCCAGCTCCATCCATTCCCCTGATCCCATTCCGGCCCCATGTATTCCATCTGATCCCATCCCAGCTCCATCCATTCCACAATCTCATCTGAAATCCCTCCATTCTCCTGATCCCATTCTAGCTCCAGCTATTCCCCAAATTCCATCCCGGATCTATCTGCCACCCAGATCCAATGCCAGCTCCATCCACCACCCCGATCCCATCCTGCCTCTATTCATCACCCGGATTCCATCCCGGCTCCATCCACCACCCTGATCCAATCCCAGCCCCATCTATTCTCTTGAACCCATCCCAACTCCATCTATTCCCCGATCCCATTCCAGCTCCATCCATCCCCCGATCCCATCACAACTCTTTCCACCCCCCTGATCCCAATCCAATTAGAACTCTATCCTTCCCCTGATACAATCCCAACTCCATCCATCCACCGATCCCATCATAACTCTATCCATCCCCCAATCCCATTCCATCTCAATCTATTCCCTCTGATCCCATCCCAGCTCCATACATTCCCCTGATTCCATCCCGACTCCTTGCTTCCCCCTGATCCCATCCCAGCTCCACTCCCCCACCCCACCCTCTTCCCCATGCCTCCCTCCTTGGCAAGTTTAGTGTACATAGAAATCATTACAGACCTCAGATCAGCCAGTCCTGGCAGGGTGGGTTCAGTGCACTCCGCTCTGCACTGTCTGTGTGTCAGAGGCAGCTGGAGAGAGATGCCGATGTTCCAAAGACAGTGTAGCTCATGACGTGCGTCCCCATACATGCCATGGGCATTCCGGGACCCCGGGACATGGTTGAAAATCCTAGGGGGTCCTGGTGAATTAGGGGGGTTGGGAGGTATGCAAAAGCCCTTAATGTGAATGCTGTTTCATATTTTCCTACATTTTCACAGTGGCAGACCCTCACTCTATCACAATGTAAATGCCGTGTGAATTCCGTTTCATATTCTCCTACATTTTCACAGTGGCAAGCCCTCGCACTGTCATAATGGGAATGCCATGTGAATGCCATGTCATATTCTCCTACATTTTCACAGTGGCAGGGCCTCGCTCTGTCACAATGTGAATGCCATGTTAAAGCCGTGTCATATTCTCCTACATGTTCACAGTAGCAGGGCCTCGAACTGTCACACTGGGTTCTGGAGTTGCCTGGAGTGTAGAGAGAAAGTCCTCAAAATGATTGATCCCGCACCTTACGGCAGAAGTATTATTGTTATATCTTTGAGCTTGAGCGTCCTCTGCTATCCGCTTCCCCCGGTCATTCCAGCTGCAAGAATTTGCTTTGTTCTTGCCGCTGGAATCTGGTGGCTGCATGAAAATGGCGGTGTGAAGGAGGCCCAAAAGTTAAACTATCTGACATTATCGTTTTTTTTTTTTTCATTTTGCAGTGCATGGGATGAAGGGGAACCCAACAACGAAAAAGGCCATGAAAACTGCACAGAGATTAGAAAAAACGTTTGGTCATTGAATGATGTCCCGTGTGACATTAAGAAACATTACATATGTAAAGCTCTGTCGAGGTGCTGAGATACGCTCTGTATACTGTGACCTCTCTTCTCTGTATGATATCTGCTTCCATGCTTTCCCAGGAGTTCCATGACAGTACGAGGAGGTTAGGTTGGGGGAAACCATTGTCTTTTGCTCTATATTTTATTTCCATTGATTGAACCCATACACTATGAGGTCTCTATATAATTCACTATGCCATCGTCTGTTAGCTTTCATGAATAATCTCCATAATTTGCCATATATATGTTTTTCCTGTAATCAACAGCTCCATTTAGTGGCCATAATGTGGTATTTTTCTGATTGAAGTATTTTGGGAATATACTAAATTATGAGCACTAGATGGTGTTGACGATCATAGGAAATAAATATATTGAGCAACCTACGGTGATTATTCATGACAGCTGTGCAAATACTTGGACATTCACACAGCAAATTTGTTATAAGTAGACCCCTTTTGGATTTTATAGACCTCGGGTAAGAATTTGGCATATTCAAGATAATTTTGCACAACAAGTTTTGCAGGCCCATTCAAGGTGGCAAATACATACACAGATGAAATAAAGCAATTCCTAAAGGGGGAGGGGACTTTCTGGTAGGGGAGGTGTCAAGGTTTTACCTTGCCCTCCTGTTGGCAGCCATCTTGGCTATGTGCAGACTGCTGCCTCTTATAGACTGTGATTGCACCATCACTTCCTGGGCATTGCACAGTGATGATGTCATACACCTGATTATATATATCACCTGCTGGGTTACTATCATTGCCCTTGTGTTTGTGCTCCAAGGTGCATCTCTGCTAGCAGTCTTCTGTTCTCTGTGTTCCTCCATGCATGACCTGGCTTGGCTGACGACTCTTCTGACTCTTGACCTTGCTTTGGCAGACAACCCACTTCTAGATCCGACCCCGGCTTGGATTACTACCCACCCCTGGACTTGACCGCGACTTGCTCCTGCTCTCATTTCCTCACTGTTGCTGTGCGATTATTATTATTATTATTGTTGTTTCTTCCAATAAACTGCTTCATTTTACCTGCATTCCTGTGTGGTCTGGTTTCCTTGCCTTGATCATTCCCTTCTGAAGTTTAGCCTCCATTTAAGGATGAAATACAGCCATTCCTGGTGGGGGAGGAGACTTCTTGTGGGGGAGGAGACTTGATAATTCTCTGCTGCAGTTTCGCCTCCACTTTCAGGATGAAGTACAATGATTCCTGGTGGGGGAGGAGACTTGATCATTCTCTGCTACAGTTTCGCTTCCACTTTCAGGATGAAATACAGCCATTCCTGGTGGGGGAGGAGACTTCCTGGAGGGGGAGGAGAATTGATTATTCTCTGCTGCAGTTTCGCTTCCAGTTTCAGGATGAAATACAGCCATTCCTATGGGGGAGGAGTCTTGATCATTCTCTGCTACAGTTTCACTTGAACTTTCAGAATGAAATATAATCATTCCTGGTGGGGGAGGAGACTTGATCATTCTCTGCTACAGTTTCACTTCCACTTTCAGGTGCCCCTCCCAAGTACATTGTGTGACTGGACAGTGAAAGGGGAAGCAGCACACGAATGAGTTCATCTCTCGGTAACTTTGCTCTCTCCTCCCATATCCCCATATATTATACCATGTTTCACTGATCGCTGATAAATAAAGTGTAAGAAAAGCTGTGATTCGCTAATTTTTTTATGTGCAAGTTTACCTGAATGTTCAATGCCTAGGAGGACATGCGCCATAGTTTAAAATAAATAAATAAATACAATAATTTGGTGGATCCTAGATGAGGATCTGATACAGATGTCAATTTGGGAATGCTCATGAAAAATGACATGCCTTTTTCCTGATGAGGATGTAGTATGGATGTCAAGGGGGACTCCACGCAAAAATAAATAAAAATCAATTAAAAAGAGGCGTGTCCAAGATGGCAACCTGAGAGGATGCATGGTTCAGAGCTTTGCTGGCCTTACCGCATCTATTCTGTCACCTAGTGGTTTTTCTACCCAGGAAAGTACCCTGGCCAACTCTGGATGCCATACAAACCACAATGGAAGGGGAAAGGCTTAATTTCCCACCGATAGCAGAGGTTACAGCCCTGATCCCGGAGCGCCACGTGGAGGCTTCTCCCCCGGCCGGTCTCCAATATGGTGTTACAGACGGAGGCTGAGAAGCGTGCTGACCTACCGCAGCTCGGCTTTCAGGTGGTCATGGCAGCGAATGCCACCTGTCAGGCTACCCTAACTAACAAAATAGAAGAAGTGCAATTCAATGTGGGACTAATCTGGCAGGACCTGGACAAGCTCCACTCGCGCATATCCGTGGTGGAGCAGCGGGTCAGACAGATGGAGGAACACACTGCATCCATCCGCACTTTACAGAACAAAGTCCGAGCCCTGGAATACAAGGTGGAGACGCTGGAAACAGAAACAGGCGAAACAACCTGCGGATCGTGGCTCTACTCGAAGGGGTCGAGGGGAAGGGTTTTTCAGTTTTTGTGGAGGAGCTCCTTAGATCCCTGCTGCCAGAAGCCCAATTCTCTCCATACTTTACAGTGGAACGTGCCCATTGGATCCCCCCCTACTCCTGGACCGCTGGGTTCTTCTCCTCACACTCTGATATTCTGGTTACTCAACTTTAGGGACCAAGATGAGGTCCTCAGAGCCCCCCACAGAGTCGGTGACTTAAAATTCCAGAACAGTAAACTTCTATTTTTCCCCGAATACTCGGTTGAAACAAAAAAGCTCCGTAGATCTTTTGATCAAGGTAAAGTGGCGCTGAGAGCTTGTGATATCAGATATAGCATTCTTTTCCCTGCCAAGTTAAGGGTTCAGGATTAGGGATGAGCTTCGAGTTCGAGTCGAAACTAACTTCGACTTGAACATTGGTCGTTCAGTCGTACGTCGAATGACGAACAAATGTGCTTCTTCGCAGGAAATTTGAGATTCCCATAATGCACTGCACGCGCGCCGCACGTGCAGCACGTTTTGTGATTGGCCAAAGCATGCACCCTGACCTCATGCTTTGGCCAATCAAATGATCTCTGCCATGATTGGACTAAAGGCAGGCTGCCTTTAGCCAATCATGGCTCAGGGGCCATGTACAGACCCCACACTACATAAAGGCTGCCCGCGCACCTGCAGCGTGTAGTGTGATTGTGTGGGCGAGGAGACAGGGAGAGGGATGCGTGTGAGGCAGGGCAAGAGTAGCTTTTTTTGGAGTTTGTCAGACAGTGCAGAGAAACATTCCTAGCAGTGTAGAGAGGGCCAGGAACATGTTTCAGGCAGGGAGAGCTTTTTTCTTTGCAGTTTGTTAGACAGTGCAGGGCCAGTGAGTGATTCATTCCTAGCAGTGTAGGGAGGGCCAGGAACATGTTTCAGGCAGGGAGATAATTGTTTCGTTGCAGTTTGTCAGTGCCAGTCATTCATTACTAGCAGGAAAGGAGAGAGATTTCTCATCTATAGGGCTATCGATTACATTACATCAGTGAGAGTATTGTTAATCGGTCACTTGGGTATATCCTATAAGCAGCACAGATCATCTATAGGGCTATAGATTACATCACATCAGTGAGAGTATTATTAATTGGTTACTTGCGTACATCCTATAAGCAGGACAGATCATCTATAGGGCTATAGATTACATCATATCAGTGAGAGTATTGTTAATCGGTCACTTGCGTACATCCTATAAGCAGCACAGATCATCTTTAAAGCTATAGATTACATCATATCAGTGAGAGTATTGATAATTGGTCACTTGCGTACATCTATAACCACCCCAGCTCATCTATAGGGCTATCGATTACATCATATCAGGCCATTGAGTATCTATTGGTCAGTTGCGTATACCCTATATTGATCTGTATCAACATCATGTCTGCAAGGCTGACAAGGAGAGGCTGACGCTCACAGGCCACAAAAAGAGGGCAAGCAGCCTCTGTGTCAATTGTGAAAAGTGGTGGTCACAGTTGACATAGTGCATCCTCTGCAGGCGGGGCACGCCCGTCCTTTATTTCCGGTGCTGCCCGTGCTATTCAGCCACAAGATGTGGAAGAGTTGATGGAGTGGGTCAATAAGCCATCTTCATCCTCCTCTTCCTCTGACACCCACGCTCACAGTAGTTTGCCTTCCACCGAAGCTGCCAAAGCGGCCCGTTCCACAGGCTCCTTCTCCACAGCTACTCCTTCTGTCACCCCACCATCATGCACAGAGGAGTCACCTGAACTATTCGATCATAGTGTCAGTGACATGCTGCTGGAGGATGCGCAGCAATTAGAAAGCTGTGATGTTGGTTCCCAGATTGATGAAGTGAATAAAAGGAGAGCTGCACTAAACTGATGAACCTGATAAGTGATCAGGGTAAGCGTACAGAGACCACAAACTAGAATTAACTAGTATACAGTAAAACAATCAAAAAGCAAATGATATTCATAGAACTGAACCTACTGCAGTACTATAATAGACACAAAGTCCATCAAATAATAAAAGTCCAAGTTAAGCAGGAGTGGGTAAGCAAAAAAGGGTGTCCAGTGTAGAAAGGGAAATCCTTCACCACTTCTATGTGCCTAAGTCCACAATCCGTGCCGCATGCATAGGGCTCACACCAGGCTTACCAGAGCTCAATAGTTAGTGAGCATGTCAAACACTATATCCACTGTGCAGACTGGCTGATGTCATGGGACCTCCTCAGCGTGGCAGGGAAGCCTCTCCGTACCACTGCCTATGGATCAACAAAGCCAAGCACCCCAAGTAGATCTAGCAACCTCACAGCGATGCACGGACCCAGTAAAGGAAAGGGGAGCACAATAGCGTAGTATGTATTGATAGTTTATTAAGAAAACGGTTAAAATCACTTACATGAATAAAAATAACAAGCGCTTGTCATAAGATATACCGCTGCCGCCCGACTTCCGGGTTGCGTCGTGGCGATGTCAGCACGCCTTCCCTACGCATTTCGTGACACTTCACGTCTTCCAGGGGATGCGGGCGGCACGCTGACGCACCACTTAAATAGTAAACAACTCCACAGAAGGGCCGCCTCCTCCGGTGTCACCCGAAGCGAGTGCCGCCATCTTAACTGAGGGAACTGCCAGACCATCGGGAGCTCTAACAAGCAAACTCGATAGGTCATAGCAGAAAGATCTAAACGGCCAAATCCCGGAGCGGGAACCACCGGAAAGAGCCGACCCACTTCTGATACAGACCCAAATGTGATAAACAAACAAAAACAAAGGGCATTTTCAAAACAGGTACCGAACTACCCATGATGCTGCATCAAAAGGCTACATAATATCAAACGAGGTTGAAAATTCAAACAAACCTCGTATATGGGTAACGCGCAAACGAGTATAATCCCGGAAGCTGGCCACGCCATCTTTGATCATGGAAAGCTCAAATTGAAACTAAATTTAAGATTAAATATCATACTTAGATTCAACAATAAAAACAATCCAATTTATGAAAATACCACTAGGGATAAAAATCATCATATAGCTAACAAATTAACTAGAATACCGCTGGGGATAAAAGCCTCATATATTAAATCGTACCAGAGGCGCTAAATAGATGAAAGAGCACCCCGGACCATATTGCTGGTATCTAGTATATGATAAACAAAATATAATATAAATAAGCACACAGGCGTAAACACACTCTGTGCACATAAGGGTAAAAAATCATTGCTTCAAAAAAGCTGATCAGTCTAATGAGAGACCAATGGGCGCTAGCTGGAATACAGCATCATGGGTCAAACAGTATCTACTATTGACAATAATGCATAATCCGCTCAATTAGCATAAAATTACTAAGGTGAAAAATGTAAGCTAATAATGGCCCCCTTTGAAGAAGGTACCTCACCAGCAAAGAAAAAGAATAACAATAATGGTAAGGCTATGTACTGGATCTTAAAAGAACAGAAACACAAACGGAAAGCATTCAAGAATTGTCTATAAATGCGTTCACGTCCGTGTCTATGTTGAGACCAAAAGGGATGAAGGTTCTGATCTTATAGATCCAGGACATCTCCAACTTTGAAAGTCCTCTCACAAAAGGCTCCCTCTCCAATGAGGAGAGAACTTATCAATTCCAACAAAAATTGTACCTCGAGGGTCTTTGTTGTGCTTAATGCAGTAGTGGTTGGAAACAGAATGTTTCCTAAAGCCTTTCTTGATATTAGCTATGTGTTCGTTGCAGCGAATGTAAAACGCTCTCTTGGTCCTGCCAATATATTGCAGGCCGCACGGACACTGCAACAAATACACAACACCTGTTGTTGAACAAGAGATGAAAGGCCTAATAGGGAATTTGATGCCCAAGCTAGTAGAAAGGATTTCCTTGATGTTCCTCTGCTTACATACATTGTAAGAGCACGTCTGACAGCGATTGCATCTGTAATAACCTTTAAGCTGGTTGAAAAAGGTTGGCTTCGGCTCAGGAGGGTCTAAAATATTTGGAGCCAGCCTATCTCGCAACGTAGTGGCACCTCTGAAGATAACCTTAGGTTTAGCAGGCAATACTTCTCTCAAAGTCAGGTCATTTTTCAGAATGTGCCAATTACGTTCTATGATATTCTTGATGTTTCTTTGTTGCGTGGAAAATGTAGTTACAAAAGGGGCAGTGTAAGAAGACTGCACTTTGGCCGGCCAGGTGGTACTAGAAAGCATACTAGACCTGTCCATAACTTCAACTTTCTTAAGAGTATCAGTCAGGAAAGACCTATCATAGCCCTTATCAAGGAACCGGTCTGTGAGGACCTGAGCCTGACGCACAAAGTCCTCATGATGGGTGCAGTTTCTTTTGAGCCGCATGTATTGCCCCTTTGGCACCGCCTGCAGCTAAGGGGAATGATGGCAGCTGTCTGTAGGAATGTACGCATTCCTATCCGTGGCCTTAAAATATGTCCTGGTGATGAACTTGACATTATCCCGAGTAATCGTCAAATCTAGGAAATTGATGGCCACTTGGCTGGCTTCAAAACTAAGTTGAATGCCTCTAATATTACGGTTCAATTCTTCCATGAACGCTTCCAACTCAACTTTAGGCCCATCCCATAGGAGGAGGACGTCATCAATGTACCTAGCCCAGAGCAAAATCTGGGGTTTGGCACTGTTATAGATGACGTCCTCCTCCCACTGGGCCATAAAGAGGTTAGCAAGGGAGGGGGCTACTATACCTCATGCCTTCTCAAATACAAGCATTAAGAGGGATTATGGTATAGCTATGAGTGCCACAGAGACTTGCACCCAATCTGCTAGCAGTACACCACTGCTTGATTTGCGCAGCGGGCAAATTTCACTACCCCAGTTTTTGAACTGTAGAAAGAAATACTGTCCCAGCCATCCACATGCTCAGCGTCTTAATGCTAGCTTGGCGAAATTGCTAGCATTACAGTTGCTGCCTTTTCAGCTGGTAGACACGGCTCCCTTTCGCAAATTTGTGGAATGTGCTGCACCATAATGGCAGGTCCCAAAAAAGGCATGTCTTTTCGCATAAGGCCATTCCGGCTCTCTACCGTCATGTGGAAGGTAGTGTTTTGGCCTCGTTCGACAAAGTGGTCAGCAGGAAGGTGCACATTACTGCTGACTCTTGGTCCAGCAGGCATGGACAGGGACGCTACATTTCTTTCATGGTGCACTGGGTAACTCTGCTGGCAGTTAGGAAGGATGCAGGACAGAGTTCGGTGTTGCAGCTTGTTTTGCCACCACGCCTCCAAAAAGCTGGTGCTGGTTCTGCCACATCTGGCTACTCCACCACCTCCTCCTCCTCCTCCATGTCCTCTTCTGCGCAATTGTCCTCTGAAGCAGCAGTGCTCCCTAAGCTTTCCAGGGGCTACACAAGCAGTCAGGCTAAAAGATGCCATGCTGTGCTTCAGTTGGTCTGTCTAGGGGATAGGAGTCACACCGGTGCAGAGATTCTGTCAGCTCTGCAGGGGCAGACTCAGAGATGGTTGACACCACGACAGCTTGAGCCAGGAATGGTATGAAACAATGGCATCAACCTTCTCTCCACCCTCGGACAGGGACATTTAACACATGTTCCATGCTTGGCACATGTTCTGAATCTGGTGGTGCAGTGTTTCTTGAGCAGATACCCGGGCTTCCAAGATCTCCTGAGGCAGGCCAGAAAAGTCTGTGGCCATTTCCGCCGTTCGTTCAATGCCAGTGCTCGCTTATCTGACATTTAAGGGGAATTCAACCTGCCCACTAGGTGGAACTCAACTTTGGCAATGCTGCAGTGACTGCACACGCAGCAGAGGGCCATCAACAAGTACCTGTGCGAGTATGGCACAAGGACAGGGTCAGGGGAGCTTGGCTTTTTTTCGCCACGCCAGTGGCTTTTGATTAAGGATGCATGCATCGTCCTGTCACCATTTGAGGAGGCCACAAGAATGGTGAGCTGGGATGATGCATGCATCAGTGACACTATCCCGCTAGTCTATATGCTGGAGCACACTCTGCGTGGAATCGTGGACAGGGCACTTGAGGCAGAACAGTGGCAGGAAGAGGAGGACTTCCTTTCCTCACAAGGCCCCCTTTATCCAGATATCATTCCTGCAGGGCCACAAAACACATAGGAGGAAGAGGAGGAGGAGGAGGATTTCGGCAGCATGGATGTAGAGAATAGCATACAGAAGTCTTCAAGGGATGGTTTTGATTCCCCAGAAACCCCAAGAGTTGTAAGTGGTTGGGGAGAGGTTGCTCCTCCTGACAATGTCATCCTTAGTGACCCAGAGGACTCAGAAGCTCATGCCTCCTCCAACTTATGTTGTATGGGCTCCCTGATTCTGCAAAGCCTGTGAAAGGACCCGAGGATTCATGCTATCAAGGAGAGGAATAATTACTGGTTTGCAACCCTTATTGATCCACGTTACAGGGGTAAAGTTGCAGAGCTCATCCTGCCTTCGCAGAGGGATCAGAGGATGAAACATCTTGAGGAGGCCTTGAAAAAAAATTTGTGTACCACCTTTCCAGACACTGGGAGGTCAATATTCTCTGGACGTGTTTCTGAGGCATCGTTCAGCCAAAGGAGGAGTGGTGGAGAAGGCAGCTGGCTGACCGATGCCATTAAACAGTTCTTTTGTCCTCAGCAGCACCCAGGCTGTTAGGTTTGAGCAGCCACCGGCAGCGTCTCCATCATATGGTGCATGCAGACCTTTCCAGCTGAGTATCCACTGGGTTACTGGGTCTTGATGATGGACCAATGGCCAGAACTTGTTTAATATTCAATAGAGCTACTGGCCTGTCCTGCTTCCAGCGTGTTTTCCGAAAGGACGTTCAGTGCTGCTGGAGGTTTTGTGATGGACAAAAGAGTGCGTCTGTCCACAGACTCTGTTGACCAGCTGACTTTTATCAAAATGAACCAGTCCTGGATCAACAAGAGCTTTCAAGCCCCTGATGCTGATGTAACTGATTGCATTTGCTAGGGGTCTGCTATACCTTGAAGACTGCATATGCTGCCTATCCTATTCCTCTTCCTTGATTCTGCTAGCTTCCAACAATGTTTTTGGTTTAGGTCACCCCCAAGGCCTAATTTTTCTGCACTTGTATGACAGGTGCATACAATTTAAATGTTGTATGTCATTTTTAACAGCAGACCCTATCCCTGTGCCTTGCTATCTGTGAGGGGTTACGGTGTTCTGGCAGCAACAACACCAAAGGCCCAATATTATTGCGCCTGTTTGACAAGTACATGCAATTTCAAATTTGTATGTAATTCTTACCAGCAGGTCCAGTTCCTGCACCCAACAAGAGTAACTGTGAGGGGTTGCGGTGTTCAGGCACCACTAACAACCAAGGCCCAATTGCAGTTTCAGTTCCTGCCGATACTAACCTTCCAGGTCCCCATCACTCCAGCCAGTTTGCATAGCTGCCACCCAACCTTGGGCAGGTCAGATGACAGTATGATAAGAACACATACAACACTTGATCTTTGCCAATTTCAAATTAGTATGGAACTTTTACCAGCAGTGCCTGTTCCTGTGCCAAGCAAGAGTTGCTGTCTTTAGGCTCCACCAACATCCAAGGCACAATTTTTCTGCACCTCTATGACAAGTGACAAGTACATGCAAATTTCATATTTGCATGGAATTCTTACCAGCAGGTCCCATTCCTGCGCCCAGCAAGAGTAACTGTGACGGGTTACAGTGTTTAGGCACCACCAACAACCAAGGACCAATTTTTCTGCACCTGTATGACAAGTACATGTGATTTCAATTTAGTATCTAATTTCTAATGTCAGGGCCTGTCCCTGAGCCCAGCAAGAGTAACTTCCAGGGTTTGCGGTGTTCAGGCACCACCAACCCCAAAGGCCCAATTTTTCTGCACCTATATGACAAGTACATGCGATTTCAAATTTGTATGGATTTTTTAGCAGCAGGGCCCGTTCCTGCACCCAGCAAGAGTAACTGCGAGTGGTTACGGTGTTCAGGCAACACCAACAACCAAGGCCCAATTTTTCTGCACCCGTATGACAACTACATGCAATTTGAAATTTGTATCTATATTTGTATATGACATTTTTTGCTTTAGAAATATCAGTATTGCTGCACCAGGCTACATACATCGTAGAGATGCACTACTTTACAGGCACATTCAGAGGACCCCCCAGGCACGATATTTGAAGGAATTTTTTAATTTTATAGTTTCACATTAAGCCTCATTAAAATCAGTAAATCACTGCTCCTTTAACAACGATTGTTTTTAAAAACTTTTTTTTTCATTGCTACATGTTCCCCAGGTCAGTACCCATACCCCCAATACACTTTTTTGGGGCAATAACTTGCATTTAAGCCTTCAAAATGAGGTTGTTTAATTTTCGAGGTTCGAGTCCCATTAATTTCTATGGGGTTCGTTTGTTCGAACAAACTTTTCCTCTGTTCGTGGTGCTCTGGTGCAAACCAAACTGGGGGGTGTTTGGCTCATCACTATTCAGTGGATGGATGGAGAGACTGTTAAATCCCCCCCCCCCCCCCCCCGTGGATACTACCTCCTGGCTGGAATCCTTACCTCCTCACGTCTGACCTTACTACGCTCTTGTGCTTCATAATTATAATTTGTTGGCTGAGCCTTTTGTTTTAAGCTCAGCAGGGGCCCCTATTAGAACTATGAGGATCTGGATATGTTCTGGCCTGCCTGAGGAGACTGCTGCATTTTCTTGAAATTACATTTATTTTTTTATTTGTTTCTTCTTTTTGTTATTGCTGTTTTGGCCACCAGGCACACTAGGATTTCCTTACCAGGATCTCTATCCCTTTACTGTTTTCTGGCCTGGAATACCTGACCTGGCAGACAGACCTATTTTGTGGCCTGGTGTGTTGTTGCAGGCATTTTTTGGGGGTTTTTGGAGGCAGGCAAAACATCTGAACTTGTGTATAGTGGTATATATACACACATACTTGTATGTATTTTTACACATAAACATATATAGGTGTGAAAATAGCGAAGCCATATCCCTGTTCTATAAGTGACATAATACAAACGATCTTTTTTTCTGGTTCTGGACAATTGGCTCTCTATCAAAAATGACAATTTTTAAGAACTTTTTTTTGTGTGATTAATAGTCCCTGGGGCATGACCCAGAACCCTAGGCACTTTTTAGGGGCATTTATTGGGTTTTAGGGCTTCAAAATGGTGTTTTTTGATTACCAAAGTTCGGGTCCCATTGATTTCAATGGGGTTCTGAAATCCGGGCCGAACTTTCGGAAAGTTCGGATGTTCTGGCCGAACCGAACTTTTGAAAAGTTTGATCATCCCTACCAGTTAGCAGATTCACATGAAGGGGAAAAATGATGCTATATGTATGTAATGAATGCTATGCATTTACCCCGCTTAGAGATGACATGGAGCTGGAACGGGATGCGGCTCTAACAAATTAGGGTGGAGGGTTGGTACTGTGGTTTTTCTGAATTTAAGGGTCGTTTATTACAGTTCATATACATGTTGCCTGTTATTTCTATTTCTATAAATGTTAATGCATTCACTGATATAGCTACGTTTTTTGTTCAATAATTCAACTTATACTTACATAGGAGACCCGGTGTGCTCAGAGCTCACACCGATGTAATAGTTTGTTTTATCTATAGAGGCTATCCTCTTGTAAGCTATCCACTATCCCAAAGGATTACCATTGATTGAAAAAAAATATTTCATTGTACTGTTATATCCTAAACTAAAGCAATCTCGGCGGTGCCAATTCTATTGGCACATCCGACCTTGCGCCACTTTGAGTCTACTACTTTTCCATTTTCTATTTCTCAATCTTTCCTACTAAATTTTCTATCTCTTTCACCCTCTTGTCCCGCATAGGGAGGGAAGTCTCAAATACATGATGCCTTTAGGCAATTGATGCTTATCTTATTGAACAACAGCTCCCTCAACATTCACACCTTCTTATTGCTTGAATTCTTGTCTTTGACTTACTATAACGCAAGGTGTGTAAGTTATTCTTGCTGCGCCTCAGTAGGTAGGGTGTGTTTTAACATTTAAATCTTTAAAGATATGTTGCTCCCTTGTCCTCTGTGCACAATAAGCTGACGTTCTTCATATCAAGCTATGTACTTCAATGTTATTTGATTGTTCTTTTTTCTGTTACATGTTTTGATTACTTGAATAAAACACCTTTTTGTGAAAAAAAAAAAAAAAGACAAATGTTTTGTTTTGGTGGCCCTATACTTACCACCACCTGCTAATGTACAGATTATATATGATATAATGCAACTGGTGTTGGGGTATGACACCCTGGAAGTTTTCATTTTTGGGGGTTTCAATATGGTTCCCTCGCAGGACCTGGACAGACTCCACCCCATGGCTCGTTCCTCTTCTGACCTCCAGCACTGGGCAAATACATTTACATTAACAGATGGTTGTTGGCACTTCCATCCCAATGATAGGTAGTATACCTGTCATTCCACCATATATATAGAACCCTTAAGTCCTGGATCATAGGGGAGTTTATCTCCCATATCTCTTCCATACAGAGAGATTCTTCTCGCTCCTTGGAGGTTCTGGAGGGGAGAGCTGGGGGGGGGGATGTGAGGTGGCCTATGTAGCTTCTCTGACTAGTGCAAACCACTCGACCTGGCAGCGAGCCTTGAGGGAGCTATCTTTGCACAGAACTGAGCAAACTAAAAAAATCTATGTTAGATTCTGCTCAAAGAATGTTTGAGGTTGGGGACAAAAATGGACGGCTTTTGGCCTGGTTGGCTGGCCTCTCTTACCAATTCCCCCCTCCTCTCTTACTAATGCCCCCCCAGCTCTCTTACCAATTTCCCCCTCCTCTCTTACTAATGCCCCCCAGCTCTCTCATCAATTCCCCCCTCCTCTCTTACTATTGCCCCCCCAGCTCTCTCATCAATTCCCCCCTCCTCTCTTACTAATGCCCCCCCAACTCTCTCACCAATTCCCCCCTCCTCTCTTACTAATGCCCCCCAGCTCTCTCGCCAATTACCCCCTCCTCTCTTACTAATGCCCCCCAATTCTCTCACCAGTCCCCCCTCCTCTCTTACTAATGCCCCACAACTCTCTCACCAATTCCCCCCTCCTCACTTACTAATGCCCCCAACTCTCCCACCAATTTCCCCCTCCTCTCTTACTATTGCCCCCCCAACTCTCTCACCAATTCCCCCCTCTTCTCTTACTAATGCCCCCCCGCTCTCTCATCAATTCCCCCTCCTCTCTTACTAATGCCCCCAGCTCTCTCATCAATTCCCCCCTCCTCTCTTACTAATGCCCCCCAGCTCTCTCATCAATTCCCCCCTCCTCTCTTACTAATGCCCCCCCAACTCTCTCACCAATTCCCCCCTCCTCTCTTACTAATGCCCCCCCAGCTCTTTCACCAATTACCCCCTCCTCTCTTACTAATGCCCCACAACTCTCTCACCAATTCCCCCCTCCTCACTTACTAATGCCCCCAACTCTCCCACCAATTTCCCCCTCCTCTCTTACTATTGCCCCCCCAACTCTCTCACCAATTCCCCCCTCTTCTCTTACTAATGCCCCCCCGCTCTCTCATCAATTCCCCCTCCTCTATTACTAATGCCCCCCCAGCTCTCTCATAAATTCCCCCCTCCTCTCTTACTAATGCCCCTCCCCAACTCTCTCACCAATTCCCCCCTCCTCTCTTACTAATGCCCCCCAACTCTCTCACCAATTCTCCCCTCCTCTCTTACTAATGCCTCCCCCCCAACTCTCTCACCAATTCCCCCCTCATCACTTACTAATGCCCCCCCCCCCCAGCTCTCTCAACAATGAAAATTGATTTGAATTCCTGTGCTGCTGAAGCTCAGAGTGTCAGGACTGTAGCATGGAGCCAGGGAGGAGTTTCACAACACTTCACTCAGCTCCATGCTACAGTCCTGACAGGTGGGAAAGAAGACACCTCCAGTCCCCAATTAAACAGGGATGTGGGAAGGACACCCAGCAGCAAATATGAGCCATGTCCCCCCTGGGTGCCTGGTGCGATTCCTCTTACCTTTCACAAGTCTCTGAGAGCCTACATCTGGGCAGCTTAGAGGCAGGATCAGGAGCCGCCGAGAGCCGACATGACAGGGAGCCGCCGACTGAGAGGCAGGATAGGGAGCCGAAGACAGGACGGAGCTGGGAGGAGGAGGGGGCAGCAGAGATGGCCGGCCATATTTTCCGGGACTTCAGCCCAGCTCTGCGGGACCCCGGAACTCACTTCAAATTGCGGGACAGTCCCGCAGATTCCGGGATGGTTGGGAGGTATATGTTTAGCTCCAAAGTCCGGTAAACAGCTCCCTCCAGCCCTTCACTGACTGAGGTAGCTCCTTGTAACTGCTTGTGCTGCAGCAACTCTTAACACTGTACACTGTACACATTAACTCTTCAGGGCCTAACCGCTGGCGCCCCCTTTACACTTCAGGGTCCTCTGACTAGGCACCCCCTCTGACACTTCAGGGTCCTCTGGCTAGGCACCCCCTTTACTGCTAGCTAGCTCCTGAATCCCTAGGACCTTCACCGGAGTGGTCCCCTCACAGCTAGGCAGATCCCCAGGGGTAGTTCTCAGTACTCACAAACTTGGAATGCTTTCCTGGAACTAGGCTCCTCTTGCTCCACTGGTCCTCGGCACACCGGATCCTCTCTGCAGTTCAGCTCAGCTCTCTCTGTACTCTCAGGCAGCCACCTGAGACACCCGATCCTTCTGACAGGAGGAGGGACAGCCGTACTCTCCCTTCTGGGACTCTGCTTCCCGCCAAAACCCTGCGTCATGCTTTCCCCTCAAACTTATACCCACTCCCAGAATCCTCTGTGGCAGAATCTGCCTTCTGGGGTATATACAGGCCTGAATGTGCCTCTGATTGGGTTTCCTCCACTGCCCAATGAGAATCCTCTCATGGAACCAGTGGGGAGACTCCCCTCTCAGCAGACACATCTGGAAGACATGAGAGCCCAGCTGAAATCATTGCCCTGCTGTTAGGCAGCCAAGGCCCACTATACTTTACCTAGAACCTACCTTGTAGGGTGCTACATTTAAAATTGTGCACGCTCGTGGAATGGCGACAAACTTTGGTACTTAAAAATCTCCATAGGCTACATTTTAAAATGTGTTACAGGTTACCAGTTTAGAGTTACAGAGGAGGTCTAGAATTATTTATCTTGCTCTAACGTTCGCAGCGATACCTCACATGTGTGGCTTGAACATCGTTTACATATGCGAGCGCGACCTACACATGCGTTCGCTACTACGTGCGAGCACAAGGCAACGCGGACGCTTTTTTTTTTTAGTTTTTGCACTTTACCTCTAATTGTTCTTTTTTTTTTTTTTATCACTTTTATTCCTATTACAAGGAATGTAAAAATCCCTGGTAATAGGAATAGGGCATAAAAGGTCCTCTTTATGGAGAGATGGGGGGTCTATAAGACCCCCCATCTCTCTTCTAGGCTGGAAAGTCTGAGATCAAAAACAAAAAAACAAAAATGATCTCAGGCTTTCCAGCCAAACACATGTCAGTGTTTAGAACTGCAGGGGCCGGATGTGATGTCATAACATCGCGCCCGGCCTCTGGGAGTCCTAGAGATGACCGGGGACCATCTGGTCCTCGGTCAGCTCTATGGTAAACCTCCACCACTGGAGGATTCCTTCTTTGGCTCGCTGATCGCACGGACGAGCCGGTAGATGCACCGGAGGGCGGCGGTATCTGAATGATGGCTGTAGCTACACCTATCATTAAGATTTAAAGCGTAACTCCACTTTTGTTGAGAAAATAAACATTCCCCTCTGGGTGATCTCTGTACATTGCAAGGATTATAACAAACTTTGTTGCAGATTCCTATTCTTTTATTACTCTGAAGAAATCATTGTTTGTTCCGTTGTGCTGAGTGGGTCTAATCGGAGTGGTTTCATAATTATTAATCAGCTGCGGCCGCTGCAGGGCTCTAATGAGGAAATCTGCTGGGTTCCTATTGGGAGTATCTCACCAAAAATGACATTTGTGTTGCAGGGATGCCAAAAATCTGACTTGTATCTTAGTACAGACTTCTGGGGAAATTGGTGAGCCAAGCAGGAAATGATGTTTCTGGGGGTGTGGTCAGTATACATTCTGTGTACAGAACAGCTCCAGGCGGCCATATTGTATTGCATTTTCAGAAAATTACAACAGCTGCAGATTAAAAAGGAAAGGTCATTTTTAATAACATTCAATTACAATATGATTTGTGTCGCAATTGTAATCGCTATATTGTTTTTTCTTTATTTGTTTTTTTTTTTTAACCCGCGAAAGTGGAGTTAGCCTTTAACCACTCAATCCTAAGGACCTCATATGACGGCTGGCGGTATGGAAGGGGTTAAATAGTAACACTGATGATGATATTATGCATTCCCTCCCAAATGATTAGGCCTCAGGCACACGGGATGTTATAAAAACACCATTAGCTTTGTAGTGAGTTTTTCAGCGTTTTTTTAGCATTTTTTTTTTGCGTTTTTTGGCGTTTTTAGCTAAAAATCACTTTTATGCTATTTTATTAACTCTGACTTTCCCACAATACAATGCTTGCCAGTGAGCACCCATGCAATGCGATTCTGTCAAGCTCATTGCATTTTGCAATCTGCTTCGGGGTGTTCATGGAACATTAAGCCCCCGTTCACATCGGGCAGATTTGACATGCGATTTAACATGCCAAATCAGAGCCTATTGCCGGCAACGTCATTGTCCGAATTGGTGCAACCCTGACTTTGCGGTGCAGCATTGATTCCCGAAAGTAGTTTCTGCGCTACTATTGGTGACTTCAGGGCGATTTCAATAGATATCTGTGCATGAACCCGTACAGATGTCTGTCAAATCGCCCCCCTTCCCCCCCCCCGAAGTCACACTGACATGCGAGTTTGAAATTGTGCGTGTTCAGCTGAATGATTTTAAACCTGCCCTCAGTGTGAACCGGTGGCGTTGCTGGCAATAGGCTCTGATTTGACATGTGATTCGACATGACAAATCGCATGCCAAATCAACACAAAGTCAACAGGGGCTTCATGTTCCATGAATGTTCCCCCGAAACAGATTGCAAAATGCAGTGTGCTTGCCAGAATCGCATTGCATTGGTGCTCACATCCATGCAATAAGATTTAGGTGCGGGAAAAAAAAGGGTCCTACAACATTTTGGTGCAAATGTGATGCAATTTGAGCCATACAAAATATATGGCTCAAATCGCATCGCACAGACATTACATGTGATGTGCACAGGAATGCGGTGCGTTTTTTGGTGTAAATCACATGCATTGTTCAGCATGCACCAATGTGACCCCAGGCTATGTTCCATCAACGACACCTCCAAACACCACCCAGGCTTAAAAAAAAAAACAATGAAATAAAAAACGTCAAAAAACGCAAGTAAGCAGCTTTTTTGGCATTTATCAGCGTTTATTGAAGTTAGAGCATTTTTACAGCTGAAAAACGCCACTCAAGACCCACTAGTTTTCATTTTTTTTTTTACACCCAGAAAATGCCACCTGCCAAAAACTACTGATAACAGCCTTTGTGTGTGCATGGAGACATAGGAGAACATGCTGGGGAGACATAGGAGAACATGCTGGGGAGACATAGGAGAACATGCTGAGGAGACATAGGAGAACATGCTGGGGAGACATAGGAGAACATGCTGAGGAGACATAGGAGAACATGCTGGGGAGACATAGGAGAACATGCCGGGGAAACATAGGATAACATGCCAGGGAGACATAGGAGAACATGCCGGGGAGACATAGGAGAACATGCTGGGGGAGACATAGGAGAACATGCCGGAGAGACATAGGAGAACATGCCGGGAAGACATAGGAGAACATGCTGGGGAGACATAGAAGAACATGCCGGGGAGACATAGGAGAACATGCCAGGGAGACATAGGAGAACATGCTGGGGAGACATAGGAGAACATGCTGGGGAGACATAGGAGAACATGCTGAGGAGACATAGGAGAACATGCTGGGGAGACATAGGAGAACATGCTGAGGAGACATAGGAGAACATGCTGGGGAGACATAGGAGAACATGCTGGGGAGACATAGGAGAACATGCTGGGGAGACATAGGAGAACATGCTGAGGAGACATAGGAGAACATGCTGAGGAGACATAGGAGAACATGCTGGGGAGACATAGGAGAACATGCTGAGGAGACATAGGAGAACATGCTGGGGAGACATAGGAGAACATGCTGGGGAGACATAGGAGAACATGCCGGGAAACATAGGATAACATGCCAGGGAGACATAGGAGAACATGCCGGGGAGACATAGGAGAACATGCTGGGGGAGACATAGGAGAACATGCCGGAGAGACATAGGAGAACATGCCGGGGAGACATAGGAGAACATGCTGGGGAGACATAGGAGAACATGCCGGGGAGACATAGGAGAACATGCCGGAGAGACATAGGAGAACATGCCAGGGAGACATAGGAGAACATGCCGGGGAGACATAGGAGAACATGTCGGGGAAACATAGGAGAACATGCTGGGGAGACATAGGAGAACATGCCGGGGAGACATAGGAGAACATGCCGGGAAGACATAGGAGAACATGCCAGGGAGACATAGGAGAACATGCCAGGGAGACATAGGAGAACATGCCAGGGAGACATAGGAGAACATGCCGGAGAGACATAGGAGAACATGCTGGGGAGACATAGGGGAGACATAGGAGAACATGCTGGGGAGACATAGGAGAACATGCCGGGGAGACATAGGAGAACATGCCGGGGAGACATAGGAGAACATGCTGGGGAGACATAGGAGAACATGCCGGAGAGACATAGGAGAACATGCTGGGGAGACATAAGGGAGACATAGGAGAACGTGCTGGGGAGACATTGGAGAACATGCTGGGGAGACATAGGAGAACATGCCGGGGAGACATAGGAGAACATGCTGGGGAGACATAGGAGAACATGCCGGGGAGACATAGGAGAACATGCCGGGGAGACATAGGAGAACATGCCGGGGAGACATAGGAGAACATGCTGGGGGAGACATAGGAGAACATGCTGGGGAGACATAGGGGAGACATAGGAGAACATGCTGGGGAGACATAGGAGAACATGCCGGGGAGACATAGGAGAACATGCCGGGGAGACATAGGAGAACATGCCGGGGAGACATAGGAGAACATGCCAGGGAGACATAGGAGAACATGCCGGGGAGACATAGGAGAACATGCTGGGGGAGACATAGGAGAACATGCCGGAGAGACATAGGAGAACATGCTGGGGAGACATAGGGGAGACATAGGAGAACATGCTGGGGAGACATAGGAGAACATGCCGGGGAGACATAGGAGAACATGCTGGGGAGACCTAGGAGAACATGCCGGGGAGACATAGGAGAACATGCCGGGGAGACATAGGAGAACATGCTGGGGAGACATAGGGGAGACATAGGAGAACGTGCTGGGGAGACATAGGAGAACATGCTGGGGAGACATAGGAGAACATGCCGGGGAGACATAGGAGAACATGCTGGGGAGACATAGGAGAACATGCCGGGGAGACATAGGAGAACATGCCGGGGAGACATAGGAGAACATGCTGGGGAGACATAGGAGAACATGCTGGGGGAGACATAGGAGAACATGCCGGGGAGACATAGGAGAACATGCTGGGGAGACATAGGAGAACATGCCGGGGAGACATAGGAGAACATGCCGGGGAGACATAGGAGAACATGCCGGGGAGACATAGGAGAACATGCCGGGGAGACATAGGAGAACATGCTGGGGGAGACACAGGAGAACATGCCGGGGAGACATAGGAGAACATGCCGGGGAGACATAGGAGAACATGCCGGGGAGACATAGGAGAACATGCCGGGGAGGCATAGGAGAACATGCTGGGGAGACATAGTAGAACATGCTGGGGAGACATAGGAGAACATGCCGGGGAGACATAGGAGAACATGCTGGGGGAGACATAGGAGAACATGCCGGGGAGACATAGTAGAACATGCTGGGGAGACATAGGAGAACATGCCGGGGAGACATAGGAGAACATGCCGGCGAGACATAGGAGAACATGCCGGGGAGACATAGGAGAACATGCCGGGGAGACATAGGAGAACATGCCGGGGAGGCATAGGAGAACATGCCGGGGAGACATAGGAGAACATGCTGGGGAGGCATAGGAGAACATGCTGGGGAGACATAGTAGAACATGCTGGGGAGACATAGGAAAACAGAGACATAGGAGAACATGCTGGGGAGACGTAGGAGAACATGCTGGGGAGACATAGGGGAACATGCTGGGGAGACATAGGAGAACATGCTGGGGAGACGTAGGAGAACATGCCGGGGAGACATAGGGGAACATGCTGGGGAGACATAGGAGAACATGCTGGGAAGACATAGGAGAACATGCTGGGGAGACATAGGAGAACATGGAGGGGAGACATAGGAGAACATGCCGGGGAGACATAGGAGAACATGCTGGGGAGACATAAGAGACGTTTCCTATAACCAGTAAGAAAAAGATCTGTAACTGTCTGTGGTCCAATAGACAATAATAAAAAATATTAACCAACAATAACAAATTGAAGAATACTTTGTACCCATCTGTAAGATTTTGCACTTTCTGTCTGTAGGTCTTCTTGCTTCTTTGTTTTTTCCTTATTCTAGAAATTCAATCTAGTTCATATCTTTAAAATCTGAGTAAGTTTGATACATAGATATGAGAAAATGTATTAGGAAATTAAATATAAAAAATATACACAGAAAAAGGATAAATGGAGAATAGGGAGGAAGAAATCACAGATTCAACAAATTGTTTTATGAAATGCTTCAGTAATCCAACCTAAACAGCCGGGGAGACAATTTAGGAACGTAATCAAAAGTACAGCAGAAAGAGATGTTAGAGATTCTAAAATTGTCCAAACAGAGAAGGTGGGAGATAAATAGGCAAGAATAGAATAAAGAAAGAAAAGAAAAATAATTCTGTAAAATGCTCAGCTGATAAAGATGGGGCAATGTTATTCAGATAGAGAGATACAAAGTGACATTGTTTATAAACATTGATCAGACAGGAGATAGAGAGATACAACGTAACATTGTTTATAAACATTGATCTGACAGGAGATAGAGAGATACAAAGTAACATTGTTTATAAACGTTAATCATACATGAGATAGAGAGGTACAAAGTAACATTGTTTATAAACATTGATCAGACAGGAGATAGAGAGATACAAAGTAACATTGTTTATAAGCATTGATCAAACAGGAGATAGAGATACAAAGTAACATTGTTTATAAACGTTGATCAGACAGAAGATCGAGAGATACAAAGTAACATTGTTTATAAACGTTGATCAGACAGGAGATGGAGAGATACAAAGTAACATTGTTTATAAACGTTGATCAGACAGGAGATAGAGAGTGTGACAGGAAGTCAGGTAAATCTGTGGATGTAGTCACAGACAGGAGATACATTTCCACCTGGGGTTAGACAATTCACCAATTACTATAGGGTGTCGGCTGAAAAGGTAGCCAGGACGGCTTAAGGAAGTTGAAAGGCCTTCAGCTGTTCGGAATGAGGAAGTTAAGGCCTCTATAATTTGTCCAGAGGAAGTTCTATTGATTGCTGCCTCTTGTCGCCGTGTGGGCTGGGAGAGGAGGACAGTCAGAGCTGTGCCCCCTGAAAGCTGTGTGAGCATGGGGAAGACCTCCTGAAGCGATGTGCGCTAAGGAGGGTAACAAGCGGGATGTGAAAGGAAACCAATGGACATTTCCTGTGTGAAGGGGAAATTAAAAACGAATGAAGACTTCTCAAGGTGAGAATAAATGAACTGTTTGTCATGTGAAGAGGACAAAGGAAAGTTCTCTATGTGGAGAGAAAACAAAGGGACATGTTAAATGAACTATTAATATGTGAAGAGAAAATAAATGGACTATTGATGATCTGCTGTAGGATCAGCAAAGTCTGCCCAACAGTAGGTTGGGGACAGACTCTTAGGTAGGTTCCGGTGTGAGAAGGTAGCCGCCCACAGTGGCAAGGATTTATTTTGTGTTTTATTTTATTTTGGATGTTTTTGCTGCATGCAGTTTGGTTCATAAGAAAATTGCATGAATAAACCAAACTGTTTGCAACCACTTCTCGGCTATCTTCCTTGTGTAAACGCACCCCCCCAAAGGGGTCATCCACGCCTACCACTGAGCGAATCCCCACAAGAGATACAAAGTAACATTGTTTATAAGCATTGATCAGACAGGAGATAGAGATACAAAGTAACATTGTTTATAATAAACGTTAATCATACAGGAGATAGAGAGATAAAAAGTAACATTGTTTATAAACATTGATCTGAAAGGAGATAGAGAGATACAAAGTAACATTGTTTATAAATATTGCTCAGACAGGCGATAGAGAGATACAAAGTGACATTGTTTATAAACATTGATCAGACAGGAGAGAGATACAAAGTAACATTTTTTATAAACGTCGATCAGACAGGTGGTAGAGAGATACAATGTAATATTGTTTATAAACTTTGATCAGACAGGAGATAGAGAGATACAAAGTAACATTGTTTATAAACATTGATCAGACAGGAGATAGAGATACAAAGTAACATTGTTTATAAACATTGATCATCCAAAATCATCTAGCACTTTCCTGTCCTGGCCCACCTTTTATTCATTGCTTCCCTGGTCATTTCCATCATGAAATGTCATCATCAGATGTGGGTGTTATATAAGGTGGGCCGCATGCAAATGACGAGGTGATGCAAACAAATGATGCAAACCACAGACGAGGTTGATTGCAAATCACTGTAACAGCCCGCTGCCGGTACCATGTGATCGCTGTGACCAATCACAGCAGATCACATGACAGTTGTATACAATGAAAGGCTTTCTTGCATGTCTTTCATTGTGTACTATTGGGATGAGCTCCGTGATTGGTCGCAGTTATCATATGGTACAGATGGGTCCATTCGCGGCACATCTGTTCCATGTGGTTAGCTGTGGCCAATCACAGCAGATCACATAACAGTTGAATGCAATGAAAGGCTTTCTTGCATGCCTTTCATTGTGTACTATTGAGATGAGCTCGGTGATTGGCCACAGTTATCACATGGTACAGACAGGACCAATCGTGGCCCATCAGTACCATGTGAATAGCTGTGGGCAATCACAGCAGATTAGATGACAGTTGTATTCAATGAAAGGCTTTCTTGCATGTCTTTCATTGTGTACTATTGGCATGAGCTCCGTGATTGGTCACAGTTATCACATGGTACAGACGGGTCCATTCGCGGCCCATCAGTACTATGTGATTAGCTGTTGCCAATCACAGTAGATTACAGTTGTATGCAATGAAAGGCTTTCTTGAATGTCTTTCATTGTGTACTATTGGCATGAGCTCGGTGATTGGCCACAGTTATCACATGGTACAGACAGGGCCAATCGTGGCCCATCTGTACCATGTGATTGGCTGTGGCCAATCACAGCTCTTCACAATAGAATACATTGGATTAATAGTTTTCATTTAGAAAAAAAGGTTGCTTATAACCGTAAAATGCACAGTTATAAGCAATCCTAGTGTGTAAAAAAAAAAAAAAAAATCCTGATCACCTTCCCAGAGTAGTAGAGTTCTACTGTAGGAACACTGTATTGCTATTGTCGCTGTATGTAAAAAAAAAAAAATATGAAAAAAAATGTAATAAAAATATTTAAAAAATTGAAATAAAAATATAATTATTATTTTTATTTTTTTAACATAAGGTCACCAGTCAGTGTCACTGATCACTGCCTTACCAGTAATATAGTGAGGCTGTACCGCATTGGTGACAGTATGTAAACACTTGTGGAGAAAAACATTTTTTCAATTGAATTAACATTTTTAAATATTCCAAAAAAATTGTGACAAAAAAATAAAACTTGCCATGCCTCTTACTAAATACCTTGGACTGTCTACTTTCCAAAAAGTGGTCATTTAGGGGATATTTGTACTGTCCTCGCATTTTTGGCCCTCAAAAAAATGAGGTCAGTGCATCGGGATGGATCGATTTTCAGATATACTGTATACCACATACTTTCCTAAAGACTAAATAATAGACTAATAATTAGGGTTGAGCGGACACCTAGATGTCCGTGTTCGACGGGTTCGGCCGAACTTTAAAAAAAAGTCCGGGTCCGTGTCCCGGACTTTTACCGAACTTTTCCCGGACACCGAACCCCATTGAAGTCAATGGGGACCCGAACTTTAAGGCACTAAAATGGCTCTAAAACACCAAAGGAAAGGGCTAGAGTGCTGCAAATGGCAGCAAAACGTAATTAAGAGCATGGCAAGTGCTCTGCAAACAAATGTGGATAGGGAAATAACTTAAAACAACAAAAAAAAACAGAAAAATAAAACAATGTTCTTCTTCATCTCTGAAGGACGAGGCCCATATGGAGTAGGAGGGAGGTTGAGGTGGTGGTGGATGTGGCGGTGACATAGGCGTGCGCACAGGGTGTGCTGGGTGTGCCTGGGCACACCCTAATCACCTAGGGCACATAGCATTGCCAGTGAGGAGATGGGAAAGATCTCCCTGGGACCTGCTCTGCTCTATTTCTCCTTGCCTACAGGTACATGGCCCCGATACATTACTCTCCCTGCTGGCAAACACATGCATGTGTATTTCAACTTTGGGGTGCACACCTTAATGCAATAGGCTGCGCACACCTATGGGCGGTGTAGGTGGAAGCGGCGGTGGAGGAGGACCAGGGCCGGATTAACAGCATCATGGGCTTGGTGCTGAGGATTTTGAAGGGCCTTAAGGGCCGTGCCTTGCCATGCACCCAGAGGAGGAAGGGTGCAGCCATGCATGCCTAATTCAACATGGGATGCTGTCTCTGAAGCCCATAAACACATCCATGCATCGCCAACTGTCCCTCCTTGTCCGGCCTTCACGCTGTGTGGGGAGGTTCTGAGGGTGCTGCCTGGGGAAGCGAGCATAGAAGCCAGACTTCTGTGTTTACAAGTGACAGAAGAGCGGTAACAGTGAATATGGCCAACCCGGGGCCTATATAAAAGGTAGGGGCCTGGAGCTGCAGCTCCAATAGCCCCTACATTAATCTGGCCCTGAGGAGGAGGACGAGGTAGCCAACACTGCTTCTTTTCAAAAATTTTAAATGAGGGTACACCCCAAAAGAGTGAGAAAGAGCAAAAATGGAACAATGGGTGGGTAAGGTCGGTATCCATTGCTATTCTGCATAAGGTACGGAAAAGTCCCGTGGGATCCATGCCTGGTTCATTTTAATGAACGTGAGCTTGTCCACATTGTCTCTGGACAGGCGGCTGCGCTTGTCTGTTATAACGCCCCCAGCCGTGCTAAATACCCGTTCAGATAATACACTGGCTGCAGGGCACGCCAGCACCTCCAAGGCGTAAAGGGCAAGCTCAGGCCATGTGCCCAATTTGGAGACCCAGAAGTTGAAGGGGGCAGACCCGTCATTCACTACATGTAGGCGTGTGCACACATACTGCTCCACCATGTTGGTAAAATGCTGCCTCCTGCTAAGACGTTCCATCTGAGCTGCTGGTGCTGCTGTTTGTTGTGGCGTGCTGACAAAGCTTTTCCACATTTCGGCCATGCTAACCCTGCCTTCTGAGGTGCTGGCGGTGCCCTGGTTGCGTTGGCGACCTCCTCCTCCTCCTCCTCTGCCTTGTGCTTCCACTGTGGCCCCGCTGTCAGATGGGAATGCCAGCAGCATGGCGTCTACCAGCGTGCGCTTGTACTCGCGCATCTTGCGATCGCGCTCCAGTGAGTGAATTAAGGACGGTACGTTGTCCTTGTAACGGGGATCCAGCAGCGTGGCCACCCAGTAATCAGCACAAGTTAGAATGTGGGCAACTCGGCGGTCGTTGTGGAGACACTGCAGCATGTAATCGCTCATGTGTGCCAGGCTGCCCAGAGGCGACGAAAGGCTGTCCTCTGTGGGAGGTGTATCGTCCGTGTCCTCTGTATCCCCCCAGCCACGCACCAGTGATGGCCATGAGCTGGCCTGGGTGCCACCCTGCTGTGAACATGGTTCCATCTCCTCCTCCATCTCCATCCTCCAGAACTGTGCCCCTGCTGGACAATTGCGTCCCTGGCGTTTGCGTGTGCAGGAACCCACCCTCGGAGCCCCTTGCGAATGACTGCCCTGAAAGCCTTGGAAATGTTACCTCTTCATCCTCCTCCTCCTCCTCATCCTGTGCCACATCCTCTTCCATCATCGCCCGAATTGTTTTTTCAAGGAGGCATAGAAGTGGGATAGTTAAGCTGAGAACGGCGTCATTGCCACTGGCCATGTTGGTGGAGTACTCAAAACAGCGCAACAAGGCACACAGGTCTCGCATGGAAGCCCAGTTATTGGTGGTGAAGTGGTGCTGTTCCACAGAGCGACTCACGCGTGCGTGCTGCAGCTGAAACTCCACTATGGCCTGCTGCTGCTCGCACAGTCTTTCCAGCATGTGCAAGGTGGAGTTCCACCTTGTGGGCACGTCACATATGAGGCGGTGAGCGGGAAGGCCGAAGTTACGCTGCAGCGCTGCCAGGCGAGCAGCAGCAGGGTGAGAACGCCGAAAGTGCGCACAAACGGCCCGCACTTTCTGCAGCAGCTCTGACATATCGGGGTAGTTTTTAAGGAACCTCTGCACCACCAAATTCAGCACATGCGCCAGGCAAGGGATGTGCGTCAAACCGGCTAGGCCCAGAGCTGCTATGAGATTTCGCCCGTTATCGCACACCACCAGGCCGGGCTTGAGGCTCGCTGGCAGCAACCACTCATTTGTCTGCTGTTCCATGCTCCTCCACAACTCCTGCGCGGTGTGTGGTTTGTCCCCCAAACAGGCAAGTTGTAAAACTGCCTGCTGTCGTTTACCCCTGGCCGTGCTGAAGTTGGTGGTGAAGGTGTTACGCTGTCCGGATGAGGAGGCGGTAGAGGATGAGGAAGCGGAGTAGGAGGAGTTAGGAACAGGAGGCAAACTGAAGCGCCCTGCAATCCTCGGTGGTGGAAGGACATGCGCCAAATTGCTATCCGCCTCAGGCCCATCCGCCACTGCATTTACCCAGTGTGCCGTTAGGGAGATATAACGCCCCTGACCGTGCTTACTGGTCCACGTATCCGTAGTTAGGTGGACCTTGGCACAGATGGCGTTGCGCAGTGCACACCTGATATTTTCCCCCACTTGGTTGTGCAGGGAAGGGATGGCTTGCCTGGAAAAGTAGTGGCGGCTGGGCACGACGTACTGTGGGACAGCCACCGACATAAGGTTTTTAAAACTGTGCGTCTCCACCAGACGGAATGACAGCATTTCAAAGGCCAATAATTTTGAAATGCTGGCATTCAGGGCCAGGGATCGCGGGTGGGTAGGGGGGTACTTCCTCTTCCTCTCAAGTGTTTGGGAGATGGAAAGCTGAACGCTTCCACGGGACATTGTGGAGATGGTTGTTGGTGACCCAGGTGGTGGTGTTGCTGACAGATCGTCTGTTTGCGGGGTGGCAGGTGCCGGTATCACTACAGATGTGGCTGGAGCGGCCGAGACTGCAGCAGAAGAGGAAGCAGGATGAGCCAGAGACGTTTCTTGGTTTTGAAGGTGTGTACTCCACTGCAGCTCGTGCTTTGCACTTAGATGCCTGATCATGCAGGTTGTGCTCAGGTTGAGAAGGTTTATGCCTCGCTTCAAGCTCTGATTGCACAGGGTGCAAACCACTCGTGTCCTGTCATCAGCACATTTTCTAAAGAACTTCCACGCTAGAGAACTCCTTTGAGCTGACTTTGGTGCGCTCGTTCCCTTGCTGCGTTGGGCAGTAGCGGGCGTAGTGTCTAGGGCACGGCCGCTCCGCTTCTGCACCCTGCTCCCTCTTCTGCTGTGCTGGTGGCTCTGTGCGACCACCGCCTCTTCCTCCAAACTACTCAGGTCACCTGCATGACGTTCATTCCATGTGGGGTCGAGGACCTCATCGTCCTCCACATCATCTTCCACCCAGTCTTCACCCCTGCCCTCCTTGTCGGTCTCCACAATGCTGAACGCCGCAGCAGTTGGCACCTGCGTTTCGTCATCATCGGAGACGTGCTGCGATGATCCTTGCATGTACTCATCTTGAGAAATAAGTGGTTGGGCATCGCTGCACTCAATCTCTTCCACTTCTGGGGCAGGGCTAGGTGGATGGCCCTGGGAAACCCTGCTGACAGAGTCCTCAAAAAGAATAAGAGACTGCTGTATGGCTTGGGGCTCAGACTGCTGGCCTGATTTGCAAGGGGGTGAGGTGAAAGACGGTTGGACATTGGCTGCAGGTGCCAACTCTGACCTTTCTGCAGTAGACTGGGTGGGAGACAATGTGAAGGAACTGGAGGCACTGTCAGCAGCAAACCAATCTACTATCGCCTCAACTTGTTCTGGCCTCATCACTTCTAGGGGCGTTTGATGCCCTACCAAATACTGATGCAGGTTCTGTCGCCTACTCACACTTGAGGAAGGTGTTTCACTTGTGCGTGTAGCTGGCACAGATCGACCACGTCCTCTCCTTGCAACAGGAGCTCTACCAGCAGCACCACGACCCAGGCCACGGCCCTTATTTGACGGTCTCCTCATATTTCTGTAATTTAAGATCTTGCCCTAGAAAGGTTTTTATTGAATAGCGGAATAGGAAATATGATCCAAAAAAGTGTATGTATCTCGCACGTACAAAACCACACTAGGCCCCAATTACTATTGTTTCTACCCCTAAAAGGATGGATGAGGAGTAGGAGGAGTATGGAACAGACAGCACCCTCAAATCTTCAGAAGTATGAGATGAACCCCAAAAACTTGGAAAGGTGGATCTCACACGTACCGACACAGACTATCCCGCAATTCAATTGATCCTCAAAGGTTTTTATTGAATAGCGGAATAGGAAATATGATCAAAAAAAGTGTATGTATCTCGCACGTACACAACCACACTAGGCCCCAATTACTATTGTTTGTACCCCTAAAAGGATGGATGAGGAGTAGGAGGAGGAGTATGGAACAGGCAGCACCCTCAAATCTTCAGAAGTATGAGATGAACCCCAAAAACTTGGAAAGGTGGATCTCACACGTACCGACACAGACTATCCCGCAATTCAATTGATCCTCAAAGGTTTTTATTGAATAGCGGAATAGGAAATATGATCAAAAAAAGTGTATGTATCTCGCACGTACACAACCACACTAGGCCCCAATTACTATTGTTTGTACCCCTAAAAGGATGGTTGAGCAGTAGGAGCAGGAGTATGGAACAGGCAGCACCCTCAAATCTTCAGAAGTATGAGATGAACCCCAACAACTTGGAAAGGTGGATCTCACACGTACCGACACAGACTATCTCGCAATTGAATTGATCCCCAAAGGTTTTAATTGAATAGCGGAATAGAAAATATGATCAAAAAGAAAGTGTATGTATCTCGCACGTACACCACCACACTAGGCCCCAACTACTATTGTTTGTACCCCTAAAAGGATGGTTGAGCAGTAGGAGGAGGAGTATGGAACAGGCAGCACCCTCAAATCTTCAGAAGTATGAGATGAACCCCAAAAACTTGGAAAGGTGGATCTCTCTCACACGTACCAACACAGACTATCCCCCAATTTAACTGATCCCCAAAGGTTTTTGATTAAATAGCGGAATAGAAAATATGATCCAAAAAAAGTGTATGTATATCACACGTACACAACCACACTAGGCCCCAATTACTATTGTTTGTACCCCTAAAAGGCTAGATGAGGAGTAGGGGGGGTATGGAACAGGCAGCACCCTCAAACCTTCAGAAGTATGAGATGAACCCCAACAACTTGGAAAGGTGGATCTCTCTCACACGTACCAACACAGACTATCCCCCAATTTAACTGATCCCCAAAGGTTTTTGATTAAATAGCGGAATAGAAAATATGATCCAAAAAAAGTGTATGTATATCACACGTACACAACCACACTAGGCCCCAATTACTATTGTTTGTACCCCTAAAAGGCTAGGAGTAGGGGGAGTATGGAACAGGCAGCACCCTCAAACCTTCAGAAGTATGAGATGAACCCCAACAACTTGGAAAGGTGGATCTCTCTCACACGTACCAACACAGACTATCCCCCAATTTAACTGATCCCCAAAGGTTTTTGATTAAATAGCGGAATAGAAAATATGATCCAAAAAAAGTGTATGTATATCACACGTACACAACCACACTAGGCCCCAATTACTATTGTTTGTACCCCTAAAAGGCTAGATGAGGAGTAGGGGGAGTATGGAACAGGCAGCACCCTCAAACCTTCAGAAGTATGAGATGAACCCCAACAACTTGGAAAGGTGGATCTCTCTCACACGTACCAACACAGACTATCCCCCAATTTAACTGATCCCCAAAGGTTTTTGATTAAATAGCGGAATAGAAAATATGATCCAAAAAAAGTGTATGTATATCACACGTACACAACCACACTAGGCCCCAATTACTATTGTTTGTACCCCTAAAAGGCTAGATGAGGAGTAGGGGGGGTATGGAACAGGCAGCACCCTCAAATCTTCAGAAGTATGAGATGAACCCCAAAAACTTGGAAAGGTGGATCTCTCTCACACGTACCAACACAGACTATCCCCCAATTTAACTGATCCCCAAAGGTTTTTGATTAAATAGCGGAATAGAAAATATGATCCAAAAAAAGTGTATGTATATCACACGTACACAACCACACTAGGCCCCAATTACTATTGTTTGTACCCCTAAAAGGCTAGATGAGGAGTAGGGGGGGTATGGAACAGGCAGCACCCTCAAACCTTCAGAAGTATGAGATGAACCCCAACAACTTGGAAAGGTGGATCTCTCTCACACGTACCAACACAGACTATCCCCCAATTTAACTGATCCCCAAAGGTTTTTGATTAAATAGCGGAATAGAAAATATGATCCCAAAAAAGTGTATGTATATCACACGTACACAACCACACTAGGCCCCAATTACTATTGTTTGTACCCCTAAAAGGCTAGATGAGGAGTAGGGGGGGTATGGAACAGGCAGCACCCTCAAACCTTCAGAAGTATGAGATGAACCCCAACAACTTGGAAAGGTGGATCTCTCTCACACGTACCAACACAGACTATCCCCCAATTTAACTGATCCCCAAAGGTTTTTGATTAAATAGCGGAATAGAAAATATGATCCAAAAAAAGTGTATGTATATCACACGTACACAACCACACTAGGCCCCAATTACTATTGTTTGTACCCCTAAAAGGCTAGGAGTAGGGGGAGTATGGAACAGGCAGCACCCTCAAACCTTCAGAAGTATGAGATGAACCCCAACAACTTGGAAAGGTGGATCTCTCTCACACGTACCAACACAGACTATCCCCCAATTTAACTGATCCCCAAAGGTTTTTGATTAAATAGCGGAATAGAAAATATGATCCAAAAAAAGTGTATGTATATCACACGTACACAACCACACTAGGCCCCAATTACTATTGTTTGTACCCCTAAAAGGCTAGATGAGGAGTAGGGGGAGTATGGAACAGGCAGCACCCTCAAACCTTCAGAAGTATGAGATGAACCCCAACAACTTGGAAAGGTGGATCTCTCTCACACGTACCAACACAGACTATCCCCCAATTTAACTGATCCCCAAAGGTTTTTGATTAAATAGCGGAATAGAAAATATGATCCAAAAAAAGTGTATGTATATCACACGTACACAACCACACTAGGCCCCAATTACTATTGTTTGTACCCCTAAAAGGCTAGATGAGGAGTAGGGGGGGTATGGAACAGGCAGCACCCTCAAATCTTCAGAAGTATGAGATGAACCCCAAAAACTTGGAAAGGTGGATCTCTCTCACACGTACCAACACAGACTATCCCCCAATTTAACTGATCCCCAAAGGTTTTTGATTAAATAGCGGAATAGAAAATATGATCCAAAAAAAGTGTATGTATATCACACGTACACAACCACACTAGGCCCCAATTACTATTGTTTGTACCCCTAAAAGGCTAGATGAGGAGTAGGGGGGGTATGGAACAGGCAGCACCCTCAAACCTTCAGAAGTATGAGATGAACCCTAACAACTTGGAAAGGTGGATCTCTCTCACACGTACCAACACAGACTATCCCCCATTTAACTGATCCCCAAAGGTTTTTGATTAAATAGCGGAATAGAAAATATGATCCAAAAAAAGTGTATGTATATCACACGTACACAACCACACTAGGCCCCAATTACTATTGTTTGTACCCCTAAAAGGCTAGGAGTAGGGGGAGTATGGAACAGGCAGCACCCTCAAACCTTCAGAAGTATGAGATGAACCCCAACAACTTGGAAAGGTGCATCTCTCTCACACGTACCAACACAGACTATCCCCCAATTTAACTGATCCCCAAAGGTTTTTGATTAAATAGCGGAATAGAAAATATGATCCAAAAAAAGTGTATGTATATCACACGTACACAACCACACTAGGCCCCAATTACTATTGTTTGTACCCCTAAAAGGCTAGATGAGGAGTAGGGGGAGTATGGAACAGGCAGCACCCTCAAACCTTCAGAAGTATGAGATGAACCCCAACAACTTGGAAAGGTGGATCTCTCTCACACGTACCAACACAGACTATCCCCCAATTTAACTGATCCCCAAAGGTTTTTGATTAAATAGCGGAATAGAAAATATGATCCAAAAAAAGTGTATGTATATCACACGTACACAACCACACTGGGCCCCAATTACTATTGTTTGTACCCCTAAAAGGCTAGGAGTAGGGGGAGTATGGAACAGGCAGCACCCTCAAACCTTCAGAAGTATGAGATGAACCCCAACAACTTGGAAAGGTGGATCTCTCTCACACGTACCAACACAGACTATCCCCCAATTTAACTGATCCCCAAAGGTTTTTGATTAAATAGCGGAATAGAAAATATGATCCAAAAAAAGTGTATGTATATCACACGTACACAACCACACTAGGCCCCAATTACTATTGTTTGTACCCCTAAAAGGCTAGATGAGGAGTAGGGGGAGTATGGAACAGGCAGCACCCTCAAACCTTCAGAAGTATGAGATGAACCCCAACAACTTGGAAAGGTGGATCTCTCTCACACGTACCAACACAGACTATCCCCCAATTTAACTGATCCCCAAAGGTTTTTGATTAAATAGCGGAATAGAAAATATGATCCAAAAAAAGTGTATGTATATCACACGTACACAACCACACTAGGCCCCAATTACTATTGTTTGTACCCCTAAAAGGCTAGATGAGGAGTAGGGGGGGTATGGAACAGGCAGCACCCTCAAATCTTCAGAAGTATGAGATGAACCCCAAAAACTTGGAAAGGTGGATCTCTCTCACACGTACCAACACAGACTATCCCCCAATTTAACTGATCCCCAAAGGTTTTTGATTAAATAGCGGAATAGAAAATATGATCCAAAAAAAGTGTATGTATATCACACGTACACAACCACACTAGGCCCCAATTACTATTGTTTGTACCCCTAAAAGGCTAGATGAGGAGTAGGGGGGGGTATGGAACAGGCAGCACCCTCAAACCTTCAGAAGTATGAGATGAACCCCAACAACTTGGAAAGGTGGATCTCTCTCACACGTACCAACACAGACTATCCCCCAATTTAACTGATCCCCAAAGGTTTTTGATTAAATAGCGGAATAGAAAATATGATCCCAAAAAAGTGTATGTATATCACACGTACACAACCACACTGGGCCCCAATTACTATTGTTTGTACCCCTAAAAGGCTAGGAGTAGGGGGAGTATGGAACAGGCAGCACCCTCAAACCTTCAGAAGTATGAGATGAACCCCAACAACTTGGAAAGGTGGATCTCTCTCACACGTACCAACACAGACTATCCCCCAATTTAACTGATCCCCAAAGGTTTTTGATTAAATAGCGGAATAGAAAATATGATCCAAAAAAAGTGTATGTATATCACACGTACACAACCACACTAGGCCCCAATTACTATTGTTTGTACCCCTAAAAGGCTAGATGAGGAGTAGGGGGAGTATGGAACAGGCAGCACCCTCAAATCTTCAGAAGTATGAGATTGTGTTCACTGTACCCCACAAAGATTGAGTTCACTGCACCCCACAATGATTGTGTTCACTGCACCCCACAAAGATTGTGTTCACTGCACCTCACAAAGATTGTGTTCACTGTACCCCCTAAAGATTGTGTTCACTGCACCCCACAAAGATTCTGTTCACTGTACCCCACAAAGATTGTGTTCACTGCACCCTAAAAGGATGTTGTTCACTGCACCCCACAAAGATTGTGTTCACTGCACCCTAAAAGGATGTTGTTCACTGCACCCCAAAAAGATTGTGTTCACTGTACCCCCCCAAAGATTGTGTTCACTGCACCCCACAAAGATTGTGTTCACTGCACCCCAAAAAGATTGTGTTCACTGTACCCCCAAAGATTGTGTTCACTGCACCCCAAAAAGATTGTGTTCACTGTACCCCCCAAAGATTATGTTCACTGCACCCCACAAAGATTCTGTTCACTGTACCCCACAAAGATTGTGTTCACTGCACCCCAAAAAGATTGTGTTCACTGTACCCCCCCAAAGATTGTGTTCACTGCACCCCACAAAGATTCTGTTCACTGCACCCCACAAAGGATTTTGTTCACTGCACCCCAAAAAGATTGTGTTCACTGCACCCCAAAAAGGATTTTGATCACTGCACCCCAAAAAGGATGTTGTTCACTGCACCCCAAAAATGATTTTGTTCACTCCACCCCAAAAAGATTGTGTTCACTGCACCCCACAAAGATTGTGTTCACTGCACCCCAAAAAGATTGTGTTCACTGTACCCCCCAAAGATTGTGTTCACTGCACCCCACAAAGATTCTGTTCACTGTACCCCACAAAGATTGTGTTCACTGCACCCCAAAAAGATTGTGTTCACTGCACCCCAAAAAGGATGTTGTTCACTGCACCCCAAAAAGGATGTTGTTCACTCCACCCCAAAAAGATTGTGTTCACTGCACCCCACAAAGATTGTGTTCACTGCACCCCAAAAAGATTGTGTTCACTGCACCCCAAAAATGATTTTGTTCACTGCACCCCAAAAAGGATTTTGTTCACTGCACCCCAAAAAGGATGTTGTTCACTCCACCCCAAAAAGATTGTGTTCACTGCACCCCAAAAAGATTGTGTTCACTGCACCCCACAAAGGATTTTGTTCACTGCACCCCAAAAAGATTGTGTTCACTGCACCCCAAAAAGGATGTTGTTCACTGCACCCCAAAAAGGATTTTGTTCACTGCACCCCAAAAAGATTGTGTTCACTGCACCCCACAAAGGATTTTGTTCACTGCACCCCACAAAGATTGTGTTCACTGCACACCAAAAAGGATTGTGTTCACTGCACCCCAAAAAGATTGTGTTCACTGCAGCCCAAAAAGATTGTGTTCACTGCAGCCCAAAAAGATTGTGTTCACTGCAGCCCAAAAAGATTGTGTTCACTGCAGCTCACACACAGAAAAATGGATGTGGATCACTGACACCTGCCTATCTCCAATCCCACACCACACAGCAATATCGATTGTAGTTTGTAGAACACAGTTTCCCTAAAATTCAGCAGACTCTGTCCCTAACAGGATTGAGAAGAGATCGTAGATCAGGATTGAGTGCAGATTCACCCCACCCCCCACACAGCAATATCGATTGTAGTTTGTAGAAGACACTGACCCTATAATTCAGCAGACTCTATCCCTAAAATGCCTACAACTCGCCCTGCCTAAACACTCCGACCTGTCCCTCAATTCTATCCGGACACAAATGGTTTTTTCCTGCCTGTCTTTCCCTAATCAGCAGCCAGCACATTGATGTGTGCTCTGTCCCTTAGCTAAGCAGCAGAATGACGCTGCTGCGGCGGCTGCCTCGAACTTATAAAGACTTGGTCACATGCTTCAGACGGCCAATCACAGCTACTAAGACATTTGCAGGCATGGCTGGGATGGCTTAAGGCACACCAGTTAAACGATTGTTGATTGGCTGTTGAAAGCCCGCCATGAAAAGAGCGCCAAAGCATGCAAAACCCGGAAATAAAACGACCGAACACGGATTTTTACCCGAACATACAGTAAAGTGTCCGTGTCCGTGTTCGGGTAAAAAAAATCCAATTATTCGGTACGAACACGAATAATACAGTCCGTGTTCGCTCAACACTACTAATAATAATTTGGGTTATTTTCACCAAAGAAATGTAGCAGAATACATTTTAGTTTAAATTTATGAAGAAAGATTATTTATTTGCAAAATTTTATAACAGATACAAAGAAAAACTGTTTTTTTTTTTTTATTTTTTTTTTTAATTTTCAATTTGCAAAAAAAAAAGCAAAAAACTGTGGTGATTTAATATCACTGAAAGAAAGCTTGTGTTAAAAAAATGATAAAAATGTCAGTGTTGCATGACCGTGCAAGTGTCATTCAAAGTGTGACAGCGCTAAAAGCTGAAAAGTGGCCTGGGCAGGAAGGGGGGTGAAAGGGGTTAAAAAAAGACCCCCCATAGTGTATGGGCTCAATCAATGGAAATAATATTTTACGCAAAAAACACATTTGTTTCCCCCAACCTAGCCCCCCAGTACTGTCATGGAACTTCTGGAACAGCATGGAAGCAGGTATTATACGGTGTTATTTTACATACAATTTAAATCTGCTGCAAGCACTTCACAGTATACAGAGCGAATTTCAGCAATACGATGGGGCTTTGCATATGGAACTTTTCTTAATGTCACAACGGTAGTCATTCAACAATTCCAAGTCTTTCCAAATCTCTACGCAGTCTTCAATATATCCTGCGTTGTTGGGTTCCCCTTTATTCCATGCGTTGCTAAATAAAGTCAAAATTGCAACATCAGAAGATTTCCCTTTAACCGCTCCCCACCCAGGCCAATTCTGACACTGCTCTTCTACATGTAAAAAAAATCATCATTTTGTTTTTGCTAGGAAATTACCCAGAACCCCAAACAATATATATGTGTTTGTTTTTTTTTGTTTTTTTAGCAGAAAATAATATTTTTTGAAAACTCAATAAAAATTATTGAGAGTAAAAAAAAAAAAAAAAAAAAGTTGAAACGACCACTTTTTTTTTTTTAATTTTCTTTCAATAATTTTTATTGAGTTTTCGAAAAAAAGATAACAATAGAACTGCATAAAACAATCAAATAAACAGCAAGGATTCACAAAGAGTATCGTTTCAACTTTTTATGTCGCACGGTATCTGCACAGCAATTTTTCAAACGCGTTTTTTTTTTTTATTATTTATCAATAAATGTTTATTGGTTTCTTTCTTTCAACATAGTACAGGAAACATACTCATGAAAGAGTATTTTTTTTTTCTTCCAAGATTACTTAACCACTTAAGCCCCGGAGGATTTGGCTGCTAAACGACCAGGGGGTATTTTGCGATTCGGCACTGCGTGACTTTAACGGACAATTGCGCGGTCGTGCGACGCTGTACCTAAACGAATTTGGCGTCCTTTTTTTCCCACAAACAGAGCTTTCTTTTGGCGGTATTTGATCACCTGTGCGATTTTTTGATCACGCGCTATAAACAAAAAAAGAGCGTAAATTTTGCAAAAATAGCAATATTTTTCCCTTTTTTTTATATGAAATTCCCTCCAAAAAAAATGTAAAAATCAAAATTTTTTAACATTTTCAGCCAATTTGTTTTATGCTACCTATGTTTGGTAAAAAAATCGCAAAAAGCGTATTTTGATTGGTTTGCGCAAAAGTTATTGCATTTACTAACAAAGGGAAAGATTTTTGTCATTTTTGTTGTTTTTTTTTTTTAACGCGTAATGGCGGCGATCTGCGATTTTTTTTGCGGTACTGCGACATTGCGGCGGACAGATCGGACCCTTGACTGACATTTTTGACATTTTTGGGGTTACCAGTGACATTTCTACAGTAATCAGTGCTATATATATGCACTGTTACTGTAAAAATACACTGGTAGTGAAGGGGTTAACTTTATTTGAGAGGGAGGGGCTGTGTGTGTCCCTAGGGGCGTGATTCTAACTGTGATTGGCTGTGGCTTCAACTGTATGCAGAGTGATCAGCGGATCTACATAGTAGATCCATATGATCATCTCTCATACAGAGGGGAGAATGACAGGCAGCTTGTTTACACAAGCTGCCTGACTTTCTCCCTCTCCCCCGCCGATCGCAGAGTGGCCGGCGGACATCGGGTCCACCGGTCACACGCGCGGGGGGGTCCGTGACCACGCGGGAGTGGGAGCACGCCTCCAGCGGCGCTCGTTTGCTCCCTAGACCCTCACAAGCTAGTGACGTAGCCCTACGTCACTTTGCCTGTGAGGGGCTGACCGCCGATGTAGATAGTCGTGCGGCGGTCGGCAAGTGGTTAAAGCGGAGTTCCGGGCACAAAATCGACCTAATCTATTTTGTGGCCATCCACTTGCTCTTCTTCAGCTGAAACAGAAATGGGTAGTTAGGATTTTTTTTTCTTACCTTGTAATTGAAGAAAGAATATACTCACCTCTCTTCCACTTCCTCCCTCGGCCACACGGCCCGCGCCGTCTCTTCCGCTTTGCAATGATTCCTGGGAGCTGAACGTCATCGATCCCAGGAATCAATGCGCCTGCATTGGCCTCGCTCGTCACTTCCTGTGCGACGCCACATTCCCTGCTAAACAGCTTCTGGGCATGCCCAGAAGCTGTGTAGGAATGCGGCGCCGCATCGGAAGTGACGAGAGGGGCTGGTGAAGGCGCATTCTGGGAGAAGAAGACACGGAAGAGGACGCAAAAGAGGATCGCGCCGGCTTCAGCTGCCCACAACAGAGATGGCAACACTGGAGAAGAAATTTTATAAGTGAGTATTTCTTCTTGCAGATCAGAGGCAAGCCATTGTGGAATGTACTAGCCCTGACTGTCCCGGGGGTATGTTCATTGAAAAAATGTTTTTGTGCCCGGAATTCCGCTTTAATAATTATATACTGTTGTACTAGACTCTAGTAATGTCACTAGTATGTTACATTTTCCCCCCAAATCGTTCCCACCTCCTCCTTATTCATATACATGCAAATGTCTTGCCTTTTCAATGAGATTATACTGATAATTTTCGGATTCAGTGCTATGTCGGATTTTTGTTATTCTGTACAACGGTTTACTTTTTTCATTTCATTGGTGCTCTCCATTTCAGTAATTTGCACTTTTTATTCTTCAATAAAAACTTTTATGGAAAAAAAAGAAAGAAAGAGTATCTACAAAATATGGAAACAAAAGAAAAAGAGAAAGTAGGAGGGAAGAGAAAAAAGAAAAAAAAAAAAAAAAAATATATATATATATATATATATATATATATATATATATACTTTTTTTTTTTTTTATATGTGAAAGACTGTTGGGAAATACACCGTCATAGGATCGCCTGGCATGGCACATTTTTATGAATGTAAAATAGACTTGTGCATACAGATGTATTGTAGAAACAGGTAAGATACAGTTTTGCCTCCCTGGCGGTATTCCCAAGTGTGCCTCGGGGTTAACTTTTAGTACCAAAAACCAGTAACCCGAGACACACTCGGGATTAGCCCAGAATCACGCTTCACCTTTCCTGCAATCCCCTCCGCGATTCCCCACTGGGATCCCCCGCCGTCCTCCTCACTGTCTCTCCCCGCTCTGTGCACGGCCGATTGCCGGGCATCTGCCTTCTGGTTCTCTTCCCTGCAATCCCCCGCCGTCCTCTCCGCCATCCTCCCCTTCCTCCTCACTGTCTCTCCCCGCTCTGTGCACGGCAGGTTCTGGCACCTGCCTTCCGGTTCCCTTCCCTGCGATCCCCCGCCGTCCTCCCCGCCGTCCTCCCCATTCTCCTCACTGCCTCTCCCCGCACTGTGCATGGCGGATTCTGGCACCTGCCTTCCGGGTCCCTTCCCTGCGATCCCCCGCCGTCCTCCCCATCCTCCTCACTGCCTCTCCCCGCTCTGTGCACAGCGGATTCCGGCACCTGCCTTCCGGTTCCCTTCACTGCGATCCCCCGCCGTCCTCCCCGCCGTCCCCCCCATCCTCCTCACTGCCTCTCCCCGCTCTGTGCATGGCGGATTCTGGCACCTGCCTTCCGGTTCCCTTCCCTGCGATCCCCCGCCGTCCTCCCCATCCTCCTCACTGCCTCTCCCCGCTCTGTGCATGGCGGATTCCGGCACCTGCATTCCGGTTCCCTTCCCTGCGATCCCCCGCCGTCCTCCCCATCCTCCTCACTGCCTCTCCCCGCTCTGTGCATGGCGGATTCCGGCACCTGCCTTCCGGTTCCCTTCCCTGCGATCCCCCGCTGTCCTCCCTGTCGTCCTCCCCATCCTCCTCACACTCTCCCCTCCCTCTCTGTGCTCGGCAGATGCCAGCACTTGCCTTCCGGGTTCACTTCCCTTTCGAGCGTTGCGACGAAGGGCGGGTGGAACCGGCGGCAATTTAAAAAAATGTAAATACACCAAATGAGATGATAGAAAGTTGTGATCCTAATGGATTACACTGTATCATGCCATTTCACCACAGGATTTCAAATGGTGACTTTTCTAGTGCCCTGCCTGTGCTTTTCCAGTGCTTTGTGCCTGGAAAATAGAGAACGACCATGGCATCCAAGCATTCTTGTTGCGCAAAAGGGCTTTTAGACGAACTGGAAAACAGCGACAGCGAAACTGAGTTACTTGAAGAACTCAGCGATAGCGATTGGTGAGAAAATTGGTCATCAGGTATGGAAAGTGAGGACAGCGACGATTCTGATGTCTCTTTCTGACACATAGCTTGTGGAATTTGGGAAATATATCAAATGATTCTTCAGAATTTCCAACGGAGAATTGATTGATTGAAACGTCTTGAGAAAGTCACGTGCTTTGTGACGCAAAACGCGTCGGGAGGATACCGGGTGACGTTACTTCCGGTTTACGGCCGAAAACCGGAAGTCCCTTTGTTTGTGTTACTGCAACTTAGCGGCTGCCTGCAGTTTAAGACTCCATTCACACCAATGCGACTTGTCAGGCCACTTGTCAGCCTGACAAGTCGCGCTCCCTCGCGGTCCATTGACTGCTACAGGACCCGTTCTAATAGGAGCGACACAAGTCGCTTCGACTTAGAAAAAGGGTCCTGTACTACTTCGGGGCGACCTCGGAGCGACTTGCATAGATTTCCATTATGTGAAGACCGTGCAAGTTGCTCCGAAGTCGTGGTGCATGGGAATGCACAAGTCGCCCCCGAAGTAGTACAGAGTCGTGCCGCCCCAGTGTGAACCGAGCCTTGTGCTGACATGTGAGTTGTTATTATTTTCTTTAATAAATGTATATTATTACATACTTCACTGTGGATTTGCATCTATTCCTTTGAGCTACTGGGAGTGTGGCATTGAGTCAGTGGAAGGCGTGAGATCCCCCACAAAAAAAAGCCCCCAATAGAAATAGAAAAGAAGGAACCCATCATCTCCATTCTTGGAGTGGATACCAGCTTAAGCGCCTATATTGGTGCAATGTGAGGTGAGCGGCCATTGCACTTATTGTTTGGATTTTTTGCTCACGCCGGATTTCAGTAAAGTCACTTTTATTGATTTACTTTTAAGAAATCACCATCAGTCACTTCATCCTTTGATTGCACATGAACTTTATATTGTGAATATTTATCACTGGTTCACGGAGTGTGAAGCACTTTGTTGGCATTAAGACTTTATATACATTCTTTATATTGTTTATATATTTGATCAAGAAATTTTATTTGACATTTCGCATTTAGTTATATCCAACATTATTTATTTTACTTGGCACTTGAACATTAGGACACAATTTTATTCATAACACCTATTTTTTCATTTTACTGTATTTTTTATTTTTTTCATTTTTTTGTTTTTTGTTTTCATTTTTTCACTTTTCATTATGGTTTCAACACCATACCTTGAATGTGTCATGAACATACATCACATGTGTTTGTGAATATCCTTCTATTTTCCACCTGAAGCACATATTTTATCTCATTTTATTCACCTGGAATTTCTTTTGCTGTTTGATGCGTTTCCTCATTTTTTAGAAAAAATTCTTGGCTGCTGGATGCGTTTTATTTTATTTTATATCCTTTGATATTTGGATCCATTCACCAGCTTTGACATTGCTTTTCTTCCTATCCATTGGATAACATTTTTTTTTCATCTGGTATATACAGTGCCTTGCAAAAGTATTCACCCCCCCCCCCCCTTGAACTTTACAACCTTTTGCCACATTTCAGGCTTCAAACATAAAGATATAAAACTGTAACTTTTTGTGAAGAATCAACAACAAGTGGGACACAATCATGAAGTGGAACGAAATTTATTGGATATTTCAAACTTTGTTAACAAATGAAAAACTGAAACATTGGGCGTGCAAAATTATTCAGCCCCTTTACTTTCAGTGCAGCAAACTCTCTCCAGAAGTTCAGTGAGGATCTCTGAATGATCCAATGTTGACCTAAATGACTAATGATGATAAATAGAATCCACCTGTGTGTAATCAAGTCTCCGTATAAATGCACCTGCACTGTGATAGTCTCAGAGGTCCGTTTAAAGTGCAGAGAGCATCATAAAGAACAAGGAACACACCAGGCAGGTCTGAGATACTGTTGTGGAGAAGTTTAAAGCCGGATTTGGATACCAAAAGATTTCCCAAGCTTTAAATATCCCAAGGAGCATACTTTCGCAAGGCACTGTAAGCTTTATGCATATTTAGTGAATTGTATGCGTTTTTTTGTCATTTGCAATTGATGCGTTTTTTAAACGCGTTACGTGTTTTTTTTTTTCAAACTAGCACCGGTTCATTATACATACCTTCATTTCTGTTAGTATTTGTGAAAATACAGAATTGGCTGCTGGTTTTGTGTGGGAATTTGTCCCATTATTTATATCCTACCAATATCTACTTCCCCTTTGACTCCCTTCTTTCTTTTACCCAACTAGCAGCGCATAGGCTTTCTACCTTTTTTTAAGTGTAGCGGTGGATATCGCAGGGAGCTGATGTAGCGGTGGAGGGTGTCGGTTAGAGAGACAGCGGAGCTTAGCTCAGGCACATCCGCTTACTCCACCCTCGGAACCGGAAGTGAATCGGTGGACTCTAAATGCCCCAACCGCCATTTTATTCTCCAGTGTCTTTGCTAAAATATTTATTTATATATATATATATATAATGTTTGGGGTGCTAAGTAATTTTCTAGCTAAAAATACTGATTTTAACCGGTTGCCGACCGCCGCACGACTATATACTGCGGCGGTCAGCCCCGGCCAGGCAGAGTGACGTATCGGTACGTCACTCGCCTGTCACTGACTTGCGAGCCAATTGCGGGCGGGCGGGCGTCCATGTCCGCCAGTCACACTGCGATCGCTCCTGTGAAGGGAGAAAGACAGAGCGGCTTATGTAAACAAGCCGCCTGTCAGTTCTCCCTGTGTAAAAGTGAAGATCTGACCATTCTACTATGTAGAACCGTGGATCTTTGCTTTTACACCAATAGCCATGTCCCTGCACAGTTAGAAACACGCCCCTAGGACACACTTAACCCCTCCCTGTCCAATAAAGTTAACCCCTTCCCTGCCAGTGTCATTTTTACAGTAACAATGCATATGTATAGCACTGATTACTGCAGTAATGTCACTGGTACCCCCAAAAGTGTCAAAAATGTCAGTCAAGGGTCCGATCTATCCGCCGCAATGTCGCAGTACTGAAAAAAAAATCGCAGATCGCCGCCATTACACGTTAAAAAAAAAAACACCAAAAATGACAAAAATCTTTCCCTTTGTTAGTAAACGCGATAACTTTTGCGCAAACCAATCAAAATACGCTTTTTGCGATTTTTTTTACCAAACATATATAGCATAAAACAAATTGGCCGAAAATGTTAAAAAATTTTGATTTTTAAATTTTTTTTGGGGAATTTCATATAAAAAAATGTGAAAAATATTGTTATTTTTGCAAAATTTACGCTCTTTTTTTGTTTATAGCGCATGATCAAAAAATCGCACAGGTGATCAAATACCACCAAAAGAAAGCTCTGTTTGTGGGAAAAAAAGGACGTCAAATTCGTTTAGGTACAGCGTTGCACGACTGCGCAATTGTCCGTTAAAGTCACGCAGTAAAAAATCGCAAAAAAACCCCTGGTCTTTTAGCAGCCAAATCCTCCGGGGCTTAAGTGGTTAACTTGTAAACAACAAATGTCAGAAATAGGCCCGGTCCTTAAGTGGTTAAGGAATGTATAAATCCCTTGTAATAGAAATAAGGATGACAGGTCCTCTTTATGGAGAGATCTGGGGTCCAAAACAGACCCCAAATAACTTTTTTATCTTTAAAAGCAAAAGAAAAAAATATATATAATTTGAATAAAATGATATAAATAAATAACTTGAAAACCTAGAAAATGGCGCCTCCCTATGATGTATGGAAAGTAATTGTTAAGTGAAATATAAAGATGCAGCTGCCATCAATTTTGGGTAACAACAATGATAGTGACAATATGAGGTGCCTCATATTGTCACTATCATTAAAGAAAAATAACTGTTTACTTCCACCCTGGACCAGAAGTGACATAGTGTTGCTTCGGTCCTCCAAGGTCATAGAGGAGATCAAAGATGATCTAGTCTTTGATCGCCCCTGGGACCAGCCGGCCACACTGTGGGATCGTTTTTTGGTTGAGCAGGTGTAAAGGGGAAGCCCGAGAAACACCGGCAGGCAGGGGGGGGGGGGGTCAGGGTTAGATGTCCTCCTCAAAAGCTTCTGAAGGTGTTCCAGAGAAAGCCAGCTGCCGAGTGAAAAAAAAATAGCTTCAGCCATAACCCCATAAACCACTTCAAAGCCGTAACGAATATAAAGCATATGTTTTGCGGTCTTGAAGTGAGGGAATATTTCCTGAACATTAAAGCATCTCGCTTGATGTAATTCTAAGTAAAGTTGTCAAGGTGCATAGTTTCTAGTAGGGATGGGCCAACGGTTCGGTCCGAACATGAGTTTGGGCTGAACCTTTTGTCCGGTCGTTCGCCGAACACCCACATTTTCAGGGTGTTCGCCCCGATGAACACCCAGCAATACACTGAGTGCTGCACAATGTAATTTGCGCCATGATTTCACTGCTTTGCTCAATCAGGGCGCAGTGTAAACTGGTTGTTAAGGGGAGGGGCCGAAAAGCCATCCGTGACGTCCTTAACAACTGATGAGTCATCAGTGGGTTTTCCCACTGACAGCTGAATAAAACAAAAAAGTGCGGTGGAAAAAAATAAGGAAAAAAAACAGCGTGAGATCCCCCCCCCCCACAAAATCCAAACCAGACCCTTATCCGGCATGCAGCCTGGCAGGTCAGGATAAGGGGGGTAGTGAGCGCCCCTCCTAATCTATACCAGGCCATATGCCCTCAACATGATGTGACGTAGCCAGTTGGCCCTGCCCCTTATATAAGAAATGTTGAAGCGCGGAGCGGGTATATAGCTGGAGGATTTTGAAATGGAAAAAAATGCGCTGGATATAAAAAGTTAAGCTGCGACCTTAGATCCGATAAGGAAACAGTAGTGATAGATGATAAGCAGGTGTGCTAAAACTTATAAAAAAATAATAAATACCAAAACTGGTAATATTCCAAAAGGAAACCATGTGTCACACTGGTGATATAAAATATCAATCAATTTATGATATATAAAACAAATGTACATGAAAAATATAGGTGAACAATGAAATAAATGGGATTAATAATAGTCAACAAAGTCCAAAATAGTCTGTGTTGATACTGAATGCAACTTCGCTTCAGCTTCACAAAAGAAAATTGTGCAGATATCCCATCACCACTTAAAGACTGGCTTCCCTTACCAAAGGAAATGTGTGTTAGGGCGTGATAATATACAAATCCAAGTGCTCAGGTGAAGGAAGGAATCGAATGGAATTCTTATCTCCTCTCCGAGAGGGGAAGCCTCTTACCAGAAAGAACACATTTATCTGCTCGTAGGTAATCATCCACTATCGATATCCTCCT